>NC_053459.1:15842701-16489923 GCF_015227805.2 Hirundo rustica
TGCCGTGGCAGGTAGTGAGCAGCTTGACTCACACCTGGGCTGGGTTCCCAGGCTGCGATAGACTCCCACCTTGGGTGGGTCAGGGTGCAAATGCCAGATTCTGTGTCCCAAATTTTGAGGCAGTCTGGATGCATCTCCAGCAGAAGGCCATGTGGGGCAGAAGACAGCCAGCAATCTGATGGAGGAGACCGGGCTTGGCAGGGAGATCAAGGCCCTGGGAGTGGGAAGGAAAAGGAGAGGAACCAGGAATGAGAACTGGGCTGGGATGGGGTGTGGGAAGCAGAGCTCAAGGGAAACATCTGAGTCTTCCTGTGGGAGGATGAGATTCGGATTCTCCTGGAGCTGGCAGACCCACTGAGCCCTGATCCAGACATTGTCTGGCAGGCCATGAAGGTTCTGCAGCATCCCTACCCCTGAGCTTTGCCCTCAACAGTACCCAGGAGAGCTGGGGAATGACAGCAACATCTCTGAGAGCTTTGGCTCCTCCCAGCTGGTAGGAAACCCTGTGGAGGAGAAGCCCCATTTTCTTTGCCATTTGCCTTGTACACCCCAGATCTAAGTCCTGGTTACTGACCCCTTACATTGCACAGGAAGGAGACAGACTGGAGAAGCACAAGGAGTACCCAGGGTGGTATTGGAGCACCAGGAATGGGAGCAGGAGGGCTATTAAACATAGCCTGAGTAGTGTGGTAGACCCTGACGTGCTTAATTGTTGAGACAAAAGAGAGGTGAGGTCAGAATGTGCAAGTGAATGTGGCATTTCTTCTGCATGTGGTCAAAAATGGTGTGTTTCTCCATCACTTATTCTTCCAGCCACCAAAAACATTCACTCTATATTTTCAATAAATCTCTCTGCATTGGGAAATCTGCTGCCGACTCTTGGGTTGGAAACCCTCCGCCCTTCCGTGTTTCCTAGGAGGGAGGTTAGCTCCCTGCACAAGCTATCTCCTCTCCCATCAGCTGTGAATCATGGACCATCAATGGCAGTGCAAGCAAAGGGAGAGCAAGAGGTAATTAAAATCCTCAGGGAGTGCTGCAGCCAACTCTCTGTGCTAAGCCTGTTGAGCCTTTCAGTTCTTCATTAAAAAAACCCCAATTGCCTACTGAAGAAACAGGAGGAAAATTTCCAGCTGTGTAGTCCCCAAACTGTGGCCAAGCCACTGATGTGCTGCTGCTTCCTGGCCCCAAACTCAAGAACCTGTCTAGCCAGGGACTGGTGCTCAGGGCTGAGCCTCTGGGAGTGCTTCACCAGACCAGCCCAAACCATGGCCCCCACAGGCAACATCATTCTGCTGGGTGTTCCTGAATCCAGATCATCCAGTCCCTCCCACAGTGCACCCCAGGAACAGCTCTGCATAGATTTACTCCTCTGCACAACATGAATCATGTCCAGAGAGTCTTGAGCTGACCCTTGCAAGGAGCTCCTGAGGCATTGCATGAAAATTATTTATGGGTGGTTTTTTATGGCCTGTAAAAGGATGTAGAAATCAGGCAGCACCCTTGTGGTTTTATTCTGTCAAATTATGATCAAGGTTGCTATTTTGCTGCCCAAATATTTAAGTGTGAGACAGAAATCTTTATGAGGGCTACCACATTCCTTAGGTTATCTCTTTTGGTCCTGCCTGGGCCTATAAATACTAGAGGGACTACCAAAGTAAATAACAGATTTGCCTGCACATATGTTGCTCCAGGGGAACTCCTATTTCCTACACCACGAAGGTCAGTAGGTCAGGGACTTACTTGCAAATCAATAGAAAATTACCTTTCAGCTGACACCTGCATTGACCTTTGATTCTTGTTGGTCTAGATGAGGTTAAGGCCACCAGTCCCTATAGGGAGAGTCTCCCATTGCGCCTGTGATTTATTTGCATTATGATTTATTTACATTATCTGTTTCCCTCCTTGATCTTTGGAATTGCTGTCACAGTTCCCACACAGCATGCAGAGCCGTTTCCCTGCAGATTGGTCGGGAATGGCAGGACATACACAAGGCTGTGCTCTTTGCTGACAGGTGTCAGAAACAATAAGGACAATCTATATGTTTGGAAATGAAGAGAAAACTAAAACAAACAAGAGGAAGTAATTATGAAGACCCAGTTGTCAACATAGACCTTTTCTATCCAAAAGTTGTGTCCTGAGCTCAGTCATTAATGACAGCCATAGGTCATTGAAAGTGAATGAGTTGTAAAAATCAAATTCACTTGTCATTACAGCTGAGCTAGAAAGAAAATTGCTGGACACTACAGCCTCCAAACTGGTGTGAATCACTGGTTATTTTCATCAGGGGCTGGTTCACACCTTGTATCTCTTCTAGCTTGTGTGAAGAAATCAGACAGGTCATTTCATGTTTCAAATCTGCTTGTTTCTTTTGCTGTCCATCCCTGGCATTGCTGCAAGGCTGTGCTGGTCTGTCAGGAGCAGAGAGCTTAGGGCAGAACATCCTGCGCTCACCTCATCTCTCATTCTCCCACGGCAGTGCCAATGTGTTACAGCCCGGTATCACCTCCCGCCTCCATCCCCCCTGGCCACAGCTGCATTTAGCAAAGGCATCACGGTCCTGCCCCAGACGTGTCAAAGGGGTCCTCACACCCTGTGCTAGATGGTTTCGCCATAAGCCAATTAATGTGAGAATTTGGTTGTGACCCCTTTCCCTCTCCCCTCCCACAGAGGTTCTAAGGCATCCCTTTTCTGGGTATTATTAGGCTTCTGTTGTCACACAGGGACTTCTGGACACAGTTAGAAACAGCATCTGAAGTGATGGGAAGAGATTTGGGGTGACTATGTCTATTGCTTGTTTCTAATTCCTCCTTTGCACCCCAGAGAAAGGCTACTTGGTTGCTTTGCTGCTGGCGGAAATCCTTCTGCAGAGCTCTCTGCAGACATGGGGGATGTGGTGTTCATCAGAAAACAGCTGACGTGTCTCCAACAGCTCCTGCAAGGGCAGAATTCCCAGTCAGCCCAAGCAATCCTGTCAGGGTGTGCAAAAAGCCCAGCAGGCCTGAGATAACACCGGGCAACGCTCGACTGGGAGGAGGGCACTGTGTCCTCAAGGCCAAAAACCCACTGGCACAGGCCACTACTCTGTCCCTGCCACCCTTCTTTGGTCCATGGGAACACCCGGGCGCAGGGGGGACATGCAGCTCTCTGAAGCTCGGCTTCCTGTTGCTCTGGGCATGTGCATTTTTGGCCACGGGCTTCTGATTGTCACTTGGGACCTGTGGGTGCTTCTAGAAAGCAATTAACAGCCAGAATTAAAACGGGCAGACCATAGGACTTGGCACTCTGCAGTTGGCACACACTCCCTACCCCTCTGGCTTACTTCAAGCCCTGAACCTCGCTGATTGTATCCTGTTAACAGGCTTTAGTTCTGGATGCCGTTGAGAGCCTGCCAAGCACAATCTAGGATGTTTTAATTGGAGCAGAGAACAGTAATAAAAAGACCTTTGCCCGAGCCCTGCGGATGAGGCTAACACGAGGGGAGGACCGTGCCACTGTTCGGTCACTTCCCTTGAGCTGTCCTTGTTAGAGGGATCAGACACGAGGTCCCAGTTTGCTTCCCAGCCATCTCTTCCGCCTGGCCTCTTTGTGCACAGCAGAAATGTGCTCTGACCACCCAAATCCACCCGGGCACAGCAGCACTGAACAATTTACTGTGGCTTCCTGAAGCCAGGGGTGCAGTGACCCAGCAGGGTCTCACCTGTGACCAGTGACCCTGCCTGAGGGTCCAGCAAAGGGATGGGAGGTTAAGACATTCCCTTCCTTCAACTGCCATGGGAACAGGTATCAAAAAGCATCTGGAGAGGAGCTTGCAATGCAATGTCCTCCCCAGCCCACTTACATTCAAGTGATTTCACTTTTCAAGGATCTTCCTGGGAGTCTCAGGCAACCAAATCATCACCTCTTTATGCCACTTTTGAGACACCCACCCTCAGCAACTGAAGCTAAATCACAGAACAGGGCTGGACCAAGTCTGTGATTTGTCCCAGAGGTTTTTTCCCCAACAAGACTGCTGATCTGCAGCTCTGCTGGTAAAAGACCGAGTACTGGGACTGCTCTTCCACCTGGGAGCCTCAGCAGGCAGCATTTCCTGCTTTCCACCCTCCTTTCCTTCCAGTGTCCACTTTGAGCTGCTCGGTGCTCTTGCTGTGCAACATCGCACAGCACCTGCATTCTGCTTCACAAGGGGTTGCATTTGCACGGGGGCCAGGAGGTGCCCCTTCAATCTGCTGACCAGATGCTGTTCAGTCAGCAGGAGAACGCCATGGGGACAGGCTTCGGTAGGGCAGCAATCAAATCAGTGCTGCCACAGATTTCAAAGGAGCAATTGCCAAGGACCAGCTTGGTCGACACAGTCCCTCGAGGATTGGGATATGTGGTCACTGTGGGCTTCCCCAGGCCCTGCAGGTCCCATTTGGGCTGGAAACAAGGTCAGGAAGAGATCATCCTAGATTATGTGACAGCGGGTCAGAAATCTAGTCTTGGTCCCCCTCCCACAGCCCAGCCCTGACTGGGCATCCTTACTGAGGGCAGCACGGGTGGCATGGGGCTGCCCGGGGTGGGGAGGGTGGTGGGTGTCAGTGTGGGAGCCCAGCTCCCACATCCCATGCATGCTGACTGAAAGCACCATGTCTCACCCTCCGGCACGGCGGGACCTGCTGAGGGGGAGCACGGCTCAGGGGTTCGACTGGGACCTCAGTTTCACTTCCTGCCCTGTGTGGGGAGAGATCATTAAAAATATCTGACTAATGCAGACTACTCTGCTCTCGGTATTACTAAGCCCTCCTCGCTCCCCAGCCCCCTGCAGTGACAGTGGTGTGGGCAGAGCTATTTCACTTTCCCCTGGTTTGCAGGCTCACAGGTGGGCAGGCAGGTGCACAGCACTGTGCACCTCCTGGCCTCTCCCAGCCTTGCTGGAGCATAATCCTTTCTCCAACACACTGGAGCCTCTCCCCAGCATCTCAATGGGTCACAGCTTCTTAATCCTTAGAGAGGTCTGAGGATGCCAAGCCAGGGTAATGTGGATGGTGCTGAGGGCCATCAGGTGGGGATCAGTTTGTATCTGGGATGCTCGGAGCACGGGGAGGTTTGGGACCCTGCTGGCCGGGCACAGCATAGCTGGGCTGCACAGCTCCCTCCTACGTGGTGTCACAGAGGGGGAAATCTTGACAATCCCACTCTTAGCCATCAACAGATTGATCACAAACTGATTTCCTCTCGGATTAGTGTGGTTACCATGAAAGATATAAGCATTTTAACATCTGCCCCTACAACTGCAATATTTGTTTTAATGACCACGTTGACTAACGCACAGAGTACTTTACAAATCTGTAACATGCCTTTTCTTGCCAGAGTAACTTGCACCCAGTGCACATGCAGACATTGCAGCTTAGAGGAGCAGTGGTTTGTAATTCGATGTATCCTCTTGCACACATACCAGGTCCCATGGTGCAATTAGGTGCTCTCTTTTGCAAAGGCAATAGTAATTAATGGTTCTGCAGAAGCCTGGGAGTTGGGAGTGGGACAGGACACGGGAGGGGAGCTAAAGCCAGGGTTGAATGGCTATCAGAATCTCATATCTGAAATAATCAAGAGAAGGCAGAGCAGGTCACCTGGAAAGGCTATTTTCTCTTGTTTTTCCACTTTTGCCCTACTAAACCTTTGCATTGATTTCATTGCAGATAAATACATGGATGTTACACCTGCATGGTCTGTTATGAAGGCCAATGTTTCATTCCATGTTTCTAAATTCCAGACTCACTGACTCTTGGGCTAGATCCACTTATCTTGTGCATTTGCTGCCCATCTCCAGTGCCATTCTTCCAGCTCTTCTGGTGACTGATATGGGATCCCATAAGAGGCTGGATTAGATTTCAAAATGGGTGAGATTTACCTGGGGCAAAATATACACACACCACCTAAGATCTAAATCCCATGAGTTTTGTTGCTGCAGAGTATTCATGGGTGGGAATGTGCTGATATTCATACTGGGCTGCTGGTAACTGGAAGCTGCCATATCTCTCCATGAATAACTTGATTGGCATTGTTGGGCTCTGCTCCTGAAAGCTCAGGTGAGATGGCATTCCACCAGAAATGCTGAGCCCTGCTTGCAGATACACAAGGACCATCTGAACCCTGAGTGGGGAGTCCTTTGCAGAGACAGATCCAGGAGCAGACGTGAAGGGTGGATGGAGCTGCCCACCCACGTCACCATCCAGAGGGAGGTCTGTGGTGCTGACTGGGGTTCATCAGAGCTATTGCCTCCCTGGAACAGGCTGTGCCTGTGGGGAAAGCCCTGGCCACTCTGCCACTGCTGTCACTTTGCATGGAGTGGGGAGACGGGAGCAGGGCTGGCACCCCGTGGGAAGTCACTGTGGAGGAGTCACCCAGAGCATTATTTCATGGTAGAAGAAGAAGCTGATTAATAAGCCCAGAGGTGCTGGGTCGAGCCCACTCTGGGGAGAGAGAGGGTTTGCAGTGAATGTATCCTCATTTTTCCTCACAGGAGTGACATGATGGATAGCAGCAGTGGTGGAATCACTACTAGGGCAAAGTATTTCCTGCACAGGTGGATCCCTGAATCTAAAACCCCGGGACAACTTGCTTGGGGGATGCTGCGGAGCAGGAGCTGATGCAGACAAAGCCCTTCAGAATGAACATACAGTAATGCTCTCCTGGAAATTAAATCCTGTTTGGGATGTGCCTTTGGAGACTGAAGGACACCTTATGCATTCAGCAGTGACCCCATCCCCTTCTGAAGAGGTTTTTCCTTTAAAGCAGAAGAGATTGGTCAGAGTGGAGGTCATTTTTGTACAAAGTAGCCAGGGATTAATGAGAAGTGTCTATTTTCAAAATTCAGTTTAAAGGAGTTGGTTGCAATGTCATAAAACACAGGAGAGTTCTTCCTTAATAACACAGATTTTTAAGATATGTGAGGCTACATGTGCTGTTTCCATCACTCCAGGGTGCTGCAGGTGTGTGGAGCGCTTAGGATGCTTCAGGGAGGAAGGAGGAAAAGAAAAGCTTCTGGGATGAAGTGGTTTTTGTTCAGCTAATCAAAGCTCCTCACTCAAAGCTAGGACAAAGCAGCTGAGACCTCTCCTTTTTTCCCATTATCAAATAAGAGAGGTTTCTCTTGCTTGTCATCACGCAGGAAGTTGCAGGTTGCTGTTACCCTGGGCTCCTGAGTGATGTCCTGTGCTGAGCAGTGCAGCTCCCCCGGCTGCTGGTGAAGGACATCTGACAGTCAACACTGACTCTCCACAGGTCACCCTTAGCAGGAGTTGCCTCAGCCAGCTGTGGTCCTGCCCTGCAGACCCCAGCCCCAGGGCCAGGACCCACCTCCCAACCCTCCTGTGCTGACCGAGGGCACTGGCCATTGGCTTTGGACAGAAGCTGAGTGTGGCTGAGCCCTGGGTAGCCGTCCAAGGGTGACTGGTCCATGCAGGATACACTGAGTCGTGTATCGCCTCCAGCCTTTCCAGGGCAGCAGGGGTGGGAAAAAATGGGTAAAGGGAATGTGAGTGTCTGTGTGTACGTGTGGGTGTAGGACAAAGTGTGTAAATAGAGGTGAAGATCACGCCATGTGAACGAGGCTTGGAAAGGAAAAACTCCTCCACCACAAAACAGAATTCCTTTACCTGTTTTTCTCATAAAGCAGCATGAGTGTGTTTCTGCTAAAGCCGCCTCCTTTCACAGCAGCTGCATTATGAAATTACTTCTTTTTAACAAATCCGTCTGCCTGCTTTTTAATAAGCAGGGCTTTCCACCATTGTATATGTGCGAGGTATGACCTTTTCATAGGAAAAAACATTCATAACCAAAAACTATAAATAGAAGCCTTCAGACTGGAGCAGATCAAGATGTAGGTTTTGTGACTTTTTTAAAAAAACCAAACTAACATAATGTGGGAGGGAAAGAAACAAGCTCTTTTAAAAAGTCATAAACTTCTGTTACTGCCTTAAGCTTACTTAATATTTACTGAAACATTTAATGAAAGACTTAACTGTAAGGCGTACATGACTTCTGTATCAAAGGAGGTATTTTTACAAAGGAAAGGAAAAAAAGATTAGAAGTACGTATGAAGAAAGGGTATTTCCTCCAACTACGTAATGAAAACTTTATACAAGGTTTGTATTTCTAGGGTAAATTAGGTTTTGTATTTTGTTCATGTTCTGGTTCTGCAAGCTCTCATAATATACATGTAACTTTGCTCCTGAGTGCAGACACTTAGCCTTCAAAGGGACTACTCATGTGAGAAAAGTTGATCATTCATTGTTTCCATTTCAAGCCATATTTGGTCCTGTGTTTTAAGTCCCAGATGCTGAAGGTAGGTAGATTACATAAGAATCTCAGCTTTCTTTAAGAAATGGGGGGAAGGAAAGTAAGTTCTAAATCTTGTGGTTGAAGAGAAAGCTTGAAAACACATCCTCCATTGAGCTTCAGAGCTAGAAGGCAAATAATAATGAAACAAATCTTCCATCTAAATCTGCTAATCACAGACATTTCTTGATTGGGAGCAATATTTGTTAAGTGTACAACAAAGGCATTCAAGAACGGGGAGTAGGAAACAATCAATGCAGTTGTGGATTATTTGAGCCACGACAGCAAATCACAATTGCTGCATGCAAAGACCCTTGGTGGATCTGCTCACAGATGCTCTGAAGAGGTTCACTTAGCAAACACTCAGGCACGTCAAAGTGAATCAAGAGGAGGCTTTGGTTAACATGCATTTAGCTCATCTGCTGTATCCCATGCCTCACATTCTAGGAGACGCATATCTCCTCTGATATTTAATACAGCACAGAAAATAAATCAACTTGCCTGGTGCTGTCAGCATGGAAATAAAAATAAGATGTTAGCTGTAGCCACTGAAGGGTGCAGTGGTAATACAATACTTCAAGTCTCTCTGTTCCTTTTTGATATACTTCAGCAGCCTGAGAAACAATTACACCGATCCATATTTCATCAGGCATTGTGGGCTGAGCATCTTTTATGACCATTGTGTAGCTTCTCAAGTGTTGGCTACAGCTTCCTTAGAGAGGTATCCTTTTGCTGGAACAGCTCAGTGCCAGGGTCCTTGCCAGGGTCCTTTCTCCTAAGAGGCAACACCTCATCATCACTGCTCTGCAGCATAGCACAGCGACAGCCTTCCCTTGGACTGAGCACCTCCGGTACCATGGCACTGCTCACATGAGGAGCCAGGTCGTGGGGTTTGTCCAACACTCACAGCAAAGAGCTTCGTCTCTTTTCTGCTGCAAGGCTTTTTAGGATGAGTTTATGTCACCACTTCCCCGATAGCTATAAACATTTTTTTTCGTATGTTGAAAATGGAAAGCTGCTCTAGAGATCATAGAGATGAGAGGGAGACGGGGATTCCTGCAGAGATCTCTGTGGGCACGAGCACGTGTGCACACTCACTGCACGTAGGGTTTGCCTCGTAGCTTCATTTCTCCCAGGTGATGATGACCTGTTAGCCAAAAGCCTCCCAGGCAGGAATGTTTGAAATGTTTTTTTCAGAAGCTGCAATCGCTGCAGAGGTATCAAGACCCAAAAGTCACACAAATGATACACAAGCCCTTGAGGCAGCCAGGAAAGATGTCATGAATTCTGCCTGGGTGTTTGAAGAGAGGGGAACCCCAACCATCCCCATGCAGAAAAGTGGGGCATGGCTTTTGCCGGGCACCTGCTGTAGGTCTGCTCTCTGTCACTTGGGTTAGATGCCAAGATGGAAGAGCGGCTGTCCTTGGGAGAACTTGAACTCTACAAGAGATGCCTGTTTTTTAAGAACATTTTTTTCTTTCTGCAGAGCTGCCCTTGGAGTGCTCATTAAGGTGAAGTCTGGGCCTGTGGAAGCTGATGGTGAAGTCCCCATGGACTTTGGTCTGGTCCAAATTCCACCCCTTGGGTTTGACTGCTGTCCAGCGGCTGCCTAAACCTGAGCCTGGCCTGCTGCCCTACGCTGAGTTTCCTTCTGCAGCCATGGAACGTGGCCTAGGTTGTATCTCACCAATAAAACAAACAGAACTGTATGATGCAAGGGTGTTTGAGTCGTGATTTTCATCAGCGTTTCCTTTTCACTGAGCTCAAAGTCTAGCTTGAATGCAGCCTACTATTTCAGTCCACAAAAAAACGCTACATAGAAAATAGGTTTTGAATCAGATGCTTTACATAAACCATGGGGTTTACTAAAAGCTGATCCATTCTGCTCTTTTTCACTCCTACAACAGCGACTCAGCAGGGAGGCATTAGAAGTTTCAGTACTTTCATCCTGTCTCAGAACATTTAAGGTGGAGAGAGCAGGTGGTAATAATAATAATAATAATAACAACAACAATTAAATCATTCACCACAATTGATTTATTAGAGGAATTTTGCCACATGTGGACACGATAAGTCATCCAAAAACAGGTCATGATTTCCTGAAATGTATCTGAAGTGCAGGATTATTTGCCAAGTAAACTATACTAAAAAAATTCCTTTCACTGTTAGTCGACAGCGCTTTTATTTTGAGTTGTTTTGACTGAGCAGCAGTGTGGTTCACATGGTGAATATCTCTGTCTTGACTGGGAACTGGGGCAGGCACCCAAATTTAACAGTGTGCCAGATGTCTCCTGGCTGAAGCCAGCCATTAATGCATGTTCAGTCTAAGGATACCCAGGGATGTTGATTTTGGTGACCAATCTGTGTGCCAGTAGCACAGAGGCCTTTTGGCAGCAATGGGGTCAATGCTGTCCCAAGCCTGGAGATGCTGAAGTGGGGAACATAAGAGACATTTTAACTGCCCTTCCTGAGATTCAGATGGATTTGGGGGGTTGTCCCAAAACAGCCAGGTAGGGGATGAAACTGTGAGGGCTACGGGAAGATGAAACAGAGCTCTCCTTCTGTTAGAAAAAAATAAAATGTGATCTCCCTTTGTTTTGCACCCAGCCTTACTTAGTCCTGGCTGATACACCTGGTTTTATTGTCCTTGCTGGAAGTTGCCTGAGCCCAGTGTTGAATTGGTGGTGGGGACGAGAAACCTCTTTGTGTGAAGACCCTCTCAGGCAGCCTAAGGTAGACTTAAGCCCACCGATGTCAGCTGGAGACCTTTCAAGGTGTGCGGCAAATAACATGAAATTCCAGCCAACAGAAGGCAAGAAAAGTTTGTCAAGACCATCACAAAAGAGGTTTTTGTCAAAAGATCAATCATCTGTCCCACTGCTTTCTTTTGAACTCATCCCACAGTATGGAGCAAGGAGATCCTTGTCGATTTGGAGCTTAGGGTTTATTGTAATCCTGTGCAGCACGTGGGAAAGCGGGAAACTTCCCTGCTGTGCTTGGAATTGTACCTCTGTAGAGCTGCTTATATGTGTGGGACTTATTCCTTTATGAAAAGTGGGATAAATTAGACTTGAACAAAGCAAGCACCATATCCACCCTTAGGGAATTACTCTGCCTGCCTATCACTCTAAAGCCCACTCTATCACCCTAACTGCACTAGTTAAAGAAAAACACACTCTTGACCAGCATACAAGTATGAAAATGCAGGCTTTTCTGCTTTCTAAGGTTCTGAAAGAGCAGAGGTGATTTAAATGGGTTGTAAATTAATTTCTGTGTGCATTAGAACTCTTTACACAGTCTGAACAGTATAAAACAGCTTTGGGTTCACTCAGAATTAGCCTGAATAAATTCAGAAGGCCATATTTCTTTACACAGCACATAATAATTTCCAAAGCATCTGTCATAAAAGGGGATGACTGAAACAGATTTCCTAATGGATAATTCCCTGCCTGTCCCTTGCACTTTCATCTGAGGAAGCTGAATCCAAAACTCATGGTCACCAGTCTCCATTGATCTCAGTGGACTTTGGTTCAGCTCTGAAAGATATGAGAACAGATAGCGAGAATTTGGGTTTCTGCAGCTCAGGGCAGCCCTGTCCTTATTTGATATGGCACAGCAAGAGCAACACACAGCAGAACTCCTTCCCACTGCCATCGTGCTGTGATCCCCATTCTTGTTCAATCCTCTCAACACTGCCAGTGTGACACGGGGTGATGGCAATGATAGTAACATCGACCCATGGTTTGGGAAATGGATCTCAAACTTAATACAGTTGGAGATTACAGGAGTAATTCACTGTTCAGGTGCTGTGGCTCAGGATGAGAAATCACCTGTTTGGCTGGACTTTCCCCATGTTTTCCACTGTCACCCCTCCCCTGCTCCACCTCAGCAGATCACAGCAGGGTTGATTAATGTGTCTCCAAGAAGGACATAAAGATGTGTAGTGAGTGTCTAGGGAAGTTCCTCACGTTGCTTTCTTAATAAAAAACACTCTCTCATATCACAAAGCATGAATCTTCTTTCCCATAGGATCTGGGACAGCTGATGCAGTGAGTAGAACCCTGTTGCTAGCTGAGGTAGCTGCTGATGACTGGAGCTGAGAATGACACTGTCAGTGAAATGAATTGATGGTTTCAGTTCCAGAGCTAGTGGACGAATTAAAAAAAAAAAAAAAAAGCCAACCAAAAGTGGGCTGTGTAATTCAATGCTTGCTCTCAGGAAGCCACAGCACAGAAGGTGAGCATGAGGACTCATATCTCTTGCCCTTCAATACCAGCTCATGTTCCTCAGCTGCAGGAGGCAGGAGAGGGAGGCAAGGACCCTGCCTGCAATGCTGGCAGCACCCAGGGCCCTGAGGGGTTTGCTCCCGCTTGTTCCTTCTCTGGGAAAAAGAGCCACACCAGGGAAAAACAGTGCAGTGGAAAGCAAACCTCCATCTTGGTGAGATCTCATTCATCCCAAGACTGAGTGAAAAGATTCAAATATAAATATTATCACGCCAGAGCTCACTGGCATTTTCATTCAAGCACAGGATACAAGGGAATTTTGGTTAACTTTCCCATGGCCTGAAGACGTAAGAGGAAAGCCAGATTCATGAGAGCTGTCAAGTCAACATCCCTGTATCTCCAGCCAGTTACACCAGTGTGACTTTCACTGATGCCATCTGAGCGAGTGCAAGCAGCTTTCAAAGGTTTTAAAAGTACCCACCACATCCTTGTGAGGGAAGTAAAAAACCCAACTCTTTCAAAAAAGAGAGAAGGGGACACTGGAGATAAAAAGTGTGAACTTAGGAAGGTGGTGGCCGAGCACTGGGGAGCAGGCAGGAGCTCCTGGCTGGTGGAACACAGCCTTCCTGAGCAGCCAGTCAACAGGACAAGGAGCAGGAACAATGAGCTAAGCACTGCAATGGAAACAAACACCTTTTTTTAGGCTCTCTGCACCACACTGCTGCTGCTGCTGCTGCTACGTTTATCACACCATTCATTTGGGAAGACAGCAGTGCAGCAAAACAAGGTGCATACACAAAGCTGCATGCTGTGTTTGAGCTCACTCCAGTTACTGCCCGAAAAGATCCAGTTGTCAAATTATTTCATTTAATGGTTTGAGATCACAGTGATCTTGCATGATGTTAAATCTTTGGAAACTGGATACAGCTGAGTTAATCCTTCTGAGCAGGACATGGATGGTCCACAAGGGGACTGAGGACCACAAGTGGTTGCTAGCTTCTTCTGGGCAGCCCAAGCCAACATTTCACCACGCAAGTCCTCCATGGAGGCTCATGAGCTATTTCACAGACAAACACATACACACGTGCACGTGAAACCCCCTGGCAAAAACAATGGTTGTTTTGCATGCCAAATGTGTCAGTTGCATTTCGTTTTACGATTGAATTCATTCTCAATTCACGAATTAAAAAAAAAAAAAAAAGGGCCTAGTGAGTGTTTAAATTTAGGGCATTAATTTTGCATTCCAATGTAGAGGGAACCCAACAGTCTCAAACCTCGGAAAAAGGCACTCCACCTCTGCTCTATGGGCAATTTCATTCTATTTGTGTTTCCAGAGCCTACTTCAAAGCACAGATGCGTTTCAGGTAAATAATGACGGCTTCAGAACAAGTTTTCCTTGTAACACAAATCACCTCACTAATGAAATCACGGGAAAAATTCAGAACAACTTGATATCCATCTGCTTCAAATCAAATCCTTCTATTTATATGCTATAAGTAGGGGCCTGATTCCTCCCACAATCAAATCAGGGGTGAAACTCCCACAGATTCCAACGGGAATGGGGTCAGCTCTTCATGCTTGCTTGGTGACCGTTGCCTGAATGTGGGTGAGGATGCCCTGGTCCATCCAGAGCAAGGCAGAGAACGTGCCTGTGGGTGCAGCACCAAACAATGGGGTCAGGTTCAGAAGAATATGAGGCACCTTCCCTCAGCACAGAGAATAGTTACTATAATTTCCACATTTCCTTCCTGCTCATGTCAATCATGCGCAGGGGAAAACAATGAAGAAACACCAACCCTGCATGGAATAAAGTAATGGGAACCTGAGAATGGGCCACATGCTGAAAAGAAAGGTCATCACATCCAAGATTGAAAGTATTGACTGCCTGGACTGCCAAATAAATCAGACTAGCCCTGGGGACTTGGATCTATACCTGTACTTACCTCTTTACCTCAAATCTCAAGGGCAAGCTTTCCTTTTGCTTTGGAAGTCTGAAGGTGGGCAAATGATGCAGCTCGTGGTTGCCTCCATGTGCACTGCTGAACCACTTTGCCTCCCTGCAGGCTGCTGCCTGCTTCGAGAGACAGTCCCCTCAGATCCCATCACTCTTTCCAAAGGTTCAGCTGTGGTATGAGGGGAGCTAGATGTCCACTTGGCTTGGCAACAAAGAGAAAAAATTGTACTTGAACCTGGAAATTTACAGGAATGCAGAGCAGCCGTGTTGCTAAGCCAGCTGCAAACCTGCTTTGCTCGGGGCTCTTCCCTTTGTAGGGTTGAAGGAATGAGGCACGTGTTGCCAAGTAGGACATCAGTGCTACAAACAAATGGAAGGCCCTTATCCCACCAGCAATCTCGACCTGGTAACGGGCAGGCAGCTAGAGTAACAAGGAAGCTTGGCTCCTTCCTACTCACAGAAAGGGGAGGCGGTAGGATACAGGCTATAATTAGAGCCACCCACAGCAATTTTGGGGAAGCTTCAGTGTATGGGTTGGGATCTTATTGTTAGTGCTGCCAGTTCACTATCTCCTTGGACTGGGCCAGTTCAGAAATCCAGTGGCCAGCACTCCCAGGCACATCTCCTGCTTGTCTGGAGTTCAGCAGTGCTTTAAGCCACCTTGGTGCCTGCAGGAGAGTCACAGCAGTAAGAATTTCTGTATATGCCTGTGTGTCCTCCTAATGTAAAGGCTTAGCGTCAGCTTTGGGGAAAAACTCCTTTTGGAGCCCGCACTCCTTATTCTCCACTGTCAGTGTCTCATCCAAACTGGATCTCCCCAGTACAGCTTCCTGCAGCTGGAAAAACACCAGTTCCGCCAAGTACCGCGTGCTGCAGGTACAGCTCATTTCATGGCATCCCATGCAAATCTGCACAACTGTCTCCTTACAAAGCCCCTTGAAGCAGAGTGAGGTACATCAGAGCCACCTCCAGCTCTCCTTCCAGCTGCCATGAAGGCTGAGAGCGAGCCCAGGCCCAAGCCATGCTTGCCTGGAGCAGATCAGCTTTGTCCTCAAAGCTCAGGTCCAGCAGGATAAAGGTTGGCATGGAGGACTAAGGAGCTGATGTACCTCCTGGTACAAGACATTAACACCTCTGATTTGGTCCTAATTCTTGTGGTGCTAGTTCACAGCACAGATTTGATACCCCATGCATGAGTCCTCAGCCATAATTTCTGGCCTATTGCATCTGCATCAGTGTCCTTATCCTTATCCCCATCCCCAGGCAGGAGTTACCCTTTTTCAGAAATCCTATGTGGCCCCCTCAAAAGCAGCACAATCCCCCATGTTGCAGATTAAACCCCACCAACGTGAAGATTTAAATCACCTGACTGGGAAAACTAAGCCATATCAAATTCTTGTGAGAAACAGAGCCTGCCTAGGAGAAATGAGTCTTTGACAGAGGCAGCACAGTTTAGGTTTCTACATTTGGTGTTGCCTTTTGCATAAACACCCTAAATTTTGGTGCTTTTCCCCAAATCCCTGCTGCAGCACCCTGGGTCCAGCTGTGAAAATCCCAATTTTTGCCATCCTGCTTGTAACCACCAGTATTTCTAAGCCTCCCTGCCTGCAGAAACAGGCTTCAAACTGTGAGTCCAGCCCTCTCAGAGAAAACAACTTCAAATTTTTTATTTTTTTTTTTAATTTCTTTATCCCTACTGCTGTGATTTATTTGAGGAGGGACTTGGAGGCCTCACTCAGGACTTTTGGGTGCTGCTCAGTCTGGGGAGAGCAATTCCAAAGCCACTACTGCCCCACAGGCACTGCAGGAAGCCCTGTGATAACTGCTCTGGCTGGAACCCATTCCCTGGCTGTGCTGAGGGGAACCTTTCCAGCTGAAGGCACAGTGAGAGCTTTCTTCCAGGTAGATGGAATAGAATCATGCAGACTATGAATGGTGATGTGTCTGCAGGGGGGTGGAGACCGGGGGAAGGAGGCGTCAGTGTGTTTTGTAAATGCTTTGAAATGTATTTGTGTGTTTCTGAGATGAACCTTACAGAAAATACCTGAAAACTGGTTTTGCTTTTCCTAAAGCATTGGCTCTTTGAGGCAGCAGCTTTGCCAAAAGTCATTAATCACATCTTTATTAATAAGGGCGGGGGAACGGTGACCTCAAACAACCGAGGAAAACAACTGAAACTACATTCATTTGAAGGACCGCTTTGTAAAATATCTTCTGGCCAGCACATGCTACTGTTGACGTGTATTTAAAGTGCACTGACTCCTTGGGATATATTGGGACTTCTGCACAGAACCAGGGCAGGACTTGGCCCAAGGCTTTGTTTGACTTAACCATATGCTTCCTGGAGTAAAAAGGGGAGAAAAAAGAAAGGTTTTTTAAAGGTCTTCAAGCTTTCTTACTATATTGAGGTGCATCGTGCGAGTGGGACAGGATAAATGCACTTTTCACTTCCCAAGCTTCAAAATTCACAGTTTCACGATCTCATGACGTGTATGGCTTAAATCCAGAGGGGTCATTGCGATCACTCAATTCCTTCTGGCCTCAAGAGCCTGTTTGCTCTAAGTATCCTGGCCTGCTGCTGACAACATGGCACAGGGTCCACCACATCTTCCACCATATCGCTCCATAACGTGCTCATTTCCTCAGTTAAAAATGCAGCCAGCTGAATGAACAGCTGCGTTCGGTGGGACCAAACGCACACCACAGGAGCTGCTGCTCTTGGGGTGAGTAGGGCCGTGGACACAGCCTGTGTGCCCCTGTCTTGTCCTGCCAAAACTCCAGGTTTACTGCTCGCTCCCTGCTCTGAGACAGTCTGTCAGCTGGGGAATGGAGATCGGTGAGAGACCAGGGACTTTTGAGGGGATTTCTGGAGCCTGCCTCAAAATGCATTTGTTGTGGGGCAGGCTCTCAAAGGCGGTGTGGGGAAAGGGCAGGTCCCCACCTCGGGCAGGGCGCCAACGCCGCATCGCGGTAGGCACAGTGTAAACCCAAACCCTGGAAGGCTGTTGCCACTGATAACACCCATCTGCTGTGGCATCATGTCCGTTGACATAGCCTTAATTAATGATATTACCAACTTAATGAGGAGATAAACCACCGATCCCAACTCCTGTTAAGAAATTGTCTTAAATACCAGTCGCTAATCGCTATGGAGAAACAGATAGTGGGCCAAAATGCACACCTGGAGTAAAGAGGTGTGGCTCCCGTGTTTTCTGGTGAAGTTGCATTTGTTTACTCCGGGACTAACTATGAACCATCCTGATTAACACATGGCGGGTGTGCGCTGGGCGGGAAGTTGTAAACAGCCACAGCCTTAAGTAATGGCACTGGTCTTGTGCAAGACCTGTCATCCAGATGGCAGCAGGATTGATGGCTGCGGAGATCAGCAGGGTGCCAGACCGGGGTGCAGATGTGCGTGGGAGTACACCAACCCCAGGCTCGCTCTTCCCAGACCCTTAGCTGGTGCAAAGAGCCTCTCCAGCCACCGCTGAGCCCTGGGATACCTCACACGGATTGCCAGGTTCACATGGCTTTAGTAAGAATGGACATCACCGGGGTGGACATCACTGTAGTGCACATCACCAGGTGATGCCCACTACGATGGCAAAGAGCCTTTAATTGAACATGATTTGCCAGTTGTAACTAAATTTCCTACTACCATTAAGTTGTAAAACAGGGAAGGGACCCATTTCACTGTATTGATCTGATTCTTTGGCTGTTACTTTATTTCCTTGCCGTTGTTGTTCTGATCCGGTGAAATTAAAAAGGCATGAGCAGCCTATTTGGATCTGAATGTGTGAGTTCCTGCCCTGAAGAGCTTTCAGTAGAGATTAGATTGTACATGCCATTGTGTGGGGGAGATGTGCCATCAGGCAAAGGAGGAACAAATGCAGGCGGGGCGGAGGGGAGAGACAGAATTTGTGTGTCTGCATGAAGCTGCCTGCTGCTTGTGGGGTGGTATCTCCATTTCTGATGGCTGCTGAGTATCTCACAAAACATTCACTGCCTTTATTTTCTTCAGGATGTTTAGCTCCTGGAATGTGCAAGACAAGACAGCCACATCTTCCTCACATTAACCTTTTATAACTTGTCCTGGGAGGGCCTAAAATTAAAACTATGCGTAGAAACCTATGCCAAGCCTCATGTTCCTGAGCAGACTACAGGGGTTTCTGGTCCTTAATAATCCTCCACGTTGCTGGAAGGGTAGATATGCACTCACTTTAGGTACCCAAATAAATCTTAAGGGATTCCAGGGATTTACGTGCCTACATGACACCCAACACAGATACCAGGAGCAGAAAAGATTGGCACACTGTGCTACCAACCATTCACCTATTTCAGCTACTTCACTCTAGCCCTCTGTGTGTCTATTCAGACAGACTGTTTCCTGTCAGGGAAAAAAAAAAAAAAAAAGTGTTTGTTTTTTTAAGTGATCATAGGCATGCATATATCAGGAAAAAAGAAAGGACCTATCTTCTTCTTACATCTCTATTATTTCTATTGTTCAGGTATGCCTCGGGTACTTTCCCAGACATGTTGCCTTCTGTTTTTAACACTGCCATCTGGGAATCAGATACTGCACATCGTTTGTGGTGCTGTTCAGCAGGGAGGGAATTTGTTATTGCTCCTCACAGCTCTGGCTTGATGCAGACGGATAGCTCAGAGAAGAGGGATGCCACGGGCTTTGTGGCTACTGCATTTCAGCTCAGAGAAAAGCTATGGCTGTGTGTGCACTGCACAGCTTGGGATGAGCTGAGAGAGTTCTCATAACACCTGCAAGCCAGGTGATGTTCACAGGGTCCAAACTCCTCACTGCTGGAAAGCTTTTTGGTGAGTTAATCCTGCACTGGACCCTCTTCTCAATCTAGCACACTCTACTGAGTGTGCCTTTAATAATAATTTGCTTTTTGTAAATCCAAGGAAAGCAGAGGTGATCTCCACATAACAGGCACAGAACAAAACAGGCTAAACTCCAGGGCAGTTGGAGCTTGGTGCAGAAGCAGATGCAGAACTGAGCTTTGTGGCTTGGACTGATCTCTCGAAGTTGATTCTGACAATTTCCTGATTCAGAGCCTTGTGCTGTAACCACAAACCCTCCGTATCCCACCGTCTTTGGTCTTCATCTCTGTCTGGTCCTTTAACTAAATACTGCTCAGTAAATGCTTGCAGATTTAAGAGAGGCTGCTAGTTCAAAGTCTTGCATTATCTGGACAGCTGGAAAGGAAAATTAAGAGCAGCAAGAACCAAATCAGAGCCAGGAAAAAAGCCTGGCTTTGAACAGTGACAGATACCTGCTTAAGACATATTTCTCCAGCCTCTGTTACACCCACTGCTGAACAGAAAAAGTTGCTTTATCAAACTGTGCAACAGCTTGGAGGTTCAGGTGTGTTGGTCTGGAGTAGGCTGGTCCTGACTCTGGTAATTTTGTGAGATTATTATTCTTTGTAATAAAACAATAATCTTTCCAGCCTAGAAAGCAGAAGGGCTGCCACCTTGATGTTGTTACAGAGCTGCAGGTGAGAGGAGTGGAACAATATCCCTGTATCACAGTGGAAAAGACCTTGTGAGATATCGAGAAGCAAAGAAGCTGTGACCTAGTGTGCATGTGCATGGTTTCTTGTATAAAAATAATCTCTGCAGAATTCTTTTTTTTTTTTTTCTTTTTCTTTTTTTTTATTCTTTTTTTTTTTCCCTTCAAGACACAGTGGCTAAAAATGTCCTTTCAAAAATAAATCAAGCCTGAGGCTGGGTCTGAAAGCACTTAATGAGGAGTAAAAGTGGTTGAAAAAAGGAAAAAGGAAAATTCCCATGCTATTCCTAGCACTGAGTCCCCCACTTCTTCGTGTAAACTGTATCTGCAACACACTAGAGCACTTCCACCAGTTTCAGACCAATACCTGGCACAGTTAGGGCAGATGATTGGAGAGCAGAGACTCTACTGGGACTTTTATCTCCTAAAGGCACTGAGCACCCCATCATGTACATCTCCCAGCATGGCACAGCATCTTCAATATCACAAGGGCATGACGAGGTTTAAAGCAAAACTGCACCACACAATAGGATGAAACCAGTTGTGGACAACCTGATGGAAAAGGTGTTGGGGAGCTGAACTGAGTGGAGTTAAAAGCTTTGACTGCTATTCAGCCTTTTTAAAATGAAAACCAGGCCTTTCAGACAAATCCTATTATGTTCTTTGGAGAGGCTAAAAGTTTTGTTGGGAAAACTGACTTTGAAAGGCACAGATTTTTGGCGAGGTGGTTGACTTAGCAGATTCTCTTACAAATATTAATAGTATGATATGAATAGCACAACCTCTGCATGGCTTAGAGAGCAGCAAGATCAAAGTTCTTCCAAATGAGAAGTCACATTCCCAGAGGAGATCCTCAGGGAGTGAGAGAACATCACTAATTTTCAATGCTTATACCCAGCACATGGAAGGTGCAGTGACAATGTCGGCTGTCCAAACCTGCAGATGACACCAGGCAGGTGGGGAGGTGGCTGATGTGGAGAGAGGTGGATCTCTGACAGGCAGAACATGTGTGTTCAGGCAGCCAGAGCCCTGTGCCAAGGAGACAGGGAGGCAGCTGCTGTATGGAAGGAGAACACTCACCTTGGAAAACAAAGAAAGTCAGGAAAGGACGCTGGGGGCAAGGTGGACATGCAGCCTAACCTGTGTGTGACATTGCAGACTGATGAGGGGAAGAGAGGAGATACAGACTGAAGTATGGACCAGTTCTGGTTCCATAGAGGGCATTGAACAGAAAAATAATTTGTCCTTTGCTGGTGTCTGCATCTTAAGAAGAAAAGTTAAGAGACTTGAAGGCTTTAATGTGCTAAATTCATCCAGAAAATGAGAGGTGGTGTCATTACATCGTGTAAGCACCATCGGGACAAAATGGTGGCAGGGAAAGAGTCTTTAACTGCAGGCAAGGCCCAGACAAGAGCACTGCAGCCCAGAAAGTTTAAGTAAGAAAGCAGCATGCATTGTATCAGTGAAGACACTTATACTTTGGGATGAACTCCAGAGGCAGGATTTGATCCATGTTTCTTGATGCCATCAAATCCAACCTGGCTGCCCTCCTAGGAGGTCTGATTGAGATCAAGTTGTGCTTTGCCAAACATGAGTTAAACACGGAGGTTAGGGAGTGATAGCCAGGGATCCTAAAGTGCTGGAGCTCAGGAGGGCGTCTCCAGCCCTCCCTTGCAGCCATGAATTTTAGGACTGAGAACTACAAAGCTGGATAAGAAAAATATGATTTAAAAGGCCTGTTGCTTCTTGGAAGGTACAAGATGGTGAGAAAACAAGTGAAAAACCTACGAGTTCTTGGTAACTTCTTCCAAAGTGATAAACATTCCCAAAACCCCTCAATCCTTTCAATTTTATTGTCTTTTCAATGCTGTAACTGTAATAAACTGATTATTTTATAGATGTTTGTTGGTAGTGATCTTTTTAGCACGCTGGCAAATTGCTTTGGTTTGGTTTTGGTTTGGTTTTTTTTGAAAAACTATAGTTGGGTTTTCCACTCTTTGTTTGCAAGTGTTTGTTTAGGACTTGCTGAGAACAAGTTAAACACAACAAATGAGCTCTGGACAGAGTTTTGAAAGAGATTTATTCTGTGGTCATTCATTCTCCTCTCTCAGGAAGCGAGTCCCATATGCAGGCACTGCTTCTGAGAAAGTGTTTCCTTATGCTAACCACCATCCTTGCTTGTTAATGGTTGCAGGCATTAAGTTGAAGAGCAAGGCCCCAGTCCAGAAAGATAAAATGAGGCATTTTACCCTCAATATTGCCTGGCAATTAGTCCATTTATTGATGTACTATTAGAGGTGGAGTCACAGGATACTGAGGAAAAAAAAGTCAAGCCATGAAATTCCCACAGAAAGTCAGTGGCAGACCTAGGATTCGCACCAAAACCACACAGTCTGTGGGTCTAACAAGCCAAGAATGAACAGGGCAGGTAGTAAATCTAGAAGAGCAGTGAGAAGGTCAAAACTGAGGAGTTAAAGAGCAGTGAAAGAATGAACCAGAAATACAGCTGCTGAAGGAAATAATTCATGCAATGTTGATCATCTCATCCCCATATGCTTGTAATAATTTTGACAAGCATTTCATTTTATCTGTTGTTATTAAGAAAATTATTCCTTTAAGGGCAAAACCTAAGTACATTTTTCAGGTCAACTTGATTCTGGGAATCAGTCTCACTTGCCTGTGGTTTTTGCTATTGGGCCAAATTTAATCCCTGATGTATTTCTCTTGACTCGGTGGAGTTATGTTGAATATCAGCTTAGCCTAAGGGCCTTTAGTTATACTGCCAATAGGTTTCCTTAAAGGGATATTTCCCTACTTTGAACGCAGTGATTCCAGGCAGTGATTTTCATTTTGCAACCTGGAAGAACTCCTGCATACCTTAAGGAAGTTTTAGTTAGTCTGATCCTGAAGAAACCTTCTTTGGCAACAAATGACTTGTCTCGTGTTGGCCCGGCTGCAGGCAGGTGTGTGCATGTGCTGGGGCTGGTCTGTGGATGGCAGCCTCGACAGCCAGCTGCCAGGTGCCTTCCCCCTCAGAAGGAGCCCGGGAAGAACCACAGGAAGGGACATGAAATACACAACAGCCCCACAAAAGCAGCCTGAATGCTGTTCACAGTGTTTCTGATTGACAGAGCAGCATCTTATCTTCCCCCGAAACCTCTGCACCCAACCCTCCAGGTGTGTGTGTGTGTGTTGGGAGGAGAGCCAGGATTCTGATTAGAGGGATTATTTCAATTCCACTACTGTGGGGAGCAGCTCCTGGTACGCATCCTTTGCTTGGAGAAGGACAAAGGGAAGACCCAAAATAAGAAGGACAGGCCTTTCAACATCCTCCACCCTGGACATCAAGGGCTGAGACGTCACATATGAAGGCAGGTGAGCGCACACCCAGTGTCTCTGCACAGACTGCTGCTCCCTCAGAGTCACAAATCCATGCAGAGAAGGCTGTCACAAGGGAGCTTCTCATCTCATGAGGTCCTGGAGAAAAGACAGAACTGCAAAACAATGGGTACAAGACAGTATCACACCTGCCGAGATGGTTTAGTAACACTCTCTGCCCTGAATGTCCCAAGTGTTGCGTCCTTCAGCTTGCTTTGACAGCCAGATTACACCCCAAGTGCTCCAAATCATGAAAAAGAAAAAGAAAAAGAAAAAGAAAAAGAAAAAGAAAAAGAAAAAGGAAAAAGAAAAAGAAAAAGAAAAAGAAAAAGAAAAAGAAAAAGAAAAAGAAAAAGAAAAAGAAAAAGAAAAAGAAAAAGAAAAAGAAAAAGAAAAAGAAAAAGAAAAAGAAAAAGAAAGATCTTTTTTGATCTTGCTTCATGCAAGATGTGAAACCTACTAATGAACCTGAGTGTAACCAGCCTCCGGTTATTTGCGTAAAACTGAGCAATACATGAGGCTGATACTGCAGTTCTCAAGAGAGATTTGTCCCTGGGACAAAAGAGACCTGAAAGAGACCTGAGAGAGCCCAGAGCTAGGTTCAAACAGGCTGAGAAGTGTTATGCAAAACAGCAGCACCGAATGTAGGGTACGCAGTGTACTTGTGAGCTTCTAAACTGAAAAATCTTCCTGAGGGACGGATGATGGGCATGTCCCAGAAAAACCAAATTTACCTTGCTTTGCAGAGGACCCATATTCTTACTGTGACTATGTCTCATCACAGAAGACTTTTTAATCTTGATGACTTGATATGATGGTACAAAACCAAAGTCCGAGTTCTAGGGTTGCTGTGGGGTGCTCCAACACACAAGTGTGCATCAGAGGAGGGCAGGGTTTGAGGGAGCAAGGCTCAGGAGTCAGCTGCTTCTGTCCTTCTGCAGCTGCTGTCAGCTTTGCACAGTTGTGACTGGGATCCAGCAGCCCGTAAAGCACAAAACTTCTTGAATAGGGTTTGGATCTACACAGCATCGCATAATGGATTTAATTGCATTAAAGGAAGAGAGCTGATGTGATTTCTCTACAGTACAGCCCTTGTGCAGAAATGGTTGTTGATCCAATCATCATCTCTGGAGATCTCAGCTCTCCCCCATCCTGCCATCTCCATATGTCTTCCTTGAAGACCATCTGCCTTGGCATATAGCAAACTAAAGACAAATGACACAGTCACCAGCTTCCACTTGTTGCTCCATCTCCATCTCGGGAAACCAACTCTGAAGGTTGTTCTCCTAAGGAACAGTGGGAAAACCTGGAAGGCTTGGGATTTCTGTCATCTAAAGCAGGAACTGGCTGACTCAGAGAGCAGAAATCATTTGCTGTGGTGTCTGGAGACCTCTGAACAGCTGCAAAATCCCAGTACTGAGACCTCAGTAAGGTCGCAGTTGTGATGGGCTGGGCACATTGCCAGGATGGAAGATTCCAGGATCTACAGCCTCCTGGGAACACCTAGCAGCCAACACAAGCTTTGAAAAGACACCTGAAAATCCTTACTTAAAGCTTGTCAGCTTAACATTAATAACTGGGAGAGAAAGGGCTTGGAGCCACTGCAGTGCAGCCCGCGAGGTGAAGGAGAAAAGCGAAATGGAGGAGAGAAGTGAGTCAACTCAGAGAAAATCAGCTGTGCCTTTTAAAAAACGTGACTGGAAATGCGCTCTCTCCCCACAGACTGGCCTGTTTTTATAGGATCATACACACATACACAGAACAAAAGTAAAAATAGCTAAGGGGATGATCATTGCAAACGGCACCAAATAACAATTCAATAATACGATTTTAATTAAGAAATCCAAGGCACCAAATAAATTCAAGATTTGGCGCAACAGCAGTGTCCAATAGCCATAAATAAAGCAATTTGCTAATGACTGCACATTCCAGCTCATTTTCCTTGATGTTTTCCATGGCGTCATTCCTCTGAACCACAGGTTTTCTTTTAATCTCATCTCAATCTACACCACTATTAGGTGCTTCTTCCTTGACAGCACCATATTTGAATGGCCACTAACCGAAGCCAGGGAAGGTGAGGCTGGAACACAACCTTGTCTCCTGCAGGCTGAGCCCCAAGAAGGCTGCTGGTCACGCCCCAGCTGCACGAGTCACTCACACATAATCAGCTGTGGCTAATTCGGAGCCAGAACCACCCCCGTGGCCCCTAACAGCTTCTGCACTTGGGACTCAGTTGGCTCCACAGGTTTGACATGTCATGACAGAGACATTTCTTCTTCACACAGCTCATTTTGTCCTGAGCTAATGAGAGATTAACTAACCCATAGCAGCAAATCAGCTGCTGTTGGTCGAGGGAGGGCATCTCAGGTTCTCCCCTTAACGAGCTTCACATTTGGCTTTTCTTAGCTGAAGGAGAGTTCATCAGCACAAACATCCTGCCAGTGACACGGTCCTTATCTGACAGATGGAGCCCAAGGAGAACTGTTTGCAATGACCTAATGTTGTTTGCTGCTTACCTGGCAAGACACCAGTGAGCTGCTTCTCCCATGCCCCGAGAAGTCACTAAACAGATGCTCATGGCTCCCAAACAAAAAAGCCTTCACTCCTCTTAAACAAAGTCAGGGTTTACAACAGATCAAAAGCGCTTTGGAGCCACTTTGTCTCTTCTGTTGCATGCTGGGTGTTTGTGGGACCCTGTTTCTGCATGGGGTTGTGCCCTCTGTGCTGCTCTCGGAGCCTAGGGGAAGGCGAGGACTCAATGGCATTTAGTGTCCTGTCAGGAGATGATTAACCCTTTTGTCACCACTAAACCACAATGGGAACATCTTCCTCTTTTTCTCAGTCATTAAGTTTTTTGCATACTGGAATTATATGCGTTAAACAAGGAAGTTTTCCAGTAGGTGCACATCCTTGAGTCTTTCAGTAGAAAGCAATTTAAGTGTCCATAATCACAGAGTATCTGACAAACCACAAAAGAAGCCTTCTTAATTTTAACTTCTTTTGGCCTATGATGGGTAGGACCTGAAGTCGGGGTTTGACAAGTTCAGAATTACTTTGCCATTACCATAAAATCCCATTCTAGGGGAGCTTTGCCATTTGGTACTGCTGCATCTGCTTCATTCCTCTTCAGGCTTCCACCTCAAAATCCTTCTTATTCAGTCCTCTTTTCTTATGCAACTTTATGGGCTGTGGTAGATGGAGATAAGGAGGCCGAGTCCTGAAATGATCTGTCTGTTCTATTTTGCAACCTCAGTGACAGCAAATATTAATGTACATGTGTTCACTGCCCAACTCGTCTGACCGCTCTGCGTGGACATTTTAGTGACAAGCAAAAGCCTTCCACACAGTGACTGATTCTCCAATCACCACAGAAATATAGTTGATGTTGTTGTGATCCCCCAGAAATACTTTTCCTTTTGCACCCCCCCCCCCCCCCCCGCTTTTTTTTGCACATCGAGGTCCAGCTTGTGCCAGGCTCTTCCTGGACTGTGCCTGTGTTACACAACTGTGCCCTTCAGACTGAGGCAAGGATTAAAGGTGTCCAAATTATTAGGAAATCAGAGCAGTGAAAGGTCAGGGATCTTTCTCTTTTCTCTCAGCTTGGTAGGTGATTGCTGAAAAATCACAAATGCACTTTGAAAATGAGGGGCAGCGAGGTGCAGCTTTCCGAGCACTCCTTGGCATTCGTGTCTGTGAGTGAACTATTTACAGGTATGGCAAAGTGTTACTAATCTCTGAGCTATTTAGAAAGGAAGTACCTCTAGGATCTCCTCATTTGTCTTCCCTGTTTCTCAAACACCATTGAGTCACGCTGAATCTCCTCCCCTCCTGAAAAACTGCTTTGCAGAGCTCCCCAAAGAAAGAAGAAAGTCCCTGGATGGTGAAATAAACAATCCCAAAGAGGGTTGATCACGACCTAGTAACTGGGTAAAAAATCCTGGAGACCCTGGAAAGGAGAGGTCAGTCCTGAGGCTGCCTGAGGACTCAGCTGCTCTCGAGCCCCAGGGAGGAACTCTCTTATCAGGGCTTGGAGCCCAGCTGGAGACAAACTGGACCTGACCCTTCTCAAAGTTCACGTCTGTTTGGATGGAGGGTTCTGATTCAGACAAATCTCTGTTTTCAGACAGCCTCTTGGAAGACGAGGCTGCCAGTTGGCTTTGCAAATCTTTGCTGGTTGTCCACTTTTGTCTGAACTTTCCCTGCTTCCTTCCCCTCCTCTCCAGTACGCCTGTCTGCATCTGGCTTCTCTTTCAAACTTAGCCCCAGATGTATTACGTTGCAGCTTGGTTCCCTGGATGCTGTTGCAAGTGGCAAGAAAAGTCTGAACAGAATTCTCAAAGAAAGCCATGCTGAAGAAAGAGTTGAAAAAAGGGAAACCTCTCCATTGCTATTTTATTTTTTTCTGAGACCCTACTTCTTGTGTTGCTAGAGCTTCAGAGAAAAGGGAAGTGTGTACAAAGGCTGCCTTGAACAACAGGGGGATGCTGGCTCAGGCACTGAAGAGTGAAAAGAAGAAGTAGGTACTGTGGGAGAACTGGTAAAGATGAGGTGGGTGAAAGAGGTGTTTCAACACCTGGCCTGTGAGCAGTGGGGACTGGGCTGCCATTGAAACAGATGAGCCAGGCAGTGCTTGAAGAACAAACATGGAATAAAAGGCCTTTGTGAAGAAAAGAAAAAAACAGGGATTTTCTTCACAGTAGGATAATTCTGAAGAGCAAACACCAAGGGACAGTGTCCCTGCTTCTGAACATAATCCAAGAAATAGCAAAGGAAGAAAGCCAGTGTTCCTGAGTTCTGGTTTTAGTGTGGCACTAACTTCTCTAACAGAGCACCTACCAATTGCAGGTGTTGCAGGCAGCTTTCAACAGCGAATGTAAAAACACAGAGCTGGGTCCTCAGAACCAGGATTTAGCAAGTCAGGCTTGACTCAAGGGGATCTAAGAGCATTTGGTGCCTCATATCTCTGGCCAGCTTCTGCCCATCTGAGAAATGGAGCATGTCTCACCTGCCACAGACAGTGCTGGGAGGTTAATAATGGCATTTCACATCTGAAGCCCTGTGACAGAAAGCTGCCACGTAACACCACGCTTTATTCTACCCTAAAGCCAAGTCTCCTCCACCCAAATGAATATGTATTTGTGTTGCCTGCTTGCCATTTTTAATCTACTAGCGATTCTTACCAGAAAAATAATAAATAAAAATCCTTGGCCGTACAAATGTGCCAAGAGCTTGGCTAATCAGCAGGATTCTAGTCTGTCACTACAGATTTTGGCAGCCTTGTGTCAAGAAAATGAGGCAACCCCATTCCTGGGAACCAGTGTGATGGAAAGCGCTTCCAGCTGATTCGGATTGTTTATTCTAGGTGAAAGTTTGCAACATTTCCATTTGGTTTCACCACTGTGAGCTTTGCCAGGACTTTTTCCCAGGCAAATTAATGTTTTCTTATTTCTCTGCTTGGTCTCCTATTCACAGGCTTAGTTGCTCCATTGCTTTTGTTACTCTGGAAGGTGTTTACTCGGTCAAGAATGGGTTTCATCTTGCGAGACATGCAACACTTTTGTCTCCTGCTGACTTTAGTTAGAATGAAGGCTAGCATGAGCAAAGGATCTCTGGTCTTGAAGAAGGATAAATTATGCCAGAAGAAAAGCCAGAACCTGGGAAGGAATACATTAAGCATTATTATTACATTTCTATGCAAGTATTTAACCTGTTAGTGCTTTCACGGAACAAGGAAATGCATGGAAAATACTCCTTTCATGGTTCTACAGTGCAGATTAGCCTGGCATGGGTTGTTAGCCAGTACCTGCAGCCTTGCAGAACTTTGGCCTAATGAAATAAGGTCAGCCTTGTTAAGAGAATTTGAGCCAAATGTATAAAGGGATTTCTCCCTCAGCTTGAGCCAGGCCTGCATAGGGGCTGAAAGTGTACTTCCAGGAATATATTGGTCTGTTTTTAGCCTAAAACTACTGTTTCCTCATTCTCTTTGTTCCTCTCTGTCATTTCTTCTTTCTGCAGCACTATAACCAAGTTCCACTTTGAAATGAATCACTGTTCTAATGCCCATTAAATTAAGGAACTGACCATTCTGGTAAGACTCATGCTGACTAATTGCAGGTGTTGGTTAAATTTCCCCAATAAAACTTCTACAGAATCAAGGCATTCCTATCTGTCATTCAAATTCTGGGTATCTGAGGAGTTTAGAAGGCTCAGTTAGGGTTTTCTAAAGGGAAATCTCTCATAAAAATGTCCTAATCTATTGCAGCCTGTCTGAGAATTTGACCTTTTATTTCCAAATTCAGCAGGGTCATTCACTGCCCAGATCAATACCAGATCTTCTGACCAGTTCACTGGCGGAGCCATGGTTTATAATATCTGTATCCCTTAGAAAGAAATGCTCCTGGCATTGCAATGAACTATTCATTCACATGGTCAGAACAAGATCTGTTAAAGAATCACCGTTAGGATGTAGACACTGGAGTTGGGGCACTTCAATCAGACAACATGTAATCCCTAATAATCCAAATGTCATCGAAAACTCGATTATCATCTGATCCCTGTGCCACTAATCATGACCCAGAAAGTTCTCCACTTTCCTTTTCTATGCTGTGTTCACAGGGAAAAAAATGGACTCAGAAATATCCCTTCTCTAGCACTACCTACAGATTGGTTGGGGGGCTGGAGGTTTGACAAAAGATGGTCTTGTGGTAAATCACAGTGTGAGCCTCCAGAGACAGTTTACGGAGCCCTAGTTTGATGCCACATTTCTTGTGTGATGCCACATTTCTTGCCAGGTGACAATTGTCACTCCACGTGTGCAATGGAAGCAGTCATCTCTTCATACAATGCCATTGCTTGCCCCGCATTGGAGAGAGGACTTTGAGGAAACTCTGCCACTTCCTGAAAGTTTTCACAAAGTGTGTCACGGGAAGGCTTCAGTCTCCAGGTCTTGCTGTTTAATAATAAACCTGCTGTTTATTTGCGTAGCTCGTTTCCTAGACAGAGTAGCAAGAAGATGTCATAAATGTCTGTGAGCTGCACTCACCTTTCCCATGGTACCCTGTGTCCCAGGCACCTGGAAAAGGCAGCCCAGCACTGTCATCCCCACTGAGGCTGGGGGAACTGCAGCACTGCTCATCCTGCAATGAGGCAGAGGCACATCCAGGCGCCCCTGGCTTTCTAGCACCTGTGCCTCAACCACAAGGCCAAATTAGTACTGAAGGGACCTGTATTTTACTGTCCCCTTCTTCTGCATTAATTAAAACACATCGCTGCACACTTAAGCAATTTAAATATTTTGGAATGAGTCTCAGGACGGCCAAGGGCGTTCAAAGTGAAGGGAAGGCTGGCAGCTTGCCCTCAGTTCGCTGGCTCGTCTGTCTATCACAGGCACATATCATGCATTACAAAACTGTGAGATCTCTGCAGACCCAATGACAATAATACAGCTTAGGGAAAAAGCTGAAGTCAGAAATCCCTGGTCTTCCTGGGGCTCCATCACATGGACTGGCTGACAGCATCTCTGCTGACCTTTTTTCAGTTTACACATTTTTCTTTACACCTCTCCTCTATGAAAAGCTGGTAGGAACTGCTACTGCAAGAGATAACACCAGCACCAGGCTGTCTGATGAAAAGCCCTGCTAGACCTGAGTTTAGGGTATATACCTTCCCCTTGAGGACTTTTGGGGAGATATTCAAGGCAAGAAAGAGGAAGCGCAGAAAGAAGAAAGTCATAGCACCTCAAACAAAATCCAAGGCCGGCAAAGACGGTGTTTTGCCCTGAAGGTGATACTGGAGTTCAGGGTATATGTGAACCTTTCTCCAAAGGTCTGTTTGCCTTTCTGTCACCTATCGGTCAACAGCGGGAGGAGGAACCTCAGGTGACCTCCAGAGCAGCTTGTGCACTGTGGACTCCAGGCAGCAGACAGCTGACTACAGTCTGGAATGGAAATGAAGGATTCATTTGCCCAGGGACATTCCCTTTTGTATTTTAAAGTAATGCAAAGTGTCTTTTCACTTTCAGCTCTGGATTTGAGGCCTAAGATGAAGAGTCACTGCCATTAGATCCACATCATCACAATTGTAACATCAAAACAAGTGCTGTATTAAAAATAAACACAACAGGCATTCACTGACTTGATTAAAATGTATACATATGGGTGAGGTCATTTTAATAAAGGCCTTATGCACAGACATCTGCATTTCTTACCATGGCCCTAGGCTTGGAGAAGGAACACTGTACATCCACAACTACCTGCTCTTGTGCAGTTGCATCAGCCTGAGCTCTCTGGCTGTTCAGATTATCTACCACAACTGCCCTTATCACATCCCTGCGCATTGACCTCCCTTTAACACTCACAATGGTTACAAAAAACACAACCACAGTTTACCACACTAGAGGGACATCTCTGATCTCCATCAGCCCACCATGTCAAGGTCCTCTATCTCCTCTATGAATCTTTTGAAGACACATTCTGATGCTGTTTGGAAATATTTCAATTGTCCTGTCTACATGCCTGGAAAAAGCTCCACTAGTTAAGGGAAAGTCAACTGGACTTTCCAGAATGACACGAAAAACTGCAAAGCCAATAATGTCCTTATTAAGACTGATGAAACTCTTCTCTATGTCTCTGGAAAAAAAAAAAATCCAGGACTGAGAGCCCTGGCCTTATGTGCTTTCACAGGTGACCCTGTGTTGAAGCTTCTGCACCTCTCACTGTGAACTGCCAAGCCTCTACAGCTCAGGTGGAACAGCACCTTCTGCAGCAGCCCCTCGAGCTGGCAGCAAGGCTGGCACCCTAGTGGCTTTCCTGCATTTTGGGTACCTCCCCAGAAGTGCCAGTTACCCCAGGCTGCAGCTCCCAGGGCATCCAGGCCATGATCCAGAGATAGCTCTGCTCTGGGAAAGGATGTAGGAGGGATGTCCCTGACTGACTTCAGTCTCTTGGTCATACTGCTGTAGATATCCCACGTGCAGAGTCTCTCTCTGACCCTGGAGCAACCCTGGGCTATCCCAGCTGTCACTGTGAGGGTACCAGTGCTTCCCAGTACTGCAGCAAGGGATGCAGCTGAGGAGGGCTTGTTCTCTGAGAGAGGTGCCTGCTACAACCCAAAAAAATTACTTTTGTGCTACTCATTCTTACTGATGGTTATTGTACTGCTGCCCAGAGGAAGCTTCAGCCTGCTCCCTCTTCCTTTCAAGCAGAAACAACCACAGTCTGCCACCAAAGAATATCTCACCTTCCTGGAGAGGGAGGAGGGAGGGTTGCCTTTAATATAATTTGGAGTCCAGTGGAGTTGTTTGCTCACTTTATTTTCTTCCTGATGCCTTAGAGCTGGTTGGAAATGTCTGTGCTTGTGATACTTCTGAATATGTTCAGCAACGCCCAGGCAAACAATGCTGCCAATGGCTTTTGCAAATCTCTGAACCATGGGAGCCACGAGCATGGTGTGAGGGGCCAGGAGGGCCTGTGTCTCACTGTCCTGGGGTGACTTTATGGTGCTGGTAACTCCCAGGGAGTCTGCTTGCAGAAGGTGTCACAGAAGTCCCAAACTGCAGTACAGGAGTTACACGCCTGCCCTGAGTGCTGAGGGAACACCTCTGGGCATGATTTGTGGATTTGTGTTGTAACGATGGCGATGCTCCGGGCAAAGAGGAGCACAGCTGGGGACCCAGGGCAGCCTCCACCAGGGGTGTGCTGCATGGGGTCACCAAATGTGTGCTCAGAAAGCTCAGGGGCACCCAGGGCACGTGAAGGGGCCGTGTGACAATGCCAGGGGTGCAGCATGGGTGTTGGAAAGTGGGGCCCAGCACCCCCAGCTCTGCCAGCAGCACCGTGCTTCCCACCCTGCTGTGGGATGTGGATGACAACCAACAGCCTGGGCCAGACCCTGGCCTGAATTCCCTCCTCTGATTTCCACAGTGCTTGCACCAGTAGATCTTGCCCTAAAAAGTTTATATAAATCTTATTTGCATGCTGGTCCTCCAGACTCAGGTTCATCTTCTCTGCAAGATACAGGTTCTTGGAGGCTTTTTACTGGTCTCTGCTATGGGATGAACCATAAATTAGACTGGGAACAGCTTGCTATGCTGTTCCTGTGCATTATCAACCTCAGTTCCATTTTAATATATGATAATATAGATGGTACTGTCCCCAGCCAGGATCCAGAAGGAGTGAGATGATTAAAAATAATTCATCTTACACTGAATTAAACAACTGAGAGCCTCAGGAACGGTCCCATTTGAGTTTGGTACAAATCATGGGTGACAATCTGGGTCAGTTTTTATTGGACCTGCACCTTTTTGCCAGCCCTAAATCTGCCAGCCATCACATAGGTTTAATAAGAAGGGACAACAAAGGAGCAAAAAGGTCAACCTCTATTTGAGAAGGAGATGGAAGGAGCAGGGTAGACAGGGCAGGGGAAGGTGGCGTGTCCTGGAAAACATGCAGGAGGTGATGTTTCCCCGGGAGAGGGACAGACAGCAATGCCCTGGGTTCTTTGGAAAGCAAAGAGCCCGTACCTGGAGCCCATTCTGCTCTTTGCTGAGACTGGCAGCCTGGACCACTTGTGGTTTCCTCTCTGAGTCTTGCCTCTGCCCACAGTGACATACAGAAACTGAGGAAACTTGGCACATTCTGACCAGCTGAAGCACTGGGGGCACAGGGCTGTTTTGCCCACCCTTCTACAGGTTCCCCTTCCAGCCACCTCTGCTGTGGCACAAAATCCTCTGTGCATGCCACCCCCTGTGTCAGGAGGTCTGTGTGCTGCATTGCCCTACCTTGGATTGAACCACCCCACTTCCCCCTCCAGGAAATAACACAAACAAGAGTGAGAATGACTCATATGAAGACATGTATATGCACACACAGGAACATATCTTATATGTTGAGAGCCTGGGGCAAAAATTTCACCCAGCTTTTGAGCTCCCTGGTTCACATGGTTCTATGAAAAAAAAAAAAAAAAACCAAAACAAAACCAACCAAACAGTAAAAAAGCCCCATCAGAACAGAGCCAAAATAATAAATAAGTAGGAAAATTAAAAATTAATTCCATGTGTCTAGCTTGAAAGGAAGCCTTCCTCCTGTTGCTATGCATGCATTTTGTCCCCCATGGTCTCATGCAATTATGACTGTTTAGTGAGTGGTGGGCTGGCTTGCTCTGCTTCAAATCCAGCTGTGCCATGTAAATCCCAAATTCATCTAGGAATTGGATAGATGGTTTCTTTACCTCTCATTGTAAACAGCTCCTTTGACATGGTTCCTGGCCAGTCATGATGATAATGGACACTGCACACACGCCTGTGCCTCAGTTTGAGGTTGTGTGAAGACAATCAGGTGACATTTGTCCAGATCATTCCCAAATTCAACTTTATATACTCCTCTTCCATAAAGGTCCTTGGAATAGTGCAACATCCCAACAAGGGTTTGTGTAGTTTTGTCATCATGTCTGGTGTTTCCTTGTGCCACTTTCCAGTGGGTTGCATGGAATTCAATGACTGCACCAAGGACAGGGAGGCCTAGAATCACAGAACCAGTTAGGTTGGCAAAAGCCTGCATTTAAGATCATCAAGCTCAGCCATAAACCAAGCACTGCCAAGCCCACTGCTAAACCACGCTCCTAAGTGCCAAAACTACACATCTTTTAAATACCTTTTCGGTTCCTTGTGCCAACCATGGCCAAGCACATCTGAAGCTACAGATCCCCATCACAGCTGACGCCGTGTGCAGCTCCCGCTTGTAAGCAGTGGAAGGCAACAGAGTTGGAGCTTTGGCCACCAAAGCACAAGAGTCAACATCCGTATTCTGTGGTGGGGAGCTCAGCTCTGCAGCCAGCCCTCCTCTCTGCCTTGGCACGTGGGATTGTTACTGCTGCAGGCCTCCCTCAGCCAGCAGAGCCAAACGTGACAGTATGATGGGTCTTGAGAAAAGGGAAATCTTTTAATTATCCTGCCAGAAAAGGTGAGCTGGTAAATGGGTCCTGCTGCTCAGGGCTTTTGCAGCAGGGAAGAGAAATCAGTCGTTCACCACAGTGTTGTTGTGACGGCCCATGACAAACATCCTGAGGCAGCTGTGTCTGGTCACAGAGACATCAGATGGCACAGCCTAGGAAGAGCAGCTGCTCCCTTTTGTTGGGTCAGGGACCCTTCTCCACAGCAGCCCCTTCAGTGACCATTCGTGCCCTGGCAGTGTGACATGATGCATTTCATCAGCTATTGGAAGGATGTTAAGCTCAGTGACACCCATTCCAGCCAAGCTACATTGTTTAATAAAGAGCACATAATCACAGACATCAGCTGCAGAGGATTAAAGTTGCTTTCCCCCTCCAGTGTATTTTACCTATGTCTCTTCTGCTACATTTTCTCTGCATCCTCAGCCTTTCCTCCTCGGGACTGCTCTTGCTGGTTCTCTCACGGAGAGCGGAGTGAATGGTACAGAGGAAGGAAGTGGTGTTGCTGATTCAATAGAGTGTGCTTTTCCTTCTGAGTCAGTACAGAACAACTGTCTCGCTGTGCTCAGAACATATTAGACCAAGAAGTCTGCCTCTGGTGTGTGTGGGCTTGTGTTTTAATCTCTCTGACCCAGAACATGGAAAGGTTGCACAGAAGGGATTTAAGTTACTAAAGTCCAATTAAAACTATGGAGTTAGTTAACTGCTGAAAAACAGCAGGCCATCCATACACTGTATCATTCTGTGGAATTGCTGTGATATATCCAAAATTCACAAGGCACGAACCTGCTTCTAGAAAACAGAATGTGTCAAGAAGCAGTATTGTTAAAGGCTGTGACATTTTTGAATCATGCAAGATCCTGCTGCTGGACTCCATGAAGACAGTGGGTCAGAGACAGCTGGGAGGATGGGGAGAAAATGTGAAGGACAAGGATATAAAGTTATAGAGCTAAATTTCCAGAAATTCCTGTAGTAAGTAGATCAGAGGTAGGAAGCCTGCAAGAAAATCTAAGGTTTGCTGGACCACTCAAGATAAATACTGAAGAAATGGAAATTACACAGCTACTAAATTATGAGTTCAATTCCATCCCTCAGGCTATCAGGGTGATATCTGGTTCTAACAAGAAGAGATGATTTGCTGGTACAGTGAAAACTAAAAGAAGAGGAGTCGGAAACAACTCCAGCTTGGAAGAAAAAGTCACAGCAACCATACTACCCATGAGGAGGATCCAGTGGGAGCTTTTGAGTGAAGGAGCCAAGAAACTTTAAAGAAATGCAACGATGCATTAAAATCAATTCCTGTGCCATGGGTTGGAAAATAGCAAATGTTTTGATTAATATTTTTGTTTACAATATTATTTAAAACATGAAACAGCCTCCAATTTCAAAGTTTCATGCACATTTCTCACAGGCCCAGGCTGGAGGAAATGCGGGTAGTGTCGTCTTTCATGATACTTTCTATTAAGCTCATTTCACCTCAAAGGTTTGGGTGAGTCTGAGCCCTAAACTAAAAGCAAAACTCAAACAGGCATAAAGGTAAGGCAATGGAAAGTGATTGCCCAAGCCACTGTGAACTGAAACTGCCATGTTAAGCACAGTGCAGGTCTCAGAAACACATTGAGCTTACATTGCAGCACCCTGGAGCAGCAAAGGACTCTGACTTCCAGCTATGAAGTTCTCATGAGCAGAACAGGCTTCTCCATAAACTGGTGCTGGAAACTGGAAATCTGCCCATGAGCCACAAGTGATGGTCAAGGAGCCTGACCCCAGCTGCTGGATGACCACCAGGGATGTCAGCGCCTTGTATGTGCAACAGTGAGGGGTATTTAATTCTCTCCTGTGCTCTCCCAGCAGCCTGCTCTTCGTGTTATTGAGGTGTTTCTCAATTGGGCAACAAGAAATCTGTCATGTGTTGGCTTTGTTTTTGTTACTCCTGGGCAGTGGGCGAGACACAACCGGGATTTTCTTGGGACAGACTTCGGCTCAGTGCCCAGTTCTTGATTTCAGGGTAGGGGTCGTGGGCTGAAGGATTCCACTGCCATGGATTGGCTGCCTAGTAGAGCTCTGACTCTTTTGAATACATCGCAAACTTTTATTGTAGAGAGCTCTTTTGTGCTAGAGAAAAGAAATTACCTATCAGAGTTTCATGCTGCTTTAAAATGGTCTAGGCCAAGGGTGTCTCAAAAAAGTGTCTCAAGGATACAGCTGCAGGCTTCAAACCTGATTCAATAGCTTGCTGTCTTTCTAAAGCGTTTTTGGTGCTCTGCAGGAACAATGTGGTGCATGGAATTCAGTACAACTCTTTGGCAAATATAAATTAAGCCTCAGCTGAAATGCACTGTTCACAAGGCTTTCTCAAAATGAAGCAAGGTGGTCCTAGACTTGAAACACATATTTATACTCTTACCTTCCCATTCCTTACTCCCCACCAAACTCTGCTCACTAGTTCTGCTCTTAAATCACATTTTGAAACACCAGCCTATGTGTGTGCACAGACACACAAACACAGAGGCAGAGCCCTCAGGAAAGCTGTTCTATTGCAGCACTTCAGATTGTTTCATGATATGAATGTGCTGCTCTGTGTGCTGCTGCCCACAGGCTGCGGCAGGAGCCCTGCAGGTCTGGGATGCAGCCTGGCCAAAAGTCATACCGAAATAGGTGAAATTGCAAAAAGAGAAAGCTGACCACAGCTGCTCCTCTGTGCTGCTGAAAGCCATCATCTGGGCAGGCTCTGTGCCGAAACTGCAGCTGCCCGAAACTTTGTCTTCCCAGGGAGGCCAGTGGTCCCCCAGGTGAGGTGTATTTCAGATCAAAATATGATGGCAATCCTTTCACTGTTTAGAAAAGCCAATGCACTGAAAGCAGCATAAACTTCACCCAGATAACAGGTGTTTTCTGGATGCTGATTGAATAAATCCATGGATGTGAGGGAATGATCAGCCCCACTGGGTATGAAGCTCTCCTCGTCCAGGGAGCAGCAGGGAACACAGAGGCTGTGGAAGGAAGGAAGGAAGGAAAGGAAGGAAAGGAAGGAAAGGAAGGAAAGGAAGGAAGGAAAGGAAGGAAGGAAAGGAAGGAAGGAAAGGAAGGAAGGAAGGAAGGAAGGAAGGAAGGAAGGAAGGAAGGAAGGAAGGAAGGAAGGAAGGAAGGAAGGAAGGAAGGAAGGAAGGAAGGAAGGAAGGAAGGAAGGAAGGAAGGAAGGAAGGAAGGAAGGAAGGAAGGAAGGAAGGAAGGAAGGAAGAAGGAAGGAAGGAAGGAAGGAGGAAGGAAGGAAGGAAGGAAGGAAGGAAGGAAGGAAGGAAGGAAGGAAGGAAGGAAGGAAGGAAGGAAGGAAGGAAGGAAGGAAGGAAGGAAGGGAAGGAAGGAAGGAAGGGAAGGAAGGAAGGGAAGGAAGGAAGGGAAGGAAGGGAAGGAAGGAAGGAAGGAAGGGAAGGGAAGGAAGGAAGGGAGGGAAGGGAAGGGAGGGAGGGAGGGAAGGGAGGGAGGGAGGGATGGCTCTGCAGCCTCCCTGCACACATGATACCCTACCAGACAGCAAATTAGCTTTTACCCACAGGAACAGCTTTGCCATCCAAAAATCCAGTGCAGGAAGCTGGGCAGACAGGCAGACACAGAACTTCCCAGTGGGTGGGGGTCCAAGACCAAGCCCGGGGTTGGAGTAAGATGAGTACATTGGGAGTGAAGGAACTGTCCAGCAGGACAAAATGGAGGAATTGACCAAAGATGGAGATGAAGAAGATAAACTGTTCTGGCTGTCAGACAAGCACCCTGCTTCCAGCAGCTTATGGTAAAAGCATGTCAGGGCTCCAAAGGGCCCCCCAGCAGCTGCTTCTGTGCGTGTCCCAGGTTCAGCAGATCTCTGGAACGCATTTCCCATCCGCATTCAAGAGAGTATGGCTTGTTTAGTCTAGCAAAACTAATGAGGAGAGGGCATAGCTTTGTTGTCTGTAAATACACAAGAGGCTGGAGTAGGAGAAGATCTATTCAAGCTAAAAGATCCTGTTGGCATGAAAACAAATGAGGGATCAGTTTTTGTATGAGAATATTTGAGATAAAAATTAGGAGGTTTCCAGCTGGCAAAGAGTTTGACAACAGCTGCCTGCAAGGAGAGGGGCCTCTAGGGAATGGCAATATTTTGAGGATGAAGCTTGAGTAATATTTTTGAGGGATTATAAAATGTTGGATGAGCAGGAGACTGAGAAGTCCTTTATAGCTGCAATAGGGGCAGAGAAAACAGCACAAGAAATAGAAAAGCAAGAACTGGAACTGAGCTCTGTAGAGGAAGCTCACAGAGAACAGAGAAGAAAGCATTTCCAGATGGGCAACAGATAAGCCTCACTGAAAAGGACAAAAGAGGCCAAGAGCTTTTGGAAGTATAGGTAAAACATCTCTCACCTTGTCAACAATGTCTGGGGAATTGTCTCTCCGGTGAAGTGGTCTGTATTTATCCATGATCCACCTGCCTGGAAGGCAGTGCTGGCTTGTAAGCAGATAAAATAAAAACCACAGCATTCAAGGCATTTCTGTCTTCCAATTACTGCCGTTTGGAACATCAGAGATGTTTTTTCTAGGTGAATCCAAAGGATTTCCATCAACTCTGAAACACAGAAGAAAGATTAAAGTAGATCAATCTGCAAAAGACTATCTGATGGCTTTCATCTAGGACTTGCCTATCTGTACCCATCTAGTTACGAGCATAAAGTCTCCTGCTGAGGAGAAAACCATGGGTCATGGAGAGTTCTGTGCATGTGGGAACAGGGAGTTCTTCCAGTGGGTGATATGCACCCCTCCATCCCCAACCTTTTCATCACATCTGAGCCATGGCCTTGGAATAGGAAACACAGGAAACACACCATGTTCAGGAGGAGGGTCTCGTATGGCAATGCTTTTTCTAGGTCTCAATGGAACCGTCTCCTTTATGGCAAAGAGAAAGTCCTCCAGTGGAAAGATTTCTGAGGGGAAAATGCAGCATTTTAGAAACCAGAACCTGCTTAGGAAGGAGGAGGGTTTCAGTGTGCCACCCCAGAAGAAGTCCCCCAGTTGATAGCTGTTAAGACACATTGATGTATCTTTCCATGTTTGCATTCTTTAAAAAACAGATCTGGGGCCAGGATACACTGGGGGTGGGAGACTGTGCAACCAAACAGCCTCACTTATTTCTGGGGAGAGAGCAGCGTGCCTAGAGGTATTAATCTGCGAGTGGGAGGGAAGGCGAAAGCTGGGAAACCCAGGCCTGTATCTGTATCCACGCTTCCACATATGCATGTATAAAAATATGTATACACACACAGGGAAAACAAAACAAAGCAGAACAGTCCATTGCACACAGTCCTCCCCCGGGGAGAGGGTGAGAGAACAAACAAGCGGCAGATGTGAACCGTGTCACCGCGCCTAGCGCCGCAGGAAGATCAGGTCCTGTGGTGACAAGGTGGGGTGAGAAGCCACCAGGGCAGGAAGCAGCAGGAGACCCCTGAGGCAGGAGAAGGCCACAGGGCAGAGAGGTCCTGGAGGTGCAGGCACACAGGCTGCTCTCCTCCCCTGGCATCACACTAAGGTGAGGAAGCGTCCGGTGCCAAGGTGGACTCCGGGCGATGGCCCTGAGCCCCTCCATGGAAGAACGGATGGGACAGAAGGAGGGCTGCAGGGTGACTCTCACAGCTGCAGCAAAGACCAGAGCCAACCTGCAGCCTTGAGTTCTGTGCCAATCCCAGTGCCAGGAAGTGGGAGCTCCTGCACTGCCTGCAAAGAGCAGAAATGAGAGAAAGAGAGGCATCTTCGCCAGTTTAATCAAAGATAATGAAGAGATCTGTTTCTCAGTTAGATATATCTATTTCTATTTTCCAAAAGAGCATAAAGGGCTTTGGAAAAGAAACTGGAACATGGGCCCTCTGGCTTACTCTTTAGTGGTGTTCTGTGTTTCCTTGTCCATCCTGGGGCAGTGGTGCTGAATGCTGATAAGGCCAGACTTGGACCAGCCTCAGGCAGACAGTTGGTGCAATTTGACTTTAGATAATACTTAATGATTTGTTTCTAGCATTGGGTTGGGGTGAGCTGGGGTATTTGTTGTTGTTGTTGTTGTTGTTGTTGATTTAGCTGTTATTGTTTCTCCCCCTCCTTCTTTTCCAACCAATTAGGTTCAATTTGTTTTGGCAGAGGACACGATTAGTGGGGCTGGGCTCCAGATGGTTGGGCGCTCAGCCGCTCACCATAAATAACGTTGGATGAGCGGTGCTCCTGCAATGCAAAGCTGGGACACAAGAGGTCCAGGTCACCAGATCAGAGCATCCCATGGCTGGCTTGGTGGGATCATACCTGAGCCCTTTGGAAAAGATACTAACTGACTTTTGCTTTATCTCCAGATATGGGTTTATTTCCAGTCCCAGGCAGTCACTGGCAGGGCACCACTCACCCAGATGTTCCTTCCTCTCTGAATTAACCTCCCCTCACTGGATCAGCCCAGAGCTCCAGCTAAGCCTTAGCAAACAGGGAAATCGTGTCTCTCCCATTTCCCCTTGCAGCACCTTTTGGCCTGTCTGAAGATCATCTGATGCTCCTGGTATGGATCCACAAGGGAAGGGGAGCATTCTGTTGGGCTGATGAGCCCAGCCAAACACCAGTGTGGAGTGGGATTGAGCTGCCATGCGTCCCACAGGAACAGTCACAGACAGGCCTGCTGGATTGGCACTGTGGCAGCCAGACCCTTGGACACCCCTCAAAATTCTAATGGGGCTCTTTGGGAAGGGGACAGGGGGACAGTAGAGTATTGGGTAGAGACAACCTTGGTAAGGAAGCAGATCCAGCAAAAATATTCAGCAAAAACTTATTTCAAAATCTGACACTTTTCAGTGCTTTTCCGAACAAATAACGTTTTTATCAAAGCAATGCCCAACCCAATCTTGTTGTGAAACCTTAACAATTACCTTCTGTAACACACTGTAAGATCCTCAATAAGAGAATAAAATAAAGCCCAGTTTATTGTCATTGTTCCATCAGTATGTAAGAAATACTCAGTGAATTGCAAACGGAATAGTTATTCAACATTTAACATTATCTTAGGCAAGCAAGCATTTGCTGGGAATGTCTTATGCTTTAGGACAATGCTGGTTGTTGATTTAGTGAGTAACAAATAGAAGGTTCCATTCTGTACAATAAGTTTACCGTGGATATAATGTGACTATTGTATTAAAGTTAAGGGGCAGACAGTACAGCAAGGAGGAAGTAACTATGAAGTGTTAAAATGTCTTTGAACTGAGCATTTCAAGCCTTTGAACTGAGCTCTTTTCCTCCCACCTCTCAGTGCCGCAAGCTGCCATTCCCTGGTGCATGAAAGGTTGCCCAGGCAGTCTCAGTCACTCACAGGAGCACAGCACAGCCGACACACCTGAAATTGGCACCTGCATTCAGGGAAATAAACCCCAGTTCAGTTCTCGTCCATAGTCCAGCTCTGCAAGCTCACACCTCTGTGTTGCAGGATTTGCAGGGGCAAAACCGAGATCCCGGTCCCCCACTGAGCACTGTCCCCAAAAGACTCGTGAGATATGCATGCCTTGACCATTGAGCAACCTCAGGTTCTGCTCTCTGGACTGTTTGCATTGTAAGTCCTCACGTCCAAGCTCCAATTGGGTCTGGAAGATCTCTGCAGTTCTTTCAGAGCTTCAGTCTTTTTGGGGCTATAATGTTAGCCAAGCTCTTACTCCTGGAGTATTGAAGAATGTTATGGCTCTGTCTGCAGGTAGACAACCCATGACCAGCCCTTTCTAAGTTGAAGATGCCTCTAATGTGGCTCAGCTGCAATTTTGGGCTGCAGCTAAGCTCATGCCAGCCTTATGCAGAAGAAGATTGGTGCATAGGCAGCTGTTCCTGGGCACACCTTTGCTCATAACAAGGGAGCTCACTATTCCATCTTTGATCTTCCTGGATAGTTTTATACTGACCAGTACCGGGGGGGACCAATGTCAGAAGAGATTCATCTTGGGGAGCACTGGACAAAGCTGCTTTGCACATGATCCAGCACATACTTGCTCCATGCACTAGGCAACTGTTTAGCAGTGTTGCACAGGTGTGGAGTGTTTATACAAGTGAACAGAGCTGGTCTCATTGCCACATGCAGATGGCTGGAGCTGCAGCGAAGTGCTGGTGCAAGTGCTGTAAATGCCAATACAACCAGTCACATGTGGCCCGTCTTGCCTGGAGCACAGGTGTAGCTCTGCCACTCCAGTGATGTCTCACAGGGAACAAAGATAAGATGGTCTTCCAGCCACTGTGCATCTCCCATTGGAGATTTTCTGGAGGGATGTTGTAGAAACAAACTTTAGGTCAAACAGAAGCACTGAGACCCCTGAGAGTCGGTTGTAAATCCCATGGCCATGATAGATGTCACATGCAAAGAGATGGAACAGGTGTTCATAACTGATAAGACTTGCTCTGGCCTAGCTTAAAACCTTGAAATTTGGAGATGTGGCAAGGCCTCTACATATAATACTGCCCAGAACCCACAGTTCACAGAGCTGTTCTCAAACAGGTTTACATACAGCTCTATTTATCTCTGGACCCATTGCAAATCCATGTATACAGTCACACATATTTTGCAAAACGCCTGGGAGAACCATGACAGAGACTAAAGGAGCTAGAGATGGAAGTGATCTATCAGATTCATTTGCAATCTCTCATGAGCCAGGCAGAATTTTTCCCTAGGCTATATTCATTGCTTTGCCTCGTCTTGTTTTTAATCGCTCAAGCAAAGAGACTAGAACAGCCAGGCAAAGTTATGTCATAGTGCTGCAGCAGGGGCACTGGGGAATCTTGTATCTCTGATCAGAACTGAATCCCACAGTTGTACAATGTACACTTATCAAGCACATTTGATGTGGTTAAAAAAAAAATCCTATGCAGAAATGCTTTTAGTTTCTGTAAGTATTCGTCTTCCAAGAATTTTTAAGACCTTGCAATAAATATAGCCAAAGCCATCATTCAACAAATTGAAATCACACTTGTATTAATGTGGTTGCTTTATTCTTATTCAATTTAACCCTCATGACTTTATCTTGTAATCCAGTAAAATGTGCAGGTCAACAGAAGTTGTTATCAGCGAGCTGAGTGAGCGTTTCTTTTCCATCATCTCCTTCACCACTTCCTAGACTTAAAGCACTTCATCCAGAGATCCCTCACTTAGGCAAAGCACAATTCCTAACACATCAGACCGGTCTCCACTGGGAATCTCTTTCATATATTAAGTGAATTCAGTGCTGTTTTTTAAGGTCTTCTCATGGGTCTGCCCTTTGGTGGTCGTGACTGCTTTCAGAAGGGTGATGTTCCACCTCACACAAGCAAAGGGAAACAAACAACTCAGAAAAAAATGTGATTGTGGAGGCAATTTTTTATCATCCAGGGTGCTAGTTTTCTTCCCTTGAAAGCATAAAAGAGGAAGGTCCCCTCCCAGCAGCCCAAAGAGGTTGCAGCAGAGGCAAGTTGCAATGTGCATGCCATGCTCTTGTAGCTGGGCTCACACAGAGTATGAGGAATCAGTTCTTACAGCCAGAGACACTGGTCTCTGAGAATAAATACCCAGTGTATTTGCTAGCTCAGTTGCATCTAATCATCAGACATGTTTTTTTGTTAAAGTAACCCAGGAGGTTTCTAGGGTCAACAGAGCTAAACAAAACAACCAGCAAAAGCACTGTGGTCTAGGAGAGGGCAAGATTTTTTTCAAAGCTCAGCTCCCCTTGGTGGTACGGCTCCTGTACGGAGGGATGAAATAGTTTAAGTCATCAGAAAGAGCAGGCAGTGACCTGCAGTAAAACACATGGCCTGGTGAGATATGTCTCGTCTTGCTAATGACCTCCAGAGCTGGGTCAGCAGATGCCACTGTGGGGGACACCATCATAGGCAAGGCAGCAGACACAGCTCCGCTGTCTTGGCATGCCTCATCCTCAATGCAGCCCTGGGCACACCAGCTCCACAGAGGCCCAATGAGGGCAATTCAAACTTTTGGAAATAACACCTAGCAGTAGGGATTCTTCACAAACTTTTCAAGAGAACGGTCTCACCAGGAGTCCAGTCTATGAGCTGCAGATCCCTGAAACCGACAATCTCTCTGAAACTGTTTGTCTGCAGTCACTTACCCCTTTTTTCCAGAACTACATAAAGGCATGAACAAAGACAGAGTTAAATTATATGGGCATCTCAAACTTGAAAAAAACCCACTTTGGGATTTTGCTTAGTCAAATACTTGAGCTAGAAATTTCAGAGCAATTGTAAATTTTAAGGCATCAAGCTCATCCTATATTTTTCAGTCAAAGCTGGCATTTTTCTGCCCTTAGCACATGGCTCTGCCTAATAAGGATATAAAGCAGGGCAGCACAGATCGAGCCTGATTCCTAGCCCAGTAACCATCTTCTGGCATGGAGAAAAATAGCTGAGGATTGATGGGTTGGGAGCATGGTGCCAGACACATCCTGCTGCTCCAACTCTTCTCAGATCTATCTGGATACCCTTTCTCCCTGCCCAGCTGGCAGATTGTGTGGACTGCAACAGAGCAAACTGGGGCACAGGGCAGAGCTTGCTCTTTTGTGCAATACAGGAACTAATCTCATTGCTGCAGAGTGAAATTTGGTTCCATGAAGGTTTTTGAGCTTAGACCCATGTGTCCCAGACAAAAGATTATTTCCAGGTGGCCCAGAGCCTTCTCCAGGTCTTGTAACACTGGAGTGTTGGAGATCTGAGACCCACACTGCCAGGTATAGCCAGGGTCATGGTCCTCAGGTCCTCCCAGGCTGGGACTTGGCATTGATGCCATGTGCAGAGAAGCACTCTAGGTATTTCTCCCCCATTAGCATGTCCCCACAGCACAAGTCTCATTTTGGCACACCACATATTGCTAAATCTACAAACCTTGTAATCCTCACCCTCTCCGGAAAGAGAGAAAACCTGATGCACAGCAGAGATATGCCACACACAGCTCTCCCCACCAGCAGTGGCCATCTCGGCCAGGGTGGCTGGGGTGCATCTCAGCACCTAAAGGTACCCTATCCCTCCCAAAATAACAAATTTCTAAACTTTAGGCCCTGGATGACGGGGTGGGGGAGGGATGGAAATGGCCCCGTTGCTTCACGCTGCACATCAGCAACCGAGTTCACTTCACAAACACAAGGTGCGCTGTCAGAATAGCCCGGGGCAAAGTTTGTACTTTGCTTGAATTCTAACTTTTGTTTACCAAGGTAATAAACCGGTCTTCTCTTCCAGGTGTAAATGCTATTATGAAAAGCATATTTGTGTTTCATCTCACCTCAGATGTACAGTATGTGCTCACATCCTACACTGTGTGTACAGCCCACATTGCTCCAGAGCCAGCAGAAGAAAAGACAAGGGGTAAAAATAAATAGCCCCACTCTGTCCTCAAAAAAAACCAGTATGTTCTGGATAATCTAAGCATTTAATTGGATCTCTTTGCCTTCAGACCCTGTGTGCAGCCTTTGCTTTACTCTGTGAACCCTAGGGCAGGCCTTTCCTGCATCTCTGTGGTCTTCACCATTAGTGCAGCTGGGTCAGGGTGCTGATGGGGATCCCTGGTGCAGGGAGCTGATGAACTGTCCGTTTCGTGCAGACAAGGTGATCTCTAAACAGTGAAGTTTAATTTCCACCAAACTAGTTGGGTTACCAATTTGGCTCTGTCCCGCTAAAACTGCCTGCACATCCATCAGGCCACGTGCATTGAGATGTGCTGCGTTTGGTGTAATCTCACTGAAACTGACAGGGCAGGAGAAGGAGGTGGGGGGGAGGGAAACAGAAAGAAAAAAGCCTGGCCTTGTTTTTTTTCTTGCACTTCACCTCCTGTTCCTGGTGTTGTGCCCACTTGGCAAGATTTAGAGATAGCAGATGAGCTCTGGATAAAAATGACCTAAATGTTTCCTCATCCCTTCAAACCTGTTTGGTGGCCTTCTGTCTCCACACCACTGGTAGCCTGGCCTAGCCACTGTGGCTGCCACCTGAATGCTACTGAAAGCCAACACCACGAGACCTGCAGCTACTGAAACAATCACAGCTCCGGTCCAGAGCGTGGATCAGCCAGCACAGCACGGCATGGTACAGCATGGCATGGTGGGCACGGGCAAGAGCACTGCCAGCCAAACCAGCGCACCCACTCCTGGCATCACTTCGCTCCTCTCACACTGAGCTTGCAAAATTTCACGAGATGACAGCTTGAAAAACTAAGTGTGAAATGCCAGGCTTGAACAGGGCATTCCCAGAAGCTGCTCAGCTGCAGGTCAGAAGTTATTTCCTTCCTCGCCTGTTGTAGCCCTCTATGAGCAAATTTAAGAGGGCAATAACCACACAGTACTTTTTTTTTTTTTACACAAACCATTTATTCTATAAAAAGCCTGCACCCATAACTCCACCTGTATTACAGAAGAGCTGCCTCTGAGAGGCAAAGAAAGGGTCTGAAGAAGACGACAGCGTAAGCAGTGTGTGGTGCTGGCCCGCAGCGCCCGGCGCGGGTGCTTTCTCTGAACGCCTTTGCTCCTGAAATCAGCAGCCCCACGGAGGGAGACGGCCGCCAGTGCCACACAGGTCTGAGCCTGCCCCAGCCCAGACGCCTTCCCCACCCCGCTGTTTACACCGAAGTGCTCGCTCCAGCACAGGCTGAAACTGAGTCCTGGCTCCTGCACCCAGCAGGGCCCCGGCACACTCTGCTCCCCTTGGACTGGACCCCTTCGGTGCTGCCCGACCCTCCAAGGACCTTGCACGGTCCTTTGGGTGCCAGTGCCGGACTCAGGCAATCACAAGGCAAAGAGCTGTGGTGCAGATGGAAGAATGGAGGTCCCCAGCTGCATGTGCTCAGTGTTCCTCTTTGCTTCTGGAGTTAACAGAAGCTGGTTTATAATTAGGGTGTGTTTAATGTCCACAAAACTCACTGAAGGTTCTTAGCAGCTTTTGTACTTTCTGTTTTATTTTTCCACCTCCAATATTACTTCATGCTTCCATAGTAGGGCTAGAAGGAACATTGCTCACAGGAATGCAATCTTCCCCATCCATCAAACCCAAACATGATCAGCAGCTCTGCTATCCCTTCCCACAAAATTTCACATGACCACATGAGCTGAGGGAGAACATCCTCGGCAGCAGTGACTTTGAGCAGCCCCCTTGCACCAGTGGAATGAAGAACCCACATCTGACCCATCGTAACCCAGGAGTGGGGAGCTCCTTTCTGCTTAGGAGGGGAAACTGGCACTACCCAGGGAACTCATGTGTGCTTAACTCCTTGTAAGGGACAGATTGTAAGCAAGGATGGGAACATCACGGGTTTCCCCAAGTGATTAATTCCTGCCATGGTGCCTTCTTGGATTCACCCACCTTCTTGAGCTGGGTGGGGCAGAGGAGGACACGTCTGGGTCCACCCATGCGCTCCCTAAGAAGGAGCGACGTGTCACCCCAGTTTGGGAACAGGTGTGTTCAGTGGCCAGATCAAGGTGCGTTAGGAGACCTAGAACTAGTTTGACATAGGCTATTATTTCATGGCATCTCAAGTATATTCCACATGTCCTTTAAGTGCTCCAGCAAAGTAATGGCCCAGGCCAGCCTTTCCAATCGTGTTCCTCTAACACGTCAGTTTGGTTCTTCCAGAACAGGGAGGGGATGGCTTTCTGCCAGCGTTATGTAAGGAGCAGAGGGATTGCGTAAGTTCAGTTGGTCGCAAAGGTGTAAAATAGGCTTTATTGCTAATTACTGCACCTGGAAATTTCTCCAGAGGCATCTGTGCATATTTTACAAGGAACTTGTCCGTATATAGATTTAGGGTCTCCTGGAATCCCCTTTCCTCTGGATACTTCTGTTCTCAGAAATGCTTGTGCAAAGGTGAATGTTTGCGTTCATGTGGGAAACTATAGGAGGAGGTTGTATGTCCCTTCACTGATGCTGCATAAAGTGCTTGAGTTGCTCCACTGACCTGTGATTTGTGCAGTCAGAGGCAGGTGTTTGTTTTAAATCAGTTCCCAGGTGCAAACCTGGGACACCCGATGGACCCATCCAGTCCTCCTAAGAGTGACAACAAGATCATACGACTGCAACTAAGAAGAACGGCTCTACTTGAAATATTTCTTGAGAATTAAATAGCTACTAACACCTGTTAAAAACACGAGTTATTTGATACAATTTCACAAGTAGGAAAGATCACTGCATCCCACATGTCCATGTGGGATAGGACCTTGTGCATTTTACAAAAAGTGAAAAGTGAATTAGCATTTAAAAGTGGTCAGAATTTGACCCACTGTAACTCCAGCAATGCAAAGAGAAATGGCGAGCTTCACTTTGTTCCTCTGTCTTCTACACATTCAGCATTAAGTGTATGGAAAAGGCTTTACAAAACCAAGGCCTGATCAGTAGCTAATGCATTCCCAGGTTCAATAACAAGTACACTTTGTACATCAGAAGAATGGCAGACTGCCCAGAGCTTTTGGGCAGATGCTGTTCTAAAGAAATTAAATGCATGAATAGATAATAACCAAAGAAATCCCTGCTGGAATACAGAAAGGACAACTTCCTTCTGATAAAATCAAGTTCTTGCTCAATCATTCCTCACTTGAACACGAAGACCAAATTGAGTCAGTCATGAAGGTCCTGGAGTCTACAAACAAATGGTTGGGCTTCTTTTCTCTTCATCATACTGTATATTATCCTAAGAACTGGCAAAACACACCAAGAATAACTTCTCTGTCCCTTCCCACAAAAGGGTCATTGCAGGAAGTCAGCTGGGTTTGCTAGGCTGAAGAAGGAGTTTCCCAGTTCCTCCTCAGCTGGTTACCTCCAATCCTCTAAGGGCAGAAGGGAAAGAGGAAAGAATGTTTAACCTGTGTCCTCATCATGCAAACAGAGGATTCAGGTGAGGAAGACCTGCGGGACAGCAAGCGTGAGCAGGGCACCAGTGGTGAAAAGATGAACATGAGATTGGCAAGGAGTGGGTGAGCTCTGACGTGGGAAGGAATGAGGTGAGGGTCAGGGTAAGAGGAATGGAGGGAGCTAACCTCAAACCAAACCACCTGGCTATTCCAATCCTTGATTCCAGGCATGGCGCAACCCAAATTCCTCAGATGGCCTCCCCCACTACTGAATCTCCCCGCTGTGCTGCTGTCAGTCCCTGTCTTTATTGCCTGACCACCTTTGGCTGGTCTCACTGGATATCCTGTGGGGGTCAGACAAGTACCTGGCCATGCTGCATCCACTCCCTGGCAGGGAGAGTTAATACATACAGGACTGAGAGAGTCAGTGGGTAAAGCGCACATGGGGAAGCAAGAACCAGCACCTGAGAGTTGGGATGAAGCTGTTGCTGTCAATGTTGGTGTGACCACTGCCAGCTGCTGGTACAGGGAGCTGGTCAGAGGCACTCTTCTGTGCCCGGGGAACCAGGCTGCTGGTACCACATGAAGGGTCTGGGAAACTCAGAGATGTTTGACCAAATCTTTTCCAAGAGACAGTGCCCAAGCCTTGCTTCTCCTCCCTCTTGTTTCCCATGGTCCATGGGGATGGTGTAACCTCATAAAATCTTTTCCAAGGCCACAGGCCCTGGATGCAAAAAACAGCATCTGCTCTGCCCAGGAAAGCAAGGGACAGGGCTTAAGATACAGACCAGGAGTGGGAATCTGGCACACAGCTGTAGATAAGAGGCAGGTGGCGATGTCCTGAGCAAAATGTGGGACACCTTTGGATGTCAAACAAATGAGACAGTTGCTCAGCAAGCCCACAGGCTCATCCTTTGCTTCTTGTTGAGGATGTCCAGGGGACTAGCTGTAGTGTGATTGCCAAGGCAAAATCATGGTGTAGGTGACAGCACAAGGCCAGGAACGTTTTTGCATACAGGCTTGGTGCTCCATCCAGTGTTGTTCTTGACCATTGGGGCCTTTGGGGCCACTGCGATGCTTCTGAAATTCCTCACAGGGAGAGGAAAATTCAGTGCAACCAGTCATCGAGGAGAGCTGCAATATCTAGTGTTCCTGGATCTCACTCAGTCTCTGAAATACATTTATGGTTTACGTGACAGGTGGTTTATTTTCAGTACCTAGAGCATAGAAGGCATGTGAGATGATGTGCTGTCATCTAGAACACTTTATTCTTGTTTAGTGCCAACTATGTTACAATATCATTTTGATGTCACCATTTCCTCCTGTTGAAATAAAAAAAAAAAAAAAACAAACCAAACACAAAAACAAAAAACCACATTGCTAGACAACATTTCCCAGCAGGGAGACTTCTGGGTTTGTTTTCCATTACACCTGCTTTTTATTACTTCATTGGCTTGTTCAGAAGAAGAGGAGAAAAAACTAGAAGAAAAAATTAATACATTCCTATATTTTTGAATCCTTTTAATTACAGAATAACTGAACAATCCTTTAAAAAATACCTGACTTCAAAGTGTCAACACATAGCTGATGTCATAAAGTATTCATGGGGGCTGGGATTAATGCTGACATGTTTTAAACTGATTAAATTTGAGAACATAATTACTAGAGCTGGATTTTCATTATTCCCCTGAAATGAGAAGAAAGTTTCAGAACTTGAGAATTTCTAAGTACCCAGCACATCTCTGTGGAGCCCAAACAAATGGCCCAGGGAAAGCAATAACAGGTAGTCCCCAACCGTGGGCTTCTTTAACTGCATCTCTCAAACCCAGTTACTCACATGCAGCACTTTCATCCTGATTTGTTCCACAAATCTGCCATGCTAAGCTCTGCAAGCAGCTCCCTCATTCCTAGGAGTCTCTGAGGGACCAGCTGCTAGTGCCAAAGCCTTTGCCAGCTGTGGAGGAAGAAAATGGTGCCTGGCAGGGCCAGCCAAACCATTGCCTGCTCCCAGCTCTGTGGCTGTAGGAGACACACACACATTTCTGAACACCCTCTCCAGCTATTTGTGCTGGATTTGCTACAGCACTGCACACAGGGCTGGATGCAGGCTCCTACCTGAGAAGCGTCATGACACAGATGTGGTAAACCAGAGCCTCCAACACCTTTGGGAGATGCTGCTGCACGCAGAGAAAGTCTTCCTCTTAGAGGAAGTTTTTCCATGCAAAATATTGTCCCTGCTGGAGCCTGACAACCCCGCAGCAACTCCAGGCCTCTCTCAGGAGATCTGTCCTCAGGAAGAGTTTTGCTCCCAGAAGGGAGAGCTCTGCAGAGGATTGATTACTCTGCACAGTAACCTGTCATGAGGGTTTGTAAATGAGCTCTGCAGGAGCTCAGCTCTCCTGGGCAACACTTCAGAGTGCATGGACTGAAAAAGGCCTGAACTCTGCAGGGAGCCCTGGGGACACAGGTCAGAGGTTAAGTGTTCAACTGCTGAGCAGCTCCAGCCTCAAAACTCATGGACAAGACGAAGGGATGGAGTAAGGGAGCCTGGGCCCCTCTTGGATCATCTTGCTCAGGACCCTCCTCATTCAGTCAAGTTGCTCCAGCACAATCTGGCAAGACAATACTCAAACCTCCCAAGACAACACGTGTTGAGCTGGGCTCCACATGGCAGTGGCATGAGAGAAACTCCCCTTCTCTCTTCCTCCTCCTCCTTCTTCTCTTTCTCTTCTCCAGCCCTGGCAGCACATCCCTGCAATGGTCACGTAACAACAGCGCCCTGGCTCTTTCCCAGCAGGGCTCCCACTGCATCTGGCATCTCTGGGCACGGTCCTCCTGAGTACACCCATCTTAACTGACCCACATCTTCCCACAGGCCGTTTCTGGGGCAGCGTGAGCGTGTTTTGCTAGTGCAGCTCGCATCACCCCTGCCCTGATAGGGGAGTTTTCCAGGCAGGGCAAACGTTTCATCATCATCTCCTTCATGTTTCTTTTTCTTTCTCATTTCCCTTTTTTCCACCCCCATGTTTTTTTCCTTCAGTATTGCCTAACCTCCACCTGGGTGCAGGCGGTGGGGTGAGCTCACTGTGCTGAGCACTGCCAGCCCGAGGGCCGTGCAGAGCCAGCCTCCTCCACCCCGTGGGAGCCATGGGGACTCTGGTGGGAGGCGTGGGGCCTGAGAAGTCCACACTGAGCCACTCCACCCAGGGACACAATCCCCAGCTGCCCCGCTGCACGTCCCAGCAGGGCGCTGGGTGGAGGGAGCTTGGCCCTTTCCATCAGCATCCCTGATGAGAAGACACGGCTCACCAGAGAGCAGAGAAAAGCATCAGCCCCACCACTGTCCTCCACCTGACTGTGGGAAACCAAACCTTGCACTTTCCTGAGGGTGTGGGAGGCACACAGCTACCGGGGTGAGCGGCTGCCTTCCTGCACCTTCTCAGCCCATACCTCCCAAGAGACACAGTGGGAGCTCTGGTGGCAGAGCTCACCAGGAAACGGTGCTTTCTGCAGGAAAAGCTTTTATTTTTTCATTATTTTCTGTTTCTGCTCGTATTATTTTTTGGAGGGGGGGAGGGGAGTTGAGCTGGGGGATTTCTCTAGAAGTATATATTACCGAGGAAGAAATATCCATTTTCTGTCTAATCGCAAGAATTTTCTTGATGCAGACAAATATCACTTCCCAGAGGGCTGAATTGCTTCTGCTTCCAGTTGCTGAGAACTACACTTTGTTAGATGGGAGTTTGATGAAAACCTTAAGTGGTGGCAAAAATGGAAATTTTGCAGCGATAGCTGCTGGAACCCTCTGAAAGGTCATGATTTGGAGATGAAAAAGAGTTTTAAAACCTTTCTTTGCACCAAATCTTTCAGCGAGATGGCTTTGCAAGAGGAGAAATGGGCTAGGAAAACAGGATGACATCACTTTCTTAGGGACAGACAGAATGAGGAAAGATGGGGAAGGAATGAAGGTTGCCCAGTGCTAGACACAGGCAGGAAGAGAGACCTGGGTCTGGTGGCTAAGAGCATGGCTGGGGTTTTGCTTGGGGACTTTTAGTCTTCTAATTCTAGGTTAAGTACCAGTAACTTGCATTTTTCCCAAAAAAATATTGGTAGAGTAATTCAGAGTGCTACAAAGGTGTTATGCAAATTTCTGGTGGGAAATACAGCTGTCTCAAAACATTGATAGCCTGTGGTTTCATTTATGTGGTGGATGTTAATGTGTCTAATGATTCTGAGGAGAGATGTCTGAAAAAATGAATTTGGAGTTGTTTTGTTTCATGAGCAGTTCTGAAAAGTCAGGAAGGAGGGAATTAGTTCAGATTGCAACTAGGACTATTAATTTAAATTACAGAAAATGTGAAAGGTGAGGAGAAAATGTTGTCCTTTGATTTGGAGCTATTTACAAGTAAAATGGAGGGGAATTTTAAACTGAAATAAACATTGCAAATGTACTTTCTTGGAATTTTTTTCTCAGGACAAACAATTTAGTTCAACCAGCACTAATGCTCAAAACTATTTGTCACCAAATTTGCATTTTTCACACAAGGGAAGTTTCAGGTGAAATAATTGCACCCATCCCCAGCTCTGAGCCTGGGAATTGAGCACATCTCCCAGCGCATTGCCATTGTGTGAGCTAACTCAACTGGACATTCGTACCAAACCTCTCACTGCTGAAGACACATCTCCACTCCAGGCTTTCCATTTTGTGTTTGGGCAGCTCTGTCCTTTTCACATTTTGGCAAGGTTTTCCCCCAGTGCGGTGTCACATAGAGACAGCGCAGGGGCAGGTGGAGCTCTTGGCTGAGTTCGTGGGTCACACCCCTTCCCACAATGGCAGAAGGCACGAGGCCAGTCCCTAGGGAAGGTCAGGGAACCCACCCCAAGTCATGATCCCACACTGAGGCAACCTGTTCCAACCCCACAGCAACCAGGTCATGGGTCCAGAGACAAAAATATCACTCCCAAACACTCAACATGACGTCCCCATCTCACATGCATGGCTGCAGAAAACCAACCCTTCAGGCTTTGCTCCCTGGTGAAATTCCTTTTCCTGGTGGGAGACACAGAGGCCACTTCCCTGACCAGCACCCAGGGGTGGAGGGGAGGAGCACCCTCCCAGGGGATGAAGGCAGTTGGTCACACAGCCCAGCCTGGCTGGACCTCGGCCAGTCCTGCCTTTCTGAGCTCCCAATGAAAATGGCAATGCTCAATAAAAGAAGGTAGCCAAGGTCTGGAGCAACATTTTTCTAAGAGGTAAGTTAAATAAGAGGAAGTGGTTTTTCATCTGAAATGACCTGAAAATCTGGTTTGTAGCCATGTACATTAGTTCTTTAGTGGCAGCAAGGTTTGGAGACACCTCTAATGATTTTCATGAACCTTTCAGAAGGGGATGGAAAAAAGCAGCTTGGGAAATGGTTCCTATTTTCTGAAATGCCTCAAAACCCACATTAGGCTACCTTGAATTTCCTATGTTCCAGAATCTAGGCAAAGGAACCTTAATAAACCAGACATTTTTTTAATCCAACCTGCCATTTTATCCCATCAGTTTAATTATTCCCTCTGACCTGCTGCCCAAACATTGAAGTACTGGGACCTGAGAATCATTCATTAATGTTTACAAGGCACTGAGATAATAGGGGGAGAGAGGCATAGAGATAGCACATACGAATAAATGATAGCAATAATATGTTCAGCCTCTGAGATTACTCATGCTCTAAAATCTGAGCAAGTGCATAAGTTTTTACAGATTTGGGCCTTGTTTTGGTCCAAAGATACTTTCAGGTCAGGCTGTTAGCTCCATGAATGAAGCACTCCCTGGATCCACTTGGCTGCTGTGGGTAGGAAGAGGAAAGCTGTCAGATATCAGGAATTTGGCAATATCACCATGCTACTTAAGTCATGCTAGTTAACTGGAGGAAGGTCATTCACTAAAACATTGTGTTGATAAATACCACAGAAGTGTGGAGCTGGGGAGGTCCAGAGGAACAAACATTGTTTAGGTTTTACAGTGCAAATTGCTCTAGGAACAGAAAAATGTCTTTCCATTTTTCCTGATCCCAGACATTCCTTGGAGCATAGGCCATGGCTGCTTTATTTTTAAAATCAACAAGTTCTTCTGAAGAAAAAGCATTTCTTGATCTCGTGACTGCCACAGCAGAAACAGACTCCATCCCCTCGCAGTCAGGCGATGCGCTTCCTGCCAGCTGGACTCGCTTGCTGCCTAAACCCTGCCCCAGCTAGGCACAAGCTGCCTCTTATCCGCCAGCCTGGGCTGGAGCAACAGGATTGAGACATTCCAAGATACCATCTGGGAAAGCAAGAGAAATCCAGGTGAGTTGATTTGTCAATCTCTGCGAAGCACGCAGCCAGTGCACGGCCCCTGCAGCTCCGTCCGTGCTGAGCCCACCCGACCCTGTGCAGCCTCGCCTGGGCACAGGGGCTGCCCTGCAAGGCCAGGGGGAGCCTTCAGCCTCACCAAGCTCTCACTCTGCACACACACCACCGTGTCCAGGAAGCACCAAGACCACCCTTCCTAACAGTGTTGTCATTGCACCCTCTAAGAAACCCCAAGGGTCTTTTACCAGCTGAATTAACCATATCAAAGCTGGACTGCGCAAGAAAAGCAACCCATTTCCCCTCATCATGAAGTTGGTTACAATGAGAAGGAAACACCAGTACTACACATTTAACAAGGAAAAGTGTTTCACTCCAGAAAAATGCAAAACTGATACTCCTTCCATTCTCTGGCTGCGTTCTTGCTGTCCCTTATCTCCATAACACATCAGGGCACGCTGTGGCTGAGGGCTGCACCCCATCGCCAGGCTGCGCCACCACCTCATATTTTCAGCTTTCTCAGTGTTTTCAGTCTAGCTCTGTACTGGCTACTTTGTACCAGTTGAAGCACCTTATCTCCTTTGCTGGATCAAGGTCTCCTCTGTGTGTGTTGCAGTTTAGCAGTCTGGCACGTAGAAATGGCAAGTTTCAGCTATCACCAGCTGTTCTGTGTCCCTGTCTAAAACTCACCGCGCTTCCCTCCAACAGGATTTCTTTACAGACTGGTTTAAACCTTACCTACCTGAAAGCAGAGCATAAGCCCTTGCTTCCTTCTGAGGGTGTGTTCAAGCTGTTCAAGCCTTTGTCTCCCTGAATAAGCAACCAAGTGGGGAAATGCAGCCTGACACATGTGGCTGGCAGAAGTGATGCTCTGAAAGCCCATGGAAGCAGGAATAGCCAGAAGAACCCCAACAGGGACTGTGTATGAACACCCACAAGGCTGGTGCTCACACCTGAGCCAGTCATCTGGGTGGTCTGTAAAGGCACTTGCTGGGCACAACCAGCTTACCATGGACTGCTCCTTTAGTTGAAGGGCTCTTTGGAGCATCTCTTTTTCTGAATCCATTACAAAAGCAGCAGAGTTATTGAGCCCCTGTGAAGATGCTCTCACTGTTGCACCTGCCTAGGTTCACACTGCAACCCCGTGGCAGATCCAGTGGAGAAGCACCCCATACCATCCACCTGCCCCCCTCTTTGCAGCCGCTCATCCCCTCACCAGCTCTCAGACAGCAGGTGCTGTCCAAGTCTACAGAGTGAAAATCTCAGTATTATCATTACTGACACAGCCTCTAAAGAGGACCCAGCCAAGGACAAAGGACTTGTTTTGCTGGATCCTACACATCTCATGTGTGCTTGAAGGAAGTTTCTCTGTCTGTGAACACACTCATTGAGTTCCTGGTCTTGCAAACTCTTACAGGCATTACCATAAAACTTCCGAGATATTACATGGAAAGGAAAATGACCAGGCCCTGCAGAAACTGCCTGCTCCTGTCCTCAAGTTTAATTAATTTGTCCATTGGCATAAGCTGCTCTGAAATACCTCGTGGAAGACGAAGGCAGGACAAGGAGAGCTCAGGAGGTGTTAATGACCCATGGAGAGCTCTACTTAGCTGGCACACGACCTCTGCTTGTTGCAGTCTTGTGGAGCACATGCCGCTCTCAGAGGCTGACCTCACACGAGGCTTGTGTTTTCTGTGTATTTGATTGTTCTCAGTCGATGAATGAGTTTGTATATCTCTGCTGAGAGATGCCCTATCAAGGCTGGAGTTTCCTTGTTCTGCATTTCTGCTCATTTCACAAACGTATTTAATATTCATATTAATTGCATATGAGCATTGTTTTCCAAGGAACTCCACGCCTGTGTGCAACAGCTGCAGTGCTGACCCCCTCAAAGCCACATCTGCAGAGGGACTTGGAAGTCTATGCACTGGCTCCCTCCAAGGCAGCGCTGGGCTCTGCAGTGACCCACTGCGAGTCAGCGGTGCTGTGCCAGCGCCTTCATGCTCTGAGCCTTCTCCCGCCAGTTCTCTCACCCTCAGAGCTAGACCTGATGTGTGTAACAGACCTGCTCCCTCCCAAGGGAAAGCTCTGCACTGTTATCTTTTTGCCTTACCCAGACAGACAGACCGATGAACCCTTGAGATACTGGGAATGCCGGCTACTAACAAGGTTGGCCGATGCCTGGGATGTCTGGGGGCTTCAGGCATCTTAGCTGAGCTCTTCCTGCCCAAGAGAAGGCTAATTAATCAGCTCTGCTGTTCTGGCATCACCCAAAAGTGAAAATACTTTCTGGCAGGGCAGCAGGCACAAAATTAGCTGCTGCATTAAACTGCCAAATCTCCTTTACTCCTTTATTAGTTGCATTTGGTGATGATGAGGAGTGAGGCATTAACCGGTCCCCGATGGATAAAGAAACTATTACTCTGCTTTCTCTTTGCAGCTGGGAAGAGGAAATAGGTTTTATTACCGAGATTTCCTTGAAGACATTCACTTGACTTTGTGGCATCAGAGACGGAAGAGAAATGAAGAGCACAGGAATCTTGGCACAGCAGGAGAGATTGTGCATGGATAATAATGGAGAGAAGCACCGGGTCAATTGGGAGCTGAAATATACTGAGGTGATTGAATCCTTGTGTCGGGTTGAAGCTTTGATGATCTGCTGGGCTCAACAAATTTCAGCATTAAAGCCAGAATCTCTGTGCTGGCACGGAGGGCCTAACCCTGGGAACTTCAGGATGGATTAGAATGGAACAGAAGAGAAAGAAATAGAATAGGATAGAAATGATAGATTATTAATCCTTTGTTGTTTGTTTTTGTTTGTTTGTTTTTTACCCAAGATTAGATTTAGAATTTACCCTTCCTTGTTTTTAGGCCTAGATCTCAGCTAACACAACATGACCCTACTAGAGGAAGGCGCAGACTGGAAGAGCCCATGCAAATCACAATCCATGCCTTGAAATTTTAGAGGGTTCATTGTGGAATAAGATACTGAGTTTCCTAAGGGATAATCCCAAAATCTTGAATTTGTTACCCATTTGTTAACAAGACAAACACAGCCTGGACAGAGATGTCCAAAAGACCTAGAGCAGACTGGAGCAAAAGGGCAAAGGGGGTACAGAGCTGGCCTGAGCATGGTGGGGGACCAGTGGCCTGTTAACCAGCATTGGGAGGAAAGTGGAAGAAACACCCTAACCCTGTGGAGAAAGAGGTCTTGTGACAGGCAGAGGCAAAGAGCCAACCTGGCCAAAGAGGATGTGGTAACCCAGGACTGTGGGGACCAGACTCCAAAGCCCAGCAGGTCCCTCCTGCTCTTGGTCACTGAGGGATCCTTCTGATCCCACAGGCACGTGGAGTGCAGTCAGGAGGGTTGGGAAGAGGAACCACATGAAACCATCTTGTCCCATCACTTCTGACAATAAGGGGAGATGACATGGGCAGGTGGGGCAGGTGGCCAAGGGATGTATACTCCTGGACAGGGTGTGTTTAAACCTCCTCGGAGGAAAAGTTCAGGCTCCCAGCTCAGGAGCTGGCCCAGATATCACCACAGCATGGTGAGATGAGCTTGTCTCACAGGACAGGTGAACCAAGAGGCTGGCAGAGGCCTGAGCTTTACTTCTGATAGCTCTTGCTGGCAGCCGCACAGGGCACCCCCCACCCCCCCCCCAGCTCTGCAGTACCTCCAATCCTCTCACCTCCCTCCACCTTACTTTCCACATCTATAAAGTAGAGCTGAAGCTAATTACAGCCCCTAGAATGGAGCTGCATCACTTGGCTTTACTAGCATTTCAAAAGCACCCAGACATGAAAGGTGCTTGAGAAAGCAGAGTATTGTTATTATTAATAATTACAGAAATTAACCAAATATTTGTCTAGCAGCATCCATCCCCACTGCTGCTTCTTACATAAAACATACACATGCTGTGACTGCCAAGCCAAAGCCCCAGAATTACTACATCAGCCCTACGGTATCAAGAAGGGGGGCAAAGTGCCTTGGGTCTAAAAAGGGTTGTCTGTTCCAGCAATTAATTTAATTGTCCTAAATATAACCCAGGTATGGTGCAGATCCAGATTGCTGGCTGACAACAAACCCAAACAGGGCCCAGAGGCTGCGAGGTAGCAGGTTAAATGCTGCCTCTGAAGCTGCTGGGCTGATCCTGGCACACGAGTATATTTTCTCTTGGTATTCGCCGCCGCTTGCTGCTGTGGAGTCGAATTCTCGTAAAATGTTTATCAATGCCTGGGCATCTTCCAAACCAAGAAAGGGTGCATGAGAAGTGTCCCCTTGCAGTCAGCAGAGACCGGATTTCATCACTTGTTTTAATTCCCATCTTCATAATCTTATTGCTTTTTTTTTTCTCCTGTTTTCTAATAAGCTCTTCTAACACCTAATGAAATCAGTCCTTTTTTCCTTCTACTTACCTCCCCCTACTGCCATTGCGATTACCTAGATTAGAAAAATACAGAGCATGGGGTCCTGCAGGCTGAGGTTTTAGTGACTGATTTCAACTGACGTGAGCAGAATCGGCAATGAACTTCAATGCCATGGTATTTTGATTCCTCCCTCTTCCGTATTGCATGAAATATCTGAAGGGGACAAATGCCAAGGAGTGAGAAGAATTCTTTTGGGTCGTACAACCAAAAATGAAACTAAGAAAGGAGCCATTTCCAGAGGGGGAGATGCAGTCAGCTGTGCAGTCGTTATCTGTAATAGATGGCATCTCTCACTGATGTGATCTCTATTATCCTCCTATCTCAGCATCTCAGAGGCTTTAATGGATTCTTCCCTCCAGCATCTCTTCAAGACTGTGACATTGTCCTACACACATTTTACTAACCAGAACCAGAAGCACAAAGAGGCCAAAACCCAACTTCCCTAACCTTTGCTGATACTCGGGATCCCATTGGTCACTGTCTAAAAACCCATCTGTAATCTGGGCACCACGTTATTTAACAGGAAATTTATTTGTGAAGGTAAAAAAAGTGCTCTGTTACCACAGAGAGGCAAACAAATCTCATAAAATCCAAGTTTGTTATTTCCTGCTCTGCTTTCAAAACAAAACACAATAATTTTAGCAGACAATTAAACTCTCTGATTTCCAAGGGAGGCAGGCACACAAATACTTTTGAGGATCTGAGCCCACATGATTATGTAAAGAATTAGTAGGAGGGAATTAACCCAATAGCTGGAGCGTCCTTGTGGAGAAGATGTCATCCACACTCAGGGCTGCCATATGGGAACATACCAGGGCAAAATGCAAAACTCAGAAATACTTAAAATTTTAATCAACAAAGTGCCAAAAAAAAAAATGTTACAGCATTGCTCCATGTCAGGGCAATATTTAGCCTTACCCCTTTCTACCTCCTGCCTCACCACCGTGCTGTCTGCACTCCAAAAAGCCAGGAAAAAAAAAAGCCCAACACTGCACATACTCTTTCCAAGCATGCGGGACAGTTGTCCGTGGACTGGTTATATGTGCATTACCCTCTGTGCATGGACACAGGCTCTGTGTCAGGGCAAACAGTCCCTGGGGCACCCATGAGACATTTGGTAGCAGGACTAGGGGTGCCCCATGCCGAGCAGACGCAGGGATGTGGAGACAAGGCAGCAGCGGGGCAGGATTTCCACCACCCGTCAAGGATCTCGCGTTCCTCCCTCCACCCTGGGGCTGCCCATTAAATATACTGTGATATTAAAACAAAGCTACCTCAAAAACATAAAAATAAGTAGGAGCGAGCAGGATTTGGGGAAGTAATGGGGAAGGTTGTGGGCCTGATCCTGCTCTTCCTCAGGACATGGTAATGAGGAGCGTTGGGTGAAGACAAATTCTGAGGTGGGCTCCTTGATTCCAGCCTGAATGGGACATAAAGGAGATCTGGCTCCTTTCCCATATTTTAATGCTGTCACAGTCGAATTTATCACGCTGGAACCGGTGGAGTTGTTTCAGGAGTGAGGACTGGGGCAGCAGCAGACCTGGGAATGCAGAATGCAGAGAGTGGGAACCCAACCTCCCCGCCTGGGATGGACGCAGCTCCCAGCACGGCTCTGACGATGAAAGCAAACCTTCCCGGGCAGGCAAAGGCTGCCTCGACTGTCACTTTAATTGAAACCTTCTGCAGTCGTATACTTCACCTCACGTTTAATGATTCACCTCTTAAGCAGCCCACTTGTACCTTTGTAATCTTTCTGAAGGTTAACTTGTTGATCCTCGAAACTTGTCTGGAGGGAGAGAGGCAACTCGCAGGGAGGCTCGGAAGGAAAAAAGTATCGAGTTTTCTGATGAGAAGTGTTTTTATTGAGGGAGAAGGAATGAGAAATGAACTGCAAAATTCAGAAGAGCCGATGAGACTTTGGAGAGAAAAAGGAAAACAAGAGAAAAAAAAGAGAAAAAAAAGGAAAAAAAATCAATTAAAAAACAGGAGGGGTGAGGGGGGAGCAGTTGGGCTTAGTTCCCAATTCTTGGGAGATGGTTTGTCTGTTTTATAGGAATCAAAAATATATTTGTCATTTACCAAATTAAATAAAAATAATCCTAGCATTAAATTATTTTTAGGACATTAAGAGTTACATTCTTATGGGTAATAATCTATTTGTAACACTGTAATGGAGTAACTGGCAATTTCATACAGCTTCGGGATCGATTTTTTTCTATTTGCCATGTACCTATGCAAATAAATATCCCATTTGATTCATGTCCATATCGTAGGATCTGCCTGCTTCTTTCTTACTCCTTTAATATTTAATTATTTAAAACAAGGAGAAATCTCAGGGGAATTTTTTCTCAAAAAATAGCTGACTTTTTCTTGTCATTCGAGAATAACAGAAAAAAGATGTGAAAATCTAATTCTTTTTAAGTCCTAAAACTGAAACTCAAATAAGGATGAGGAGAAAAAAAATCTTAAACCCCAGAAACCAAACTTCCTCCCCTCCCTTTTTACATGAATATTCTGAGTTTTTACTGTAGCTATTCATAGTCATACCTAAATGTAGTCTATAAATCTACTAATATATTATTTAACACTCTAACTTCTGGTATATAAAATTATAAAATATTCTGTTGGCAATACAGTTAATTGAATTCTTTTTAGAGACAGCTTGTTATTGCCAGACATGCTTTTAGAGATAGTACGGAGAAATAAAAGAATTCCAGAAGGCAATAAAACAAATAATTACCATTTTCACCATCACTTCCAGATACCCTCCTATCCAGTCACTAAATCCTTTAAGTCTAAATCAAAGAGTTTCCGTGAACAAAATTGCACAGATCATTTCAAAGAATATAAAAATTATGTCGACGTTTTATTTGAAGAGAGAAACTGAAATCCACGCAGTTCTCTACTGGCTGAGACGTCTGGGGAGTTATTAGAGAAAAAAAAACAGAAATAACCTGGGCTAGTTTAGCTTGAACTTTAGAAGCCTGTTTCAAAATAATCAGGGTCAATGCAAATCCCTCTTTTAATTGCAATATTCTTGTGCCTGTAAAAGTTTGAGGCATTGTCCTTCTTCTTAGGCTCTCTGCTGATTTTTAATATCAGATATCTGCAATATTCTCTGAGGCATAGGAGTAATAAATAATACTATAAACCATCCAAAGCAAGCACTGCCTTTTATTCTTTTTATTATTTTTTTCCCCAACAAAGCAACTTACACATTGGGTTTGAACTACCTCAGCACAACTCCTAATCAGAGAAGCATCTGTAGGGGATACTGAGGTTTTTTGCATCGTAACATCTGAACGCTGACAGATCCGCTGAAGAGAAAAGAGGTCAGTAGTGCTGCTCAGCCACGGGCCAGGGATTTTCAGCTTCCACTGGTCACACACTTCAGTTTCGTGGGTGCCAGGACGACAAGATTTGGGGACAAGCAAGGAATTGCCTGGGGATGCTGATCATGCGAAGGCTCCCCCACTATGTCCCCTGCCAGGAGGCTTCATGCCCAGCACAGCCCCAGCGAGGCACAGACAGGCTTTGGTCCGTAACTGCTTAAAAATCAACTGGGTCGGGGGGGGGGTTGGGGGTGGAGGCAATTATCTGCAGCTTAAAAACTTCTGGATGAAGTTTCCCTTTTAAATCAAAGGTGGGGTAGAATTTATGTGGGGCTGTGTGTGCTCAGTGGAATGGGGACAGTCCTCACCCACCTTCCGAGGACTGCTGTTTACGCTCAGTCAGTTTGGGAGATCAGGCAGGAGACAGGCAGATATCCTGCTCCTATGTGGCAAGAAAGCAATTTTTGACAGGCAAGTCTACACTGTCTCCTGGCAGCAAGCACCAAGCAGGTATGCCAGTTATTTGGGCAATTTTGCCGGAATATTATCCCGGGGGTTGATGTGCACACAGCATGGATGCACACCCCTCCATCATCAGAGCAGCTCTTCTTGCAGAGTATTCATCCGAGTGCGGTTCATTACCCCAAACGGGACGTCTGGACATGGCACAGGGGTTAAAATGTCTTCTCAGGCCGTGTGGGGCCATGGTGTGGCACGGAGGCACTGCAGGCCGGCCAGTCACACACCCCTCCACAGCCCCTGCCTGTCCCTCCCTCCCTCCCTCCATCTCCTCACCCCTCTGGTCCTGTCCTCCAGGGCACCCTGACCTTCCCTTCCCAATACCCATCCAGATGCTGGCAGATGCTGAGTGGTATCTGTAGCCACCTAAAGCCTCTGCACGGGACGTGAAGGGAGTAACACAGATGGGGCCAGGGGCTTGTGGCTGGTGGGCTCAGCGGGAGCCAGGCTGGGCGAGGGTGAGGTGCGGTCAGGTGTGCCCAGGGCGTGCTGGGCCAGCCAGGTTTTACCACGACATTCAAGTTTTTCCACTTCCAGCCCTTTCCCTTCCAGTAAAGACCGAATTAGATCACAAACACTCGAATTTAAAACAAGAAAAAATAAAAAGAAAGCAAGAGAAAGGAGCCCCGATGGGCATTGCAGCACACACTCCCTGCCATTCCCATACACCCAGCTGCTGCTCCCTCTTCTCCTCCCAGCCAGAGCCCATGCCTCTTCCGATACCCAGGAAAACATTTTGTTCTGCGTTAAAGGCTAAAGCTAACACATGACCAGCGAGAGGCAGCAGTTTGTTTAGCTCTTGGAGTTTATTTTAATTGCGGCCTTGTTTTGTAATGAGGACGGCTGCAGCAGGGGGAGCCTGCTGGGATCCAGGGGGCTGTTCCAGAGGAGTTTCCTTATCAATAAAAAGAAGTCTCGACTCTTGAAATTAACAACAACTGCATGGCATGCATACTCAGCTGCTTTGTCTTCTGGGAAGTTAAACGGTACACATTTGCTTATTAAGGATTTCAGTGGCTGGCTAGGATCACAAGACCCCTCCAAATGCCACCTTTCACATCCCCAACCTCCACCAGGGAGGAATGAAGACGAGAGAAATGGGCCCCATGTTAATGCTGACAGATACAAAATAGCCTGGTAAACCTTAGTAGTTTGTTATGATGATGCAGGAAAAAAAAAAAAAAAAAAAAAGGAGGGAAAAAGTCAAATCATGTGATTTTTATGCAAATCATATGAATTGGACGGTTTAAAAAAACCTTAAATGTCAGGTAGATAAGATCGCGTACACCTAGAGCAGTGTCATGATGTTCCCTGTACATTACATTCATACTGGAAACCAAAACGTGTTACAGAAATCAGACACCCACAAAAAGCTCTGAGATTGCACTGAGAACAGGTTCCTGCAAAGCACTGGTCTCTGACAATAAAAAAAAAAAAAAAAAAGAAAAAAAAAAAAAAAGAAAGAAAGAAAAAGAAAAAAAGTAGGTTAGATTAGAAAACAAGATAGTTGAATTCAGGCAGGGACTCGGCTGTCCCTGTGCTGCCTGGCCTCGCTGCATTCGCATTAATATGCGCAAAACTCCTTTTAAGCAACGTTCATGCGGCAGCACCCAGCTCCGAAATGGGCAGGCTGTTCCTGAAACCCATCCTCGAGGGCCGTGGGGAAGGGGAGAGGCTCACAGACTCTCTTCTGTCAGGCTAAACTTTTCTCTCTCGGACGCATTTGGTTTTTTTCCCTTTAAAAGTCCTGGCAGTTATTTTTGTGTGAGGCTGGGGAAGCCTCATGGCCTGAAGGAGTTAATTTCAAAAGAAAAAATTATAGTGGGGTACTGTTTATTTAAGCAGTGCGTTGTAGAAGACAAGGTACTTCTTTCCAGGAGTGCGGTTCACCTGGGAAAAATACGCACGGGCCTCGATCTACCATAAAAACCTTCTGTGTGTCCCCTGGAGGGAAACAACCCGAGCCCAGGGACTCCCCTCACTGTTGAGCAGCACCTCCAGCTCCGAGGCCCTTCAACATCCAGCTGCGGCTCCCAGGAATGGCTGAATAATTTCACACTGCTCTGTGCCCTGCACGCCAGCACACAGGCAGAGGGGTTAGTTTTCATCCCAGGAGCTTTGCCAGGGGGGGCCATGAAGAAGCTGGAGAGGGACAGTCCATGGGAGAGTGCAAGGCACCTGTGGCGATGCCCAGCACTGCTCCTGCCTCTGCTCCCGCTCCTTGGAGCTGCTCCAGCATGACCAGAAGCACCTCTGCCAGCTCCAAGGGGGACCATTTCCCAGCAGCATCACCCCTGTTCCAGCATTGCCACCACTTGGAGGGTAGCCCTTGAGGGTTCAAACCCTTGCCTGGGTGAGGAGCTCTCTGCAGCATAGAGAGTGTTTTTGAGAGAGGGATGCCAGCAAGATTGCCACAGCCTCCCACAGGCAGGGCCGAGCTGCTGCTGCTCCTCCACGTCCCACACGGGCACCTCGTGGGTGTGCAGGAGCCACACCGAGCCCGGGGCCGCTGAGAAACGTTCCACAGCCGACATGGGGCTGCTGGTGGCTTTGCACACTCCCACCAGCAACCCTCCCCACCACGGGGCCACCGCTCTCCCCCAAAGAGAAGACACTTGCTTTCGGGTTGCGGAGGCAGGGGAAGCTGTCCCACCGGGACACTGCCGCCCTGGCAGCCGCCACCACTGCCGTGCTGGTCCCCAGAGCTGGGACAGGCAAAGGAAGAGGGCAAAGGAAGAGGGTGGCAAGGCCTCACCCAGCAACAATTGCTCTTGGACGATGGTGGGAAAGAGCTCCCAGGGAAATGACTCCATCCCCAGCTCCCTGAAATCCCCAGCGAGGCAACACAGGGACCACGGCTGATTTGGGGGCAGCGGGACGCAGTGGGGAGGAGAGGTGAGCAGCAAGAGCCCATGGGTATCTGCAGCTGGGCCCTGAGTGACAGCGAGGGAGTAGGAGAAGTTATGACACCAGAGCAGAAAGGCCAAAATCTCAGCAGAAGTGCCCAGGCTGCTTGGTTCCCAGTCCGAGAGGGATGCTGCAGGCTGCTCCCTATGTCCCCGCAATGAGGCGAGTTAGGATGGAAACTCTGATGTAAGCCCGGCTTGGCTGTGGCCAGGCAGAGCGAGAAATCTCCCCCATAAGAGTGCTACTTGAACGGAAGCTGTGCTCGACCTCGGGTCTCCACCAAAAATCCCCCAAGCGGCAGCCCTCTCGCTGCTGCTCCCGAGCGTCCGGCGGGCGCGGGGCGCGCTGGGCTCCGGCTAAAACGAAAGCGTCACACACTGCAGAGAAATGACAAACAGAGCAGATCTGTCGCCCCCAACAACCCTTTTCCTTTGAGCTTCATTGCTAGGGAAAAAGTGGAAAAACAAAAAACAAAAAAACACAAACCCAACAAAAAAAACCACAAAAAAAACAAAAAAAACCCAACCAAATCGAATTCCCGGAACAGAGTTGCAACTCTTGGGTCCGTCCCACCTTTGGTCACTTGCAGACCCGGGAGCCCCCTCCCTGCCCGGGGCCGGGACCGGAGTCGCACAAGTCACACAGCTTCAGCTGCACTCACTCCCTGGCAATTCCATATTGCATTTTAACTACAGGGCAGCATATCTGTATCACCTCAAGTGTCTCGGGAGTACCATCCCTGTCTTGCCACCGGGCTATTTTTAATGACGACTCGTATTAGCAGAAGGGCTTTCTTCCTAATTTATTACCACCACTACTCCCCCCCACACACACACCCCTCCTTGCTTTAAAACGTTTCGGTTCAAGAGCTCAGCTGAGAAATCAAAATAAAGGCAGCACCCGGAGACTCTGCGTCCAAAGCGGCCGCTCCGTGGGCTCGCCAGTGCTGGAATCAGTAGCTCCGAGCAACTGCACCAGTGGACCGAGGGCACCGTGACCTGCGGTGGTTATTCTCGTAAACAAATTTCTATTAATCACCAGGGCCCGGGAATGCCTTCACAGCCCAGAGCGTGCCTTGTCCCGCTCCCCACCACGCCGACCGGCAGCTCGCAGCCCAAAAACCCGACCGGGAAAGCAAAATGAGCGATCCGAACCACCCCCAAACCCAAGCCTTGCTGCAGGCCCCCAAGAAATAAACCCGCGAGGCTGGCGGACAGACGCAAGAAATCTCCACAGATTTACATCCAGGGAGCTGCGTTCGCACAGAGGAGCGGGGAGGGCTGGGGTGACAGGTCCCCTCCCTCCGCACCCCCTGCGAAACCCACCCCAGACACTGACCGCCAAGGCTTGGCATCATCCCCCCCTCCCAGCAAAGGCCTTTGCCCGGCAAGAGGCAAAAAGAGCAGAAATAAAACCCCTTTCCAGAAAAGCCAAAGCGATTTCGCATCCCCAGCACAGTCCAACAACTCCATACAAGCAGAATATTTATAGACTTACAGGTTATTTTGCAACAATAACAAAAAACAGCTACACAGAATTAATTAACCCACCACTTGAGTGTCCTGGAAAGTAAAAGAGAACACGGATGGGAAAAAAAAAAAAAAGAAAAAAAAAAAAGAATAAAAGAAGATAAAATCATCAAAATCTATTTTTTTTTTCTGTTTGGAAGATTCTGGCAAAGAAATAAAAATGAAAAAATAAACCCAAAAACGAATATGGGGAGTTCACGGGGAACCGTCTTTAAGGAAAAAGCTTCTTTCCCCAGGAGTAAATCCCATTGGAGGCCCTGAGCCGAGTGTGGCTGTTTGGAAAAATATATTAAAAAAAAAAAAAAAAAAAAAAAAAAGCTGAAAAGGGAAAAAATAATTAAAAAAAAAAAAAGTAAAAATCCAGAACAATGCAGCTGGCTCCTGGCTTTGCTCGCTGGGTTGTTTTGTTGGTTTGGGGTATTTTTTAGCGGGGAGGGAGGGTGTTTCAGAAACGCAAAAGTGACCCCCCGCCCCAAAATAAATAAATAAAAATATACAAAGATAAGTAATAATTAATGTATATATATTTTAAAAAAATAAAAGGCGAGGTTTTTTCCACAAGATCTCTTCGCTCGTTTTCGGAGAGGTTTGGGAAGAAAAAGGGAGAAAAAAAAAAAAAAAAAAAAACAACCAGAAGCGGAGGCTGGTGGTGGTGGTAGGGGGTGTGATGTGTGTTTGCACCGCCCGGAGCTGTGCCCGGGACCCCCCGTTTTCGTTTTCCTCTCCCGCCGCCGCCGCCGCCGCCGCCGCCGCTGCTCGATCCGCGCCGCGCGCGCTGCTCCGCGCCCGCGCGCCCCCCACGTCACCGACAGCACCCGCCGCCACGTGACCCGCCGGCCGGGCGCGACCACTGCTGGAGGGGGGGAACGGGGAGGGGGGACGAACGGGGGGCGACACGGTGGGACCCCCGCCGCCGCCGCGGCCCCCCCGGGATACGCGTCCCCCCCTCGCTGACCCCGTTGGCGGCCTCCCCGGGGGGGCGCGCGCAGCGGGAGGGGCGCGGCGCAGGGGAGGGCGCGGAGGGGGGAGGTCCGTGGGCCTCCCCATGCCGAGAGCGATGGTAGAGTCCGCAGCTCAAATTCCGAGAATTGGGCTCTGTTGATTCTTAGAACTGGGGTTCTTAGAAGTGGTGATGCAAGGAGTTTCTAGGAAAGCCCGGAGACCAGGTGATTGCTGCTTCTATTGCCGCGGCCGATTTTACCCTTTAATTCTCTCGCTCTTTTTTTTTTTTTTTTTTTTTTTTTTTTTTTTTTTTTTTTTTTCCTCTCCATTTTTTTTTTCCCTCCTCTTTCCCTCCCTGCCGCGCTCCGACGCTTGGCGCGGAGCCGCCTCTATATATTTCTACCCATTTTTTTTTCTCTCCCTCCTCTTTCCTTCCCCCCCTTTCCCGCTGCAGGTGCCCCCCCCCTTTTTTTTTTTTCATTTTTTTTAAATTACTGTTATTATTATCATCTCAATTTATTTTTTTCCCCCCCCTGCCTTATTTATTTATTTATTTATTTCACATACACATCCTCCCCTTTTCCCTTGACCGCTGTCAGGCGAGAAAAAATTTGGGAAATAGGGGTGCCTGCATGTCTTTTACGCTGGGACCGCGTATAAGGGGAGGGGAGCGGGGTGGGTGGGGGTGTCTCCCCTCGTTGTCCTCTCCCGGGGATTATCGGTTATCTGGGATTATTGGCTTTCCCGCACGCGTGACGGCCGGGCGGGGACGGGGGGGACGGCGGCGGCTCCTCTCTGCACCTGCAGCCGCTCCGCGGGCGCAGGACGGCGGCGAGCACTGGCGGCCGCCGGGCTTGTGGCGTGACTCGGGGTCCGCTCTCAATGGCTGGATCCCTCGGTCGGGGTGTGTTATTTTTCGTTGCTTTTTTTATTTTTTTTTCCTCCTTTTTTTTTTTAATTTTTTTTTTAATTTTTTTTTTTTTTTTTTTTTTTTGGTCTGTGCGTGTTGTGTCGCTGTTGTCGTTTCGCCGCCGCACGAAGCCGCCGCGGAGCGGGGCCGGCGGCAGCGCGGGGGCTCGGCGGCACCGGGCATCGGCCTTTCCGCGCCAGCCCCCGTCTCTCCCTGTTTCTGTTATTAAAGCCTTTACTATTGTTATTCCGTCCCCGGCGCAACCACGAAAGGGCTGGTGCGTTTTGCAACCTGTGGCGGGGCTGCGCCGTGATCTGTCAAGACCCGGGCTAAGAGCGGGCGGTGATGGAGGAGACTTGCGGCATTTCTCTGCCCGGGGAAGGGGGGAGCCCGCGGGGAAGCTCGGCCGCTGCCGGCCCCGGAGCACCGGCCCGGGGCGGTGGGGACCGCGCTCGCCTGGACGGTGCGTGCGGGGCGGCTGCGGGCCGGGACCCCAGCCGCGATGCAAAAGTGTATGAAGCGAGTCTGAACATCACGCGTAGGGCTGAAAATAATAACAGTGATAAAAATAATAATAATAACAACAACAACACCCGCAGGGAGGAGCGGGCGTCCCCCGCCGGGAGGAAGGCGGGGGAAGCGGAGCACAGCCGTGCGAGAGATGCGAGGGACGGGGTCCGGGGCGCGATGCGTGCGGAGCCCCCCGCTGCCCCCAGCGCAGCCTTTCCCCTGTGTTTACTACCGCGGCGGACTTGGCGCGGCGACAGGCGCTCGTAAATCAGCCGGCGGCAGCCGCGGGGCTGGCCCCCGGCCACACGCTATTCCTGGAGCGAACGGCCGCGGGGAGCCGCGCAACCCCCGCGCCGCTGCGGGCCCGAAACCGCCGGGAGCGGATGGGGAAGAGAGAGCGCTGCTCGTTTTGGTGTGTTGGGGGTTTTTTTAATTGTTTTTATTAGGTGCGTGATCTTGTGTGCGCATTTTTTATTTTTTTTAAATTTTTTTAAGCTCCCCCCCTCCTCCCCCTTTAAAAATAAAAGGCAAAACAAAACCGAAAAAGCCCAACTTTGTTATGAAAACTTTCGTGGTCGGACGGCAGCGACCTCTCCCGGCCGCCCTCCTTCCCCCCCCCCGCCTGTAGTTTGCAAAGTCACAGTATGAAATGTTATGAAATCGCCTCTTGGGAAGGAGGGAAACAGAAAGCGAGGCGTTTGTTTAGAAAAAATCCGCGGCAGCCTCTCAGATGTGCCTAAAAAGCTGCCTTTGACCCCCCTGTTGCATTTCCAGGGAAGAGGCAAATCTGGGCTTAAAATCGTGAGTCAAAATCAACAAAAACAAACCCATCCCCGGTTAGTTTTTTCCACTGACTTCAGTAGGCGCAGGATCAGTGTGAAGGGAGGCTGGGGACAGACGGATGAGGCTCAGTGAGGAGCTGCTACATTGGTCTGACGTCTGTCTTGGGCCGAATTCCTACTTGTGCTAGTGGAAGTGTCAGCAGGGCCGGGTTTGGGATCAGGCCCTTTTTCGATCTGGGCATCTTACTGATTCCTCTCCCAAGATTTTAAATGCTTTAAAAATTATTATTTGCCATACAGTTTCAAGGGTTTAGAGGATAAGGGCTCTAGGAGCAAATGCAGGCTCCTTCTTCCAGTCCTTGAGGTGGTTACTGTTCAAAAATAGCTCTAAAAATATTTTAGGGGCATCCTCTCTTTATATCTGCATGGAGAGGCAGAACCGAAGGTTCTGTTATTTTCTGCTAAGGGTAGGATTGCAAGTTTAAAAACTTGCATTATAGATGGCAAACATTTTGCCCCATGAAACATATCAGCAAGCCATTAAAATATTCAAAGGGTATCTAGAAATTTTCCAGATTAGTGGATTATTACATTGTTCCAGTAAGAAAAGAGTTCATCTCTCAGTGTTCAGTTTTGGTTGGCAAAACAGATCAAAGATCTCTCGAGACGAATTTCAATTCCAATTTCCAATCCCCCTCAGTTCTGACTGTCTGAGTCAATATTGGGAGAGGAAGTGGAGGTTAACTGGTTAGTTATTATTGCGAAGGAAGAAGTTGGAATGGGAAGTGATTCTTACAAATCCCACCCCCAAAACAACAACAACAAAAAAATCTGTCAAAAGTCTTTGTGACACTTTTTAGACATCCCTGTTTGCAGTGCAGGGAGGATTCAGCCGGCTGTTGGATGGTACAAAAATAAACCTAGCAGAAACATCAAGTTTTTTTCAAAACAAGGCTGGAAAAGCTCATAAAAATAATGTTGCTCAGACGCGTTTTAAGAGAAACAGAATTACATCGACAAAATTATATGTTTTCCAGGTTTGGTCGGGGTGTTTTATTTTCCAAGGGGAAAAATCGCTCCTGCAGCGAAGCGAGCTGGTGCCATCTAGTGTCACCTCCCTCCGCTCCGCGCGGGGCCGGCGGCCTCGGGACAGTGGGAACGTGTTTATTAACTGCTCGTTAAAAAAAAGAGAAAAAAAAAAAAAAAACTCGCCAGCTTGGAGGAAGGTGGCAGAGGAAACTCTGGATGCCACTGAACTTACTTAAGGAGCCTAATTGGAAACAACCGAGTGCTTATTAAAGTCACTGACATTTCCATATGGAGTTCTCTCTGGGTCTGGTCATGAAATCACATGTGAAAATCTTTCCAAGTTGTGGTGTTAATCTGCCCTTGAATTTTTGCCTAATTTAGGATGCGTTGTAAAGCTATGCTTTTTTTTGTTCTTTTTTTTTTTTTTTTCTTGCCCTTGGGCAGGGAAAGCTTTCAGCCTCCAACTGCAGCAGCCCAATATGAATTTGTAGGAATTGTGTTTGGGTTTGGAGCACTTTTTTTCTTCCTAGTAAACAGTAATATTATCTTCAAACCCCAATACAAATACAGGTGGTAAAACTTTGTGTGCCAGTCCTGTGTGGTAGGGCTGTCCTCTAGTTTTATTTGGATTCTCCATGAAAAAGAAAACCTTTTTACAAAGTCTATAGATGAATAAAATGAAGCTCTAATCAGTAGATGCATTTCTCAGTGTGCAACTTAGGTACCTTCATATATTTACGGTGTTAAGGTGAGGAATTGTTACATGCCTGTTTTAGTCCGTATGCTGTAATACCTGGGCTTGGAACTTCACTCAAAGAGCTTTTACTGGTTCAGCTGGAGCCTGAAACATTGTTTTCACTTTTCTGAGAAGTTGGTAAAATCTAAATTTGGTGGAAAGTTGCTTGTTTGCTCATAACCTCTTGCTCCATTTTATAGTGGCATGGGAGTCTATAAACGGGAGCCTTGTATGCCGAGTGTCTGTATTCTTCTCTAGATCTATTTTTAAACCATTCTTCTGTTTGGCAAAAAGTGACACTTGGTTTCCATGTTTACAGCAGGCGCTGGCAAACCTCAGGAGTTCACAGTTTGCAGTTTGGTTAGATCAGTATCCAAAAGTCAGCATCTGACCAGCAAGCTCCTTCAGACTGCAAATTTAGACTGTAAATGTAGTCCTCCTTTTTCCTTCGGGGTTGTTTGTTTTTTTTTTTCCCTCTCTTTTTAAAATCCAAGCTAGATCTTATGTGTTAACATCACTGCATGCTGGCAGCCAAAAGACACACACCCCTAAATCAGAGCAAGTGTGTAGTCCTCAGGACTGCTTCAAAACCCCAGTAATGTCATTGGGGTTTTAATTTAGATTCCCAGCTAAACCAGAGAGAGAACTAGGAGCTTTTGGAAGAGGGGCAGGAAATGTTTGATCTATATGATTTTTCTTCCCCTCTTCCTCTTGGTCAGTTGCTACCTTTGGGCTGTGTGCCAGGTACCCATGGGAAATGTTGGACCCTTGTTTAATGGAGAAGAGAGCTTGAGACACATACACACTGCAGAACAGGGGGTTCTGAATGGGTCCTGAAGGACTAGAAAGCCTTTGAAATGTATCTCCTTAAATCTGTTTGGCTAAATATAGGGGCAAGGGGGTGTCTGTGCCCTGGCCAAGGCACCCCAAGCAGTGCATGTGTCTCATCCCATCCAGGCGGGATGCCAGAGCAGTTCCTTTCTGCCAGAAGGAGCTGTGCCACCCTCAGCCCCAGGAGCACAGAGGCAAGGAGGGTCAGGTGCCAGCTGGTAATTTTTTGTCCCAGTGCAGGCTAGGGATGATCAGACACCTCCTTGGAGCCCAGCAGGGCCAGGGACCCAGCTCAGCTGCTGGGGACACCTGGCTCCGGCTGCACCCTGCTCTTGGGTCGGCATTTCGGTGCAGGGCTCAGTGTTGGCAGGGCATGGAGTTCGTCTTCTGTTCTCTGGAGTAGCTCCCTAGATTTCAGCCAGAACACATGGTTCCTGCTGTCCCCTGAAAAATTAATGTGCCAGATTGCTTGGGGTCGTTTGAAATGCTGAGGAAGGCTCAACTCCTTGCTTCCCAAGGGCACGCACTGCCTCTGCCTCACAGCCAGAGCCTGGCTCCATAGAGGGCAGGGGAGTCCTCTTTAGTAGGAAAACATTGGAGGCAGTTTTAGCGTGCTTACCCCCTCCCTCCTCTGTATTTTCTTCTGCAAAGACCAAAACAATGTGGAGACTTGAGCTGGGCCAGCTTTCAAGGGCAATCCTTTAAACCCTCTTTTGAAGTATGAACTATAAAGTTCCCTGCGGCGCTCGAGAAAATATGCAGTTTTCCTGGTTCCAAATGCTGATAATAAATCCATCCAGATAATGTATTGCATTTCCTAGAAACATTTGTTTGCTGGCAGGAAATTGGATCAGATTGAGACCGCTCAATAGAGCGAGTGCAATCCGCTCACGGAAGGGTACGGTGGAAAATACGACAGGGCTTGCACTAGTGATGCTGCTTTTGATCTGTGCTGACGCTTTGGACTGCTCTCAGTCTCTTCATGGGCTATTATTAACCCAGCCACGTTTTGGCTTAGACATTAACCAGAAGCTACTAAACTAATAAAACTCTGCTGTGACAACTAAAGGACACTCAGTGTCTGTCCCTAGATTGCATGGTATCGGAAAGCTGAGCTGGGCACTCGCACACCCACAGCCAAAAGCATCTTCTTCACCGTGGCATGTAGCACCCGTGGCTGTGCTGGGGGAGCCACCCCCACCCCACCTCATTTTCTTGGTTGTCCCCCTGATCCCTGTTCAGAAGAAACCAGGCATTCCTTGGCAGGGTGGAGAGGCAGCTGGCAGCATGCCCTGGCAGGCAGCAGGGATGTTCCCATGGGGCTGGGACCCTGCAGGGTGCGGGGACTGGGGAGGAGGAGGGCAGGATGGAGCTTCCCCTGGGCGGGCAGTTTCGGAACACTGTGTGGGATGAGGCTGTGGGGAAGGAAGACTTCACCCAGCCACCCCTCTAAGGTGATGTGAGTCGGCGCTGCAGGCTCTGGAGGGGTAGGAGATTGGGGCCCAGGGAGGGGAGTGTTTGCTGCTCTCCTCCCTGCCTATGTGATTGGGGTGGGAGAAGGGTTGAGACCACATGGTATCCCCTGTACACAGAAGGAGAGGGGAGCAAGGAGTTCCCACCTGTGCACAGTGTGGGAGGAGGATGGATGAAAACTGACTGGGAGAGTAGATCAATGGAGAGGCATGGCAGAAAAATGGATTGGAAGTCCCTGGTTCTCCCCTCTGCCCTAGGGTAAGTGAGCAAAGAGGGTCTCCCCTTTGGATGGGGTTGAGCTGGAAGAGGTTCCCCTACGTGAAGGTACAGCCTCCCGGTGCTCGCGGAGCTGCAGGGAAGGCAGAGCCAACTCTGAGTTCCTTTCCAGGAATGGGTTTTCTCGGGGAGGTGCCGGCAGGGAAGGGCTGTTCCCTGAACCGCTGGGGCAGACCCATTGCCTTCCTGGAAGGCAACAACAGTGACTGTACTGTGTGGCCACCCCCAAAATGGGCCCTGCACCTATTCCAGGCTGTCCTCTATGGGCACAGCCAGCCCTGGCACACAGCCTCGAGCACTGCTGGAGAGCCCACACCTGCAAGGTACTGGACAGGAAAACTGGAGGCGGGGGTGTGGGATGATGCTCTGGCCCCAGGGGAGCCTGGAGGAGCCTCATGGGCTTTGAGGGGGGTTTAGATGGCAAAGACCATGCTTGGCTGCAGTGTTTTTTTCTGCTCCACATCACTGGTCTCTGGTCCTTGTTGCCATCCCGTTGTCTCTGGTCTGAGTATCCTTCCGTATTGGGCTACGGAGCTAGTGCTGTGTGCAGGGACTGGAAGGGGCAGGGTTAACCCAACTCAGCACAGCGAGGGGAAGGAAAGTCCCTTTCCCCTTGCATGCCCACATCCTGCAGCCAGGAGCTGCTTGGGATGCACCTGCCCATCTCTTTGGGCTGTGGACATTGCAGCAGTGCTGTGATGGGAAGGATAATTTGGAAGGGTGGGGAGGGGGCTGTGCTGGGGTCCAGCTCTGGGACAGAATCTGGGTGTCCCCCCAGCAGTGCTGTGCCCCCACTGTGAATTAGTGGATTTGGTGACACTAGCAGCTTCTCACGTGATGCTCATGGGTACAGAGTTCGTCTGGCTGTTTGTAACTTTGTTGGTTTACAAGTGGATCGCCTCCTCACCTCTGTGACACTGAGATGACATCCCGGAGCCTGGCAGAGTGTGTCTGCCGCTGTGGCTGAGGTTGGGGTGCCAGCCAGCTGCTCCAAGCACATGCATCTGCTCCTGTGGGGACGGGGATGTGTGCTGGGCTCCTTGCAGAACGCTGTGAGTCCTTTGGCTTGCGATTGACAGTAGTGAGTGGCTGGCAGTGAGCATGTACAGAAAGGTCAGGGTCTGCAGTATTTGGGAAATGAGTCGCTTTTTTGTATGTGCATAAAGTTTTAAGCTGGCCAGGCTCAGAGCAGCTCTAAAGATTTGTGTTTGATGGCTGGAATAAAGCTGTAAGACACCCTCTGGCTTTTGCGTGTGATACCTCGCCTTAAATCTCATCTCTTCATCCCAGTGGCTCTGGGGATGGGAGGGGAGCTTGGGCTCCAGACCTGCACATCTCCTGCAAGGGAGAGGGAAGGCAACAGTTGACAATCCTTTGTCTCACAGGGATTATTGGGCTTCCTGCAATTGCCTGGCGGTCTTAACAGTCTGGGAGTTGGTCCTCAAAATAGTGTGATGAAGGTCTTGGGGTTTGTTGGCTCATTTATTTATTGTGCTTCTACCTGCTGAGGCAACTGCCTGAGGACCTTCTTCCCGCATTGGTGCCAAGTCAGTTGGTTTTGCTTTTAAGTGAATTTTGGAGGATTAGTGTGAGTTCTGGAAGGCAATTAACTCCTGGGTTTCCTTGCTGTTCTGTCCCAGCTACATTGCTGGGCGAAGCCAGTGCCTGGAGACACAGCTTGTGGTTTAAGGGAAGGCTTTGGCAGCAGCAAGGGGAAGGGACGTTTGTTCTGCATCGTCACTGTCTCCACCACTGGCTTCCTATGCAGTCCTGGCCAAGTCACTTTGGTACTTGATGCCTGTATCCTTCCAAATCTGTTCAGCAATCCCACCCCAGGGCGTTTTCATCAGTGGCTGGAGCATGTGGGTTTCTGAGCAGAGTGGCAGCAGATGTTTGTGTGGTTGTCATACCTGTTAACAAGGTGCTGGGAATATGGCATGGGTCTTGAATGTGGCACCGGACAGGAATTCAGTCTTGGCAGGGGAAGAGTTATCTCTGAAAGAGGTGGTGAGAAAATTCTCGCTTGACTTCCCTTCCCCACCTGCCTTTAAGTTCCTGAGTCATGGAAATGAAAATCTCCTTGGCATACGCCCATGGTTTGGGCTAGAGGGTGTGGAAGAAGCTATGATTGGATTCTCAAAGCCTGTGATTGTGATAAGAACATACTGTACCGGAAGAAACAAATGTTAACCTTACTGGAGAGTAGAAGGTTTGTTATCTCTAGCTGTTATCCAACTGATACTTGAGCAAAATAGCAGCCTTGTGACCTGCTCCAGCCAATTCATAACTACCAGCTAATGTGGTGTTTGTTTTCCTGTGATTTATTTGTAGGTTTGAAAGAAGCTTTTGGACTGTGAATTGAGGCATTGGGTATGTAAATTTAAATTTTGTGCTTTCTCTCCTAATCTCTCTCCCCCTTTCCTTAATGCAACGTTTCATTAGACCCAGCTGGAATTTGTTTTCAGGAGAGCAGCTGCTCTGTAGAAACTACTGTACGTTCATGTGCCACTGGGGAAGGAGGAGTCAGGATTATGGGAGAGGGTTGATCATGTAAGAATTTGGCACCAAAGATGTGCATTCCAGCCCAAATCTCAGGGAGAAGTGGGCCGTCCTGGGTGCTGGTTGGGAGGACGCCTCTGAGATGGGTCAACAGGTGTTGTGTTGAGGGAAGGCTTCGTGTTCCTCGACTAACCCAGACCTTGCTCATGGGGAGAGATTGGGCCATGATGTGGGCAGCAGCCCAGCAGGTTAGATGAGTTCTACTCATCACCAGTTAATTGGGAAACTGTGGACAGGTCTTCTCCAGAGTGACCACCACTGGGAGTAGGAAAGTAGTTTCCTGGGTGAGGGCTGGTATTCCACTGTGGGCTGGATTCCCCAGATGTTGAAATCATACAGCTGCAATTGGGACCTTAAGGCTTGTTTTGATTCCTGTGGCTGGATTTACCACCACACATCACAGAGGTGAGGGGGATGGCTCCTGAGGGAGACTGGAAAGCTAGAAGCTGCGTTGGAAGTATTGTGGAGATGCGACTGAGTGGGTGGAGTGGACTGGGGTGGGGCTGCCATGGGTGAGGCAGGGAGAAAGAAGAGATGGTTGGCTCATCCTCAGGAGGGTCTGATTGCCTTCACCCACCAGCTTGATGGGTGGGATGAGACGTGCCAGGTCTCGCTATCGGCCCAGGGACCTCACTAGGCAGCCTGTCAAGAGCGTGGTGTGGTGCAGGACTGTTTGCTTTGGACCGAGGAGCTGGTGCTGCCCCTACCAGGAGCAACTGGCAAACCCGAGCATGTCCCAGAGCAGCAGCCATCTCTTCCCTGGGTTTAGGGTACTTGCCTGGCTGTTCTCCATTCTCATCTTCCTCTGATGCTTCTGTCTCACAGACTCAAGATGGCCTCGCCGGCAGACAGCTGCATCCAGTTCACCCGCCACGCGAGCGACGTCCTCCTCAATCTCAACCGCCTTAGAAGCCGGGATATCTTGACCGATGTTGTCATCATCGTGAACCGGGAGCAGTTTAGAGCCCACAAAACGGTCCTGATGGCCTGCAGGTGAGAACAGGGTCCTTCCCTGGCTGCTTCCTTGCTCCTTCAACCTTTGCCCTCCAGAAGCACTGCTGCAGTCCTGTGAGGGGCTCGTGGGATTCACGGGGAATCAGAAAAAGAAGCAGAACTGAAAGGGGCTGCCAAGAAATTTGTACCTGTAATGGGTTTAGAGCTGAGACTGCTTCCCTCCAGTGTGCTGCCCTCACCTCTCTCCTTGTGAACCTGCATCTGCCCACACACAGCCCATGGAGCTCAACAGGAGCACAGCAGATGCGAGGCACATCCCTGAAGGAAAAGCACAAATGTGCCACAGGGCCGGGAGAGGAGAGGGAGGGCTGGATGTTCACAGGGGTGAGTGAGTCCTCAATGACTGGGTGTCCCCTGCCACTGCTCTTTTTAAAGCTATTCCTTCCTGACTCCCAGACTGCTGGCTGCACCCACCTTAGTTGATCAATTTTTTTTTCTTTTTTTTTTTAAGCCTGATGGGATCTGAAATCCCGTTCCAGCCCCTAAGATTGCAGGAATTGCTTTGCAATGAATGCTAATTAATATCCCACCATTGCCCAGTTGAATTACAGCAAATGCCTTCCAGGTTCTCTTGCCGACATGGTGTAAAGATTTCAAAAAGCTAAGCTTTGACTAGTAGAATGTCTGAAAAATGTTTTACCACCGTTCCTCCTTTTTTTATTTTTCTGGTTTAAGATGCCCCAAGAGGCTTCTGAAAGAAATGAGTCATAGTGGGAAAGGGATGGTGGTAAGAACAACAATGGAAAAAAAAGAAAAAAAAAAAAAAAAAAAAAGCTGGGGAATTACTAAATGGAGGCAGTGGGGAGTTGTTGAGCAGGTGAGAGCTAGAAGCAGGCTGTTCCAGTTGGGAAAAGTGCAGCGCAGAAGACGCTTACTAAGCTGAGAAACCAAGCTTGATAATAAAGGGGAAGCTCAGGGAATTCTGTAATTGCCTCCTCCTCCTCCCTTCCCATTCACAATCTCCTAGTACTCGGGGATGTCATACAAATTCTCCTTTTTGCCTTTGAATTGTCATAACATTTATCCTCTCCGTCTCCCCTCTGCAGTGGCCTCTTCTACAGCATCTTCACTGACCAGCTCAAGTGCAACTTGAATGTCATCAACCTGGATCCTGAAATTAACCCTGAGGGGTTTTGCATCCTCTTGGACTTCATGTACACCTCCCGCCTGAACTTGAGGGAGAGCAATATCATGGCTGTGATGGCCACAGCACTCTACCTGCAGATGGAACACGTGGTCGACACCTGCCGAAGGTTTGTCAAGTCTAGGTGAGTGCAGTTGGTGAACTTTGAAGAGCCCGGGACTGTGTGTTTGGGTGGGCAGGGGAAGAACTGACAAAGTATCTGCAAATGTATCTTTACCAGCTGAAAATTACTTTGTCTCCCTCCTGTTTTCCCCCGATTCCAGTGAAGCAGAGATGGTGTCTGCTGTGAAGACCCCGAGGGAAGAGTTTTTGGCTGGACGGATGCTGGGCCACCCCGAGGTGATGGCTTATCGGAGCAGAGATGTCTCAGAGAACGGCATGCCTCTTCAAAACGGGTCCCTCTGCAACGGGAGGGCCTTTGCACCTGGCTTGATCAACAGTTTGTCTGGATCCCCCATTTCCTACCACGGATACAGCCCTCTCCCTCTAAACAGCTTCCTGGTGGATGATGAGTTGCGGGAGATGAGGATGCCCCTCTCGGAGCTCTCAAGGGCAGGTGCCTTCCCCAAGGAGAGGATCCTGCCGTGCGACAGCTCCAGGACGATCCCCACCGAGTACGTGAGAACCATTACCGACATCTCTGCCAACATGTGCCACGCTACCATCTATGCTCCAAAAGAAGGTGCTGCTGAAGAAGCCAGGAGTGACATGCACTACAGCGTGGCCTCTGGGCCCAAACCTGTCATCCCTTCAGTCCGTAACAATCCCTACTTCCCTTGCGATAAAGTGGCCAAAGAGGAGGAGCGGACCTCTTCAGAGGATGAGATCAGCCAGCACTTTGAGCCCACCAACACACCCCTGGACCGCAAGGGTCTCATCAGCCCTCAGAGCCCGCAGAAGTCAGACTGTCAGCCCAACTCACCAACTGAGTCCAGCAGCAGCAAGAATGCCCGTATCGGTCAGAACTCTAGCTCCCTCTTCACCAAGAGCCCCACAGACCCCAAAGCCTGCAACTGGAAGAAGTACAAGTTCATTGTCCTCAACTCTCTCAACCAGAACGCCAAGCAAGACAGCACTGACCAGAACGAGATGGGAACCCTCTCTCCTCGCACCTACGTGCCCATGTCCACTTGCCAGCAGTCCATAGAGCCGGAGCATCTCAATGTGCAATCCCCCACCAAGATAAGCGTGAATGGTGAAGACTCTACCATCCCACAAGCCAGCAGACTCAACAATATTGTTAACAGGTGAGAAGACTTCCACCCCCCATGTCCATCCCCACTGAGAAACAGGACTTCCTGCATTGTTGGTGAGGGTTTGGGAGTGTGAAATGTCTGGAGGCATTGGCCTGAGAAGTCCAGTCAGGAGCAGGTGGAAGCCCCTGCATTTGGTGGAGGGCTGCCGGTGGCATTGAGTGCCCACTGTCACCAGTGTTAGTGGTGCCAGCGCGGACTGGCAAGTGAACTGGGAACACTGGGTTGTGAATCCCTGGGTAACTTTGGCAGCTCTGGATGATTTCTGGAGCCTGGATTTGCCTAGCCTGTGTTTCCACCAGACTCCCTATGCCTCAAGGGTTTTTTTTGCTGTAAGCATTGGGATGGCCAAAGTATCAGGGAACAGTATGCTATCCTCTGGACCTGGATGTTCCTGAAGACATTTGAGGTCATTTGGTGATGGGCATCTGAAGGTTTGAGGCTTAAGGACCTGTTGTTGGTCAGTGCTATGCTGTGCAGCTCACTACAAAGATGTCCCCATAAAACATGTGTGTCCTTTGTGTCGGGAGGGGTGCAAACAAGGATCTGGCACCTCGAGCACAGCAAGAGCCTTCTCACGGCTGTGTGCATTGCTCTCCTTCCACAGGTCCCGGGACGGGTCCCCTCGGAGCAGCGAAGGGCAGTCCCCATTGTACATGCATTCATCCAAGTGCAGCTCCTGTGGCTGCCAGTCCCCACAACATACTGAGATGTGCCTTCATACCCCTGGCTCAAACTTTGGAGAAGAGATGGGGGAAACCCAGTCTGAATACTCTGACTCCAGCTGCGGTGAGTCTTGTGTCCTTGGTCGTCTTTTTCAACCAGCAGCTGGGGGGCTGTGCAGCGTAGGGACCCATCACTGAGTGATCAAACACACGGTCAGACCTGTCCCAAATGCTGGTGGATCCCAGAGGGCTTTACAGCCCCCTCTTAACTGTCTACCCAGCTGTGTGCATGCATATGAGGGACACATGCACGTGGGAATCGCTGCCTTCCTCCTCTTCCTCAGCACCATCCAGATACCTTGTGCAGGGAGTTAGTCACCTGCTGCAAACCTGGCAGGTAAGGACAGGAAACAAGTGCACCCCACCCCACCAGAACCACAGGGGAACAAGCCTGACAGATGTAATGACCCGTAAATGGGGATTGGGCAAGCTGGCGTGTCTCATGCATCCGTCATGATATCTTTATTATCAGGGAGCCCAGTGTGCCCATCTGGAGAAATGCAGATAATGAGGCTTGCAATCTTGTTGCAAAACCCCACAAACCCAAAGACAGGTATCTGTGCACTCATCTGCCTGTAGCTCAGAGAGGGGGAATGCAGCATTGCCACCTGTAGTGTGGGCAGAGATCCAAGGAGGGAACCTCACTGTGGTAACACTCAACACAACATTTAGGAGTTGGACATCCTCCTACTGGGGGAACCTGCCTCGTGATAAGGGTGATGATCGCCTTCCCAAGCTCACGGCAGACCTCTGTACCTGTCAAGGTTAAAGACCTTTAAAAGTGTAGGAGTTTCTCCAGAGCTGAGCATCCTTCAGAGGGTGCCTGATACCTTGAGTGCTTTCATGGACCTCCCTGAAAGATGTCCAAGTGACATTCTGGCTTCCTGGAAGCAGCCTGTGTGTCACTAAAGGAGAGAGAAAGCTCTAAACTTGAGCTCGTGATGACCTTGCTCTCACGTCATGCATGTTGTTGCCGTGTGCGCAAGGCCAGGAGGTAACAGCACGGTACAAGCCCAACTGAACATGAACACCTGCACTTGGCTGCTTGTTCCAACACTTGCTGTGGCTGCCCCTCTCCTCCATCCCAAATCCATCCCATAGCCTATCGGGAAGGTGACCCATGTGCTGTCCATCTGATTGCTCCTCTCTCTGCCCTCACAGAGAACGGAGCCTTCTTCTGCAACGAGTGCGACTGCCGGTTCTCCGAGGAGGCCTCTCTCAAGAGACATTCTCTGCAAGTCCACAGTGACAAGCCCTACAAGTGTGACCGCTGCCAGGCCTCCTTTCGCTACAAGGGGAACCTCGCCAGCCACAAAACCGTCCACACAGGTACGGTGTTGGCTGTGGGGGCACCTTTGGGGAGGCTGTGGGTCAGTGAGCGTGTGGGTGTTCGTGGCTGGGTTTGTGCCTGGGGCAGCATCCTCTCCTCTGTGTCACAAGCTGTCCCTGATGAGAAGAGCAAGATTTGGCACTGCCAGGGAGCCCTTGGACAGAGCACCAAACCTAAGAATGGGGGAGATAACTGCCCTTGCAGCAGTGGTGAAACTCAGCCTCCTTCTCTGTAAAGCACCAGGCACCACTGTTTTTAAAGGTGTCATGCAAAATTCGTAACTGGGAGCAAATGCATGGCCTCCAGGTAACTTTGTGGTAGACTTAAGCAATTAAAAAAAAAAAAATTAAAAATACTCAAAAGAACATTTAGGGAGAAGTCTGAGATTTATTTTTACATCCTAGAAATCCAGGTCACATCTAGCTTGGCATAAACTCTGCTGATGGGAAAATCTGTGAATGAATGGACTCTGAATCAGCACAATGAAAGCTGAGAAAGGAAGATGATATTAAGGGTTTAGTCATTTGCTGACAAACCTAGGGCTTATTTTATTTCAGGCTTTTAATGTTTAAAGTGTCAACAGCCAGTTCACAAGCTGTGGAAGGGAAGTCTGGGCTGACAACTCTGTGCTGCTGCACTGAATTAGATCCAAATTCCCACAGACTCAGCTGAGCTCCAGGAGGGCTGTGCAGGGGGCTGAGACAACACAAGTACCAGGGCAGTGTTCAAGGGCGCTTACTGAGAGCTACAGGGAGATGTAGGTGCCAGCTGCTGTCACAGTGTCAGGAGGAACGATGCTGTTAATCCTTGCTGGCAGAGCTGCCTGATTTCCTCTCTTGCCCTGAAGGCTGCAGCTCCCAATCCAAAAGAGAAAAGCTGCCTCCTGAGCTCACCCTGCTCTGTAGACACCCTGCCCAGTGCTGCTTGTCCACAGCCAACTCCAAAAGGGACAGGAGTCAGAGCTAGTGCTTCATGCCATGGGGTCTGGCACCTGAAGGGACTTAACTCTGGGGAGCACTGTGGATCCTGGGTGCTGAGCGCACCTGTAGCTGATCCCTCACCCTTTCTTTTGGGCTCTGCAGGAGAGAAGCCGTACCGCTGCAACATCTGCGGGGCACAGTTCAACCGACCAGCCAACCTGAAAACCCACACACGCATCCACTCTGGGGAGAAACCCTACAAGTGCGAGACCTGCGGGGCCAGATTTGTCCAGGTGCGTGTAGCCTCTGGGACCCGCAGTGCCTGGGGAGGTGGGATATGGTTAGATCTTCTGCCCAAGACTGGCGGATCTTCACCACCAAGACCGGGGATGCCTCATGGCAGGGAGGAGGCTGATGATGGCCCAGCTTGCTACCTTGGGCAGCCCTTACCATGGTGCTGTGGAATAAATACGGACCTTAAGGTCTGAGAGGGACAATTTGGCTTAGTGAGGAAGCTTGACTGGTGGTTGTAACTATTCTGCTCTCATGGACTGGACATACCAGAGCTCAGACACATGGCCCTGACTCCCAGCTATAACCCAACAGACCAAAACAGATGTCTGGGAAAAGCTCCATTCCCACAGGGATGCCCTTGCTCCCAGTGGGATGCCATCCTCCCTGGGGCTGTCCTGACCCAGATCTGCTCTCTGCAGGTGGCCCACCTCCGTGCTCACGTGCTCATTCACACCGGGGAGAAGCCGTACCCCTGTGAGATCTGCGGCACACGCTTCCGGCACCTGCAGACCCTCAAAAGTCACCTTCGAATCCACACGGGAGAGAAACCCTATCATGTGAGTGGCCCTGCTTTGTTTTGGTGGTGGGGAATCTCAGCTTGGGCTGGGGGACAATGCTGGTTGGACACAAGGGCATTCGCACAGGCCGGTTGCAGCGTCCCGATGCCCTTTGCCAGCCTCGTGAGCCCCGCACCAAGGTCACATCCCTGCTTCTCGTGCCCCATTTCCCTCTTGGGCATTAGCTGATGCTGATGCGGTATTTTTTCAGGCGTGGCTGTGTTGGAAACACTGACATGCAGCCCAAGATGGGTACATCTTAGTTGCTGTTTTCTTCCACCCCATGTGGAAGAAGGTCACGCTTCTTCAAATAGCTATGGCTTAAATTACAGCTGCCTGTGGTGCGTGGGGATGGGGAAAAGGAGCAGACAGCCTGGCCTGAGCTCCCCTCTGATGATGATAGTCGCACCCAGCAAGCAGTCTGCCCTGCCTTGCTTGCAGCCCCGTGGGCTCCCAGCTCTTTGCTGGGGCGTTCCACCATCTGCTAGAAAGGGAATCCAAGCAGGGCTTGGCATCCAAACATCCTGGAGCCATCCGGCTTGGCAGAGGTCAAAGGCAGCCCCAGAAACAGCCCCGTAGCTGGTTTGATCACCTCGGTGTGGAGCTTGGTGCTATGTCTCTCAGAGGCAATCATCTCCTGAGGGACTTTGCCTGGGATGGGGTGCCCCCAGGCGCTGCTCCTGCCGCCGCGTTCCCACTTTTCCCCTCCCGTGTATAGTGGGTGCGGTGTCCTGGAGCCTGTGGTGCCCCGAGGGGAGGACGCGTCCCCTGGCCCTGTTTCTCACCCTTCTCTCTTTGCCTGTCGCCCCGCAGTGTGAGAAGTGCAACCTGCATTTCCGCCACAAAAGCCAGCTGCGGCTCCACCTGCGGCAGAAGCACGGGGCCATCACCAACACCAAGGTGCAGTATCGCATCTCGGCCGGCGACGTGCCTCCGGAGCTCCCCAAGGCCTGCTGAAGGCACGGGATTGCCGGGAGGAGCTCGTCTTGGGGGGCGTGAAGCTGTCCAAAGGATACTTGCAACACTTTAAAAGGAGAAAAGAAAAAAAAAATTAGAGAGAGGGAGAGAAACAAAAAAAAAATATTCATCACATGATGGAGTGCCTCTAAACCCATAGTACAGATAGGTGGAAAACCATTAGAAATTTAAAAAAAAAAAAAAAAAGGCAAATAGACGGGTTTTATTTTTCCCAGTTATGTGAAACAAAAAGAAAAAATAAAATTATTCAGATCTTACTGTATATAAAACATTAAAAAAAAATTAAAATAGTCATTTTAAATGTCTGTGCAGTGGAGTGTTGATAAACTCTGGAGTCTAACCTTCACAGCCTTTGCCGTTTGAAGATGAGGAATGTAATGTTGATTTATGGGAACAGATTTTTTTCTTTTGTATGCAAAATGTGTGTTCTTTTAAAGAGAAAGTATGCTATTAAAGAGAGGGCTTTAACTTTTTTAACCAAAGGTGAAGGAATCTATGGCAGAGTTGTAAATATATATAGATATAAATATATAAATATATATATAAAATAAATATATATAGACCTTTAAAAAAGCTATATTAAAAATATATAAAATGCATTAAAGGCTCAGTTGGACTCTGCAGGCAGAAGCCACTCTGAGAATCTTTATTATGATAGAGCACTTAAGGAGATATTTTAAAGTATTGCATCTGTACAAGTAAGAAAATATTTTGTCTAAATGCATCAGTGTATTTGTATTTTTTTGCAAGTGAAGGTTTACAATTTACAAAAAAAGTGTGTATTAAACCAACAAAGCTGCAGAAGGAATTTAAAATAATAATAAAGTGTAATTTTTTTTTGTTCTAGTTCTCAGTCTGTATATATGTAAAATGTGGTTTCGCACGGTGCCTTTCTTTTCAATGGAAGTTTTCAGTGTATGGACTATATTGAGCTCAGTTTCTTCAAGGTACAGCCTGATGTTGCAAAAGGAGTTTTGGTGGAACTTTCTAGTGGGGGAATGTTTTATTTTTTTGTTTCGGACTTTTTTTTTTTTTTTTTTTTTTTTTTGGTCTTATTTTACATGCTTGTGTTATAAACAATCTCGGGAGACAGGGTTTGGGCTGTGTCTAAACTGCATTAATGCGTTCTGTAAAATATAGCTGTACAAATAAAAGAATAAAATGAAGAAAAGTGATGTATGTTGGAGTGAGAGGTCTGTTCTTGCCTGTCCTTCGCCTTAAGCACCTTGAAGCCGTGCTGAGCGTCCGTCCGAGCCCTGGTGTGAGCTCTCGGCTCTGGCCCTGTGTTGAAGGCAGGGGCCTCTTTCAGCCTCCAGTGAAGGTGGTCTCTGGCAGGGGCTCTGGGCAAGACCCAAGTTTGCTCTGGATCCTGGTGGGGACTGTGCCACCCCCTTGGTACTTTCTGCATTGGCACTGAGTAGCCAGCAGGAACAGGGAGAGACTTCTGCTGGCCAGCCCAGGGACAGCTCCAGATGGCTGAGTAGTTATTTATATTTCCTGGAATCCAATGCACTTGCCAGAATTGCTCAGGGAGGATGACTGCCTGCTGCTCCTCTCTTTTCAGAGCCTGGGATGGCGGTGCCTACTGTTCTGCCTGCCTCGTGGCATGATTCCGGGGAGCAGGGTCTGCAACCCCATCCAGGACCTCGCTGGCTGAGAGCATCTCTGTTTCCTGCCATTGCACGCTGGCTTTGAGCCAGAGCTGGGACAGCCCAGCCTGAGGCATTCCCTGGGCTCACCCTGGCGGGGAGAGGAGCTGCTTTGCTCTCTTTGGGTGGCTGTGGTGTGCTGGGAGAAGCCCTGAGTGCCCGGGCCCTGAGCTCCTCGCTGCTCCGCTGGTTTCAGAAAACCAAAGAGCCTCACGCAGAAAGTTTCTCTGAATTGCACCGACAGGACCGGCTGGAACCAGCTCTGGTGTGGAGCCCGGCCACGGCTCAGCACGGCCCGGGGTGGGGCCTGAGCTTCATTTTGAGTTTAGGTAATTCATGGATAACTTTGTCTTGGGGCTTTCCAGATGATTCACAGTGGGGGGACTTGGAAGCACCAGCAGGAAGGGGAGGGCCTGGCTGTTTGCAGGGTCAGGAGGGGCTGCGCTTGGGAGGAGCTGGAAATGAGGAGAAGGAGGTGTTTTTCAACGCACCATGAGGTGGATGTGAAACAGGCGAAGCAGCCTCGCTTGGGAGGAAAATGCCAAGAAGAGGGGGAGCCAGTTTGCTGTTTTGCAGCATCCTTGCTGCTTTGGCTTGGCCTTCTGATGGTTACGGCAGGCTGAGACAACTATTGCTGACATTATCTGAACATTTTTAGGACCAGGAGCTATGAAGATGCTTTTGGGCCCCGTAAGTGGGATCATGATGACCAATAACAGCAATGTTATTCTTAGAGAAGTTTCTCCTGAGGAATTGTCTTGCTTAGTGTAGCCTCTGGATCTGGACAGGCTGCTGACCTGGAGAGAGTGTCTGGACCTCATCTTTGTGAGCTTGCAGCTTTTAGATCTGCTGTTCCTCCTTACCACGTCTTTGAGCTCTTGCTTTATGTGCTCACCCAAAGGCAGTGCAGTTGCCTTTTCCTGTTCAACTCTAAATAAACACAACTCTTGAAGCTGAAAATTAAACTTTTTAGCTTCTTCTCTGGTCTTGAGAGACCCCTACCTGGAGTACTGTGTCGAGTTCTACGGCCCCCAACACAAGGAAGACCTGCTGGAATGAGATCAGAGGAGAGCCACTAAGCTGGTCGTAGGGTTGGAACACGTCTTCAGTGGAGACAGGCTGAGAGAATTGGGGCTGTTCAGCTTGGAGAAGGTTCCAGGGAGACCTTAGAGTACCTTATAGTACCAAAGGGAGCCCACAAAAGAGTTGGAGAAGAACTTTTCACCGGGACATGTAGTGATAGCACAAGGGGTGGATGGCCTTAAGCTGAAGGAAGGTAGATTTAAATTAGCTATTAGGAAAATATTCTTACCCATAGTGGTGGTGAGGCACTGGAACATTTCGCCCAGAGGAATTGTGGATGTCAAATCCATGGAAGTGTTCAAGGCCAGGCTGGATGAGGCCTTGAGTAACTGTAATTAGTGGACGGTCTCTGGCCATGGCAGGAGGTTGTAACAAGATCATCTCTAACATCCCATCCAACACAAGCCATTCTATGATTTTCTGACCCCCAGATCTTCTGGCTTGTCCCCCAGCAGACCAGATCTGCCGGCATGTGAGAAACGCCAGAAAAGGGTGAGGGCTGAGCAGTGAGCTGGGGCCAGCCTCTCTCTCCTCCTGTTTGATTTGGCTTTGCTGCCACGGCTGCCTGGCTGCCTGCAGCAAGTTCCTGCCTGCTGTGGGGCAGGCATTTCATGAAGTGAGGTCTTCCCAAGCATCCTTCTGGACAAGACCCTCTTTTTCACCCCAAAGGCTGAGGCCAGCATCAGCCCTTACCAACTTACTTGTGTTAGACACAGGGTGGTGGAAAAATGACCACAAACGGAGCATTGCCTGAGTGTTGACAATGGCAAAATCTTGCTTTCCCACCATATTCCCTCACTTGCTTTCCCTTTCTACCTTTCCCCAGTGGGTTTTTAATGTTTATTAAAGCTGGCTGTCCTCGCAATAGGGTTTTGACACACATACTGCTCTCATTTGACATACGTATTTAGGTTTCACCCCTCCCTGCCAGGACCTGCTTGCCTTTGAGCTCACCGCCTCTCTGGTTACTGCAGTTGTCACTTTCGGAAGCGGCTGGGCTGGGCTGACAGCTCCACTTGCCCCAGACAAGCAGCTGTGTAGCCACGACCTCTATTTCCCACTGACTCGCTCAGCTGCACTTGCAAAATAAATACCGTATTTTCCCGGAGCATGGTTTCCTCCTTCTGACAGATTTAATTTTTTTTTTTTTTTTTTAAACAGTGATGTCATGGCTTTTCCAGGCAGTTCAGCTGAAGCGATAACAATCCGTGGTCGAAGGCCTGCAGGCATCTGGCACGGATGGTGTTTGGAGAGGCAAGGGAGCCGTCACACACAGAGCCGCCCTACACCCGCTGCACGCCTGCTTTGCACCCACAAACACTCAGCCCTGCCCGTGTCGGTACTGCTGGGCTGCTCGCCGTGGAAAAACCAGCTCCAGGGACGGGCTGGCGCTCAGAGGGAAGGCCGCCACCAAGCCTGTGAAGCGGGTGGTTGCCAGGAAGGCCCGGCACGGTGACGGGGGGTCAAACTGCAGGGGAGTGAGCAGGGCTGGCTGCGGGTCAGGGTGCTTTATTCCTCTCGGCAGCGGCGGCCGGGCCCGGGCCGGGGCGCTCCGCTGCATTCTGCAGAGTCTCCACAAGAGGGCGCTGGAAGACGGCGTTTCCGCGCGCCGTCCTGGGATTGTGGAATAGCTTGGGTTGGAAGGGACTCCGAGATCATCCAACTCCGGCCGCGGACAGGGATGCTTTCCACGAGATCGGGCTGCTCAAAGTCTCATCCTGCCTGCTCTTCCAGGTGTGGAGCATCCGCAGCTTCTGTAGGTTACCTATTCCTCACCACCCTCGCAGTAAAGAACTATTTCATTGTATCTAGCCTAAATTTATCCTGTTTCAGTTTAGAGCCATTCCCCTTTGTGCTGTCCCTGCATATCGTTGTAAAAAAGTCCATCACTGACTTTCTATAATCCCATAGATACTAGAAGGCGCTATAAGATTTCCCCAGAGCCTTTTCCATGCTGAACAGAGATGGTGTTAAAAGAGGAGAGCTATACACACAGATGAAGAAGAGTCCTGTGTTATTTCCTGATCTTGTGTGCTCATCCATTTGTACCCATCATCTCTTTCCTTATGCTAATAATTCCTCACAGCTCAGGCCGACATCTCTCTGTATGGTCCCAAACACAGCCCTGAATCCTGGCAGCCACTGCAGTATTCCAGGTAAATACCCTGCTGTTTATAGCTGGTATATAACTCTCAGCTCAGCCTGTTCAAATTTGTTTTTGCACGTGTTTATGCTGATCTTTCCCTTGTCTTTCCCTTCCCCTTTCTCTTCCCTTTCCCTTTCCCTTTTCCTTTTCCCTTCAAGGCAGCTGCTGTCAGCCCTGTGGATGCCATGACAGTATCCTAGGTGGCTGAGAGTGGGAATAAATCTCAGGTGTCAGCATCAGAAATCTTAAACACAGCTCGGTCTCTTAGACAGAGGCATTTCAAAAATTTGGTACTAGAATTCCAGCTCTGTGAACCTCCACAACCTGACTGCCTTCCCTCTTTGCTACCGGAGCAGAAATCCCAGAGGCTTGTAATTAATGGAGAATCAAATTCTTTTGGATCTGTGCCCGAGCTTTACTATTAAAACAGAAACCTCTCAGCACTGTTATAAATCCATGTACAACTCCAACATTGCTGCTGTCTCTGTGCCCCATTCCAGGGATACACGGTACCGTTCAGCCAGAGGCTCTCTCCCTTATTGAGCTCTTGTTTCTTATTATCACCCAAGCATGACTGACTACTCTTTCTCCACTCATCTCGGTCTCCCGGGGCAGGAACCTGCTCTATTAGATTTCCAGCAAGCTGCCAGAGCCGTGGGGCTGCAGCAGGTTCCTCGCTCCCCACAGCAGCAGCTGCATGTCCAGAGGCAGAGTGGGGAATGTCACCGCCCTGGCTCCCAGGTCCCCCCTCAGCCCTACCGGCTTGAGTGCCAGAATATACAGAAAAGCGCTATTCCCTGCTGGCAAGGTGTTGATCCAGAGCGAAACTGCCCTGCCCGTGAAGGCAGAGCTGAGTGTGGAGTGTTCCGTAGGTGATAGCGAGGGAGATAAGGCGCGATGGGAGCCGGGCTGGCGGCTGCGGTGACAGCAGAGGGCACGCTTGGCTGCCGAGCACACAGCCTGTGCGCCCAGACCCGGGCTCTGCCGGACTGCTCTGGGTCCCTGGAGCAAGCTGGAAGCGTGGGGGTAAGGAAGCAGTCACGGGAATTCAACGCAATTCAATCCTCGGCAAAGCCACATGCCCTGCAGCGCTGCGGCAGAAGGAAAGGAACAGAATTGCCTCTGCCACAGCCGAGCGGATGATGGATTTATCTGGCTGGAGAATGAGTGCAAAAAAAAAAAAAAAAAAATGCAGAGCACACCGATCCCATAGAGGACCCGGGGGAAGGGGAACTGGTAAATCAAGCTGCAGCTCACTCGCTGCTCCATGTCTGCACCAGAGTCATGAGGATGCCTGGAGGTCTGCCCTTACCCCTTCCCCAGGAGTCCTCTGTAGGAGACAGCCCAGGCTTGTATGGAACAGACGGACTTCCCTTCTCCACTCCCTCATTGCTGGTTCCTTCAGGTCAGCACAACGAGGTTTTCCGAACCAAAGCACATGGTGTTTTTCCTTTAGATATTTCTTGAAATGAAACATAAGAAATTTTCAGAAGAAAAACATCAGAGAGATTCTCACAAACATTACCTGAGAAGTTCTGTCCATTAAACATTGTATCTGTCAACAAGGCTCAGACCCTACGGGAGTTCAGTTTCTCTCCTTTAAAAGGGCTGAGATCTTTCCCGGGGAACAGTGCCATCAAAGCTTTGTCTCTAGTCCTGCCTCACCAGCCTCACAAGCTCAGCTGAATCCCAAGAAAGTAAAAATAGCCTTTACCAAGAAGGTAAAAAGGCTCTGGATGTCAGAGTCTGTCTGAGGCTGCTCTGGCTCAGGAGTCAAGTCATATCCTGGTGGGGCATGTGACCTGAGACAAGAAACCCACCACACTTTTGCTTTCCTCAGATGAGCTGCTCAAATTCAGTGGGACAAATCCAAAACATTTCCCTGTGGTCATGGTTCCCCTGTTGCTGTGAGACACTGATGTAATTCCTCCAACCTCCCTGGAGGGAGAGAGGAGAACAGAGGGACAGCCACCCAGCTCCAGTGCTGCACTGAGAGATGGAGTCAGAGCCAAGCTGGTCTTCCAAGCCTTGCTCCCATGTGCCTGGAAAAGCCATGGCAGCCAGTGAACATCACAGCCAGGAATTCCCAATGTGACTGAGGTTTTGCTTGCCTGGAACTGGACTGTAGGGAGCACAATTCCAACAACATTTCTCCTAACCCAAAATTGCTCTGTGGCTGGATGCTCTGTGCTGCCAGGTGGCCAGGAAGGGTTGGCTGGGCAGGGTTGGGCTGGGTAGATGCAAAAAATGAAAAACAAAGTGTGGGTGAGGACAGGGGCTAGGAAGGAACAGTTCTGGCCTGAACATCTCTTATAGAGCTGGGCTCATGCACATAGAGGTGCTGTGGGTAGCTGGGGAAGAACAAGGTGCTGAGCAGCCTGGGTTTGGGCAGGACATCAAGAACAACCTCTCAACACCACTTAGGAATCCAGTCTGGTATCTTCCCCCATTTGATGGCAGCATGACCATACCAGTTTCCTAAAACCATCCCTGCCAGCCCACCTGGAACCCATCCACCTCCGACTGAGCCATGCAACTGCAAAATCCCATTAAGTGTGTCTAAGTCCTGCTGGCCCCATGGGAATTTATCAGGAAATGAGAAAGAGGGGAACTCATCAAGGAGGCCTTTCCTGCACTGTGCCAGCTCCATGCTGGTGTCCAGGTGGGTCCAAAGGGTGCTAAAATGTAGCACAGCTCTCCATCCTATGCAGCAGTCCAAGGCTGCACTCCAGCCCATTGCTGTGCCCTGAGAAATACAGGTGCTGAACTGACCCCTCTGGCACTTCAGGGCAGATCCATCACTGTGGAAGCCAGAGGAGGATGGTAGCTCTGGAGTGATGGGGGTTCCCGTTGTCCCCATCCCCTTGAGGTGATGCACTGAATGACAGAAGAGGTGCCAGCCTGGAGAGTTGCCTGCTGTGTGCAGAGACAGGGGATGTTTGGTAACAGCTTCCTTTAAGCCACAGGGGAGTCTGAAATAACCCAGTGCTGTCTCTGTTTCCATCCCTGCTCCTCCCCAATGTGGAACCCAAGCAGGCTGCACTGCCCTGGGCTGTGGGATGAGCTGGTGGGGAGTTGGAGACTTCTGCAAAGCTGGCCCAGGCTTGCACTGCAGCATGGCACAGCAGGGCTGGGCTGTGCCAAGCAGGAGAGGCTGTGGGCTCAAAACAAGTCTATTTTCTGCGCAAATAGAATGGGAGAGCCTAGCTTGCTGCTACTGGCACATCTAGAAAAGTGGCGAAATTATTGTTGCTGAGAGAATCCTTTCCTAGGAAACCTCTCTTGAAGGCAGGCAAGAGGTCCAGGATAGGTCTGATGCCCTGGGATCTGCTGCCTTGGCCATTTGCCATGCCCAGGACTGGCTCTGCCTCTTTGCCCACAGGAGAGAGATAGTAGTCCAGCTGCTAACACAGGGTCTTGGTGGAGAGAAAAGCTCTGACAGTCATGGTCCTTAGGGACAATCTGTTCTTTTGAGTCCAATCACTTCCCTTAGCCTTGGTAGCGGGCTGTGTCCTGTGCTCAAAACAAGGGAATTTGTCTAATCTAGAGCAGGGGCTGATTCTTCTCCACCGGTTTCCCCAGAGCGAGGTCAGTGCTAGCAGACAGACAGGGTCCCAGGAGCACAGAGCCTGGCCTTGTTCACGTCAGGCAGATGGGGAAAAACTGGATATAAATGCAGCACAAGTAAACCCAGCTCTCAGAGTGTCATGGGCTACAAATGAAGGCTTATTTTCTCATGGTATTCATTAATTTTGCCCCACAGTTTGGGAGGGATGAAGAGGATGAAAGCTATGCGGGGTTTCAGAGCCACGCTGCGCAAAGGAAAGGGAGGCATCATCCAGGGAGGGCAGTCGCAGTACAGCCCTAAGTTCTACCTGGTCTGGAACCAGCAACCAGCACCAATTCATCTGTGAAACAGAGCAGGAACACTTTGTTTCATGCTTCATTCTCCCAGGTCAGCCTCAGCAAACCCAGTCAGCAGCACCAGAGTTGAAAGTGGGGCAGGGGATGCACATTAACTCATCATGAAACTAAATGTCCTTTTGAAGGTTTCTGGACACATTTTGGCAGTATTTGAATTCTTATCCCCTCAAGTCTTTGACTTTCCTCAGCTGGAAATTGAGATAGGAGAGACCCTGATATCCCTTTTTGACAACAGAGGCCCTTTCTGGCACATCCTGCTCTGCTCCTGCCAGTTGGGAGACAGCTGAGGAGGCTGATCCTTCGGGGGTTTGAAGCAGCTTTTCCCGTTGTGGGCATCAGCCAGCCCACAGGAGAGGCTGGAGGAGCGGGGGAGACTGGCCATCCCAGTGGGACAGTGCATCCCGCGGGACAGCACGTCCAGAGACCCTGAGATGGAGCCAAGGGTCCCCGCAGGCTCAGCCAGGGACCAGCACGCCCCGAGCCAAGCACCAATTTGTCACCGCTTCCCGGAGCCGCAGAGGCACGGCAGGAGCCGGGATGCTCTCCCGGGATGCTCCCTCTGCCCTCGGAGCTGCCCGCGGGAGGGGATCTGAGAGCGGACCGGCCCCCGAGAGACCCACAGGGGCAGAGGAGGCAAAAAAGGAACCCCAGGGGCACCTCAGCACCCCCCCACACCCCTTGCAGGAGCCGGACGCAATCGCCCTTAAGGGGACCCTTTGCCGCTCCCCGGCTTCTGGAGCCGTTTCTCACCCGACGGGGCAGGACCCGGCTCCAGGGCGAGGGGCTTTGGCGGAGCGGCGGGAGCTCTGGAAGGGCGGTGATTTGGGGACGGGGGCTGGGGGCGGCCGGGGCACGGCCGAAGGGGAGGGGAGGGGAGCTCCGGGGGAACCGCGGAGGCTCGGCCGGCGGCCGGGCAGAGCGGAGCGGAGCATCCCCGGTGCCGTTCCCCCCTCCCCGTCCCAGAGACCCACCCCCGGCGGCGTGGGGCGAGGGGGGCGCCCCCGCCTTGACGTCAGGAGAAGGGTTTATAAAGGCGGCGGGCGGCGAGGAGATCCCCAACGCCGGAGCCGAGTAGCAGCGGAGCCGCCAGCGCCTCCCGCCGCCGCCTGCCGCGCCCGACCCGCCGGCGAGATGCTGTCGTGCCGCCTCCAGTGCGCCCTGGCCCTGCTCTCCATCGCCCTGGCCCTCGGCACCGTCTCGGCCGCCCCCTCGGACCCGCGGCTCCGGCAGTTCCTGCAGAAGTCCCTGGCCGCCGCCGCCGGGAAGCAGGTGAGAGCCCCGCGACGGGGCGGACACCGCGGGTACCCCTCGGGCACCCCGAGGGCCGCGCTGCGGGCTCCCGCTTGCGCAGAGACCCCCGAATCCCCCGTGCAGAACCTCCGGTCCCTGACAGAGCCCCTGGCACCCCTGCTGCAGACCCCGCCGCGCTTCCCCAGTGTCCCTGCTTCAGACGCCCGGCTCCTTGCTGCAGCACCCCTTCCCCCACAGATGCCCTGGTTCCCCGGCGGGGCTGAGCCATCCACAGGCTGGGCAGCTGCTGCCGGGAGGTGAGACAGTCCAGCTGCGTGCTGGTGATCGGTGAGGAGCAGGCACTGCTGGGGCACAGGGCAGAGCCCCTGCTGAAGCTCCCAAGGGTTTCCCAGAACGAAGGCAGCTTGCCCAGAGCACGGAACTTATCCATGCTGGGCGACAGCCGAGGCTTGGAGAGACGAGAAGAAAAATAAGTCCCAGTGAGATGGTGACCAATTGAACCTCCCCTGCCAGCTCCCCCAAAGACCTTTCCCGTGTCACTTTAGCCGCAGGCTCGTGGCATCCTTGCTGAGGATGGCACTGAGTGCTGGAACCGTGGGAAGAGAAGGTAAAGATGAGTTCATCCCCTGCCACAGACAGGCCAGCGCTCTGTTCCCCACACCAGGCAGATGCCACAGACACAACTGCTGCACACCAGCTGTCAGGCTGGGCTCTTCGGGAAGCCAGGGTTCCCCTCCTCCTCCTACACCCTGAACGTCTCTAATCTGGCCACGGAGGAGACTTAGAGGAACAGAGCGGTGAGCCCCCAAAAATCATGGAGTAATTGTGGTATCTCTTTCTCCCTTTCTGTCTCTTGTCCCCAAGGAACTGGCCAAGTACTTTTTGGCAGAACTGCTTTCAGAGCCAAGTCAGACAGAAAATGAAGCCCTGGAGTCGGAGGACTTGTCCCGAGGGGCTGAGCAGGATGAAGTGAGACTGGAGCTGGAGCGCTCGGCTAACTCAAACCCCGCTCTGGCACCCCGGGAACGCAAAGCAGGCTGCAAGAACTTCTTCTGGAAAACTTTCACATCCTGTTAGCTTTTGAAACCCACCTCTCCTCCCCATCCACCCCTGCCCTGCCCTGAGCAGAACCTTCACCACAAGAGGCGAAGACTGTAAATACACAATCCACAGTTATGGTGAAATTAAACAAACAAGGAAAAATTTGAGTTTGATTTCCACTTGTTTTAATAAAACTTTCTGTTCCAATTGTACATGATTTGCTTGAGTTGTGATTTCTGACTAGTTCTTTGATGACATGCACTCTGCAACTCTTTCAAATGTACTATTTTTAATTCTCTGTTGCAATAAAATTTATGTTTCAAACGGTGATGCTGAGGCTCGGTGGTCAATGGGAAAACTGAAGTTACCTCTCAGGCTGCTCCTCTGCGGAACGCTGCCTGTCTCAGGGCAGCAGACACCGTCACATCCACACGTATGCACACACACACACATGGTGTATCATAATGTGATTTTTTTTTACTGTGGTCTTACTAAAGAACTAGAGCCACAGTGATATTTTAGATATCAAACCCCTGCAGCTGTGGCTGAATCAAATCCACAGCACTTAGCACTTCAAGTCAGTCTGGAGGATTTACACCAGAGGGATCAGTGAAAATCTCAGTTGTGTATTTCGAGTGATGGGGATAATAAAAGTAGTTCGTGGTACAAGTTTACACCACATATCTCATTCCCTCCTCAGCCACAGGCACTAAAAGCTTTTTTCATCTGGCATATTTTATCCCTTGCAGCATTCCCAACAAACACTGTTTCTGGGATTCCTTCAGAAAGTTTTCCTTTGTTCTGTTGTGCAGGGGGAGGTTTCATATCCCTGTAAAGCTGAGATGTTAACCCATGACGCCAGCACCTCTCCATCTAATGAATTGATCACAGCAGTTTTTCTACCTACCTCTTGAAAAGCTATAGTGAAGGATTCATCAGGGTAGGAGATAGCATTGTGAGAAAAACATTCTTTTCTCAATGGAAGAAAAATTTTTCATGTTTTTGCAGAGTCTCAGCTTTCTGGCCGTGCTGGTTTGTGCCATGCAAAACCTATGCTTCACAGGTGAACTGGAGCCATAGAGCAAACATCCTGCATGGGGGACAGGTGCCGCTTGGATGAGAAATCCATCATTCAGGATTAAAAATAACAAATATTTCGTAGCCATCATATGTGAAAGAAGGGTGGAAAATGGGAAATTTTAGAGATGTTCATGGGCAGAGGGCTCGGCATGACTCCAGTGGAGGTGGATTCCCCAGCTGAAGGCTTGTTAAGTCGCCTCTGGTCTGTGCTGACCGTAGATCTCTGTGGGACATCATTCTCGAAGGCTCATGGACCATTGCTTTCATTCTTGGCCTGCGCCTCCTTTCCCCGTGGGCAGGGGGCTCTTGGATACCAGCCGGGGGGAAGGTGAATCCCTTGTCCTTGGGAACTGTAGCAGTGCCAGTGTGAAATCCCAGCCCGGCTACAGAGCTCACTGGACTCTTCCACGGCCGCCTGGCAACAGGCAAAGGCAGCAGGGATGTGCCCAGGGAGGGGAGCTGCTGGTATCAGCCCCTCTGAGGGGGCCAGAGGCAAGGCTGGATTCTGCCCTCCCTCCCTGGAGCAGGGCAGTCATGGCTTAGCCTGTGATGCAGGCAGGGCTAAGGACTGCTGCTGGGCCAGTTGGAACCTGCACCTGCCGGAGAAGCCTTGCTGTGACATGATCCTGTGTCTCCCCAGCTCCTGGAGCTTCCTCTCCTCCTTCCTTGGAAGTGGGATAGGTTTTGTGGTGTGGTCTGGGGAATTGCCTGCTCCACATGCAGTGCCTTGGGGTTATAAGGGCTCTGCTCTCTTTACCAAAGCTGGGTGCAGTGCAAACTGGGCAGGACACCGTGGTCCTCAGAGCACTTTGTGGGGACATGGGGAGAGCCTTATCCTCTTTGAGCCCTGGATTTCTGTAGCTGGTGCAGCTGTGGAGGGTGCAGGATTAACTCACTTGTTGGGGGATGGACAGGGCTGCACTGCAGGGAAAAGCCTCCAAAAGTATAATTGAGGAGTGCAAGTAATACAGATAAATAATCAGACTCAAAAAGCAGGCAGGGTAAGAATAGGACCCTGTTTGAAAATGTGGAGACAGACTCTGTGAGGAGAGACAGATTGTCCCAGCTCACATCTGATTCCTCCACTGCTGTGTAGCACCGACAGAGCAGATTTTAGGAGATTCAGTAAAGCAGAGACCTCCCCATCCCTGGTTGTTCACTCTTATGTTGACTGAGGTTCCTTTTAGCTTTCAAAAAGAAGCTAATTTTTCAATGTTGAGACAGCCTCGAGAGAGCAGCTAGAGGAACAGGAGGGGGGTGGAGAGGCTGGGGGCTTGAATATTCTTACTTGCAGAGCCCATCTTTCATGGGGTATAAATAGACCACCACTCGCCTGAGGCTTTTCCCCTTGTTCATAATGCTCAAGCCGTGCTCCTGAAGGGAGTTTAATCCTGCCAATCGCTGGAGTGAAACTCATCCCAAACAGGGATGAGGATGATCCTCAGTCACAGGCAGGAATCAAAGACGGTGATTCACAAGCTACACCAGCCTTTTTCAGTACAGCTGGTGACACATTATAGCAGCTTCTGGGAAACCTATTGAAGATGCACTGGTGAAGGCATGTCCTCGGTTCAGAGACAGAAAGACAAACTGCTCCTTGTGTCAGCTCAGGAGCTCCTGGAGTCTGGGGAGCTGGCTTCCAAGGCATTAAATGCACTATCACCACCTGTAATTGCACTGTGGCAGCGCCAGCAATCCCAGGTGCTGGGAGCTGTACAAAAACGATGCAGGAGATGGTCTTGCCATGAAAGAAAAAGAAAGATTTCTTTTTTTCCCTTTGATACAAGGGAGTTATGGGCTAAGGAGATTAAGTAACTGTATTAAATCCCTGGACACAGAGCCATGGAACAGTGTTCCAGGCTGGGAACCCTCCTGCTGGGCAAGGCTGAGCCTGGATGAGCACACAGGTACGGCACACAGGCCAGAGCTGCCCGAGGGCAAAGCAGTTTCTGGGAGAGGTTCTCAAGCCACATTCTCTGCAGGTCAGAGAGGAGGCTCCATGGAGGGACAGCCTTTGCATGGGTCTGGGGGAGGTTAGGGGCTGTGATGATCCATACTCAGATGATTCATGTTCCTTCTTGCACTGGGTGCCACTGGCAGACCCGAGTAATCCCCCTCCAGCAGGTGCCTTCACAAGCAGGTGATTCATCTGAGGCAATGCAGGGAAATGTCCATATGGAACAACATAAAAGGGCTTGAAACAGCTACCTGAAGAGCTGCCCTTGATGAAAACCAGAAAAATTGTGTAAGACCTGGAAACACACATCCCCTACAGGAATTCAGTGAGGATCTTCTCAGCCATTCCCAAAGACAAAGTCTCCAGTGATGCTGGGGTGTGTCCCTTGCCCTAGCAAGCAGGCTGATTATTTTTTAGGTGCAGCTCTAACTGGTAAAAAAGGGAAATCTTCCTTGGTCCAGAAGGCTTGTTGGGGACAAACAGCTTGAAGTGATCCTTGGTGTGCTGCAGAGGAAGTACCTGTGGGACCCAGATTTCATATCCTGAGTCCATTCTGGCACCATCTAACTCCTTTTGGCTCTGCAGAAAAAAACCAAGAGCTGAGACCCATGGGCACAGGTTTCCTCCCCCTAGAAGAGCCCATAAGATGCTCTGTGGTGTCTTTGCCTTTGCTCTGCCTCTGGGGCCCCTCACAAGCATTGCACCAGCTGATTGCAGCCACCGGGAGCACCTCTGATTTCCAGACCTCTGCTTGCACCACAGGAAAGTTCCCTTCCATCCCACCCAACTCCCACCATCTCTGGGGAGCACCAGATCTGCTCCCAGCCCCTGTATGGGGGAGCTCCAGGTGCTTGGAGAGAAGCACTCATTGCTGCATCAGAGTCCTAATTCTCAGCAAGCAAAGCAGCAGGATGTTTATTGAGCAGGGTAAGAGAAGATATACCTAGGCAATAAAAGTTATTATGATAGAGGAACAGGCTGTACTCTTTGCTCACTGAACAGCTTCTGACTCTTTGTCAGCTTATCACCAGAAAAACGCAATTAAAAAAGCTTTTGTTCCTTTTTTCTTCACCTTTGTCTTTATTTTAATAGGGAATTATTTGGTGTTTTTTTTTTTTTCCAACACCCAATTCCACTTCTGAGAAATGCTGTTTGGCCAGATACTGTGGGTATCTCAGAAAAATTTTGTATCCCAGTCTTAGGAAACTTACCCCATAAACAGCTTGTAGAATACAAGAAAAAGATTAACAAAGTCACAAGAAAACCCCACAAGTTCCATTTTCTTCATATGTATAGTAAAAATGCCAGTTTGTGCCATGAACTATTACTTCCAGCATCATCTGGTAAAGAAACACACCTGGTCATTCAATTAACAAAATTAATTTAACAGAGGTCCCTAGTATTTTCTACAAAGATATTCCCTGGGAAATCATGAAATAATGCAAACCCAGGCTTTGTTTATCACCTAGACCGGCTGCTGTACAAGAGAGAGAGTGACTTGCTCCCACATACAACAACTGATGCTCTCCGCTGCTTTGCCTCCTCCTCCCTTGCAGCTGGCTCTTGCAGACAGCAGCCTGCTGTGCTCTGTGATGCAGAAGGATGGAGCGCTTCTGGCCTCCAGCCCTGGAAAAGCATTCCCAGGAGGTGAGCTGGGAGCTGCCCTGGGCCCTCCGCACTCATCCCACAACCGCTGCTGGAGATGTCCCAGGCACGGAGCCAAAATCAGCGATTCCCTCCCAGGCCGGCAATAAGCCCGGCGCTGCTCTGCCCCGAGGTAGATCGTTCGCTCCCTTACACAGAGCTCTGCGCCCTGCCTTCAAGGAAAAGCTCTCCTTTTGCTCCTGACTGAGGCTTAGGAAAAGGATCCCTCTGGAAACTGGCTGTCACCTTTGCAGAGCTCTTTTGTGACTCTTTTCTCGCAGCGCTTTGCTCCTGCTTTACTTCTTGCGCCTGTCAGGGTCCGTGACTCCTCTCGGAGGCTCGCCCCGTGTGTCCGGCCCCGGCAGCAGCGCTCCCCCGAGGGTGCGGTGTGGGGACCGCGCCGAGCTCAAGCCCGGGATCGGGGTGCTCTGCAGCCAGCAGAGAGAGCCAAAGAGCGCGGAGAGCTCCGGCTCCGCGTGTACCCGAGAAGATGCCGAGGGTGGCGGTCTCCCGAGGCAGGAGCTGCTCCACCTCTGCCTACCGCCTCACCACAGGGAGATGGGCTGCAGTCAGAGGTCCTGCAAAGAGGGAGCAGCACTTTGGGGCCAGAGCCGTGGCAGGATGCAACCAGTGCTGTTGTATTGACAAGGATTTTTTTTCTTCTTTTTTTCTTTCTTTTCTTTTTTTTCTTTTTTTTCTTTTTTTTCTTTTTTTTTTTTTTTTTTTACCCCCAAACTAAGTGCCTGCTTCTCATTTCTGAAGGGCATTTCTCGTATCACGGTTGCCAGCTTTTAACATGTCAGAATAAAGGTAAATAGCATGATAATAAGTTGAGTGTTCTACCTAGGGTAAAATGCAGTGGGTTTTGTCCTAATGGCAGCTTTCAAGAAACTGCTTCCGTCTTCTTCCTTTGGCATTTTTTTTGTTTTCATCCTCTCTTTATTCAGTCAGATCTTCTGAAACTCCAAAGTCTAAGCAGCAATGGCAGGGGCGGAGGAAGGAATTGGCTTGTTCAAAACAGTTGGGGATCTCTCTGAAGAACATATGAGGATGCTGGGTCATATTGCAAAACAGGAACCTGACGGGTCAAGAGTTTTTTTAACAACATGCTTCAATGAGGAACCTCAGCATGGTTCAAACACAAGATGTGAAGTCTCGTGTCTGCATGCAGAGATGCACCCTGGAAGGCAGAGCCCACCTGTTCTCAAGGAGGAAATTTCAGTAGTGGATATGGCTCCCCAGACACTGCCTCCACATGCAAGTAAGTGAGCAGGCTGATCTGCAGAAAACACAATCTCATTAGGCTGAAAGATATAATCCAGTTAGATATGAACCCTGAATTCCAACCCTGCTTATCTCCTCAGACAGTGATGACACGTCATAACGTCACCTCCACCATCAATCCCCTTATTTGTCACATTAGCAGTGGTGATACTGACACCAGCAACAAGGCAAAGAAAGAAATTGAGGAGATCCTGAGACAGAGGAACAAAGTAGAAGTCATGTCTGGGCACATTAATAAGTTCCTTGTAGCCAACTTTGAATCAGTCAAGTTTATCAACCAGTGGCAGGAAGAAGATAAGAAGTGAGGGAAGGAACAAATCATTCTGTGATGTAATTGTGTCATCCTGTAACTCTGTCTTCCAGGAGCAGAAACTGGCTCAGGAGGCCTTAGTGGAAATCCTTCAGGATGTACTGAACAATCTCTTTACCTTAATGCTAGAATTCCTGAATGGATACATGCACTGACCCTCCCTGGACATCCTTCACAGGAGTCCTGCCATGGGATTTTACAGCATTCTGACATTCGGAGTTAGCAAAGTGTCAGACCAACCGTGCTTTTGTTCCCGGCTGAGAGAGAGATTGGGGCAGCCAAACAGCATCTCTGCCTTCCTCAACGTTGCACCAGTTGCCCAGGGAGCTGCCAAAGACAAAGGTTGCAAGAGGAAATTCATAGGAGAAAGCGATTTGTAAAAGTTGCAGGTTTCTCTTAGGTGAAATCAATACATAGACTTTCAAACCTACTTTCACTTATCAGACTGAAAGAGTTTGAGAGAGCAGAGTTGCTGTGGACTACTGCAGAATGCCAATGCCTCACCCTGGCCCATCCATCAGCTCCACTTTTCCAAGCGCTGCTATTCTCATGTAAAATCGCCTTAATTTGTCTTTAACACCCCTCTTGTTTCTAAGTTCTTAAGGTGGGAGTCCTTAGCTTTGTGTCAGGTATAACAGTAAACACTTCAATGATGTTCACTAAATTACAAGGCTTTTCTACTAATAGACAGTTCAGTCAATTATAAAATGCTATTAAAGCATTTGTGTTCAGGCAGAGTGAGCTAGGTGCCTGGTGAACATGGCAAACCAATATTTTTAATTAAAATAAGAAGAAAGGAACACACTGGCTGATTACCAGCCAACAAGAAAATTACCTCCCAGAGATCTCAAAGTGTAATTACCCTTTCTGAATGACCAAAATGACTGCTTTGCTGCAGACTATAATTCTCTCTAATGCTGCTACAAAATCATGGCCACCCTCTTACCTATCCCATTCATCCAGTGCTGTACCTGCCCAGGGGCTGCTCAAGCACTCATGAAATCCTGCTTTGGTGCTCATGTGTGGTTTCTGCCTAATTTCCTGGCTGTGTAGCTGGAGGATTCACAATGAGAACACAGCTGATGCCTGCAGAGGGTCTGTTCTTCCGTTCCTTCCTGCTCTGTCCTTGTGACACCCTCTGTTTTGTGCTAAGGGACGTACCTGGAGTGGAGCTGTGTCACTTACATGCAACATAATTGGCTGCCCTGTATGTGGCCTTCTAAGAGCAAATTCATATCCGTGTTGAACTCTGAGGCCAGGCAACTGGATGTGCTGTTCCAGGAGGCTTCCTTCAGTGCTGTGCTCCCTTTTTCCTAGTAGGAAGTGCCCCACGAGCAGCCATTCCTGGAAATGCTCTCTACAGATGCCCAAACACCATTCCAGTATAATTACCTGACTAGTCTGTCCATCCACTCTCTTGTCACTCAGTCCACACCAAAATTTGCCCAGTAAGAATGTTCCCATTGCAAAAGCTTGCCTGGCCATGGTCTCTCACCAGGCTTCCTCCTGTCCCACAGAGCAGCTGCAGTGCTGCATCCAGCTCACTGCTAGAGGAAAAGCCATTAAAAAGCTGACAGAGCTGTTACGGTGAGGCCACACACTATGCCGCAGCCAGGGGACACATGCAGACCCCTTTTCTATTATGCTGGAGGCCTGATCCATTCCTTAAGGGTTCCAGAGATTGTAGAAAACAGGGGGAAGTCAAGTGTTTGTAAGCTTTGCAATATTTGCCTGGCAGGCAAACTATGCATTCATGCTATCAGAGTTGCTCAGAGCTCTTGCCAGCCATAAGAAACCTCCCGTAGTGGGTGCAGAACAAAGTCAGAGCTAGTGACAGCCCTTGTCCTGCAGATATTGCACGTGATAGGAGATAAACACCTCAGCAGAGATACCCTGGAGTCCTACAGGAGCAAGCAAGCAGCCTCAGGAATACTCTCAGCGTGTTCTCTGAGGTGTCCCCCAGCACAGCCCCAGAGCAGCTCTCAGGAGTGCCCTGAGCATCCAGACCATGATCTCTACAAGTCATCCTTGATTGCAGCTCCTTGCCCCTGGCACACAACCACGTGCAATGGGGTATCGTGGGTCTAAGTGCTCGTTCTGGATCTTACACCAGAGCAGCAGGCTCCTGCCTGTGAAGCAATGGTTAGGGAATGGGTCCTAACACACAGGATGACGCTCTTGCCAGCTCCATAGGCTGAGCTTTGCTGGATAACAATTCAATTTTCCCCTCTCCTGCCTCCCAGCCAGACAGTCCTCCAGGCTGTTCATCTTCCCCCACAGCCCTGGGAAAGAAAAAAGAGCAGAAGAGCACCTGGGTCATGAGACAAAGAAGGAGAGCTGCAAAGATCTCATAAGGGAAAGCTGACCTGGTACCTTTTGCTCTTTCCTGGTTCAGTCCTCTTCCATTTGCTGGAATCACAATCAAACTGTGTTCTCAGGAGGTGGCAGGGTCAGGGAGATCAAGGAATTATAAATAAATGCAGCATAAACAAATCAATCAGAGGGATAAAAACATTCGACAGAGACACACTAATTAAAAATATAATAATCCAGATAGTGGACATTTATTTAAAATGGTGCAATTACAGCTTTTAATCACCCAGGTTTAAATTAACAGCAGCAGTGAAGTGGCTGCACAAATGTGTTCTCTGTAATGAACTGATATTAGAAAGCCAGCCTGGTGATCTCTCCCTCTCTCGGGCTAATTCTCCCTCCTCTCATTGTAAAATAACCTTTTGGTGTCATTTTCTTGTAGAGTCTTGAAGATGAAGACACAATATTGGAGCTAAATTAAATCCCCTTCACATATTTCTCTTCTTTCAAGCTGTAAAAATTGCTGGTATCAGTCATTCAATCTCTAGTGCTGACGCAACCACACTTGAGGAGAACATCTGGGGGCCCCAAGAGTCATTATAGGGAAAATAAAATCCTATATTACAATCAGTCAGCAATTAAAAGGCAGGATGCAGGAGGGCAAATCCTGCAAGATGCTGAGCAGGCTTGATGGGGAAATCAAATGTTAGACCTCTGATGCTCTGGGGCGCTTTTCTTCTCGACCAAGTCATTTGAGAGGAGGATAGAAAATTTCTACATCTGCTCCTGCCCAGCCCAAATGGCTTTGGAAATAGCTTGTGTTAATCTGAGCCAGTACTGATCCAGAGGCCACAGGTTTCATACCAACTGGCCCCATCTGCAGGGCTGTGGGACCAATCCTGCCTTGGCTTGGCAGATCCCAGCCAGGCTAGGGATTCAAACAGCCACGGCGTGATGAGGGCAACGCTCAGCTTGCCACGTGAAGCCCATGTGGTTACAGTGGGCTCACCTCAGGCACAGGAAAGTCAGAGAAAGGAAATCTCTCTGCCTCTGGGATGGCTCTGACTTAGGAACACAATGGGTCTGATCTGTCTGGGCAACTGTCATGGCCTTTCCCCACGTGTGGATCTCCACCTCCCCTGTCAGTGCATCTTTCCTGCAGAAAGCCCTGTGTCTGCCAGACAAGATGCTGAGGAGCTCACTGCAGCCATGGTGAGAAGAATTACGGACACGTGGCAAGTAAAACTGTTGGAGGAAAATCCTCTCAGACATGGCTGCCCTGAGATGGGTTCAAACCAAGGAGAGACAATTCTCCAGTGCCTGCTAAAGCTCTGCTGGTCTGCAACCCCTGCTGCTGCCAGCCAGCAAGGGCAGCTCTGCCCTGAGCCTGCCTTCGCTCTGTCCCTGTGTCCTCCTCTGCACAGGGGGAGTCACAGCAAGCCAGAAACTGACCCAAAAGGTCCTGAACTCAAGACTCAGCTTCCAGCAATGTCCCCCAACTCGTGTTGGTGACAGCGCAGTGCTGGTCCTTCTCACAGTGTTAGAATGTTTCACACTTCAGCTGGATTTGCTTCAGGACTGAAAGAAAAGGGACAAGAATTAAAAAAAAAAAAAAAAAAAAAAAAAGAAAGAAGCAAATTTGGAAGTATGGAAAGTGGTTTCTGTGTGGGAAATGGCTACCATGCAGGAGAGTAGAGGTGTGACTCTGTGTGTGTGGGTGACACTTGTACCTCTGCGTGGGTAAGTCCCAGCTTCTCCCAGAGCTGCTCACCTACTCCCGGATTCTGCCATGGTCACCAAACACAATTGCCTACGTGCACCCCTAGTCCTGAGCGCATGATTAAAATCAGGGGCCCTTGGAAAGAGAATTTCATCTCATTAGCACCAAACCTTGCTCTCCTTCCTGTTTACCCCAAGGGTGTGCAAACACACAGCGAGAGAGCAAGAGTCACACAGCTCTCACTGCTGTGGTGGGCACTGCAATTACCTGGCATTAGGAGCAATAAATATTAACTTTACTTATGTTTATACTGTCCACCTAAAAAGGAAACAACATGCTTTGCTACTTAATCAAATTAAGAGCTATAAAATTATTTCGCTTTTAAAAGGTTCGTTTCTGTTTGGTTGGCAATTAACGTTGATGATTTGAGTCCCATCTTTAAAGCATTTTGAAATACGGAGAAATGGCAGAAGTGCAACAGGGCTTTAATGGAGTCATAGCACACATCAGGTAATAAAGCATAAAACACTGTTTACTTTGAGAGTTTTTTTAAAGCTAATTATTTGAGAGCTTTTTTAAAAACAGAAAACTGACATGTGAAAATTGCAATTTCACTTGAATTAATTTTTTTAAAAGAAGCTGTAAAAACCAAACTAATTTAAAAAGAAAACCCAAAACCTGTTTTTTAAAATGCTTCTTTGCAATTCCTTGCAGCCAGGCCAAGTCCCAGGCTGACACTAAGGAGCAAATTTTCCCTTTTGTTTTTCTCTAGCTTTCCTCTCTTCACGGTGTGCAGGACAGGGATGACCAGTTGCACCCTGGGTCCTCACACAACCACTCCTGCACCATCACTGAAAACTTCTCAAGGTATCAATGCACTTTCTCATAGGTGAAGGTGCATTGTCCCACCCCTCTCTGAGCTGCAGGGGACAAAGTCACTGTCATTGCCTCATCTAAGAGACACAAAACCCCCTTCAACATATTTAGCACAACCAACAAAGTATTTATCAGCTGTACCTTAGTCTGGGACACAGCTCTCTGGTGGGGCAGAGTGCATTTCCCACAGCTTCCTCGCCTCTGCAGAACTAGCAAGGTTTCATTCCTCTTTTCAAACCAGCACCAAAGCAGCAGCACAGCTGGGGAGGATGGGACCTCTGGAGGTCTCTGATCCTCCCCCTTGCACAAAGGGTCCAGCTTAAAGTTAGATTGTGTTGCTCTGGTCTCACCATGCTGAGTTTTTAATGTCTCCAAAGGCAGAGATTCTCACAGTCACCATTTAACTGCAGCCACAGAGAAGACAAAATTACGTGGAAGACATGGAAAGGCTGATTCCAGCAAGAGGAAGCAAGACCACACAAGGAAGAGGGAGGTGCAGAATCTGGCCCCAGATCTGGTGGCCTGGTTTCCTGAAGCACAGCTGTGTCCCCGTTGCAGTGCACGGGTTGCTTCACAACTAAATCTATTTGCAAGGCAGTACAAGCCAAGATGAATTTGCCCCCCAAAAGTAATAACTTTTCAATTACCTTCGTTATGCCTTGCTCAACACAACAGCACAGCACCTCTTGAGGGAGCAGCTGAGTATTTCTCTCCAGGGTGCACATTTATTATTTTAAGAATCATTTAATTTTTCCATCTGAACAAAAGGGGCAAATGTAGGTCCTGAATTACTCCAGGGCCCCGTTCAATACATTGCTATGTTATCCATCACAGCAATTAGACGTGGTAATTCATCTCTGGGAAACTTCAGTGCGCAGATCTGAGAGCACTTGACATATCTGGCATGGCTGAAAATTCTGGGAGCCCACGGAGAAAAGGGATCATGACTAGGAAATGTGCCATTATGCCCAAGAAAGTCAGGCAAAAGTTTCAGTACTGGGACTTCAGTGCACCAGCAGCCTGCATCCTGGCTTCCAGTACCTTTCCCAAGCTCTGACTTCCCATTGCACACCCTCATCCCTGCAAGCCCCATTGCAGGAGCCAATGGGATTTACAGTATTTGTGTGCTGATGTTCTTCTCAATGGGTTCCCTGTTGGCTCTGACATTGAGAGAAATGCGACTGAACACCACCACAGCAAACACTCCATCAGAGAGACCATTTACTCTCTGAGATCTGTGTGTCTGTTACTTTCTGAGTGTCTGTAATTCAGTGTCTCTTCATCAGTGACCTGCAGGGCTTGAATCAAAACCCACCAAGGGAAAAAATAGAAAAGTTTAATTACAATTTCCATACCTAAAGGAATTACCAAGACAGCTCTGCTGTTATAGCTGACATCTCTCCATGCTTCCAACCACTCTCTGCCATCTTTATTTGCCTCCCATTATCCATTTAGAAAAGGCCTGGGACAGAGATGTTGCTGTGGGCTGTGAGCTTGTCTTTGGCACAGATCTAGCCAGGATCAGATATCCAGGGTATTCTCCAGATTCTCCTAACCTGGCTGCCTGTTAGTGATGTGAGCACAGTCCTGATCTGTAAGGCTGGGCCCCGAGCACTGCACACAAATTCAGGGTGCTTATTGAGAAGCTCTCTCTGCTAGCTGGGAATGGGTGGGCTCCTGCCAGCTCCTCACAAGCAGAAGAAAGAGTCTCACATGAAGCAACAGAGTTCTGGCCAGACTCAAAATAATGAGAACCTCAGCTTGCTTCAAAATGCTTCAGCTTCAGGTACATGCCTCATGCTGGGAGGCCACTCTGAGTCCCAGGAAGATTAAAGGTAGTAGAAAGTCTGGTTGCATGTTGGTCTTTGGTTAGGGGAAGCCAAAAAAACAGAGAAGCAGTGGATTTTTGTAAAATCTTAAGTTTAAAAATAATAATCTGACCCTTTCTTTTGATGTTGTGGACTACACAGTTCAGAAAGCTCCACCCAGATATCCAATGAGCGCTCCTGATTAAATGGACCATATATTTTCAGGAAGGTTTCCCATCAGTGTTCAGGGTGTTGAGCACCTGCAAACCTGAAAAGTCCTGGTGCTGCTGCAATTTCAACTATAATTCAGAACAGCCTATATGGAGACCTCAATCCCCCCAGCCAGGGTGCTTTGGCAGACAGAGGATGTCCTGCAGGCTGTATTGGAAAAGCCACATGAGAGCCTCTGAGACACAGACTCAGGGAAAAAAATGCATTAAATAAGTTGGTACTCACAGCCCAGGTGTGCTCAAAGCAAGATCCACCCACGAGGCTGTGGCAATTTGCATCCATCAGGAAGGAACTGCTGCTGTGAGACAGTGGGTTTCTTTCAGTTTCACCTGGACAGCCAGGTTTCTCTGTGGTGCTGCAGGAGCTGATTGAGACCAGGGGGTGCTTGGGGACCAGCAGGTTCTCCCCCTGAGCCCAATCCTTTTGCTACAGAGGTCCCTGAGACTGGCATTGATCCAGTAGCATTTGCAGGAGTCCAGCACTCAGGACAAACCCCAGAGAGAGAAGCAGAGCTCCCTTTGCCTTCATTTCTTCCTCATTGCCTTAACTGTTGTAAGGGATAGCTCTGGTATTTCCTTGACTATAGAACATATTCAGGTAAGAACCTGGTCCTGACTCTCCTAGTTTTGGAAGAGCAGCAAGCAAGGTGAATTGAAAGGGTAGAAATGACAAGCAGATCTGCATAATGCATTGGTGAGTTCTCCACAGAGCTCACAGGAGGCGACCTGGAAGTTTGGCTAATTGGAAAATCATCTCTGTCAGGTAAAGGGCTGCTCCTGAATTATCATTTCTCACAGTATCATTACTAGCAGGGGAGCAGAGAACAGGTACCTCAAGTGTTTGCATTCCTGGTTCCTCTCCTATCTCTATCCAGCTAGTAAACAATTTATCTCTTTACAATTCCTCAAATTACCACAAGTCTGGGAATGCCTGGCTGCTGTGTCATTTAGCAAACAGTCCCTGACAGTGCCAAAAAAGCATGTGTCACTCGGCTCAGTTAGGAGAGAAGCATGCCAACGCTCGGAGGTTGCAATTATTCCCAGTATCAGCCCTATCGAACTGTCCAAGGAACACAGCTTTTCCACAGCCCACCCGAGGTGGCACTGCTGTTGCTGGGAGTGTGGGCAACTGGGAGCCATCTCCTGTAGGAACAGCAGCAATCCCCTCTCACCCTGCTGCTGCTCGCTCCCGGTGTGACACTGTGTTTGTGGATAGAAGGGCAAGAACGGGTTCTGAAAATGGATTTAATTTGTGAAGTTCACCTTTTCTGCCAACAATGAGGTCCCACATCCTCTGAAAGTGCCACGTACCGAGTAACTGATGTCCTGTATGCACAGTTCCTCCCACTGCTGAAGGTTTTGCTCTGTTTACCAAAATATTTGGCTGGAGTTTTGAAGATAACACTTTGTTATCTGATACAAACCAGGTTACCACATTCAGGTGAAGATTCCCCAAACTCCTTATAGTTTTACAAGTGGACTTCTTCTCCTCTTACCGCCTTGGTGCACTTCTGCCACACACTATTCATTGATATCTCAGTGAGGCAGGAACAAGACTCAAGTCCCTTTGCCACCAGGGTCCTTCAGAGTGGCCATAAGAGCCTCTTTGCCACTCTACTTTAACCTCAGCAAGGGCTAAATCAGGACATGTGCAAATACAGAGCATGAGGCATGTGCAGCTCTCATCTGCCTGCATCTCCCTCTTGAAAAACAACACACTTAAGTCTAATTGTGTGGACTGGCTGTCAGCTACAGGGATGGCAGCAGGGTGAGTTGCAGAGCAAGGAGTAGTGTGGGGTAAGTTTATCCAGGAATAGCAGAGCTTGTGAGCACTGCCAGACACATGAAACAGGGAGAAGCACTGTATTTTGTTAGCACTGACAGACCAAGGAGCTGTGTAGAGATGCTAATCTCCCAGAGTCTTGCACAGATTAAGAAGAGGTAGAGTGAACTTTCTTCCAGCATCATGCCCTTTGTTTCCTTTTGCTGATGATTGGAATATAGCCACTATAAACATTTGATACCATGCAGGGTACACAGAAATAGCAAGAAAATAACATGGTTAATTAGACTCGTGGATTATTTTAACCAGCTCCCTCTGGAATACTCTCATTGAACAGGGTTAGATTTCTTCCCTTCCCCCTACAACAGATCCTCACATTTAATTAAACTGGAAACCTGGCTGAGCCTGGCTCAGATGGAGTGTTTTACCACTTATATCATCTTTGCAGACAAGAGACATTGCTGCTATTGCACAAATGGAGAAGTGGTTGCTTTGTACATTTCCTTTGGGAGGCTGCAGCTCCAACCACCTCAAACAGTGGCAGATGAAGGCAGAAATCCAAGATCAGAAGCACTAATTTCCATTCCTTCTATAAGCAAAACAATGCTGTCATTGATTCTTGATCCTTTCACCTAATTGGAGAGGCTAAAAATCAAAAATTGTCAGGTGAATGGGACAGAAGGGATGGGCTCAAGCTCAGATCTCACAAGGATAGTGAGATTCTCCAGTAGCTTATTCCAAGGATATGGTCAGGCAATGTTTGGAGGAAACAGGATGCCCATCCCTTCCAGACAAGGGTATTCCAGGCAATGATATTGATATAATTAACAACCAAGGTGAAACTGGACTCTACAAAATCTTCTCTCCCCTGACCTGATCAACACATTTTCAAAGAACACAAAATCGAGTCCCTCCAGAGAGGGAGGGATCATCTCATGAATAAGACAAGATACAGGGCTGAAAACTCAGCATTTCATTTGGACTAGCCCCTGGTAAGACCTTAAAATAGGAAGAACATTATGGGGTTCTTCCCCAAAATATTTGTTTGTTTAGATCATAAATTCCTTGATGTCCATACCTTGACCTTTCCATGTTGTCACCATTAATCACCCCATTACGTGCTGTGTCCACCCACAGCCAGAGACTGTGTCTGCCCCAGGACAAGCCTCACAGAGGGTTCAGTAGCATCCTGGAGCTCTTTGTGCCACAGCTGGATTTGGTTTCCATGTTAGACTATCAGGAATTATGTTTGAATAGCATAACTGTATAAAATTTTCTCCTTCTCAAAAGTCATTTTCTTCTGACAGGCTGAATTCCTCCCCTGCGTCTCTTGTTACACTAATGTGGAGCTTTTCAGACAAAGACTTCAAACTAATTGTGAACAGCAGCAGGTTAATATGATCAAAGGAGCTAACAGGCTTTCATACGTATTTACATGATATAAGCTCCCAGATTCAAAGACTGGATCAAGAGATTTGAGATAAATTGCATGAGGATTATTTGCTGCCTGTTGTGCAGCAGAGAACTCCGCTCTGCTCTCTTGGAAGAGTCAATGGAGTATTTGCCTGGGCTGGGAAATTGAAGCTTTCCCTAAAACACCACCCAACTTTCCTCATCCATTACAAACCCAGGGAAAGCTGGGTGGTGGCATTACCCTGACCAAGATCCTTGTGCAACAGAGAGGAGAAACAACCTCAGCTGTGGCCAGGCTTTGAAATGTTGGGGAGGTGCTCGCAGGCAGAGTCTTTCTGCTGAGCAAGGAGCACTGAGGGAAACACAACAGGGGAAATGAGCAGAGTCTGGAGTCATACCAAGCAATGTGGAGGTTTTACACTGGAGGATCAGGCAAATTTCACCTAACAGAAGCAATGGCATCTTCTGGCTGTTTAGAATTAGTCAGGACAAGGAAGAGGAAAGCACTCTGATGGAGTGATGGTGCTCTAGGCAGGGTCCAGGCAAAGCCTAATGGGTGTGTTCTATTTACCTTGTAGAAAAGTGAAACAATTTGAATGGGACACAACAAAAGAAAAATGACAGAAAAATAAAGCTTTTGTTATTTTAATAAGAGGTACCCAAATCTCCAGACTACGCAGGTGGAAGATGTGAACTCTGGTTTCCTTCTTCCATCATGCCAGTCCATCAATAGAAGAGCAGTGTGGGAACCCCATATTTTTTTTCATTAAAATTCCACGAATCCTTCTCTTTTCTTTCCCCAGTTCTGCAGTAGAAAATCATGAAGTTTTAAACTCTCCCAATGTTCTCAGCTTGTAAAAACTGTTTTAATTACAATGTCTAGTTTTAGTGAATTCAAGCTGCTTTTAGGTTTGACCTTTAAAGCTATATGAGAGGTATACACATTATAAACTGCAGATTTGTTTTTGAATCAAAACAGATGAAAAACAAAAATCATCCAATGCCAGCGCATGAATACAGGATAATTTGAGCATCTTTTCCGTAGACAATATTGTGCTGAAATTGATATGTTTTTTAAAAGGTTTCCATTTAAATCAAAATAGCCTTTTTTTCATCCAAAACTGTAAAGCTTTTCTGGCCATCTCTGTTAGGGGCACAGCTGATTATCATCTCCCTTCTCCGCATATGACTTTATGGAACACACTGGAACCCACACCTGCAGTGGGACGTGAGAGGGAGCTGTGCCTTGCAGCAGTGCTGGTGCAGCAGAAGTGGGTTTGAGGAGGGTGGAAAGTGTCCCAGTGCCAGCAGTGTGGCTTTGTGATCTCCCTTCATGCCCCACGTGTCTCAGTTTTTGATCAGTTTCTATGAGAAAGAAGACAAAGGAGAGCATGGGGGCAACAGTTCGCTGTTACTATTGTGACCTTCTGGATCTGCAGAGCTTTGCGAAGCTCTGCAAGATCTCCCCAGGAAGCACGATGCTTAACAAAGCCTTTGCATGGCCTTTTTATTTCACCAGCAGATTTGTGGTTTGGTTCCAGAATAGCACAGTCTCAAATGAAAAAAATAGTCTGAAATTGGTCATCTGCTTAGAAAACAGAGAGAAGAAGAAAAATGAGAAGGAGAGGAAGATGTGCTTTTCTGATATCCACACTTTATGGACCGCAGTGCTCCGTGGTCCAGCCCCAAAGCTTCCCAGCATCCTGCATTGGCAGAGAGTATTAGGCAATTAATTTCTCTTCTTCTAACTTAATTGTAATTTCTGCAGAGAGATACACAGCCTTCAGAGATGAAAGCCCATTTCTTGGAAACTGGGAGCACATTAAACGTGCTGATCCTTTTGGAGGAAAGAGAAAGAAGGGACATGTCCTGGGAGGTAGGGAAGAGGCCAAAGCCAGTGAGACAAGAGTCTTGGTGTCAAGCAGTGTCTAAAATATCCTCCTTGCATCATATTGGTTCTTTAATTGTCACCAACCACGGAGGAACTGATTGAGCCCAGCAAGGGTCCAGAAAAATAGATAATTTCTCGCAGGCATCTTAAAATTCATGAACGCGGTGGTGGTCCTGTCACACCATTGCTATCTTGTTCCACGGCCCAGAGTCTCCCTGGAAGGGCAAAAATATCCAGGGTAATTTTTTTTTTTTCCCGAGAGTGGAATACATTTGGGTTGTTAACGCGCGGCTCACACTTCAGGCGGATCCTCACCGAAGGGCCGAGAGCTCGCCTCAAACCGCGTGGTGTAAATTAACTCCTAATGTGATGAATGCATTAAAGGCCTGTAAGGCCTGAAGGATGTGCTCGGAAACCCGACGCCCTGATTAAGGGCTTGATTCATAAAACCTTTACGCACCATTTGCGCAGGTTTCTTTATTGGCATTGTTACTTGGAAAGAGCCCTCGAGCGGCTTCTTCCCGGAGAAATGGGGTCAGGAGTCTGGACACGCAGGCTCACACGTGTGCTTGCAAGCATACGTACTTGGAGAGGCAAGGACAAGGAGTGGACACATGCAGAGAGACCCGCAGGCACTCATCACACTGCTGTCACATGTGGCTGCTGGCTGAGCTCTGTGGAGAGGCCGATGGTCCTGCTCCAGGCTCAGAGGCAGGCACTGCTCGGCCAACAGCCTTGGTGGTGCTCAGGGATGCGTCTGTGCGTGGCTGCTGCGGGCTGAGAGACTCCCCAGCCACAGGGCTGCCTTCTCTGCTGGGTCCTTGGAGCACAGAGCTCCCCTGAGGCTCAGGGCTTGGGGCAGCAAATCCTGCTGGGATGGGCTGGGGTAGAGTTAACTCTCCCCACAGTGGCTGGCCTGGGGCTGTGTTTGGGATTTGAGTTGTATGTAGTGCTGAAAATACAGAGATGTTTCTGTTATTGCTGAGCAGGACTTACACAGAGCCAAGGTCTTTTCTGCTTTTTGTACTGCACGATGAAGTGGAGAATGGGGATGGGGGAGAAGCTGGGAGGAGACACAGCCAGGACAGATGACACAAACTGACCAAAGGGATATTCCAGACCATATGACGTCATGTTCAATATACAAAATTGTGAGAAGAAGGAGGAAAAGGACGACACTTGGAGTGATGGTGCTTGTCTTCCCAAGTCACCATTATGTGTGATGAGGCCCTGCTCTTCTGGGATGGCTGAACACCTGCCAGCCCAGAGGCAGCAGTGAATTAAGTCCTTGTTTTGCTTTGCTTGTTTGAGCACTTTTTGCTTTCCCTATTGAGCTGTCTTTTTCTCCACCCATGAGTTTCCTGGCTTGTACCCTTCTGATTCTCCCCTTGATCCTGCTGGTGGGGGAATGAGCAAAAGGCTGTGAGGGCCTTGATGCTGGCTGGGATTAAACCACAACACCTCAGAGAGGGAAACCTCTGCAGGACTAATGAGGTGGTGTTGAGGCGGGGTGGGGTTGGAAGGAAAAACAGAGATACTATGGAAAACACTTCCAAGAGGAAAAGCTCTGAGAAATGACCCATGCTGTGTGGGGCTGGGAGGTGTGGATGGGATCCCTTTGCTTATGCCTCTTCTATACACATCTATATATATGGGGGCTTCACTTTTGCAAAAAGATTCAGGCATCTCATGATGCAAGAACTGCACTGGAGCCTCCCTGGTGGGATTTATCTCTTTCCTGCTTTTTCCTGGCAGGAAAGAGAGGTGGAAGACAGCTGCACTAGGCTACCAGGGCTGTGGGGCACAAACAGCATGTGTCCCCAAGGGGCTGTGACCAAGGCTCTGTCTCTGAACCAGAAGGGACAAACCAGCCTAGGCTGTTGCTCGGGAGAAAATCTGTCTCTTGAGGAGGTAAGATGTTTAATTTCCACACTGGCTGCATGAAAGGAGATATATAACATTTTCTATATCTCACAGATCTATAGAGAGGAGCAGTCAGAAAATTGCTGGAGGATAAAAGATAATTCATATTAAACATGTCATTCCAGGGGGATCTGGATGAATCAGGTTTTAAGTGACGCCCCACGCTGATCATGACAAACATCCCACATGCAAAGCAGCCTCAGGAATTTTACAGCCTTTACTTGAATATCTTACACTGGGAAACAAGGAGAGTTGTTTGCCGAGCTCTGAGCAGTGGGGTAGTGCTGTGGGTTGAAGGACAGCCTCAATAACACCCGCTTTTACACCAGCTCTGCTGACACAGTCAGAGTCCACAACCTCCTGGCAGCATGTTTAGGACATGTCCTGCCTCTGTGCAAATCCCTGCCACCTTCTACCTGGTTTAAATTGGTACCCTGCTAGTTTCAGTGAGCATGCTGTGGGGTGCAGTTATCAAGTCACCTTGCCTAAAACCTTCATGATTACATCCTCTTCAAGCCTTCTCCTATCCCTGCTAAGAATCCCAGCTTTTTCATTGTCTCTTCCTAAGGCAGCTCTCCCATCTCCTCTACTACTTCAGTTTTCCCTATAACTCCTCTAAATATTCCACATCAGCCCAAAGACCAAGGCTGTCCACAGTGCTCAAGTGCATCCCCAAACCCACAGCAGGGCTTGGACTCAGGGTCTCACCACCCACCTCCTGTGCCAGCTTCTTTGAACCTGGAGCATTGCAGGTGTTATCACTGCCTCAGGCAATAGGAACAGATCTAGTCTAGTCCTTCAAGTTCTGAATTATCTTATATTTTATACCCTAAATTCCATAATGCACGAGTACAATGTTCTCCCTTGTGCTGAAGGGAAAGGAATCGGAAGAAGCAGCAGAATCTGTCCTTTACATTTCACCCAATGTGCCTGGATGTGCACAAAGCCAGGAGCTCTTTTCGTCAAAATTTAGTGATGACATTTATCCTGATTTTAATTATAACGTGCTTCTGTGAGTCTGCTCTTAGCAGGATAGAATAATAGCCCGTTCAATCCAAGCAGTCTGCTTCATCCCAGAGATGTTTAATCAGGCAGCAGCAACTGTACCTGAAATCATCACATTAACTATATGGCAACATCCCTCCTCTCAAGATGCTGCATTAATAAGTCCTTGTTCAACAGGAGAGGAGTTTTATTTGAAGAGCATAAGGAAAATGATGGATTTTTCGGGGTTTAACTTCAGTATACTTTGTCCTCAGCATCTGCTTTGGTCTCACAGCCAGTGTCTGCTCCAGAGCCCTGGCACAGCAAAGGGGCAGCTGCAGGTGGCTCATGTGTGGCACCCACTGCAGTCATGTCTGACCCCAAGTACCAATAAGTGAAAATGGAGAAAAAGTTAAAAAAAACAGTCAAAGGACAGAAAATCAAACAAAACAAAAAAAATTAAAAAGTGATTGCTCATTTACGACATTTAGTAGTGTCTAATTTTCAAATGCGCTCTCAGAAATTTGCTCAGCAGGCAAATACATGGATGCAGCAGCCCGGAATGGAGAATTGGCTGTGTCCAGGCTGTAATTCCATGTGTCAGGAAGGATACCACGTAGCCCTGCTATTCCTTAGCACCCTATTGGGTCTGGCCAAGGCAGCTCCCACCTGGAGTAAAGAGTCTCTGAGCAGCCAAGAGAGCAGGACTGAGCCAGCAGAGAGGTTTGCCTGGACATGGGGTGATCCCCTCATCTTTGTCTTGTGCAGCCAGGGCCCTGTCTTGCTCTCCTCTGCCCATGCAGCTCAGAGTCAAGCTGGAAAAATAATAACCTGAACAATGGCAAAAATGAAAAAGACAAATTAGTTTCCCAACATTAGTTGTAATAACAACAATAAAAATAAATTTTAAAAAAATTAGTCTGGCAATTTTTAAGTAACCTCAGAACTTTGATGATGGGGGATTATGTTCATTTTGAGAATGTACAAGGTGATCAGGGCAAACCGGAGGGCTTGTCCAGAGAGCTTGTTTACAAAGCTACATTTTTCTGTCTTTTTTTTTCTTTTTTTTTTTTTCTGGCAGCATAAAGCTGCAGTTTAATCACTGTTTGCCGAGGAACAGCCACAGGAAGCTCTGCTCCCAAGAGCAACAACCAGAGACATTCAATTTTGAAGCTGCCAGTCAACAAAAGGGCATGAAGTTATTAGCTCTGAAGGCTCCATTACCTGCCAGTTCAGACCCCAGATACCATCTTTCATAGATTTTTCTGGGGATTCCCATTTTGATTACAGCTAGAGGCCAGATTACTGCTAGGTGTTTTCCAAAACTGCTCCAGAGGAGTATTAAATACAATTTAATGTTCAGAGTTAGTGCATTTTGATAAAAGCAAGCATATTAACGAAGTAAACATGCACAAGGATGTTTCCATCCAGGTATGTGAGTGCTTTTAGGACAAGCAGATGAAATGCATGATGATGGGAAATTCTGTGGGCAGATGGGACTCTTTCACTTCCTGTGTCCCCTGTGGTCCCCAGTCATCCCCCAGAGCATCCCCTGCTCAGTCAGAGGATTCTCCTCAATTCCCAGGGCATGTTGATGCCAGAAGTGCCCTTCTGCAGAGGATGGGTCTGCAGGGGCAGGATGGGCAACATCTCATAGGAACAGCAGGAAAGGTCTAATTTGAGCATTGAGGAGAAAAATAAATAAGGGTTTGCTGCTAAATCCCTGCTCCAGCCAGGACTATTTCAGATTTTTCAGTTAAACTGCAGGAGGATTTATCTCTCAGAGAACAACTTTGAACACCTTTAAAAAAATGTAGGCAGAGGCCACAAAATGATGGTGTCAGACAGATGGAAGTCAGCAGATAACAGGGTGAGGAGTGAGAGAGGGGTCAGTCCCTGTCCATCTGCCTGTCTGCCTGTAAAAATAAGTGGATTAAATCAGGAAAGTGAGCAAAATCCCCTAGAGTGGCAAATAGGGTTTAAACTGAGTAGCTTCAGTACACCCCCTGTCTTGATGGTTAATAGACTGGGGGGCCTTTCTAATACATTCCTCTTGCACTATTTCCCATCATTTTTATCTTGACTAATCCCACGTTCCCTGGCCCCCAACCCCTCCCTTCACAGCACGGCATTAATAAGAGTTTCTGAGCTGCAGAGGCTGCACAAAGCACAGCCTCCCAGCTGAAGTACAGGGCTATCATTTTACAATTTGCCTGTGGGTAATGGAGTAAATAGAATGGACTTCATATAGTCATGATTTAAAAGGAAAAATATCTGTATTTATGGGCAGAAAGGAACATGCTCATAGATATCCTCTACTGTGAGTCTCTGCATATGAGAGCCGGGTGATGCTGAGCAGCTGGATGCAAAGATGCTGTAGTTAACAAGTGGTGGTGGCATCTGGACAAGATCAGAGGGGAGCATGAGGATCACAGGGAATTGTAGAAGCACCAAGTGTAGAAGGCTCGCCCACACTGGAGGCAGCTCGCTGCCTCTCAGGACTTCAAACAGGATAAATTCACAGGGGGGCCTTCCTCTGCTTGGCACACAGCTGAGGAGAAGGAACAATGTCTCCAGGGAGAAATTTGAAGATGGTACCAAGTCTGAAGTACTCTTGATGCTCTGACAGACCCCTTTCTCTTTCCAGTGCCCGTGGAGTAATTTGGGGAACAGACAGCTAGCACAGCCAGGCAAGGACAGGGCAGCATCTGGGCACAGAACCGCCCGAAACCACCACCACAAAGCTCAGCACTGAATTGGCTGCTCCCCTCTGGCCCCCATGCTCTGGGCAAAGTCTCACAAAAGCCTCCTTCAGTACCTAGGAGAAACCTCTGACAGCACCACTGAGCATTACGAGGCATCTGAGAGCCGTAATCTAGCCTTGCTGACACATTAGGCTGAGTTGCTGTCCAATTTATCTCTGCTAATCCACTCTTACATAGGTCTGTAAGATAGAAATCTCCAAAATTAAGGGAGAGCTGCCAGAAAGCTTTTGAATTGACTGTGGGTTGTTCAACTGTTTTAGCACACTATCATCCTAAATTGCCTGCTGCTCAGTGCCTGCGCTGGCTGCCCTAATGGCACTTCTGCACCAGGCAGAACTGGAGGCTGCATCCTCCTGTGTTTATGAGAAACCAGGACATTATGTGAAGGGGGAATAGAACATCTCCAAGATCAGTTGTTAGCACTAGGGATGTATTTTTTGTTGGTCCATGGGAGAAACTTTGGAAGAGCAGTAGGGATGCCGCAGGGGCTGAGCAACCAGACACAGAGTCATCGCCAAAGGCCAGGAGCAAACCCTGGATGGTGAATTCATGGAGCTGATAAAACACTGCTGGCAGCAGAAGGAGGCTCGTTTACTGAGGTTTGGCCATGGTTTAGAAGGATCTGCCCCAGCACAGCTTTTAACTGCCATTCAGAGGGTGAGTTTTGAGAATAATTCGGTTTTATGTTTTCCAGTGCAGGGAAGAAAACATTCCCCGCCCCTGCATGGGATCTCTCCAATGGCCCTGCAATAGTGAGAGCTCCCAAAAACCATCCTAAGAACTGGCTTTATCAGAGAGCAACATTGCAAAAACCTGGGGATATAGTAGCTTTCAGGAGCCCCCCCTCAAACCTGTTTCTTTGAAACTTTTTTATTGGGAGACAAGTTGGAGTCTGGCCTCTGGAAGCCTGTTTGCAGCCAGTGATATAAACAAAGCTATTGAGTCAGAGAACTGCTGCCTTGAGGACGGGTTTTCCTCTGAAACTGGCAAAAATGAACTGCAAAAACTCTTGGTTTGAAATACATCAGTGATGAAGGAGGCAGTGGGGAAGGGGAAACCACGCAGGCCATTCTTGCACAGGCAGCAACAGGTCTTCACTCAAGCTGAGTGGGGAGGGACCGTGGGTCTGCTTGGAGCAGGGTCAGAGTGACTCTGAACCCTTCTGCAGGGGGGCAGCCCCTCATTCTTCCATATCTGTCTGTTCCAGGTAACTCCACACACAGTTTTGGGGCAAGCAAGCCATTTCCAGCATGCTCCTTATGCAGCGTGGGCACAGCAACACAGAGGGTGCAAGGGAGCTGCCAGACACTGCAGGCATCAGAGACAAACCTCCAGAGAGAGCACAAAAAGGAATGAAACCACCCTGGGCCCAAGATGCTCAGTGGACAGCTCGAGAGAGGCATGATGAGCATGTTGTGCTCTGCAGACATGGCTCCTCCAAGTCTCATTCAGCCTGTGTGCTTGTGACCCTCTTCCCTGCAGAGCCTGGCCAGGCCATGCAGAAGGTTCACACGGGGGCTCTGGGAGGCAGAGCAACACTCCCATCTTGCTGCACGAAAGGTATCGTGTCACAGCCGTGGGTGGGAAGGAGTGATCTGCCGAGTTATCATCGGGAAGAACACAAGTCTGTGTTGCACCCCGTCGTCGGATGTGCTGGGCTAAAAAGGCATCCCACATCCTGGTTGTGAGTTGCCAGGTTTTTGTTTCCTGCAGCCCTCAGCCTTCCTCTAATTCTTGTCTTAGTTAAGCCGGAGCACATTTTAACTGGAAGACATATGGGAAAGCTGCAGTAGCTACAAGGAGTGAGCCAATGCCTTCATATATCTCTTTGAGATCCCTCCTTCCGTTGGAGGGAACGACCTTATTCACAACTCCTCAACTTACCCAGATCAATAATTCTCAAGCCACTGGTGCCTGGTCAAAACACAGGGCCTGGAGACAGCAGCAGAGACAACTCCAGCTCACAAAATATTTCCTTTAGCCACTGTCCCGGGAGGATGGTGTCTCTTGCTGCAGGGATCGCTCGGGGCCAGGGTGTGAGAGCCACAGAGCGCCCAGCCCCGTGTGCTGCTGCACAGAACTGATGCATTATGTTATTTCAGAGGCTGTTGTAGTGAAGAGGAAACAAGAGTGTCACATTAGCAGCAAAGGCGGGTCATCAGTGTAATAATTGAGTACAAGATCTATTCAGTGGGGGGGTAATAGAATAACAAGCAATCAACAGCAATACAGGAAGAATAAATTAAGCAGCGTGTGTCTGCTTTCATCCAGGCACAATTAATGTCATTAGTCCTGAGAGATCATCTGGCTTTCCGCAGAGAACTTGTGAGACAGGTAACTGTGTGTGCACCCAGAATGCAGCTCCAGCCCCACTCAGCCCCTGGGACAGATGGGTGTAACAGGCACACAGCTACATCCCCCTGGGTGTGCCCTCCCTCTGAATGTTCCCCTGCTCCCCTGAGCACAACAGCCCAGCAGAGTTTTGGTTGAACCACTCACTGGAGCAGTTCCAAGGGGGCTCTGTGACCTTCGGGCCACACGGAGCTATGAATGTCCATCAGCTGGTAAAAGACTGCCAACAAAACCAGCAAAGCTATGGCCAAAAAGCTCTGGGTCAGATACCAAAACCCAAGGTATCCAGAGCTCTGAATTTTATCCCCAACTTGAAAGCAAATATATTGTTCACAGGGTGAAACAACCTGTTTACAGCCTCTTAGCTCCCAGTCGAACAGTCAAATTGCCTCTTGCCTGCAAGTTATATTTGTCACCTTATAAATTAATCACTTTCAGCCTGTTCCTCAGCTAAAGCTGTTAAGATCTGGAGAGTCTAGGACAGTTTAATCTAGAGTAAACAACTCTGCAGGAGCTCTTCTTATTTCTGCCTTGGTTTTCTTTTTTACTTCTCACACAGGAAAAAAAATTGGTTGTATTAATACTTTCCTGATGTTTCCTCCCAGGAGCAAAACTTCAAAGTGATTTCACAGTCTAGCTCACTCCTGAAAAGAAATAAATCATGAAGTCAAAGACGCTGGTGGTGGAGTGGTGGCAGGGATTGTTAAAAAAGCTGTTTCCAGACTTCTCCTTCCTACCTCACTGATTAATGCAACAAAGGAGGGAAAAGGCTGCAAAGAAGCACACACAGCACAGGGGCACAAGGGACAGAGGGGCTGAGACATTGCTGACAACAGACAACAGAGGGACTTGTGACAGCAACACAAATCATCCTGTCTCCCCACAAAATATGGAAAGAGGACCCGATTTTTTAAATTATTTCACTCTCCAACAAAGGAAGATGCCCTGAGCAAAGTGGCTCAATAAATATTTGCACCACATGACTCGGAAAAAAGAGACTGGCTTAATGAGGCAGCAATTTGGACAGCAGTGTGTAGGACGCAACTGCTGGTTGTGGAAGCAGTCCCCCTTTGGTCACAGGTGATCTTGTAAGTAGGATGCTCTGAAGAAGACCAAAGGTTGCCTTTTGTTGTGAGCCAGAACAGCCAAAGGGGTGGGCTATGAGAAAGCTTTGCGATAACAGCTAGACTAATGGGTTGAGCAATAGCAGGGCTGAGGCAGAGGCTGCACGGATTAGTGTACTGCCAGTGCTGAGGCCTCCCACACAGACAGCTCTGTCTGCCTTCCCTTCCTTCACACACTCAAGGATGCCACATTCATTAGCGTGTGTCTGAGCTCAGCGCCCTCCATCCCTCACCCGGTGTCCTCTGCCTGTTTATTCAAGCTTAATGCCAAGGCAAATAATCCTCCTACGAGGCACTTTCTTACACTCCTAGGGAGAAGCTCTGCACTCCGGGTTAAAAGAAGCAACCCCCATGGCTACTTTATCCTCGAGAGGGCTGGGGATGGCAGAGTCAGAGCTGGCTGCCACGCCTGTCCCTTACCGGGGGACCCTTCAAGTGCTTCAAGGAAACATCACCACCACCTCCAGGCAATGCTGAGATGCCTGCAGGGAAACCTTCCTCCCATCTTATAGCTGATTGACTTTGAAAAGGGTGAGTCTGGTCCTTCCTCCTGCTAGAATTTGGACTAAAAAAGGGCTTTGAGCCAAGGCAGTGAGGGGTCATTGCTTAATGCAGAAATACTAATGGTTTTAAAGGGATCATGAAGTGAAATTCCCATCTCTGCCTAGCATGGCCCGGGGAGTCTTTTATGCTGCATAAATGCAGTGGTGGCTGCTTGAAAGATCCCCTGTTCCAGCAAGGAAAAAGGAAAGGGGACATGTCCCCCTGGCCATGGGGTGCAGAGACACCAGGGCTGGAGGCAACAGGGGAGCCTGGGTACCCTTTGCCTGGAGTGTGCACACTGAAGGGCATTACTAGAGCTCAGCAGAGCTCAGAGAGTCTGTAAAGCTCCCTGCAGACCAAGACCTCTTCCTATTCATCTCCATCCTCCTTTTACTCAAGTAATATCCAGAAAGTGTAAAATTATCTGTCTCGCTTCAGTCACTGCCCCGCCGCATCCATCTCCCACCTGGGAATGGTGTGAATGCAGGTGCTGACATGTCATTTCACAGAAAACCCTGAAAAACGTCCGCCCCTGGAGTTCTGAGATGGATTTGGGTCAGTCCCAGGGAGACTTTTACTAAGGGAGCTTCAGAGTCCCCTGCACCAGTCCTCATTAACGGCGGCTGCAGCGAGCCACCGCCGCAGCGCCAGGGAAGACGAGGCAGGGGGGACCCAGGAAAGCCGAGGCAGCTGCCTCCCTGGAGCAAATCCAAGGGTTTTGGTGCAGGCAGAGCAGCATTTTGAAGACAAGATGGTGCAGAGGTTTTGGGGCAGCAGGGAAAGAAGGGGATAGAAGAGAGAAGCTGGACAGAGAACAAGTGTGATTGGGGATGGTTCAGACAAGGTCCTGGAGTGACATGAAGCGGGGGACCTGGAGCCAAAGCATGATGGATTCAGGAAGGAACATGCTCAGAGGATGCCCTGGCTTTGTTTCAGCATGCCAGGCTCCGAGAAAAACACTGCAGTAGCATGCCAATGGTTAAACGGCAGGCAGGCTCATTTCCTCGCTCTGATGTGTCTTTATGTAAGGGAGCCCGGGATGCACAGCGTGTGCTGGGGATCTGGAGGTGGGAGCCCCTCGGAAACGAACCATGCCTTCCTCTGATTGCCACCTTCAGCAAGAAAATTGTCCTTTCAGTTCTAATTAAAAAAAAAATAAAGAGAGAGAAGATCAATATATGTGTGTGCATAGATATAGAAAGCAATTGCAGCCCCCACAGAGTGAAAGGAATAAATAAAGAAGTGGGAGAATGATTCAGTAGCAAAGGCTGGTTATGTGCGTGCCCATTAGCAAAACTTGGAGAGGAACAGGGCTAATGACATTGAAATAATAAAGTCATTAGAGTGAACAGCCAGAGCCTGTGCTTACACCTGTAAGTGCTGCTGAGTCTTTGAGTAGATTAAGTTCATTTTAGTGACCGTGGCTGCCTCTTCTAAAGTAATTATTGACAGATCCGTGAGCTGTTTGCTTTGCATTTAGTGATCAATTAGTATGCAAACACTCTCGCCTTCTCAGGCAGGCCTGTGGGATGTTTCTGTAGTTAATTATTGAAATACTTAGGTGACAGGATAAAGGATTTCAGGAATTTTGTCGTATTTAAAGCCTGGCTGTGCCTTGTGATGTGGAAACAATCTGATTCTCATTTTAAAATTTCCATCCCAGCAAGAATTTGCTCAGTTAGAGAGGAGAAGTGTCTGCAGATGCGTCATTAAGAGCATGCAATAAAATGGAGCATTAATGCAGGGCTCTGAGCTGGGAATGTGTAGATGGGGAGGGCTGGTTTGAGGGGGAGGAAGAAAGGGGATGCCAGGAAAACCAGGAACTTTCCGACTCAATGCTGCAGTTAGTAAGGATTTTGAGGAAGCACCCATGGGAGAAGACCTGGATGTGGTGCTTGTAAGAAAAGGATGCTGAGCAGGGTCAAATACAAACATTAAGTAGAAATATAGAAAAACTTAACTCTGTTATTTCCTGCTTGCTGCCTCACTGTGACAGTCTTTGAGGGGCTTTGAGTATGACCAATGTCTGTCCCTGACAGTGTTCCAGGCACTGGAGGACAGCAGGAGCTGTGATATTCTGGTGCTACCCCAGCATCAAACGCCGTGGGTGCGGCAACAGCCAGGACCATCTTGTTAGGAAGGGATAAAGCTGCCCTGACCCAGAGCTGTCCCTCTCAGACTGCCTTGCCTGGCAGAATCCCAGTTTTAAAACAAAACCCCTGCCCCTTTATTTGTGGTTGAAAAGGAGGAACCAACCAACAGAGCCCAGCGGCACTCAGTGTAACGATGAGGGTGCGCTGCATGCCTTGGTCAGTGATTTTCACAGGTGCCTTGTCCGAGCCCCAGCCCCTGAGAGATAACCCATGCCAGTGTGGCTGTCTGCAGGAATCTGTTCTTTGGGAAAAAAGGTGCTGCCATCCTGGGGAATCATGTCTCATGACACCACCTTGGGTGGAGCTGCTGCTGCCAAAGGGGGAACTCAGCCTTAAATGCCTGCCATGGAGAGACCTCAGAGAGGAGTTGAAAGAAGCCAGATGATGCTGAGCCACCACCTGCAGCCCCTGATGCTTGGCTATTTCCCTGTGCCCCTGCCCAGGTGGAGCTGGTATTCATGCAGAGGGACCTGCAGATCTGTCCTCCCCATCTCTTCTGAAGTAAACATTCAGAAAGTCCAGCTCTGTGCTGGCTAATCAGCTCTGGCCCTTACCAGTGAACTCTGTGCCCTCAGCCTCTTCCCTGGTGCACAGGCGTGGGTTTCTCACCCACACACCGGCAGAGAGCTGCCATCAGCTAACCCTGGATCCCGGCAAACGCTTGGATCCAGGCAGCGCCGTGCCTGGCAGGGGTTCCCCTGTGCCAAACGACGTGGCAGCAAGAGCCGGTCTGGCCTGTGAGCCACCAGGCAGTGTCACCTCGGGCTGGTCCCTTGGGCCTCTGAGCTGCAGGTCAGCCAGCCCCTGCTGCAAGCCCTGCCGTGCCCACCGCCTGCATGAAGGGTCCTGGCAGGGGACAGACCCTCTCTGACCGTGCCAGAGCAAGGTGGGGCCGTGCAGCCCCACACCGCAGCCCTCGTCAGCCGCATCCCAGACAGCTCCTCTCCCCCACAGTCAGATGGATTAACGTGGCAAACCACAGCCAAGCAAACTCTCTGTACCCCGTTATCCATCTCCTAAACCATCCTGTCCTCCGGTGCAGCATTCTTTGCAGAGCAAAACAGCATCGATTTCAGTGCCAGCTCTCCAGCTCTGTTATTTATTTAGCATGAAAAGGCTAGTTTGCACACTTCTTCCCTCTCTGCTTATCAGTCAAGGGGTGTTTACACTGTGAAAAGCATCTGTTAAGACAACAGCAGCTTTCTCCATAGTAATTTATTGTCCTCAAAAAAAGAGTGAGGCAGTTTAGTATCTTGTTAACGAGTCTGTCAAACTGACTGTGATGGCTGGGGAAAAATACAAAATGAAAAATGAAGTTTATATTGAAATCAATGGGAGTCTAACTACTTTTTTAAATGACATTTTTCCCATTGAGTGTCGATTAAGCTGTCAGACTTAATAGGCCTGTCCCAGAAAAAAAATATATAACTTCAATAAATAAACAGCTTAGATAAATACATTAGTAACTTGTATGTACTGAAGACTCCTCTGCTGATACTTATCTTTTTTTTCTCCTCTCTTGAGTTTACATAACTGTCTGAGTGCTAAAAAGCATTTAATTCTCTCCTAGCATATGGCTATTAAGTAGGATTTACTGTAAAAAGTGCTTTCTGACATGTGGCTAATGAAGTCTGTGTATGTCTCGGCTCTTTAACAGGCTCTTGAACTGCAGCCACGCTCCCATGCTGCTGACGATGGAGCAACTGTCTGCCTCTGCTGTCTACCAGCTCCAGACTAATTTGGCAAGTTTGAGGAGCTCCTCATCACTTCTTCCTCCCTGGTCACAACTCGCCATCCTTGCCTTTGGAGAGGACCTGGGACCAGTGTTCCCAGTCAGGCAAGCAGCTCATGTGCTGGCTGCCAGGAGGACAAATCACACGGAGGATTTGGGGCACCTTTGGGACCCCCTGGGTCCAGGACTCCCACAGTCATAGCAAGGTCAGGACCTAAAGAAGGAAGTCATCAGGATGCATAAAATAAATGATTTTGTCTTGACTTTTTATCCTCTGATTTGGCCTTCTATCATTTTCCTGCCCAAAGGCTTGATGGGAAGAGAATATCTGAACACAGAGATGTAAAACCAAATCAAAGGCTTTACCTTCTCTGGGTTTAAGTAGCAGCAGACATCCCTGAATTTGCTGGAATTACCTTGGGTATCCAAGCACAGCTGAGCCTTGAGTTTTGCAGACTCTGTGTCCATGCCAGTACATAGCTGTTGGTGCAACAGGCTCAGGACACAGGCTGCTCACCCTTCAGGGTTTGTAGGGTCTCTGTCCCTCCTCTCTGGTTGTTTGGGACTGTGCCATTCACATGTGGATCTTTGATGCTCTCTACCAAGATGTCCTTCCAGACAAGAATGTTTTCCCAGGCTCTGAACAGTTCAAACAAGCCACTTACTGAGCAATCACCTTCTAGAGTTACGTGCTGCCAAAAGCCTCGTGCCTGCTAAGCCCTCTCTCGCAGGACCTCAGATTCTCAGGCAAGGACTTTCATGGACTCTTCCTACAAAAGGCAAAGGCAAGTACCCATTCCTACAAAGAGCCACTCCTTGCTCCTCTTGCAGCAGTTTTTTCAGCAAATAATTCTTCTGCATGAAGTAAGCATCTTTGTTAATTCTCCTGTCTGAGTGACACATAAGGTCCTGCTGAGGCCCATCGGCCACTTCTGGGGGTGACAAGGCTGGACGGGGCTCGTGAATCCTGCAGTCGAGAACAGCCAGCCAAGACACCCCATCCAGGGATGCTCATTAACTCCCGGCCATTCCCATTGGGGCCGAGATGACTGTAAGTCACGGCAAAAATAGAAACTCCCATGGGGCAGGGAGCATCTCTCCCCGGCAGGAGTGATTAGCTCCCCAGGATGAATCGCTTGCCGTGGGCATTGGGGGTCCCATGTCACAGGGCTCGGAGAGGTGGCAGCCCCTCCCCGTTCCTCTGAGCTGCCGTTGATAAAGCTGAGTTACTTAAATATTCACAGACTCCTTCCCCCATGGTGTTTACTAGGAATTTACATTTCCACAAGTACTTTGATTTCACCACATCTCCTTTCATTCTTCCCCCAGGGAAAGGCCACCAGGGGTGGTTTCTTCTCCTTTGCTTTCCAGCAAAGCTCCAAGCCCTCCCACTTCAATTTGGAGTGTTTCCTTTTTTCCTTTCTTCTCTTCACTTTCCTTCAAAGAAAGAAAGCAAAGAAACAACAGAGGGGAGATGAAGCAGAGCCTCTAAAAATACCAAAGTCCTCCCCCACCTCCAAAAAATGCCACATAAAAACGCCCCAGCATTCCCAAGCATCCCAGGCTGATGAAAGAGAAGGTCTCTGCGAAACTTCCAGAGCTAAATCCACTGCTGGAAAACACTCACGAAAACTCATTCCTGTTCTACACCCAGCTTTGCCAGACGCCCCAGGCGTGGCTGCTGCTCTGCACAGGGATGTACGCGTCCCTTTCCCGTGCTCCCTAGATTCCCACCTTTCCTGGCAGGCGGCGGGCAGCGTTTGGAGGCAGGAGAGCTCCCGCTCGCAGCCGGGCTCGCTGGCACGGCGCGGTGGCTGCCAAGCCAGCTGGCCACGGCGCGGGTGAGCTCCTGCTGCTCGGGCAGCTGCCGGGATTTTGGCTCCCGAGCTGTCCGGGCAGAAGGAGCTGCTCTCCGTGCTGGCAGCCCGGCTCTGCAGGCAGCCTGTGGGCCAGATGCTGCGTAGGTCTGCGCTGCAGTAATAACCATAATTAATAACAATAACATGCCTGCAAACCATGATGACAGCAGGCACTAATCTTTCATAATACTTTTAAGACAGGAAGGGGAGAATCCTGCCATACAAGTCCTGCTCTATATCCGTTTGGAGCCAGTACTTAGAGGAAGCAGAAGACCTCTTAAATGGCATGCAAATTTGTTTTTCATTGAGCCAGGTTCTATCAAAACCTCCTGTCTTTACGCTGTCACTGAATTTACTTTGTCCTGGTCTGTGTCTATTGCATTGGGCAGCAAACGTTGTCCTCGCAGGCAGAAAATATTCAGGGAAATGGCAATTTTGTATGGTTACAGCCGCTTCTCCAAGGTGGGAACCAAGGAGGACTTACTGCTGCGCTGAGCATGTGGCAGTTTATTGCTGCTGCTTCTCCTTCAGAAAGGCGTTTGGATCATCTGGGAGCAGGGTGGCAGCGGTGCTGCCTGAACCCGTGCTGGTGAGGCGGTGTGCTGGACGCCAGCTCCCAGGAGCACAGCAGCTCCCTGGGCACCAGGATATCAGGGTTTCGTTTCCCCAGCCCTGCCGTGTGTCAGTGTAGAGGGCAGGAGCTGCCAGAGCTGCCCCCTCCTCTCTCCACAGCGCCGGTCTCACACCTCCCCATGCTGCTGTCTCGTTTATTTCAGGCTCATCAGCCAACTATCATCCAGGAAAGCCTTTGGTATGTTAAATTCCCTGCACATGAAAGGATAGAGCACTGCAGCTTTGCTAACTCACCTCATCCCCTGCCTCCCCAGCCTTCCCCTCCGGTGCCAGCTCCATTAAAACCAGTGTTGCCCCCGCTGTGAGCCAGACGTTTCTTGCCCCACAGCACAGTTGATTTGGTAGGGTCTGGTAGAAGGAAAGCTGTATCCGGACTGTCCCAGGAAGAAAGGACGCCTTAGAGAATCCACACCATGAAACTGCTGCTCCCTTCCCCTGGCTCTTTGGAAACACGTTAGGAAGGAGGTTTTTTTGAGGGAGAATTCCCCACATCCGCCTTTTCTAGCCCGCAGTCCTCCAGAGGCAGGGAGGAGACAGCACTGCTCACGTTCTAATTCACAGCCCTCTGCCTCAGTTTCCCTGTCAGTGACATGAGGGTTGGATAACTACCTCCTGATCCCTGAGGATAAATTGGGAGCTTTCCATAACTGTAGACAACCTGTGGGTACCTAGATACAGTGGCAAGCATTTATGAAGCGAGTGGAGCTCCAGGGGCAGAGGCGTTGGAACACGGGCAATGCAGGAACAACAGATATTATTAAAATATTGCTGTTGTATTGTTTGCTGAACCCTGCAAGGAGTGATTACAGAAGGTCCCCGTGAGATGTCAGAGCTGATGGTCCCCTTCACCCCGTTGTGTCTCAAGTTACAGGACTCACTCCCACTACAGTCTGGTAGTTCAGTGGCTGGGTGGGCTCTGCTAGAGTGGAAATATCTCCCAATTACACTAATGAGGTGCACGTTCCCAGGAGGGATCTGGAGGCGAGGCACAGTGTTTCAAGAGGATTTTAATTGGCCTGGGAGTCTGAGGGCTCCTGGAGGTGCCCACCAGGCAGTGGAGGCTCTCCAGGGTCCTGCTCCTCTCTCGGTGCTGGAGAGAGACAGGAGGCTCTGCACATCGGCTGCTGTCACGGCTGGGATGGGCACTGGGTGACCTCGGTGAGGACACAGAGGGGTTTACAGCCACCGTGTGCACCCACACCAGCAGGACCCTCCGAGGCACCCGGCAGTGGGTTGGGCTCTCCATTGTCCTGAGGGCTGGAGCTCTCTATTCTCCCGTGTGGCAAAGCATCGACTCCAAGCACCCGTGGAAAACGGAGCCTGGCTGCTCAGAGGCTCCTCTCAGCATGTTTGCTCCCAGAGAAGCTGCTAGGAGAGCTGCTTTAGCTGCTGCCACTCACAAAAAGGAAAATCCAGTGTTTTATCCTGCAGAGCCCTCCCAGCCTGTGTGGCTGATGAGAGCTGCCTGCTGCTGTGCATTGCAAGGGCAGGACTGAGGGACCAGACACAGGTGATGGAGCCAGGCCTTGATCATGCAAGGTTTGGGGCTGCCCTGTGAAGTCTCTAAATAGCCAAGGAGAAGGGGAGCTCTTGCAGGGGTGATAATGTGGCAGTGTCACAGGAGAGACATCTCTCACAGACAACTGCAAAAGCCTCCCCTGGTGCTTGCTCAGCATCTTTCCTCCTGGGCTTGTGCCTCTGCAGGGGTGTAGATTCCTATCCCTCCCCCTTGTGAGCCACGAATCAGCTGTCCCAACATCTTTCTCCTCTCCTGAATGCTGTCCTTTTCCCTCTTCCTCCCCAACAAAGCCAGTGGGGATGGGGACAGCGTCATTTTCCATCCAGGGAAGAGAGACAGGAGTAGTAGTGAGATGAGATGGGAGCAGGACATGTGAGATGTGCAGGAGTAGACAACAGATGCAGGGCAGAAGATCCTGGCTCTGCCACACCCTGCCTTCCTGCTACACCTCTGCTCCCAAATACTCTTCTGGAAGCTGCTCAGCCACATGCTGGGGTGTGAAAATTCCCAGGGTGCTTCTATCATTCACAGTGTGACAGCTCTTGCCATGCTGAGACGTGAGAGCCTGTCGAGAGGCTGTGAGATATCACCCAAGGCAACCCTTTAGTGTTTGATTTATCAGAAAGGTGACCTTGGGAGGACCAGTGTAAAACTTGCTGAAGGAAAGATGGTTTTCCTCGACAAGCACCACGAGGTCCCAGGCTGGGAGCTCCCGCTGCATTACCAGCCCCAGCACAATATGAGGGTGGATGGGTGGGCCGGTGTGTTTGTGCAAAAATAATGACCGTACACCAGTGCATGGGTAACTGTGGGGTTCACTGCAGATTGGTGGATGCATGGATGGATGGATTGGCTAAATAGCAAAATAATGCAGATCCTCAGAAACAGGATATTTGAAAAGTCTTGGTAATAATGTCTGCTCGGAACTCACTGTGACGGTCTGCTTTGTCAGTCTCAAATGCAGAGAAATGAGAAAAGCTTTCACAAATCTCCTTCATATGCCAAAGGGATCAACAAAAGGGATAGCCTGCTCCTGTAACTTGGGGTGAATTTGTCCATCAGGTGATTGGAAATCTGACAGTAATAAAAGCTTTAAAAAGAAATGCCATTATCTATCAGCTTTGCATTTGTACTTTGTGTTAATCCTTGTTTGTTTTAAGTCAGAGAAAAGCAGTCCTTCATTTTGGAGTGATTTTGGATGTATGAGAGATATTTTATAACACTGCAGAAAGTGACCAATCTGAAGTGGAGGATGAATATTATTCTTCCTGCTGGGAAAATTATTAACAGAGCTGTGCGAATTGTTCACCCGATCTTTATATCAGGTACAGAACTACTGCATCGTGCATCAAGTTTAGTATCCATATCTGCAAGACTAACACAATCTTTCTCCAAAAGAGCTGCAGGCAAGATCAGGAAAACTTAGGTATATGTGTGTGTGTGTGTGTGTGTATATATATAAATGTGTAAGTGTATAAAATTGTCCGTACTTTAAATGTAGGGAGAATTTACTCATTCCCTCCAAGCAGAGGCTCTGAAAAAAAAAAAAAAAATCCAAACCAAAAACCACAGAGCATGACAAGCTCATCATCATAATTAACATTTTCTACAACAGTTTAAAGGAAATAAATTCCGTTTGGTTTCTTTGGGTTTTTGTTCTTACTTTCAAAAGTAACTACTTGCTGTCTTAAGAAAAGCCTACCGATGAGGCAGAGACAGAAACTGCTTATTTAGAATGCTCCTTATTATGGAAATGTTTGACTACGCTTTTGGGATTGTTTCAGAGGAATTAGGCACACAAGACTGGAAAGGAAGAAAAGGGACTTCAAGCCACATCCCCGGCAATTGCAGCCCCAGGGCAGCCACGTGATGCAGGAGAGTCCCAGGGCATCTCATCCACATCCCATGTACACAGCACGCCAACGTCCCCTCGAGATGCTGGAGCCGTGACAGAAAACAAACCCACAGCTCTCAGGTGGCACAGGGAGAGGGAACGAGAGGCAGCAAATGTGTCACCAGATGTCTGAAAATGCAGCGGGTTTGCCTGGGGAAGCTCGGAGAAGCCCGGCTCAGGAGATGAGACGCTGGAGCTCTGTACCCCCAGCTATCACAGCCCATAGGTCATTGCTCAGCTGCTCTGTGCTGAGCCCACTCGTGTGTGACAGGGGTTGTGCTGTGGCAGGACCTGCAGCCTGGGGCAGGGAGCGCTGGTAGATGGAGCAGGCAGCACGTTCCTCTTCCAGGTAGAAGCAACTTTGTTAAAAATGCATGACTCATGGAACAATCTGCCTTCAGCCCCCAGCTACTTGATCCTCAGCTGCCCTTCCCCACCTGCCCCCAAAGCTTTCCAGTACTTGGTGCTGCTCCCCTTCGCCCTGCCATCAGCTCACCCCCCAGGCTGCCAGGTGAGGAGATGTGCAGAGGTCTTGCCGAAATATGGCTTTTGCCATCTGTGCCATCCACACAACAGATGGACATGCTAAATAGAGGTCCTTAGCAAAGGTCCATTTGATCCCTGGGTTTTGATGAGCTGTCTATCAAACCCATTAGCAGCACCAGCTCTGTGCACAAAATGGAGTCATTGGTACACCAACACAGTGATGAGAATGATACAACGGCTCTGGACTTCTTCCTCTGGCAAGGGCAACACTTCACAGAGTCAGATTGACTGTGACAGCTGCCAGGAGATGGGTCAGAGTGTGGTGGCTTCATCCACAGGGCAGAAGTGGCTTTATGCAGCAGCTACAGGGAGAAAAAGTTGTGGTCTTCTGGCCCTACTCCTGGCTCCTTCCCTTGAATGTCTCTTCCCATTCCCACAGCAAGTAGCCCAACCCCAGTTCCTCATCAAGAGCCATGATTTGGTCTTAGCCTACAAATGCAAGGCCTGAAAGTTCAGGAGGAGCTTGATTAGCAGAGACCACAGCTTCAATGAGGAGGATCTGTGGCATCAATATCAGTGATGGTTTAAATATCAATCAATAGTCAGCTCCGGGACTGTGTCACAGACTTATAAATACAACTGTGTGATCCAAACTCCTGACTACAGGAATAGTCACAAAGGCTGCAGGAGCCTGCTGTAAAATCCCAGCCCACAGAACAGGAAGCTTTCAGGCAAGGGGACACAGCCCTTTCACTCACCCTTTGAGCAAGGAGACTGACTCATGAGTGACTTCATCCCCCACAACATTCATCAGCCTCATCTCCTCTGCTCTTCCTGCAGCCTGGAACGTCCCTCTCGCGTTACTCCCCCTACACAGCCCCCTGCATCCCCCTCCTGCAGTCATGCCCCAGCTGAAAACATGCATTTTTCTGCTCTTGACTCAACAGAGACAGTAGCAGGGTGAAGGAGCAAATGAGCTTCTGTTCTGCCTTGCACATTAGCAACAAAACATGACTGACTGCCTTCTGATTGCAAACACTTTATTCTTGGTGACAGCAGGGTAGAGGCACAAAAGATGCAGTTGGATTTGCAGAGCCCGAGATGAGCTCTGCAGAACTGATAATTAGAAGAAATCATCTTTTTTGACTTGTGAGCTGAGCGCATTTGAACTGAGCGAGGGAGAATAAATACGAAAACCAATTATGTCATTTGAGCCAAGTCACTTCCCTGATTATAATCACCTCCCTGTATGGGCATAAAAAAGGTGAAAAAATGCCCATGTCAAATTATTAAGGAATTAGGGTGACCAGACTGCACTTAATGACTCTGACACTCGTAGAATTTAAGTGAAGTTGTCTGATGGGATTCTGAAGTCAGACGTGCACTGAGAGGGATAATTGGAGCATTGGAGTGAGGATTTATGGTACCGCTGTGGAAAAAGTCTCAGCTCAGGCTGTATGGTGCTGCACTGCTACAGCAGGAAATCTCTCGGGGGCTGGAGAAACAGCAGCAGAGAGTTCTGCAGTTCCTGCCATAAGGTTTTACTGTGGTGAAGAACAGAGTTACACAGCCTGATGGTCCAGCACCGCTCCTGGCATCCCAGGAAACACTTCTTGATCGCAGCAAATGGAAGAAGTGAGGACTCCACTCGGAAAGAACGTGAGAGATCAGGTGAATGCTGCATGAAACAATAAGTTGCAATTTTCTTGTCGATGTGGCTGAGATCCAGCAGGGTCAAAGATCCACAGACACAATCCCTAAAAGTGGAGATGATCCCAAAGGATGCATCTCAAACCCACTTATCGCCAGTCTAAGGCTGGATCTGAAAGATGTGAGCATTCATAAAGAGGTACCTTTCCTCCCTAGAAACACATTCACATTTCTCATCTGTCTGGTCCAAATTCACCAATATTATGTCAAAAATATGCTTGTATACAGCTGTGCTGCAGGCAAAGGAGAAACCCTGCCAGTAGCATGCAGCCCTTGCACCAAGCTCCAGCGCCCATTTCACCATCAAAACCCCCTGGAAAGTCTTGAGATGAGAACAAACCTTAAGAGCTGGCTGCTCCCTCTTGCTGTTCTGCATGAATCAAGCCTGTGCTGAGGAGCTTTCTGAGCAGTGTTTACACACTGACATCCACTAAGCCTTCAGCAGCTTTGCTATCTCTCAGTGGAGATGTTTTAAGAAATACATTTTTGATCCTTTGTTAGCTACCCACTGGAGGTCTTGCGGAATCTAAATTAAATACCATTAGGAGACCTTTAATCTGCAGGGCTTCCTGTAAAACCAGATGGTCTCTCTTGAGCACACAGGCTCGTTCACTGAGGACTCTCGCGGCACGCTCACCCTCGGCGCTGCAGCACGGAAAGCGAGCCAGGAGCTCAGCAGGCTGGAATTGGCCGCGTTCCCCTGGCGTCAGAGGGGAAAAGCCAGCCTGTGCCAGCCAACAGTCTGAACCAGTATTCCCTCACAGGAAGGAAATCAAGGAATTTGGACAGCTCTTCCCAGAGGACTGCCAGGATCATCTAAGAACCTACACTGCCGTCTTCTGCTCACACAACAATTCAGGAGGACAGAAATATTTACGTCTGTCAAACTCTTTAATCTCCCTGGCTTAAGCTGCCTGTCCAAATTTGAAACCTGACTAGATTTTCCCCAGATTGCTTGTAACTGTGTCTTATCGTTTTATTAAGATGAGGAGGATTATTTGAAGCTTTTGTTCTTTACAAATCCCCCTGTGGCAAAGGCAAGGTGGGGCTTTAGATGAAATCTTCATTCTGGGCTGCTCAGATGAGAGATGCAGCGCTTTCCCACAAAGGATTTAGTGACACTGGATGCTGAAAACTGGTACAACATTGTTGGGGGGGTGGTGTATGATGCTCTAGTCCCCATGATTGCTGCTTTCTTCCCTCAAGCCTAAGAAGCTGTGTTACTTCAACCCCGCAGAATGAGTCAGAAATCCTCATTTTTGGTGCTAGAAGCATAAAAATAGGCAAATTTTCATGTTAAATGGGGGACAGGAAGAGAGTTCCCTCTGACAACTTACAAACCTTGTCTCCTCTGAAAGCCTTTTCTTAGCTGCATCACTTGCTCTTATTTCAACTTGCTTTAGTTATTTGCAGTCATTAAATCACTTAGCTAAAACATGTATAAATCTTAGTGTTGAATCCCTGCAAGCTAAACATCTCTGGGGAAAAAGTCTGATCAGGCCCCCCTGAGGGGGATCTAAAGGATATTTGCTCACTGGTTCACAGACTGCTGAAAATGGGCAGCAGGGACATTGGCTGGAGAATTTTATCCTCAACAAAAAAGATCAGTCTGGGAGGTGGGTCCCTCCCAGACTAAGGGCTTTAGAAAGCACCCAGCTTCACTCGTGTCCTGTCCAAGGAGCAGGGCACAGCCATGATACACATCCATATCTCAGGCCTCCTTGAATCCTATAAGAGACAAGGACCAAGTGCTCTGGATGGAAAAGTAGGTAAGGATTTGCATCTGCAAAATGGTCAACAACTAGCAAAACTGCAGGTGTGGTACAGGGGAGCAGGACCTCTCCAGACAAACACACAGACCCAGGAGCCAGGCACAAAGCCCTGTTCCTGCAGAGCAGGTACTGTGGTAAATCACTTCCTCGGCCAGTTTTTCCCAAGCATTGCTCAAGAGAAGGAAAAAAAGCCCCTTTTGTTGGTGGGATACCCATCTGGGAGGTGTGCCAGTTTTGCCTCGGCCTCCAGGGAGTTTCTTAGCCTTGGTGAGCATTTGAGGTTCTTAGATAGCTTTTTGAAGTTGGGTCTTCGTTTCTCTGGGTTTCCAGCCTCTCTCCTTTGTGTAGCCCTTTCAGACTGTAAATGTTTCAGAGCAGGAAGCCTCTTTTATTATGTACAGCACCTAGCACCACAGAGCCCACTTGATGATGCCATCAAAAGCCCTGCTACATACCAGCGAGGGCAAAGAGGGATGCTGAATCAAAGGAACTCTCATTAGCAAGCCAGGCAGGGAATGCTGGAGGAGCTGCCACACCGCTGCATATGCACCCAAGAAGTCAAGGGCTCCTTTCAAAGCTGCCTGACGTCCCCCTGTGATCTGCTTGCAGGTTGCCAACAGGGCCAGCAGGGAAGTGATGTCTGACAGACGCAGTTTCTGATTGCTGTTGTAACCTAGAGTGCATCAGTAGAACTGGCTGCTGGGTCCTTCCCTCGGTGTCTGTCCATGCTCAGTATTTTCATGTTGCTGTGACAAAGCCTCCCCTCCCAGGTAAACTTCTTGGGAAGTCGTGGTGACTTTGGCTTAGTCTTTGGGAAGTCGTTCTGGGGAGCGTAAAGGGAAGAATCCTGTAAGCAATTAGCAGGAGGAACACGTGCATTGCAGATGGTTAATCTGCCTGCTTTCATGTGAACAAAGGAGAAGTCCCTTGAATGAAAGGAAACGGGTAACTTTAATGCAGGCTACAGTAAATGCAAATTAACTCCACAAATAAAGAAGCTTTTCTTCTTGGAGCCAAGAAAACATTTCTCAAAGTCTGTATTTTAGATATACAATAATCTCTTTTATACCTCAGAAAGCTGTCCCTGCCGTGAGCAGTCTGATAACTTCTTTGCAGACGCTAATCAGTCCATCACCAGTGCTCAAGGATGAATGTTAAAATTTGATTGTTCCCTGTATCCTGGCACGTCCAGTTGCAGGGCTGGAACCAGGCTGACTTCCCCTGCATCCTGCAACCTGCCTGGCCCCAGGTTTAGGCTGGAGTCCAAGGAGGTCTCTCACATCAAGCTCTGGAGCATCCAAAGGCCGTGGTATGGACCTAGTGCCCTCCTAAGCACTAGGGTGTATCAAAGTTTAAATCCACTGATCCACGAGGCTGTAAAGACCCGGTATCAGTTCAGCTTGCTCCAGGGAGCTCATCCCTTGGGAGGGGCTGTGCACCCCTTTGAGGACGCCTCCAGGACAGCCAGAGAGCCAGGCAGTGGCAACAGCTGTAATCTGATGAGGGGTAGAGCTGAGCCAAACAGAAAGTTTGTGGCACTTCTTCAGCAAGGGTGCCCACGGCAGTTAGGAGCAGCACTGCTGTCCTCTTCCTTCACAGCAGCACAGAGGCAGAAATGTGCCTTAGTTGAACACTCTTGGGCTGAGATCAAATTTTCATGAGGAGGCCAAAAAGTGAGGGGGACAGCAGCTGCATCTGTGAGAGCCAGGTCTGTGCTCAGGGAGCAGCTGGAGTCACTGCTGAGGACTGACTAATGCAGATGCAGGGGAAGTGAGTGGAGCCAGATGGAGGCAACAGGCTGAGCCAGGTGGCCCAAGAGTCTGGGGAAGCATTGCTTGGAAATATGACCAAGAGCAAAAAACTCCCAAAGGAGTAACCCTGGCCCCACTCAGCACTCACCAGCACCTTCACTCCTAACACAGCTGGTCCCACCTGCAGCCCAGTGTGACACAGAACACAGGCACTTCAGAAAATGCAGGAGAGGATACGGAATACCAGTCTCCAGCAATGGCTAAGGTGGTCCCAGTGCTGGCTCTTTCCAGCTGAAGTTTGAAAGGGACATGAAATCCAAAGCAGTGTCAGGCTTCTTAGCCCACTCAAGCACAACAGATTTGTCAGTGAGTGAAGCTGGTGGCGTTAGTGAGGATTTGGTTGCAGATGGATCAAAGAAAATCCATCCCAGGAGAGAGCATTTGCAATGAGAAGCAGAGTGTGTGTGTGAGACAGAGAGGAGGGAGCACAGTGGGGGTAGAGGAAAGGACACAATGCAGATGATTACTTTAATTTCCTTCTCCTTCAGGCTCTTTATTAACACCCAGCCAGACCTCTCTCCCTGGCTGTTGCAGCAGTGGTAGAGGCCAGGCTAAATATGATGGCAGAGGGGTGAAAATCAGGGGCAAGAGAGTCCAAAGCAACCACACATCCTGCTTCTCTCACAGCAGCCGTGAGATCAGATGGGGCTGGAGGGGACAAGGGAACAAAGGACCGGTGACAAGCTTCTGTTTCTTGTGACCAATCCAAGTGAACTGCTGCAAACACAGCCCTGAGAGGTGCTAATATGCGAAGATGTAATTTCCTGGTGAGCCCACACCTGCTCAAGTGTGTACATCACCTACTGCCAGCATGGCTGTGCCAGTCCAGCAGCAGCTTGCCTCCAAGTTTGCTTGCAAGGTGGCACTCATGGCCTGACCCTAAGCAGGACACACAGGCAGGGAGGGAGGAGAAAGTCTACAGCAGCTCTGGCTGGTTTGGGGTTTAAGTCTATCCTGAGGCTGTAGAAAAGGGGATCTTGTACAGAAAACAGCAGCCACCTTCAGCCATCAGGTGCACAGCTGCTGCCCAAAGCTGCCAGAGCTGCTGCTTCTCCCTGGCTTCCAAGAGAGATGAGGCTCACATGGACCAGCTGAACCTTGGAGTGCCCCCATGAAGCTTTTAAACCTTCAGGCCATTTTCAGAGAGGAAGAGATCCTAGAGAAGTGAAGCCCCCACAAATGTTGTGAGCTAGAAGATGTGACTCAGCTGAGGAGGGGCTCCTGCTGTTTGTTCCACCAAGGCAGAGCAGCTGGAGCTCTGCCCCTCGGTCCACAACAGAGAATACACACATATACACACAGAGATGAGCACACAGGCACAGAGCCAAGCTGAGATGCACTTTAGGCAAATTTCACATCTTTGTGGGTGCCAGAGAGTGCAACTGTGAGAGATGGAGGCACAGGAAAGATGGCTTGACACAGGCTACAAACACAGCTCTAAGTAATTTCCAAAATAAGAGCACATATTAGTGAAATAAAGCCAGGACTGAAGGAGATGATAAGGAGACCGAGCACTTTCCAACTCTCCCGGAGGTGCCTCAGCAGGTGGGCAACTGAGCAAGTGCCTGGAAGCCTCCACTCTGTCAGGGGCACGGGAAGCTAAAGCACCACCCGTGAGATAGGCCCTGGAGTATTAGTGCTAATAGCCATCTCAGCCAAATTAATTCAAATTGCGTTCAGCCAACCATGAAAGCGTTGTTGGTGGCAGCGCTTCCCCATCCGCTCGCATTTTCGTGGAGTAATTAAAGCCATTAGAATGTAAACCAGCTCTTTTGGCTTGGGAAGGAAAGAAAGCAGGAAGGGAAAAGGGAAGCTGAATGACAGCTTAGCTAATTCAGCTAATATTCCCACTATTTCCGTGTTTACCGATTAGTTCCCATTCTGCAGCCATTCCCATACCGATGCAGAGGCCCTGCAAAGGCAGGGGTTCCTACATCTCCAGGCAGCAGCACACCCCGACCCCAGCTCAGCATCCCCCTCATGGAGGATGCTGGCAATTGGGCTTTCTTTCTAGCAGCCCTCTGTTACCCTGGTTTTTCTGAGTTTCTTTATTAGCCTTTTGATTTTCATAAATGGAGTCAGATCTTTTAGTTACTGTAGAATATTTGAGCCGTTTTCTACCTTTCCCACAGAAGTAATATAAACAAATCCTTTGTTTTTCATTCTCTGTCCTTTGTTTGCATATTTCTAACCTGAAAACAATTGTAACTGACAATTGGTCTGGCCACTGAGGCTGAGGGGTGGAAACCCCAAAAAGCCAATCTTCTGCTAGACCCACAAATGTATAAAAAGTAAAAGAATAAACAAAGGGGTCTCTTCTCTCCGCCCTTTCAGCTGGGAGCTGGATCAGAGGAACCTCTGCGAAAATCTCTTGTCTGCGTGTGATTTCTTTGTGTGTCTCGGTGACAGCCCTCAGCCCTGGAGCATTCCCATCCCAGGATGCAGCTCTGTTCTCTCCCCCACCAGGAGCACGTGGAAGGAGGGGAGATAGCAAACAGGCTTTGTGCTCAAAGGAAAGAAACCCCGCTACCGACCTCCAAACAAATGGACATAAACAGTAGATTCGAGGCAACCACTGTGCTCTGGAAAGTCATTTCATGTCTGAAAAATCCTGCACATGACATTCAGCTGCCACATGAATCTCCTCAAGTGATGGAGCTGCTTTTTCAGTGCCTTTATTTATTGGGCAAGCAGCATTGTGGATGGCCAGGGCTGGTAGCTGGGGTTTAGTTCTCTGCCTGGTGCTGGCCTGCGTGCCAGAGGGCAGGCAAAGTTCAGGGCCAGCAGGAGGATGCTTTGTGGCAAGTCCCTCTGCAGTGAGGGTGATTTTATGGAAAGTCCAGGTTAGAGAGAAATGAGCTTCAAAGTAGAGAGAGGAGAGAAGCAGATGCCCAGCAAGGTGCAGAACATGCAGGGGAGAGATAAAAATGGCAATGCCAGGAGGAGGAAATCCTGCTGAACCCCAGGGCCAGATGTCAGCTGTACCTAAGCTGGTTTCCTCTGGTGCCACTGTGGCTGGGCCAGTGCCCAGCACCCTGTGATTCTCCCTGGACAGTGGCTGGGAACTGCTGTCTCCACGAGCATCCAGGGCAGAATGGTTTAATTGGGCCTGTGACCTCTCACATTGGCAGGCTGGAACATTAGACTGAGAGTTCAGCTTTCCCAAAGGATCAGCCTACCTGAAGGAAGCTGGGCTAGGAGGCTTGTGAGCACTGCTGCAACCAGCTCAGCCAGCTGATCCTGCATAGGATTGACCTAGGAGCACTCAGGTGGATTGTCCCGTGGGCCAGCACTGAGACACAGCCGTGGGTAGCTGTGGAGGGCTACTGGAACTGAGTGCATGCAGGTCAGTGACAGGATCTGGACTGAGAAAGGTACTCTATCTGTATACACGGACAGCAAAGAAAAAATCCATTCAGGAAGCTAAGGAGCAAATTTACCTGTAGGGTTACTGAGATAGCAGGCACTAATGCAAAATCAAAGGGGTTTGCCCAAGAATTACAATATTATTGATCCCGAGGGGAGCAAGGACTGCCTGTAGTGCAATCTCCAAACTGAGGTTCCCACCAGTAGCTGCTCTTGCACACATGCCTCAGAGATCTTGGAGTAAGAAGCACGGGGCAGCAGCAGGAGGAGGAAGGAGCTGCATTTAACTGGCAGATCTTTGGGATGCTGGGATTCCACTCCCAACTTCCCCAGCACAATCCCACTGCTGCTCTCACAAAGTGTGCACAATGCATGCATCGCCCGGGCATTTATCCCACCATGGCCTCCTGGCGCGATGTGGTGAGCAGCACTCTCAATCAGGCAACATTAAAATGAGAGATTCACTTTTGCATTGACATCAGCAAAAAAAAAAAAAAAAAAAAAAAAAAAGAAGAAGATGCCAATTGAACCAATGGGCTAAATAGCATCTTTCACTCGGTATTCTATGGGCTCCCAAAACTATGGGAGAAAATTGAAATCTGTCTCTTTCTGTCTCCATTTCTTCCTTATTTTGTAATAATTCCTGGTATGCAAGGCCTTGTGCCAGGGCTGGTATTGTGGGTGATGAATCCTGAGTCAGGCGGCGGGGAGGTTTCTGTCCTATCAGCGCGCTCTTGCCATGGTTTGGGATAATGTGCCTGCGGCTTGTCAGGTGCTGATGGGGAGCAGGAAGGGAGGGGGGATGAATGCATTTTTGATTGCTATAATTGCCACAGATTGGATGCTTGAGAGGAGCTAATTAACAAGGAGGCTATGGGCGGATTATACTTGCAGAAAAGAATCCCATGCAGATCCTTTCCCTTTGTGCCACATGTATGAGATCATTGGTAGGTAATTATGGCTGTGAATACGGTGCTAATTTACTTTGCACGTCTGACGAAAATCCTGTACATAATAAAACACGGAGGCAACTTAAAGTAGCCCATGTCAGAGGGAAGGACGGCCTTGCTGCTAAAACACTGAACCCAGAGCTAAGCTCCAGAGGTCTCATACTTTCCCCAAGTAACCGTGGCTGTGTGACGGCTCTTCCCCTGCCTCAGTTTCCCTCTCTACCAAAGAGAGAAGGCGAGCTCATAACTGTGAATGTTTGCAAGACGCTGTGCACCCTGTCAGGGAAGATGCTGTGAAGGAAAGAACAGAAATATCATCATGCCACGGGAGCAGATCAGACAGCGCAGCAAAAATAGCAGCCAGAAAGCTGCGCACTAGGAAAAAAAAGCACGTCTTTGTGAGGACTCTTGCTCGCAGAAGAAAGGAGTGTAAGCAGTAGCTCCAGCTGTTTCTGCAGCCTTGGGATTAGGAAGAACTGACAGGCAGGAACAGCTCTGCCATCCTGGTCTTGCTTCTCCAGCCTTGTTTTGCCAGCATATCTCCTACATTCTCACAGGCCTCCTGAGGCCCTGAGGGAAAAAGGAGCAAAGTTTCTCTTTAAATGTAGCCCTCTTCCAGCTGGAGATATTTGGGCTGGGGTTTAATCCAGGCTCTGACTCCAGGGCAAGGCAACACTTGTTTTCCTCTCCGGTATCTGGGCGCTCACAGCGTCTGAAAATGAGGAATGATCCTGTAGATTCTGTGCCAACACACATCCGGAACATCACCAGCCAAACAGGGAATAGAGTCACTGGGAGTGGATGCTGAGCATCTATCCATATCCATATCCATATCCATATCCATCCATTCATCCATATCCATCCATATCCTTCCATCCATCCATCCATCCATCCATCCATCCATCCATCCATCCATCCATCCATCTCCATCCATCCATCCATCCATCCATCCAACCATCCATCTCCATCCATCCATCCATCCATCCATCCATCCATCCATCTCCATCCATCCATCCCTCCCTCTCTGCATCCCTGCAGGTTTTAAGAAGAGGTTAAATGACAACACCCGTCTTTATTTGGAGAGCTGGTGAAGGGTTTGCCCAGGGTCCTTTCGCTGCTGTCTGTGCTGGTGGGTGCTAGGCTGGGCAAGCCTGCAGGGCTTTGGTTTTTCCAAGCAGGAACACTTTGCTGGGAGTCAGGCAGCTTGATTAAGTACTGGTAGACTTTTTTAGAAAGTTGCAGTATTCCTCACAAATAAATCACATCTTTACATTCAAAAATGGAAGTGATATTTATAGTATTGGATCATTTTCACTTGAAATATTTTCTGCATTTTTCAATGGAATTTTTTGGGGTAGCGGGGGCATTAAAGTCAGCATTTTCTGAGGAAAAGAAACAAAACCATTTTGCAACCTTTTTTCCTTTAAAGTCAGCAATTTGGATTCCAAATTATATACAGGGATTTAGGCCTTTTCCTTCCACAGATCATTTTACCACAGTCATACTTTATTAAGGTTACTCTTTCCATAATAATGGATACCCGTTGATTCCAAAATGAAAATATCACTTGCGGATCTACTAATAAAAATACACTGTTTCATAATATTTCCCTAGATTTATTTCATTTTGTTTTTATTTACTATGCTCTGGATGACAACTCCTAGAAAAAAACACTCCCCAGCCAGCCTTCTCCTACAGTCAAGAACTACTCACCTCAATTTTACATTTAAATTAACCAAGACCAAGAGAGAAAGCAATCTGTCTGCGGGTTTAAAAAGGCTTTCAATGTTGGACTCATTTCAACAACAGGAAAGAGTTTTCTTCCAGAAAAAAAAGCCCAAGGGGTGTAAAAATGGATTTCCACTTCTGTCACGACTGAATTGGAGGAGAACAATCCATGAATGAGAAAGAATTGTTCTGCTGGGGGAAGAGGCTGCTGCCTATTAGCAATCCGGGCTGCTGGAGTCCAGGGAGATAAACTGGAGAGGAAATACTTCATTTATTGAGAGACAGGATTGACTGTCTGTGAATGCCCCTAGACAAGATAACGATTGAACCTTGCCTTTGTGCAGCTCCTCTGTTCCTACTGGGATGAGCACAGAACATCCATGGACTGTCTCTCACTGCAGAAAGGAGGAGTAGCCTAAAACATGAAATAGTACAGAGAAAGGAAAAGGCATCCAGGATAAAACCCTGTTCTGAGGAGCAACTCCCGTTTCTTGCCAAAGCAACCATTTGTGACACTCTGGTCCGGGTCCCAGTTTTACTGTTGGCCATTTTCTGACAATGTCTCAGTCCCAGTTTTTTCTTTGGACGGTTTCAAATAACGTCCCTCATCATGCTGAAGTTTCTCGCTTTGAACAAACCCTCTATTCTTCTTCTCCTCCCTTTAGCAAAATATTTTCCATCCTTCCACATCAGACCCTGGATATTTGCCTTTGGAAAGTTGAAGAGCAGAGCAGATGGAAGGCAGGGATCAAACCCAAAATCATGGAGTCACTTCCAAAGACAATGTGGTGGGAAGCTCAGCAGGCTGGAGGCGATGGGTAGAAAGAAGGAGGACACTTAAGAGGGTGGCATAAGGGTGTTGGCCTTTTTTAATCACTCACATTGAAACATTGCCATGATTTGCCCTAATTTCTATGCAAAATATGTATCTCTGGTGCCGAGGAGAGACAGGTTGTCACAGATGTGGAACAAGCAAGGTAGAGATACTGGCAGGGCACACTGCTAAAGGATCAACATTAGCATATTGGCATTTGGGCTGACGCCTTATCTTGGGCTGACTTCTGAATGAAAAGTAACTCCAGGTGCTCCCCTTCTCCTGGAGCCGTCTGCTACTTTATTATTAGGATTGACTTTTGTCCTGTTGAGCTCTGCCTTCCCCCACTGAGTGACCAGAGAGGCCAAGTCCTGCTCTGGGGAGAGGAGGGGGCGGTGCTGGGGGCACAGCCTTGTCTCCTGACAGCACTGGCGGGTGCTGAGGCGCGGGGGTGGCTGATAAGGGACAGGAGGGGAGCAGAAGAAAGGCCTGGTGATGAATTTGGCACGGGGAGAGGCGCTATCCAGGCATGCAGGCTGGCAGTGCTGGAGTGCGCAGCCCAGATAACAAAGCGGCGTCCGCACGCAGAGCCTGCGACCACGTCCCCCGCGGTGTCAGGGTGCTGCTGTCCCCTCTGTCACTGCCCAGCACCCCCATCCCCAGACTCAGCTTCTGGGGGAGGCCAAACTGCTGCTCCGGCTCTGGGTCCCTCTCTCCAGCCCCTCATGATGTGTAGACAGTGTTCCTCCCCGCTGACAGCTCTCCCCGTGAGATTCTGCTTCTACAAAGGGCTCTTGTCCCTCCCATCTTTAAATAAAGAAGAGTCCCATTAAGTACTATAAAGTATTTATTGGCCAATAGGTAAAATGAACCGGTTTCTCTATGGCTGCAATGATCATAAATGAAACTTCAGGGTCCCTGTTGGGACCGTGGAACAGAATAAATGACCTCTTGCTAATCATCATCTCCCTGGTTTCTAGGATTCTGCACCAGAAATGATCCAACTTCTTTTAAGGAAAATCAGATTAAAAACAGATTAGAGTAAAAGCACCTCATGCCCCTGTTCTGATTTAACTGTGATGAAAAACAGACCATGGAGTGACTTTATAATGGGAGGAAGCTCATTTAAATATTCCCCTCCCAACAGAAAGCGATTTAAGAATTAAATGAATGAGGAGATTTTCCTTTTAATGAGATTAGCCTTTTATAATTGCTCATTATGGACCACTTCCAGAGATTTGGAAGAATAAAAGTTATACAACATACCTGGAAAACACTGCATTAGAAACCAGCCAACCCCTGGTTGGCTGCCCCTTCTCCATCAGTTCCAAAACGTGAAATTCAAACTAGTTTTTACTTAAGAATCATTCATCTCAAGTGGCTCCAGCTCCTCCAGATCCTCTCTGCAATTACTGGCTTTGTAAAGAAAGTGAAACAGAGGTTTGAGATTAGCAAGCCTTAATACATTTGCTAAAAATTCTCCCCTTTTCCCCATGGAAACACATTTATTTTTGACTGTCAGCTGTCTGGCAAAGCCATGTGATTTCATTTCATCTTTCCAAATTTCAGTCCTACCTAAAATAAAGGCTGGACAGAGCCGCCCCTTCTGGCTTGGAAATGCTGGCCTGATTCAGAGGCCCTATGGGGAAGTTAGACCAGAAGTTTTGTGTCTGAACTTGAAGCATTTGACTCTGAAGTCCCAGCTTTGGGCTGTACAATAATACCAGAGTAAGGATACACACACACATATTATTTCATTTGTCTTTGACTGTGATTTATGTTTAGTGTCAGGCTCTTTTGGATGAGTTGAAACTAATACTCAGGGCAGCTCTTTGCTCCATTCCTGTTGACAGCACCAAGCAGTAAAGGAGATCAATGGCTCTCTTTGTTTTCTCCTTGTGCTGCGTATTCACAGCAATCAAAGTCTTGCTCCTTCTCCTTATCTCTTCACCTGCAGTGGCTGCAATGGACAGGCACTTGGCCACGCTGGTACGCAGGGCTGCAGGATGGATCTGCACCTTTCCCATCTGTTCCACTGGGGAATGAAAAGCTACTAAATGCAGGAAAATACTCCATCCCCTGAGACTGGGCTGCTTTAGAACTGGCCATGTTCTGCTCTCCCTGCTGGGGGGAGACAGACACTTCTGGAGGAAGTTCTGCTCCACCCTCAGGCACACGGGACAATGATGTGGCAGGACACCACTTTCTCTTGTCCCCTCCTGCCGGACCAGCTCAAAGCAGACTCCTCATTGTCAGGGCCTGAAGTCCAGAAAGCTGGATACTGGACCAGGATCCACTCTGCTTTGAGAAGGCACAATGGAGTGCAACCACACTGGCCCAAAAGCTGTGACCCTGGGAGCTCAGGCTGGGTGACCAGAGCCATGCCCTGGGATGCTCCAGGCATGGCCAAAGCAGCCCACCAGGGCCAGCAGCCATTTGGCACTCGGTCAGTGACTGCTCACCCGGCTGCCAGAGCTGCTCAGCCCTTTTCTGTCAAATCATTTGGCTCTCAAGGCAATATTTTACTCCAGTGTCCAATATTCTACTCCAGCGTCATTTTGTTAATCAGAAGTCAAGTCCATTTCTAGGGCTGTCGGTGTTAGTTTACTTTGATTTATAGTTCATTTCCATATTTGCAAAGACAAACACACAGCTTTCCAAGCATCTCTGCTACCCACCGACTGCATTCCTTGCAAATCTGTGCTGGTACCAGAATCAGGCAGAAAGGGAAAAGTGTCATTAATGAAGCCAACCTCCCATTCCCATCCACCCACCATCAGACACTGTGTGCTCCCTCCCATCTCATCAAGGCTTTGTAGAGAAGAGGAACTCGGCCTAACTTTGGCCTTAAATGCATATAAATAGGCTTTATGTTAATATCTGCAAATAGCTTCTCAGGGGAGCAAGATATTTCCCAAGCTTCCTATCTTCTGGGGTCCTCCAGGCAATGGAGTGGGACAGATGCAGTCATCAGCACAGCCCAGGGATGAGGGCAGAGACAGAATCACAAATATCCTGTTTAAATCACCCAGCTGATTGGGAATTTAGAAGCCCTGTGAAGTCTTGGCACTCCAAGAGCACTCTGTGGGCAGCCTCCTGAGTGGACCTGGGCAACATTATCTGGTCAATCAAGAGGGGTGTTTTTGTGGAAAACCAGACCTTCAGGAGGGCCAGAGCTATTTGAGAATTCAGGTCAAATGCAGCAAAGAGTCATGGTGGCGACAAAAGGATGGTGTTTTGAGACTGAATGTCAAAACATATTCTCTGTCTTTCTCTCCCCATTACAAAGTAATTTTTTTCCTTCAAAAATTGCCCTAATTTTCTGGAGACACTAAAACAAAACACAGACAAAGAAATCCATCTGCACAGAATAGAGTGAAAGTGGGGGCTGACTGGAAACCACATTTTCCTATCTTTGCTTTCACATGGGGAGCACGGAGGGCTCAGTGAGAAAGGGCTGCTCTCATAAGGAAGAAAAATAACCCCTTTTATCTCACCCAGATTGTTCTCCACAGATAGATACTGACCTTCCTACACTGTTAGTGAGACAGCTTCTCCCCTGGAGCACGTAAGGATGGGATAGCTGGGACAACATCCTGTCAAAGACCCCTGTAGCTGAGCCTCCAGGGTGTCCATACAGGCTGAGTTTGGAGGCTTCAGATCACCTTTTTTTTTTTTTTTTTTCAGGCAAGGAGAAGGAATTGTCGTGTTCATTGCTGGGTTGGCAGCATCCTGTCCCCTGCCCTGCTCCCTCAGCTGCCTGCCTGGGGACCAATACCTCTGCTGGCCCCAGCCCCACTGCACGGTGAAGGAGAGCCTTTCACTCCTCCCGTGCTGTCACCCTGGCACCATCTATCCCTGCCACAGACGTAGAAATTAAAATACTAAACAGAGCAAGCAACACTGCATGTGGAGGCTAATGTACCATAATGCTCTGAAACACAGGCAGCTGCTCATGCTGAGCACAGAGGATGTGTTTGAAAAATGCATCTTCCTCCAACAGCAGTTATTTTAACATTATCTTTCTCTTTTTTTTACTTCAAATAAGACATTTACTTTCCCCCAGCTCATAATCTCCATATGGAGGAGAGCAGAGGGCAGTGGGGAAAGGCAGAGAAATCACACTTTTTAACACAGCCTAGGCTGGTGGGATTTAAATCATGGGAAAACAAATGGAATTTAACTGCCTGGCTGAAGTCACATTCATGTTGTGGGTATTTATGGCAATCATCACTAACAACAGGAAGAGATTAGATGTTGCTGAGAGTCTGAGTACCGGCTGGGGAGCAGGGACTGACTGCCAATGTGTGTGATCTTAAAAGAAAGGATGGGATGTGCGCCTGTACACACACATCCCTGCAAGTACCCAGGTGTGTGTGGGATTGTGCTTGATCCCTGTATTCTGTGGCCATTCCAGAAAGGCCTTTGCTGGGCAACGTCAATTTCACACTTTAATCTCAACTTCCACCTGAAATTTGATGAAGAAAGGGGAGCTCATGTTTTTGGAACTAGCAGAGAATGACTGCAAGATTAACTCCAAATGCAAATGTGGGTGTACCTTGAACATCTCCACCAAGAGAGATGTGCGCTCATTTTCCAGCTAAGGGTGAGTCTAAATAGGAAATGTAATGGATATGGAGAGCCTTCTGAGATTGGAAAGGTGGTTTATCTCAGATCTCAGAGCAAGCTGTTTATCTAGTTGACGCATGCAAACGCTGCTTAGGGTGTGCAATGTGTTGTACAGTCAGAGAACCTCACCTCTAGCAACTGCCCCAGGAGCCAGGTGAGCACAGAACATCCCTCTCCTTGTCCTTGTCCCCATTACTTGGAATGGGTCAAGACCCAGATTATCCTTTCCCTGCAATGTAGATTTAACCAGAGATGCAGAAGCACCTAAATATGACTGCTGGTATTTTACTAACCTGAGCATGTCCCCTAGCCAGCTGAGCAGAACCCTAACGGGTCAGTTCCCCAGCAAAACCATCTCATCCCTACTCTAGGAAAATAAACCACAAACAGCCAGAACCACTGAATTGTTTCAAAGGATAAAATTCACTCAGAAATCCCCTTTTCCAATTCCCAAGCAAACATGTCCATGTTAATAAAGCAAAGTGCTCTCACCCAGAACAGCTCCGGCAGGGAAAAACATTTTAATGGACTGACTGGGAGGGAAAATTGACTTTCAAGAAGAGGAGTCCTGGCTGGGTCCCCTGAGCCTAGGCAGGGGCACAGTTTAGAGACCTGTTTTAATCAAATTGCTTTTAAAAAGCAGAAAGGGAAAAGCTCTCTGACAAATTTGACCTTTGGGCACCTCAAAGATGAGGGTACAAAATGTATGATATACTGGCTCAGAGGAAAGAAAATAGGGAGGGAATAGACGGAGTCTCATCTTGGGAGTGGAAAGTGAGGGAGGGAAGAGGGCAGACAGATCATCTGCTGCCTGGTGGTGTTGGATTCAAACCCACCTCAAGGCTCTAAATGGGACCCACAAATCATTCCCAGGAGGAGCAGCATCAGCATCCTCTTGGCCAGCTCCCTGCTATGATCTTACCCCAGGCTTGGGTTTATTTGTGTTGGAGGTTCTGCAAGGAAAGACGACCATGAGAACTCACTGTACCTGGGGGAACCAAACAAAATAATTAGCAACAACATCAATGAAAATAAATTAAACATGCACCAAAGGAAAGGAAAATCTCCACTGCCCACCTCTGCCCCCTGAACAGCACTTCACAGAGGAGAGGTTGGAGACAGTGGCTGATTTAAAACTGTCTGGTGCAACGTGGATATCGAAATCCCGGAGGCAACAAGCACATCTGCCCAGATGGCAAAATCACAAGTTACAGCACTTGGGTGGTATGATAAGTCTTTTTTTTTTTGCACCCCAAAAAACAATTCAATTGTGGGAGGAATGTGTCAGTTGTAATTTTGCAACTTAATTAAATAAATCAACCAGATGGAAAGACGAGATGGAGATGAGCCCACACAGTCTCGTGGGAACAAAAAGGCCACATGAAGCCAGCTGCTGGGAAACCAAGAGCTTTTCTGGAAGACTTGGGAGCCCCCTTTGTGGTGGTGACAATGAATTTCTCAAGTGAGGAAGCATCTTTGAACTTTCTCCAGCCACTGGAGCTGAGATTTCAGGAACACGTGGCCACTGAGCCACAAAAGGGTAACTGTTTGCCCAGCTGAGCAGTGATGTCAGGGGACTGTAGATAGAGTTCTGCTCCTCCTCACCGGCTGGGATGTCTCCTAAGGGGAGCAAAACCTGAAAGGGAGGTCGAAATTTATAGGATGAGCAGGGAGCTGCAGCAGGAAGAGCCAGAGCCATGCAGAAAGGCTGGGGGAAATGGCATGGTTTAAACCTGCAAAGCTGAGGAGACACTGCTGGCACCCTCCTGAGTCCAAGTCAGATGAGTAAACCCAGACCTGAAGAGTCAGAGCAAGACTTGGCAAACCCTTGTCACACAAAGGAGACAGAAAATGCATGGCAGTTAAATAAGGAGTATCTTTCCACAGAAAAAAACCCAAGACAGAACATCCTTTGGCCAAGGATAAGGAACGCTGCCGTCTTAAAATAAACCCCAAAGGCCCACAGCACCCAGCTCTGCAGAAAGGAGACTTTACAGCAGCAAATTGCTATCCAGAGGCTCCCTCATTAATTTTCTTGGCACCCAGAATGTGGTTATAGAACAAGCAGAATTATTAATGTTCAGAGTTACCCAGGCACTGTCAGGAGCACAAGGCCCTCTGAGAGTCAAAGCAGGGCTGACAAACTGAGGAAGAAAAAGCCAGAATTGAGAGAGTGCATTCTTCAGGGTTCAGCCAGGCTTGTCCTTGGAGGCAGGCAGAGGGAGAAAAGCAGGAACCTTGGAGAAAAGATCCTGTGCCCCTTTTATGGCCCTGCTGTTTGGAAGGAATAAAATATAACAGACAGTTAGCTTTTAAAAGGAGATAAAATTGTCTAATTGCACTAATTCAGGGCTGCCCTGCTTCTGAGCCACCCCGGACTTTCAGGGAGTGGGACAGCAGGGAATTAGGAAGGGCAAAATATTCACAAGGGGTAGAGCTCACCACTGGCTGCCAACACTGCTCTTGCCCTTGAGATCACATCTGAGCTTCAGTGACATTTCAGCTAATTAATGAGAAAGCCAGCCCAAGTTTCCCTGATTGAAGTGATGGTCCTGGACAGATGTAAGTCAGTATCCCAAAACCATCCTGAATTATCTGCTGGCTCACACAGGAGGGACAATGGGTCCTGCAAAGGTATTTATCTGCTATATCTGCAAAGGTATCTCTGCCTAGATTTCCTCCTCCTGTTGTTGCACACAGAGCCTCATTCCCAAGCACCTCAGCGCTTTTGGGCTGCCCCACGCCCGCAGCCTCCTCCTGCCTGCCCCCAGCCATTCCTAACCCCAGCCACTTCTTTGCATCCCCAAACACACGCCCCAGCCATGGCGAGCTGAAGGATTTTGCTGTGCCAGGGGAGAGCCTTTGGCTGGCACCACATCGCCTCTGATCTCGCCCTGTTGGAGCAAGAGAAAATAAGCACCATTTGTTAACATGCCAATCGTTCTTTACACTGGCTGATTAAAAAATAATTACCCGCAGCCATTATTGAGCACTCTTGCAAATGAGCTGTGGGAAGCTGCGACCGTGCGCTTAGCACACAGTGCGTCTTGCTTGTTTCAATATTATTTTAATTAAGTATCGGGGTAAAAGGCCTTTCTAATGTAACTTTCTTTTCATAAGCAGAGAGCAGGGCTCCGTGCTTGGCCGAGCGGTGACGGACTGCGAGAGCCCGGCATCGCTCCAGGCTGCTCCCACTCCGGTGACACAGTGGGACACTCTGCTCTTTGGAATTCAAGAGGACTAATCTCAGGCAGAGCCACGATGGGAACAGAGTTCTCTACATCCCAGGGACATGGCTGCAGCGTGAGCTGTGATAGCTCTGGCAGCTCACCCCCCTGAGAGGGACCAGCTGGGAACACCTGGTTTGGTCTGGGATGTGGACAGGATGGAGATGATGGCCCAGGACATCCTTTGTGGATGAGGGACTTTGGGCCGCCCCTCCTGCTGGCACACGGGACCAGAGGAGAGCTGGCCCTCATCCAGGAGAGAGGAGAGGATCTCAGTCAGAACAGCTCTGCAGGAGCTTCATCCCACAACAGGACCACAGACCTCCAGCACAGCTTCATTTGCCAGGGAATTCTTATTCTTTCTACAAAAGAATAAGAAGAAGTTCTTATTCTTTCCACAAAAGAATAAGAAGAACTTCTTATTCTTTCCTTTTTGCAAAGGGAAAAACAGACGAGGTGGAGGAAAACCCACGTGTTCTGGTCGCCCATCCACCTCCCGTAGCTGCCTTTGTGCATGACTCAAAGCAGTCACATCACAAAATCCCACCTCTTTCTTATTTACATGTTTTCTACTTTCTGCATCCCAGCTGGAGCTGTATTTAGCAGAGCACATGGCCACCATCCATTATTTTCGGGGGTGTTTGCTCTTTCACATCAGCTTACATTCTCTCACGCAGCATTTAGGCTGCAGCACTGGTGTCAATTGTCTGTTGTTTGCAAGCAAATTAACCTGGCAAACAGATTTCAGATCCTCAGCTGGTGTAGAATGAACATGGCACTGGAGAAATCAAATCACTGCACAGGTTCAAGCAGCACAAAACAGCCCCAGAACTGCCTCTTGATCGTTCTCTTATCAGATGAAATTCCCTCTCCAGATATTTCTAGCAGGATAAGAAGAGGGCCCTGAGCAGGTGCACTCCAAAATCCCTCTCAGACCTGGCAACAGGGAATTGAAGTTGTTGCTGAGGCCTGGGCTGGGTCCCGGTGACAGATTCAGTTTTGGAGGATGCAAAACCTGGGCATAAATAAGATTATTGGATGCAAAAGGAAATTTTTTCACAATGATAATAATTAGCCATCGGAATAATCTTCCCCGTGGCAGATTCCCCATCACTGAGCACTTCTAACATTCAGCTGGAGACGGTGCCAGGCCACCTTGTCTGGTCAGTGCTTTTGCCAGGAGGGTTGGACCAGATAATCCCTGAGGTCCCTCCCAACCTGGTATTCTCTGATTCTGTGAAGTTGTGGAGAAAGGTGCAGCCATAACAGACTCTCATCACTCGGTGAGCAGGCAGCAGGATGGAGAAATGATCTCTGATTTTTTCCGAGTCGGACCCGTCATGCTCTGCTCCTGAGGCACCACAGCAATAACACAGCTTTTTGATCAAATGGACACTTAACATTTCCCCAGACAATTCCTCTCTGTGAGCTGAGAAGTGCAGTAATTCCAACAGACACTCCAGCAACCTGAAACCCTGAGCTTCAGATTTTGAATAGACTAAATAAAAATCAGAGGGCTTTTCTCCTGCTTCAACAATAACATACGTTCTTACCAGACGTTTTTGATGGGAAAAAAATAACACATTTCCCAAAGAGCTGTAGTTACTGCCGACAACTTCATTTCCCATCTCAGACGCTGCTGTGGCAGGAATGTAAAAAGCAGAATTGATTAGACCAGATTAGGTTAGATAGGGAGCCTGGTGATGAAGAGCTGCTGCTGCTCTCTTTTTGCCCATTCAGGGCTATTAGCAACCTCCACCCCTCTCACCCAGGGATGCTGCCCCATTGCTGAATTCTGCTCTAACTAGATTCTATGTCTCTCAATTTCTCCCTGCAGCCTCTGTCTTCAAGCACATTTTGCCCCCATGTGTCCTTCCCCCACTGGAGGTGGAGCTCCAGAAAAATGGCGAGGAATTTCTGTACACACAATTTGGCAACACGCTTTGGGATCCCTTGGGATAAAGATTGTCAGATTGGTCCACTTTACTATCACAAGGATGATGATGCCTATTCATTCTCCCCTGAGAGTCTTGTTTGTTTCTCTTCTTTTCCTTTTCTTCTGATGCAATAACACTTTCTTGTATCTTCCCCCAGGAAATCGATCTTTTTCAGTGTCACTTCACACTAGGTCACCCAAATAAGCTGGAAAGAGCCATTTCACCAGCCCCTCCTGTCTTCAGCATAAAACTGCTATATCTTATTTGCCAGTGCATTAAGCTGCCTGAGAGAGGATCAGGTTGTGGATGCGGTGTAGTTTGCTCTAACTCTCTCCTTTTTTTTTTCTTTCCCTGGATAATTTCACGGCCCATTAGTTTCCTGTAGCTGCTTCCCACAAACACAAGCACATCACCATGGTGTATGAGCTTCCCTCTCACCACCTCAGGCACCGGGCAGAATACACACGTAGCTGCCACCCTCGCTCCAGGGGCACTGGAAAAGCAGCTCAGCCACGTCCAGGGCGGTGCAGAGCAGGATCCTCAGGGATGCTGCGGTCCAGAACAGCCAGCACAGGCTACATGGAGGTGCAGAAGGGCTGAGCTGAACCTGTGGGTAAGGACTGGTCCGGATTGACGCTGCCTCAGCACAGGGTGGTTTACACGAGACCCACCTGGCGCCCACTGCATAGAAAATACAGCAGGGAGAAGGATTAAAGGGAATTTTCCCACCAGTGCTTTCCCATCATCCAGCCCTTCAGCTACAGCAGGAGCTGGAGCATCCCATCACAATCCCTGGCCAGAGCAACCTCTGGGCTGCCCCAGCTCACCCTGAGAAGACAGCAGGTCCAGAGCCCACAGCACCCTGCCCAGCAAAGAGAGCAGCTGGAGCCTTGTCAAGACTCATGCTCTGGAAGACACAATTTCGTGTCTCTTATTTTTAAATCACCTGGAGGGGAAATCAACAACAACAACAAACCAGTGCATGAGGATTTTGCAGCTGCATTTCTGCATTTCACCACTCAGATCTGAAACGTGCAGATTTGGGGAACCACTTGCCAACAGTGATGTTTGTGCTCAGAAGATGGGAGTCTGAATTTTCGGGGAGAGACTTCCCTGTCCCTCGTGGAAAGGCTGGGGGCAGCAGGGTGAGCAGCCCCCTGGACAGGCATGGTGTGGGTGGAGGGGGCTGATGAGATTGGTGTCTCTCCAAAACAACAGCTTTTACTTGGAATTCACTTTCTCCCTCTGAAAAATGAACTTTGGGAAGAAAAGAAAAAAAAAGGGAAAAAAAAAAAAAAAAAAAAAAGAGGGGGGTGGGGGGTGGTGCAGAGCAGAATGTGAATCCTGCAGGGAAAGGATAAAAATAAAGAAAAAAACACTCCAAACAACATTCAACAAAACAAAGCAAGGCAGGGAGGAGATCTGATGGGTCTAACACACAAAGAAATGTTATTCACAGGCATTATTGATTAAGTTTTCTTCACCAACACATACATAAATACTTATCTTTCAAACGCATAAGAGGTTCCGTAATGCTGGAGGGAAGGAGGAAAAAGATTATTGAAAACACGAGGGTCAGAGAAGCAACAGATGCACTGAGAAGATAAGCCAAGATGTCTTTGTCAACAAACCGGTCTGCCAAAGACCAACTGTGATAGAGAGCAGTGACTTTTAGACACTGGAAACCATGCTTGGACTTCGATAACAATGAAATACAGACTATGGAGCAGATCCTCACCTGGGCTAATTCGGTGCCAGAACCCCCATCACAGGGCAGCCACATCAATTTACATCACCTGAGGATCCTGCTGGCTCTGGACAACGCAGCCCATTAGCAGCAGGGCAGAAGCAGAGGTTTCTGACAGCCTCTGCAGGGCACAGGAGAAAAGAGAAGAGCAGCGATGGATGAGATCAAAGCAGAAACAGAGGAGTGGCGGCTCTGACCCATGAGCACCCCAAACCTGCCTGACTCCCCGGGAACCTTCCCTCCCCAGCTCTGCCTCGCCTGCTGCCACACGGTGGAGCACGCTGCTGTCTCTGGCACGGCTGGGACATCGAGGAATTGTGCCAGATCCAGTGACACTAGATCTGGCCCACGAGCCAGCCCACTGTCACTCGTGGCACCGTGCAAACCGTGCTGGGCTCAGACTCACCCCCTCAAAGGGAAGGCAGCAGAGAGAGAGGTTTAGTGCTGAGCATTTGCTGATACCAGCCCAGAAGCTCTTGAGCCATCTGAAGTCTATGAGGGACCATCGGGATAATCTGTTCTGGCATCCAGCATCCCCATGGGATCACCTCACGCATCCTGCCTGGAATTCATGTCTCCATCACCGTGGCTTTCTCTCAGGGCAGCAGGATTGTCTCAGGGACGTTTCCAACCCACTCAGCACAGCTCAGGTTTTACCTTTCTACAGCTACACCTCTGCATCTGTCACCATGCAGGGCAGAAATGCCTGGACCACAGAGGCAGGATTTTTGTTGAATAGGACATCGCAGTGGGTGTCTTGACAATGAAGTTAAGAAGAAGCCAGCTTCCCCAGCACAGTAGCTTAGCAAAGGGGTGCTGGGCTTGCAGAGGTGTGTGAGTGCAGGATTGAGGATGCACTGGAGACACTACAGTTCCCCCAGAAAAGCTCTGGTGCTTCAGATCCCATCCATCAGGTCAGCCCAGCTGTTCCCAGGATCGGATCCCCCCGAGCTTCCCCAGCAGGTCAAAAGATTTTGCTGTTATTACACACACACAAACACACAGGCACACACAGGGTGTGCTTCTGCCCCCTTTTGTGATAGCAGCCACAAACTGGGCTCTGTCTGTGATAACATCCCCCACGCAGCATCTCGTACCTCAGTTCCCCTGCCTGTGAGCAGGGACACAAGGCACATCCCTGAGGTCCCAGGTTCGCTGTGACACCTGCCTGTAGAAGAAAGGAGGGGGGGAAAAATAACCAAAAAAACCACAAACGAACAACAAAGAAAAAAACTTCAGGTCTTCTTCTGGTTCCTCCAGCACAGGCAGCAAAGCTGCAGTTATCCCGAGGAGTGGAAGCTCAGGAGCTGGAGCAGGGCAGCCTCTAGTGGCTGCGAGCCAGGAAATGCGGTCCCCAAAGCCGTGCGGAGGGATGTTTGCTCCCCACAGCATCCACCCGAATCAGCCACAGCCTGTGCTGCTGGATTGCCCCATAGCCCAGAAATATGGGTCCTTGGACTCCTCCTCCCTCTTTTACATCCCTGCCTCCCTGCTGCCGCTGCCACCTCTCAGATGCCCCTTCCTGCTCTTCCAAACACCTCTGACCCCCTGCTCTGCCCAAGCAGCCAGAGGGACCAAGAGACACGTCCCAGACCCCACAGATGTGCCACCCACGTCCACAGCACGTGTAACGTGCCTGGAAACAGCTCCACCCTCAGCACAGATTTGGGGATGCTGGTTGTGGGTAGCTATTGGATCTGCAGCTGTCCAAGTGCTGGAGCCGGCTGTGACAGCGAATCCATCCAAATTCATTGATGTTCCACCTGGCCTCTTCTACTTCAGGATGCTCTGGCCCTAGGGGATGCCCAGGGGCCTGCACTGCATGAGGAAGTTCTTCCCAGGAACTCTTCTGACCAGTCCTAGTCCCAACATTGCATCTATGGCCAGAATCACAAATGCCTCCTCTGCTGTTTTGAACTCCCTCTGCCACAAAACTTTGTCTTCCAGGCCCAAGATTCATGCTCTAAAGCCATCCCACAGCTTCATTGCAGGCTTTCAGATTCCCCTCCCACAGGACATAGAAATGAGTAGAACAACCAAGCAGGACAAAAATCCTCCTGGCTGCCTCCAACAACCTTTTGGCTTCACCTCAGCATATCCCCACTCCCTGCCTCATCCCAGTTTCACTGGTGAGTCAGAGCTCTCCATTTAATGTCTGAGCACTGGAGCAGGGATCAGGAAGGCAAACAGGAATCAGGGCGCTTGTGGGACATATCAAAGGACAGACACCCAGACAGACAAACACAAATCCACAGATAAGGCAGAAGGGGAGTTATTCACACACCAGTGTGGGATGGTTTTTTGCCATGAGCTGGACAAAACGTTTTCCTGCCCCGTGTTTCATGGGGTGACTGGTGACAGAGCACAGCATCAGTGTAACAGGCTCCCTGGCTGCTGGCTGTCAACCCTGCAAGCAATTTAAACACAGTTTATGTCAACAGTACAAGCCTAAAATGAAAAAGGGATGGGGAGGGAAACCAAGCAAAGAGCTTGATGCTTAAGATGTGTGTAGCTGTTCCCATTGCACCTGCTGAGGAACCCACGTCTGCCATCAACCTGCCTCCCTGTGCTTCCATTGGAGAGCTCAGCCTGTGGCATAAGATTCAGGGGCATGGCAAGGGTACATCAGAAACAGAAACAAGAAAATCCCTTGAGGACTGGAAATATTGGCAGCTAAATCACTTTCATGAGTGCAGTAAAGTTTTCCTCCCCAGCTTTGGCTTTGACCATTTCTCTAGGAGATGCAGTCTCCCAGCTAAGCAGCACTGGCAGCCATGCAGAGCATCAGAGACTTTGGTGCTGCTCTGGACATCACAAGGAAAGCTCTTAACTGCAGCAGAGCCAGGTTCTGTAGCTCCCAGAGACTCAATATTTAAGTTAAGGGATGAACAGCCCTTAGCCTACACATGTTTATGCATACTGTAATTTCCTAAAGAAGAGATGCTCATTAGTGGGTTTCTAAAGAGGAGACCCTAATCCCGCACAGTGTTTCCTAGTTAGGAACAGAAGTCAGCCAAACCCTGTTTTGAAATACTGAAAAGAGAGTGAAGATGATTGCTGGTTGGGACTGGATTATTTCAGGGCTGAGAGCATCTCCTGTTACAGGCTTAGAGTCCAGACAAGCTGGGCTGCACAAGTGGAACACTTGGCTAGAACCAGTCAGGGACCACTGGCATATCTCACAGATTTTTGCTTCCCTCTGCTGAATATCACCTTGTTTCTTTTGACTGTTTCTCCCTTTTGTTTGGACAAAAGGATAGCTAGAAGTTCCCCCAGAGACCCACTGGGATTATTTCTTAAAATCCCAGCTCCTTCTTGTTGCTACTTTACAGCTACTCTGTTCTGAAATAATCTCTGCTCTCAGAGGTGAGACACTTTGAAGTGACAGGTGACAGCCACCCACCTCAGAAAATGCATCACAGTCAAGTTAAGGCAGGACAATTCCCAAAACAGCACTGAACAAGTCATGGGGGAGGAGATGAAAGCAGGACAGGGACAAGATAAAACCTTTCATCCCTTGCATCCACAAAGACATTTGCCCCTTCTTCATGGAAGCAGACCTTCTCTGACCAGCAGCACCTGCACCAAAGGAGCTGAGTACAGCTCCTCCTGGATACCCTGGAAGAGGACAGAAGCTGAGTGGAGTGGGAGGTGCTCTCAGCCAGACTTTTGCCTCCAGGAACCGTCAACATTGTCTGTGCTGGCTCCTCAGCACCAAGGCAACGGCAAAATTAATGGCTGTGGTTCTGAATAGGATTTAAACTTCAATAATAAAGAGGGGTCACAGCTCTGCAAGGCACATCAGCAGCCATCCAGGGCTTCACTTGGCTGAGATGGTTACCAAATGCTGTGTGTAACACCAGGGTCCTCATGTGATGGGCATCCATCTGCTGGGAGTGGGATGGAGAAGTGAGAGAGCCTGGCTTTCTCTTACCTCAACTGTACCACACTGACCCTGTGTCCCACTCACTCCCTTCCCTGAAAGCCATAGTGGGTTGAGGTATTTGGATTCTCAAGAGCATGGAAAGATTGTGTTAGACCCACATCTCTCCTGATGTTGCACTACCTTCCATCTCACACACAGATTACCTGATATGTCCCTAAAATTTATCGTCCTTCCAAGCCTGTGTGTTTGGCTGTTTGAAAGTACGGAAACATTTGTCTTGATCAAAACAGGAGAGGAGCCATTGCAGTTCTGTTTCCATCAGAGCAGCTATCAAAGCTGTTCAGAGAAGGAGGAGGAGTTGCATCCAACTCACCCCATTCATCCCACGACAGCATTGGGGCACAATAAAATCAGAAATTAGGTGGTCAGAGGGTCTGGCAGCTCCCACATCTCCCCCTGACGTCAGCACCGAGTCCTTCCCCCACTCAGGGAGACAAATAACCCAGGCACCCTGTGCCCCTGTTCCCAGTAAGTTCAAGCTGCGGAGATGCTGCAGACAAATGAGCTCCCCAGGAGGCTGGTTGGGTCACAGTCAGCTCACACCTCCGTGTCCCCAGCCATTGAGACACATTCATTATCTGCACTGCATTGTGGCAGAGGTGTTGAAAGGCGAGGCCTCCTGGCCTGACTCTGACAAAGTGTCCTCTGAGTTCTCCTTACTCATTTTCTGGTTGCTGAGCTCCTGAAGTCAATCTCAGGCCACAATTTTCAAGCTGTGTTCTATGATTATGAGGCATAAAGCTCCCTTATTTTTTACCAAAAGCTTAGAGTAACAAGAATCTGTCTGAATCCAGATTCCAAAGCTTTGGAACAAATGCCCATTCTTGCAAACATCACAATAAAATTATGTGAGCAAGCGATACTTGAAATAACACCCAATTTATCTTCCTATTTCCCCTGTGTGATTATGGCTTTCATTTTGCTGGGGTAAAGAACCTTGAAAACAAATGAGTCAGTTTGATTTTGATTTTTGTCTCATGGAGGAGTTCATTTCCTGGCTCCTTCGCTCGCTTGCGACGTTCAGCTGACGGTCTGCAGTTCTCTGAAAAACTGAAGGACTTTTGAAACTTTGGGCTTTGTGGGACAGGAGGGCAAGTTCCCAAAAACCACTTGCCACCCTCCAATTCCAGTGCCCGTGGTACCTGAAGCAGAGGAGCATTGCCCTCCCACCTCTCCTTCCCAAAACATTCCCACCGCTGAATTCAACACAAGAGATGACTGAGAGCCCCAAAGTCCAGCAAGATTTACCTGACATTAAATATGTGTAATTAAAGTGCAAATGGCAAATAAGCCACCTCAGCACCATAAGGTGTGCAGTGGGGTAGCAGTGGAAGCTTGCAAGCCCTTACTCCTGCTGTGCAACCCTGATCACTGTGAGGACACAACCACGGAGCATCATTTACCCCTGGAAACTAAAGAGGACAGAGTCTTCCACCCCATCCTGAAGAACAGCCTTGCACCCTTGGTCTCAAGCTTCTTGGCTTGCTTTTCAAGGTGACTCCACCAGGTGATGGAGCAGTCCAAGGACTGTGGAACCTTTCCCTTCTGCAGACCTTTGGCTATTTTCCTCCCTCCACTAGCTTTGTACTGCAAACAGGAGCCTATCTCCCTTGCCAGGAGGTTAATTGTATCTCAGAGCCAAAACTGGCACTGAGCACCACTCTCCATACCTGCAGGAGCAGCCCACCATACCTCCAGCCAAGGAGGCACTTGAAAACTTCATTCTCCTCTCCCAAATTCTCAGCACTTCTTCTCACCCTTTCAGCACAACCACACACTCACAGTCTTGCCCCATCCCATGAGGAGACGTGGCCAATTATGGATTAAAATGAATGTACGTACATAGAAGTTCTGATTCAAACGCTTTCATTAGATTTAGTCACTGGCTCCCAAATACAAAATGATGGTGACACCAATTCCTCCTCAGCCCGAGTGACTAATTGTCACACAGAGGCAATTAGGCTTAGTTAAATGATCCATGTCCCTTTGAAATAATGGTCTGTCGAACTGCATTCGCCCAAAATAACATGGGATTGACTTGACAATCAAAATATCTATTTCTTCAAAATTAATAGAAACCCTGAGTTCCTTGTTTCTCCACAGTGCAGCTGCAAAATGGAAGGGCTTCCTCACTGTGCTTGGGGGAGGATGGGCCACACCAGAGAGGAGTGAACAGGCAGTAGAAGGCAAGAAAAAACAACTATCACAAAGTACTTGCTGCTGGCAGAACACAGCAGGAATAGAGCTGGATAGAATGCTCTGGCCTTTAGAAAACCTCCATCCAAAGTCTCCAGCACAAAAAATATCAGGAATGCAGGAAGATGGAACAGACAAGCATCTCTGGTCACCTCCACCAGACCGTTACAGAGCCCCCAAGTACCAACGTGAGCTTTGCTGGTTGGCCTCTGGGGGGAACATTCCTTTTCTGGGGGTTTCTCTCTAAAGAAGGCCTGCAAACAAAAAATCTGTGGCCCTTGAGGTGATCCTGCAAGATGCAGAGCCCCTTCAGCCCTGGGAAGGGCATGGGCCAGCTCATGGAAACACCTTGCACAGAACAGAGTGCTGACCCTGCCTGCCTTAGGGACAGGGACACTCAAGAGATGGGAGCAGAGTTTCACCAGGACTCAGGCAGCAAATTCCAGAGCAACCCACACTTCCCCATCCAATATCCTAACCCAGAGCTAATAAGGACTCATCCTCAAGTCTGTTCCCTGTCAGCCTCCACAGAGAGCTCTTACTAATGAAGTGTAATGGGTTAATTGGAAGAGCCCACACAGACCTCCCTAAGAAGCCACCCCCAGGAATGAGCTCCCCCCTATCCCTGTGATCCCATACCACCCCATAAGGTGGTTTTTTAGCACACCCACTACAGTGGAGTCACCCACCTCAATGGGACTCCAGTGAAGGATGTCCTGGCAGTTTAGCCAATTTCTACGGCACCCCCAAATTGTGCCAATGCAGTTTCCATCCGCTCTGCACAGCTCACTGCACCCAGCTCTGAAAAGGGAATGACAAAGTAATTAGCCAAGTTAATGGAAGCAAATATTCCATTCTGCCTGTCTCACTCCCTCCCTCCACCCCTGAGAGCCGATGGCAGAAGGTGCCACAGAGCCATCTAAGCACAGCTTTTAACTTGTCTGCATCTGTATCCCGCTCGTTCACACCCGTCCACACACGGACAGCAGACACACGAAGGTGGCTTTTCAGGGACAGTGTGGATTCTCACATGTCTGAGGCTGCTGAGTTCACCCCTTGGAGACACCAATTTGGGTCTTTCTCTTCCACCTTTCATTGAACCGAAGAAGAATTTTACATCCTTGAGATTATCAGTTGGCTAAAGGTGCCTGGTGCTGGGGTGAGAGACAGGAGGCTGAGCCCCTTGGCTCATTCCTGTGACATGAAGCTGGAAATGAGAGATTTCACACTCAGGACAAATTACCACGGGGAAGTAAGAAGAGCACTGCCTCCTCCTGGAACACTGGTCCATCCCACACAACTTCCTCCTCCGTGCAACTGCTTAAATCAGTGTGGATTGAGGGCAGACATCCCAGGGGAGACTGACCCTTATATCTGTGTGCTGGATGAGCCCTTGCCAGCAGCAGAAGATGGGGGAGGGACCCATGAAGTCTATGTCATGTTGTGCATGTGACAGAAGGGAGTCAGACCTGATGATGCCACAGGTCTCCAACTCCTGTTCTTCACAGTGAACTCAGCAGCACAGTCAGTAAAGCACAGAAATAGCAACTTACTACGGGGAGAGATCTTTCACCAAACTGTCAGTTCTTCTGTGACTGCCTGGGCTGATCTGCAAATTATGAGTGTAAAATACCTCTGAAGAGATGTGGGAATAGATACAGCTCTCCACTGTAAAACAAAATAAGCACTGACCTTTTAAGGGACAGTGGGTTATTCATGCTAGTGCTCATAGCATGTTATAATCACTCTCCCCCAGCATCCCCTCCATGTCACAAGGAGATTAATTACTTGTATTCCTCATTTTTCAGTGAAGAAAACTGGCCTATTACTTCTGCTCTAGCTAAGCCTTACTGCTCCACAGGTACCAGCAGCTTTAGCTCTTAGGCTAAATGGATCAACATGCCCACTCAAGCTCAGGATGGTTGCTTTCAATTTACTCCTAAATCCAAGGCTACCTTAAAATACACACAGTGACTCAGCCAGGCCTCCTAACTCTGGGTCTCCAGCCCCTGACACCCTGGAGCTCCTACAAGTTCCCAGACTTCAGCCAGGAGAAGATCCACCGCTCCAAGCACGGATGGAGGTGGGCAGGAAGGTGTTAAATCGGGAGCTGCACTAGCTCTCCCCCTCCCGCAGAGGAGACTTCATCCTTTATTTATGGGCCAGCCTTCTCTGGATACAAGACATTTAAATTTTTCAGCAAGGTCTATGTCCCATCACCCAGGGCAGTTTAAATTTTCACTCATCATGCACAGACATTGGCGCAGGCATCAGCGGGGGGATAATAATTACAGCAGGAAAAGGCTGAAAATAAGAGTGAGTTCTGCAATGATTATCCCCTATATAAAATGGAATTATGTACATTTTACAGAGTGAAAATGATCAGCCCCTTGCACTCAGCCCTGCCTGAACAGAGCAGACACTTTAAAGGAGCTCCTCATTAAGGTGTTGTCTCAGCCAAAGGACATCACTGCTGGAAACAGCCCCTGAACATGAGAAAGCCCCAGGTAGCAATCAGCTGGTTGTGAGCAGGACGTGACCGACAACGTCTGATTCCTCACCCAAGAACACAAAGTTCTTTGGCATGGGAGTCTCCAAACAGAGCTGTAACCTGGGATGTTTCCACATAGGGTGCTGACATCTAACTCTTAAGGGCTCAAACTCTCAGACTGGTGAAAACCCAGCTCTGAGACAGCAGGAGAGTTGTTACAGTCCACAGGAAGGCCTCAGGCTGGCTGCCTCCTGTCGCCAGCCACACCAAGAGCAGAAGCCACCACTGTCCCAGCTGCCAAAAGAGATGCTGTTCGCCAGACCATGTCTGGTCGTTAGACTCGCTCAGACAGATTGGCTTTATGTGTCAGAAAAGGTTCAGGCTCCCAGCAGAAGCTCCCAGGCAATTTGCATGGCTCAATATAACAATTTGCTCGTGAATAATGCAATGGGAGAGCGAAGAAATGCTGTCTGAGTGCTAAAGAGGAGAGCTGGTCATTGCCTTGCCATCAAGGCATCACTCCATGGCCATTTTCCTAGATTTGATTTAAGTGGCTGTTATTGCTGGGGGAGAAGAGGCAGACTGAGCTGCACATGGGCCCAGCCAGAAGGGAGGGTAAAGAGCCAAAGGCTGCAGTGCCCCCACACACAGCGGGGCTGCTGCAGGGACAGAAGTGGAACTCCCACCCCAGATGCTTTTCCTCGCATTCAAAGCCGCCTACCCCCATCCAATGGAGCTGCACATTTGCCTCTTTCCCGTCTCTCCAGACACTGCCCCACGTTGGAGGGCTGTCCATAGTCACCAAGTGGATTCCCCAACAGCACAGCCCACTGGAGTCCTACACTGAAATTTCTGCTCACAGGCCACCACAGCAGAAGGAAAGGGGATGCCCCTGGGAACCCCACTTTGCACTTCTGGAAGTGGAGGCAAAAACTTTGTTTGTTTTTCTTTCATGCACTGGAAGGCCTCTAATTGCACTAGACTTTCTATGAGAAGGATGTAATTAAAAGTGAAAGGCTCCAAGTCTTTTATCATCATGAATATTAAATAAAGATAAACACTACATCAATATCAATTTAAGCAGAAACCGAAGATGAAAGGCAGGACTTGATCCTAGCTGACACTTCAGCATTTTATAGATGAAATTACATAGCCAGGGGTGAATAAAAGACTCCAAAAACCAACCAAACAAAAAAACCCACAAAACATTTCTGACCTTGGCACAAGATGGGACAGGCTGGAAGTGACAGCCACCCCATGCTGTGCCTTCCTTCACCACCCAGTTCCCAAAGTTAGTTGCTTCAGAAGAAGGTAGACGATGTTCCCAGGCTGACAGTTCCAGCCCTAAGTGGCCCAGGAGCTGGGATTTAGCTCAGCTTTGTTCACAGCACTGGTGCACAAGTGTTTGCTGGAGCCACTCCACAGATGCAGTCCAGACTGGATGCTCTCACTGACTACACCGAGAGCCCATCGTGCTCCAGTGCTGCTGTGGGATGATCCAAACCCTGCTGAGTGGGCCAACCCCTCCCCTGGCAGTCCTCTAATACGTTCAAGATTTTTCTCACCTGGGAACGGATCTAAAGTCACATTTTCCATCCAGCTTCTCCTTCTCCATCCCCGCTCACAGCTTTTGTTTCTCCTGCCAGCACTTCCCCAGCACTGATGAGACGTGAAGCATATCTCACCACCAGCACCTGCTGGAGGCAGCTGGATGGTTGCTCAGTCTCTTGTTGAGGCTGCTGGAGTCTCATCAGCGACCTGTCTGTGTGGGTTTGGTATCTTTATTACCCTTTACAGCATGGTAGCACACAGAATAGCACCCACCTACGCTAGCTACAGACGCAGCTTATCCCCTGCACGTCGTACCCTCTGGCCTCCACTCATCACAGGCTGGCTTTCCCCAGGGAGCCCCGACTGAGAGCTGAACAGAGGTTTGTGATCCCCAGCTCAGCCCCCACAAGAGCTAAAAGATACCATAAGGAGAAATCGGGCATAGCTGGCGTGCAAGGAAATCCTCCAAGCCTACCTCCTTCTCCTGCAGGAGGTCACAGGTGCCCCCACCCACATCTCCAGGCTTTCCTAAGGACCAGGCACACCACGCCTCACCCAAACTGCATCCCTCAGCTTTCTGAGCAGCTTCTCACACTCCGGTGTGCCCCAAGCATGATGGAAACAGCAGAGGAGGGAGACAGAGAAAAGGAATCATGGGGAAAGTCGTCCCAAAGTCCAGGATAACAAAGAGACTCTCAGCTTCTCTGTAGCTATTTAATGCAGTTTCTAACTGGTCTGAAGGCGCTGAAAACCAACGCAGCTGTGTCAGACCAGCGAGCACCATTAACCCCCGGCTTCCAGCCATGCTCAGCACCCTGCTCTGAGATGGGAGCACATTCCCGAGCCACGCCCCGAGGCTACAGAGCTTTCCCTGGGGTGTAAATCTGATGTTTAAATTTCTTCAAGCAAGGGCACAGTGTGTCTGGGTCACTGCCTGATGGTGGCTCAGGCAGACAGTGGTTTCAGACTTCTCCCTTGCCCAGTCTGCCCCCGTGCCTCCCCTGCACTGGGAATGTGCTCTGGGTACCTGTACTCTGCCCCAGAAGTGGCCACATCCTGACAGCAACTGAAATCACCTCTGTGCAGTCAATTTGTGATGCTACAGATGTTCAATAGCAATTTTTTTGTGTTCAAACACACTCCCAAAGAGCTCACTCACGAATGAATAATGCAGAAATTGCTCTCCACAAATTCAGCCCAGGGCACCATCCCTCTCTGCCCACTGCTGCCCTCAGGACTAACAACCTTCTGCTTTTCCCAAACCTGTGGCTCATCATCAGCCGAATTTTTATGTCTTGGAGGGCTCAGTTTGAGCGTGAGTAAGAATCAAGATGTGATTTGAGTGGTATTGTATGTGGTTGTCCCTAAAAGCACCAGCCACTGCAGATTTTGAAGATAACTCACTGCCCATTGCCGGGTCTCGTATATCCAGGTGAGTTGTTGAAATCAGCCCCCCACTGCCCGCGCTCCAGTCTCCAGCTATGTGATCCATAAGCTGTGTTCACCTCCAGCCTACAGAACAGGCTGTGCATTGCCTGCCATTCTGCACACCTCCGAACCACCGCGGGGGGTGATTAACGGGTTGTAATGAGGGCAGAGCTGCTGCTGGTCGATAATCCTCCACAGCAAGGCTCACAAAGCCCTCATGAAGAACGACAGCTCCCGATAGCTGGTTCAGAGCAGTGCACAGAGGCAGGCAAACAGCTCACAGTCCTCTCCTGCACCCCTCAATCCCTGAGTCCTGTTCTGCTGCCCTGTCTGCACATTGCCATGAGCTTCCAGTCCTCCTGTTGCTGCTCCAAGGGATGGCCAGTGGAAGGGTTAAATATCCAAACCTTCCCTGGGTGGCAGGGACAGCTGGCCTTTCCTTAAAATACATTTACCAGTGAGTGGCACGAGGGCCTTGCCACTTGTATTGCCATTGTGTCCAATGGCTCAGGCCTGGACAGTCATCCTCACCATGAGAAACTGGGGTAGGGGACATCAGGCCTCTGCCATGGATGTCCCCCGTGTGAAAGGTGCAAGGCACACACCCAGCTGTGGGGCCTGGGGCTCTCCTCAGCGCGCACCAGTGTCAAAGGACGTGTCTGACTTGCTGCATCCCCATACTCCTGCCCTGCCTTCCGGCCTCAGCAACTCTTCAGCAGCCCAGCTGCCATGTCCCACCTCAGAAATGGGAAGCAAGAGGATGATCCCTGGAGTGACTGAAAGGCCCTACAAACGTGTGGATTTCCATGCTGGCAGCGGCAGTTTCCCCTGTGGCCAGGAGGAAATGAGTCACTTGGCACAGCTGTCTGCACGAGCTGCCTCATCACTGAACCAGCCCCAGCACTCCCAAGAGATTTGGCCTCACCAAGCCCAGAGGCAGTGGATGTCATCATGACGTTTCTCTGTTCACCAGACCTTCTTTGGGTCATTTTCTTTCCAGGCTGCATTGCTTGAGATAGCCAACATTGTGAGGACATCACCAGCCTTAAAAATGCTTCTTACCACAGGCACAGGCAGGGGCCCGAAACATAAATCTGTGTTGGTCATGGCACACATGGGCAGCGTCCCCAGCACCAGTGACACTCAGCAAATTGCCTGCCTACCCCTGCTCCACCAGGGACCAAATGGCACCCCCAGGAGCCACCACCCATGACAAATTGTTCCCCAGTCACCATTCTACTTGGTGCCATTGTCACCCAGAGCAGGAGCAGGTGGAGCCAAAACAACACTCTTAGGGATGGGATTGTTCGTTGCTGCAGCCAACAAAGACCTGCAGGCTTGCACATCCATCACATCCTCACCACCCTGTCTAGAAGTAACTACAGCCACCCAGGAGAGAGGGCTTCTCCTTTGCTTTGGGAGGTCTCCTGGTCCTGAGAAGAAATGGACATTCCGTAGCAGGAAGCTCTGGGTTCCCCAGGGCATTGATTCTCAGGCTTCCCAAGAGGAGAAAGAGGCTGCATTTAGGGTAGACAGTGACACACCTGGAGCAGGGGCTGCAGGCTGAATGCTGGGAGCTACGAGCTACAGGGAACTGCAGTGAACCCTGGGCATGTGAGCAGGGGCTGGTGCTCACGTCAGGACCACCAATGACTTGCATCATGGTCCAACACCCACCAGCTTCAGCAAGGCCAAGCTTTTGGAAATGAAGGGGGAAAAAAAAAAAAAAAAAAAAAAAAAAAAAAAGAGAGAGAGAGAAGGAAACAATGCTCTGAGATTTTTCTGTGGTTTTTTATTTTTTTCTCCCAGCAAAGCAATGTCCTGCAAACAAACTGTTGACTGAGCTCAGCCAGCTCAACTTATCTGCGCTCAGGAGCACAGCTCAGCCCCCTCCAGCACCATGGATTTGCTATCATCCCCTGCCACCCACGTAATCACTTCGGTCACACCACAGCTCTGTCCCACTGCAATTTCACAGCTGCTCTGTCAGGGGGGAATCACAGCGATTTGGGCTTGTCTGAAAGCATTACAACTGCACTCTGCCTCTTAAGAGGACTGTGCTGGTTTGCACAGAGGAACTGGTTGTGGTGTGACCCTTACAGGGTGCAGAGCTCCCCAGTGACTCACTTGTCACCAGGTGCTTGGACAAACAAAGGATGCTGAGTCTGGGCACCTGGGGATGGAAAACAGAGCCCTTCTCTTGCCAAGTGCTCCCCTGAACTGGGGAGGGTATGGGGCATCAGGTTATGAGGCAGGACCAGGTTTCAAAGCCTGTCCCTACCCCAGGCTTTCCCCGGATTGCTCAAAATAGATTTCAGAGGTCTTTTTCTCTCGAGGGTGTGCAAGAGATGCTCTGCTGCTTGCCTCTGTGGGTCCTAAGTGCCTCAGTGGTGTAGGCTCAGCCAAGCCTGTGTCCTGTCACGTGGATGACACCTCAGCACCTCAGGTCTCACACTCTCAAAAGCACTCATGGGCTTCCCTTCCAGGGGAATACAAAGAAGAGCAACGACAAAGCATCCATCAAAGTCAGGCCCAGCACACACGGTTACACAGCAGCACAAAGTCACAGATCTGGCAGCTGGCAGGAGCCGGTGATCCAGCAGGTGGGATGCAGAGGAAAAGAGATACGTTTGACTTGGCCAATATATGACACAACATCCTGATTTCTGTTTTTATTTCAATGTTATATGCATTTTTTTTTCTTCTGTGCACCCTTTTGGGGTCACCCAAGCATCCCCCAGTTTCAGCAGAGAGGGGAATGTCTGGTAGCTGAAACAATCCTGATCATCTCGTGCCAGTCGTGAGCGTGCTGTGACAGTCAGGGTGCTTGTAAAGGCAGAGGATGGGACAGAAAATGGGGAAAAGGGCTCGATATTTCCATCCACAGCATTATGGATCTGATTTTCTCTCACAGCTGAACAAGACATCGATTTGTCGAATAACCACTGGGCTGTGCTGAGAGTGCAGCAGATTTTTTTTGAGGTACCTTGCCGTGGAAGCTGTGTGGTACCTCAGCGGGTCACCTCTGCAAGGGACTGCGGTGAGAGCGGGGCAAGTGCCGGAGGAGGGCCAGCACAGCCCAGGGACGGGAGGGAAGTACCTGTCCCAAAAGCCATCTCAACTCTACGTTTTCTCTTTGTCCAGCCCCCAGGACAGAGTCCCCCGCGGGAAGGGCTGCCAGGAGCATTTGGAGAGCCAGCGCCGGCGCCCAGCGCATCCCGGCGCCGTGCGGCTCCCGCAGAGGTTCAAGTGCCATCTAGTGGCACTCGGGGCCCCGTGGGACAGACGGGCGTCCCCAGCCCCCTGGCAGCGAGCCTGGCCCTGCCCACCGCCCCCGCACGCCGCTTCCCAGCCGCCCTCCCCTCCTCTCCACAGAGACAGCCTTTGCCATCACCCCACAGCCCCGTCCCCACCTTTGTGCAGCCCCCTCCCCCGATTGCCACCTCCCTTCTCTTCCCGTTGTCTCACATCCCCCCCTTTCCCGTACATCCTCCCTTTCCTCCAGGCCGGATCTGGGCTGTGCCCGCCTCCCCTGGGGCTGTCACACCGAGCGCCAAAGCCGCTGAAGGGCTCATCTCCTCCCAGGCTCACACAGCGGGGTTTGGCTTTGGTACGGGACTGTCCGCCCTGTTCACACCTATCCTGAGTGCCTGTGTTGTCACCTCCGTGCTCTGTCCCCGCCCGTGACATCCCCAAGGTGACTCTAGCCACCTCCCCAGCACCGGAGCTGCACAGGAGCCGCAGCAGAGGTGCTGCGGGCGCCCCTGCAGCTCCCCGAGGGTGGCTTCGGTGGGACCTTGTCAGTGGCAGGAGCCACGAGGGGGCTCCAGGAACCCATCAGAGCTGGGGGGGAAATGCCAGGAGCAGAGCCTGCACCTCCTGCAGGATCGAGGAGAGGTGTTAAGAGCAGAGATCATATTTCCTGGAGAACGACGTCTTCTCCAGCATCTCAGGTGGAGGAGGGCAGAGGAGATGCCACGGCTCAGACCAGGAGCAGGATCTGCCAGCACTTTTGTGCCTGTCACATACATCATGACAAGCAGCAGTGCGCACATTGCAGTGTGCCCAGCACAGGGCCCACGAGAGGCTGTGGTGTGGGCTGTGCTGGCCTGACCCAGAGGGCAGCAGGGTCACAAACATTTGCAGGATATTGGTTTTCAGTCCATCACCATTTATACCAGTCAAAGGGTCACCCCACAGTCTTATTCCTGTGGGACCACACTTACCCTCACATTTGTTTTATCCCTGTCTAACTCCACTCAGTGTTGGGGTATTATTTCAAGGAGATTAATTTGTCCCCAGCATTAAAGAAATGCTTTGGACAACACTGCTGAGCTCAATCCTTGATGAGCATCATGGACATGCAGGAGTAATTCCAGACATGATCTCTCCAAGGACGGGAGACATCCGTAGAAAGAAGATCCAAGCCTGTTTGCTGACCTGTCACAGTCTAACTCCACTGTTCCACCAGCACCTGGGGAAAAAAACCCACTCCTTCCTAAAAACTCAGCTTGCCCACTCCGGTCACTGCATGGTGAGACCTCAGATAATATTTTTGCAAGTGCCCCAGTAAGGTGGGACAAGGCTCCATATTGCTCCTGAATTAGAGAAGCCATTCCAAAAAGCTATAGAAGATGTCGTGATGGAAAAATGAATGCATAAAGGATCCACCCTGCAAAACGGGCAGGGAAAAAATAGATCACAGTGTATTCAGGGCTCAGACAAGACCACACTTGCCTGCAAAAATAAATCCTTGCATTTGACACATTGCTTACATATTAATTAGTTTGATCAGCTTGCCTGGGTGCGTTAGCATGAGTGAGAGCTCACGTCTGTTTAGTGATAAGCTGTTAAAACTTCCCAAATAGAGCTACAAAGTATGGCAGACTGAGACCTTCCCTTTACTCAGGACCTTTCCCCTGTTTTTCTAGCGCTTTTCCACCCATATTTTTCTATTTTATTCCACTGTGTCTCTTAGGTACCATTTCTTTCCCAGTGCAGAACCGGAGCCTCGTGGGAATGGGAGAAGCAGCTTCTGCACGGGAAGCCAAGGAACCATAACCCCCCAAAAAACCACAAAGACAAGAAATGGAAAAAGGAAATTTTACTTTTTTCTCTCTACCCGCTTCCCTTCCAGCTTCTCTGGGATTGCTGGTGGGGCAAAGCCTGCGCAAGGGCTGGAGGTACCATCGCCCCTTTAACAGCAGCGCCACAGCCTGACATCAGCGAGCTGTGGAGCCCGGGAGGGCTGGGAGCTGCTGCTCCAGGAGTGCTGCCAACACATCCCTGTTTCCCTGCCTCTTCCCGGCTCTTGTTTTTGTGTGCCTTTTAACATGCCGCATGTGTAGCCGTGCCTGCCAGTGGATATCTGCGGGGTTTACATTAACCAGCTCAAGCTGAAGTCGGTAAACAGCTATTGAAGTTTTGCTCCTCACGTGTCCAAGGAGATTTCTGAATGAGGGAGCCGCTCGCATCCTTTAACGTCCTACGTGCTATTCCCTTATTTGCAGCCCAGATAGATCTCCTTCGCACTTAGCTATGCAGACAGGGGAGTTTGGGTTGGTTTGTGCCTGGCACAGGGAGAGATCAGTCTCCCGTGGCTTAGAGGGGCGTGTTCATGTTTTTACCTGTTTCCCGAAGGGAGTTAGCTCAAAACCTGAAACTTTAGTGTCTAAAGTTTTCACTCCCGAGCAGAGTCCACTTCCAAAGCTGCTCTTTTGCCCTGGGACAAAATACAGAATCTGGCAATTCCTGGGTTCTACAGGAGCATGCAAATTAGGGCTTGATTTTATTCAGACTGTCACAACTCCAAAGTTTCTTGGAAGCCATATCCCCATCCCAAACGTTGCTCGGCACTAAACAGAGATGCTGAAAGCAATTCTCGAGCGCCGATCCCAGCGGCAGCACCACCACTAAAGCTATTTATGCCCGCACAGGCTTTTCTTTTCTTTTTTTTTTTTTTTTTTCACACATTCTTGCCTTCTGTTTTTGCTGGAGCTTCAGACCCTATTGAGAGGCAAATTTTAGCCATCTGGCAAAGCAGGCTGTGAAGGGGGAAAAAAAAAAAAAAGAGAGAGAGAGCGAGAGAAAACACAATGTGCATGGGCACACACACACACACACACACACACACACACACACACACAAAACTCTGGAGATTAGGGAAGACAAAAACTCCGCTGATTGCTGGAGCGCAGGGCAGCCCCGCGGCGGAGAGGAGGGAGAGGCGGGCGGGGAGGAGGGCTCGGATGCGGGCAGGTCTGCCTGCCTGCCTGCCTGCCTGCCTGGACGTGGGGAACGGCTGCAGGCACGGGAAGGCGTGACCTGCATGGAAAATGCCAGGCAGCTCCAGACGCACACACAAACACAGGCGCGCACACGCTCGCAAATCTCCGGACAGAGATAAGGCGGAGAGCGGAGCGCTGGGAAAGAGGCGAAGCCGTCCCCAGCCAGCGAGCCATCAATCCTCCGCACCGAATCCGCCGGGAAACTCTGCCAGCAGCAAGATGAGGTGAGTACCGCGGCGACGGGCCGAGCCCGGGCCCCGCAGCCCGCGGTGGGAGGGCACGGCCGGGCAGGGGGCAGTCCCGCTGGGGAAGGTTTCTCGGTGATGAGCTCCGGTTCCCCCGTCCCTGAGCGAACGAGGCGATGATGCTCACGCCCCGGCGTCGCGCCGCAGCCCGGCTCGCACGCCGGCATGCCAGCAAAGCCCAAGGGACATCCTGGCATGGGCACGGCTCTGGCACGGCCCAGGGGAGAAGGTACGAGCGAGTGGGACCGGCTGCGCGGGCTTCAGGTTCTTGTACGCACCACGGTCATTTATCACTTCCACACGAGGTGAAGACTTTCCTGTCATGGGGGAGAAGTTTGATGTTGTTTCGCCTCCCCTGCTTCGGGGGAAGCGGAGCCGCGCAAGAAAACAGCCTGTTGAAATGGAGATGATGCCCATTTACACCAGCTCAGCGTCCAGCCCCATGTATGTACTCTGACCAGAGGAGTAACAGTTTTTCCCTTCACACATATTTGTGGTTTCAGAGAAGCTGTCAGAAAAGGGCATGTTCAACCTCACTCCGCTTGAAAGAAAAATCAATCCAAATTTCTCAGCTCCCACTTACTTTTCTTTGTAATGAAGAGCTGAGAAAAGTGATGGCGCTACACAAATGAACCCCAGAAATTTACTGCTCTGGTTTTGAAAGAACACAGGCAGGTTAAAAATAATCCTCTAATGCGGCTTCAATTTCCTCACCAGCATACCTAAATCAAGCCCTGATTCTGAAACCAGGTGTACATGTATGTGTGAGTGGTTCCAATGTCTGTTTTACACACCTACAATCCTTTGCCAGCCTTAGTGCCTATTTTAGAAATTTTCATCTCTAATGGCTCTTATTTCCTGAATATTTCTTTTCCTTTGTATGCTCCAATATGTGTAAAGTGCCTGAGGTCTGCTCCTCTTTCTGGGTCCTATGCAATAGCAGAGGCTTTCATGTTCACACCTCCAGCACTGGGGGTATTCACTCCTTGCACAGAGGAACACTCAGTTTACGCTCCCTTTCATGTTAAATGAAGCTCAAGGCTGGTGTGAAGTCAGATGGACCACCACAGATTTACCTGTTCTCTCTGCCCTCCTCTGGGATAAATAAGTTGTAACACAGCTGGGACAACACTCTTCAGACCAAGACTTTTTAAAAGATGGGTTTGATTGACAAAACATCTTATGGATCCCAGCCTCTGCCTGCTTCTCCATTTTGGGAGAAGGAAGAGAGAGAAGAGAAAGAAAGAAGAGAAGAGAAGAGAATAGAAAGAAGAGAGAGAAGACGTAAGAGAAAGAAGAAAATAAGAGAGATAGAAATCACTCGCTCCCTCTCCTCTCCTCACTCTCCGTCCTCTCTCCCTCCCTCTCCCTCCTCACCTCTCCTCCCTAAGACATCCATAAAGAAGGGTATAGTGTAACATGCAGGGTTGCAAAGCTGAGGCCTGGTTCCATCTTTGCCCAGCTGCAAAGATGTGTGCTGTTTATTGAGAGCTAAGGATTTCAATTTGGCAGGATGAGGCTCAGCAGTAATAATAATAATAATAATAATAATAATAATAATAATAATAATAATAATAATAATAATAATCAGCTATTGCCATGATGCTTTCAATAAATTGATTTAGAGAGCATCATTATTTTATTAAGCATGTTTATGATTATTCTTCCATTAGTTAAGGGTTGTGTTGCCAATGGCTGCTGCCCCCAGAAGCACAGGAAACACTCAGCTCCTGATGGCACTTCAGGCTGGCTGGGAGCTGTGGAGGTGCCTTTTTATCCCTTGTGGCACCCGTGGCACCCACCTTTCAAAGGGGCTTTCCCCTCGTGGGAGGCACATGCAGATCCCACCTCCACCTCCCAGGGGTTGCTCATGGTGCCACGGTGCCTCACCTCCTCTTGCGCGATCCACTTGGGAAGAGATATGAGCCTTCCACAGGTATTGCCACTGCCAGAGTTCCATTCCATCTCCTCACCTGTGTGTTCCAGGTACCCCCTGGCCTGGCCCTTCTGTGCCTTGCTGCTCTGCGTGGCCGATGCCGTGGAGCTGACAGACATGTTTGGGGAGATCCAGTCTCCCAACTTCCCCGACTCCTATCCCAGTGACTCGGAAATGACGTGGAACATCTCTGTGCCTGATGGATTTAAAATCAAGCTGTACTTCATGCATTTTGACCTGGAGTCATCCTACCTCTGTGAATATGACTATGTGAAGGTGAGCTGTGACATCTCAGGGCAGATGGTGGGGTAGACAGCAGAGCTGCTTGGCCAGCTGAGAAAGGGCAGTGCTGGAAAAGCAGAGAACAAGACAGTTCTCCCCATTTTATTGGGCTCAGGAGTGTTCAGTCCAGCAGGCCACGGGGAGAACACAGGTAAGCTGCCAGCACCCCTTGGACCAACAGGGAGTGGGACACCAGAGTCAGAGCTTACCCACAGAGGAACAAATTACTGAAAGTGTTTGGGCACCTGATTCTTACTGCACCCAATGGGATTTTTCACACCTATGGGCTGATAAAACACCTGTGGCTAAACAGCAGTTTGTGCCACTCTGATGCCAGCAAGGAAAACCCCTGAGCTGGGCACACTTTGTCGGACCATGGCTGTAGGTGCCTCTTGCAGCCAGCCTGGATCCCTGGCCACACCTTGCAGGTTCTGTCCAGCCCCACAGGAAGTAAAAGGGAAAGCTCGAGGCTGCTGTGGAGGTTTCCAGGGAGCTGTCATGACCAAAACCTCCAAATATTTCAGTCTGCTTCATTGGGTAACCCACCCAAAATTGTGGTGGCCACACACTGCAGTGCCCCAGAGCAACCTTGCCTTTATACCACAGGTTCCTCCAAGCAGGGCTCTCCTTCACATCCAGGACAAGGGTGGTGAAAATGTGCAAGTGTGGTGCTTCTGGTAGACCAGAAGGAGCAAGCAGGTGCTTTCTAGGTTGCCTGGCTGAACACAGGTTACATCACCACCCAGGATAAGCTTCACCCTGCCTCTCCACACAGAGGCAGGTGGAGCTTGCTCCCAGGTCTGGAACCACAGAACCTGGCCCTGGTGCTACTTGCTAGATAATTGAAATTATTGTTTTATTCTTGCCCTAAGAAAACAAAGCAAACATTTGTGCTTTTTCCTCTTAGGATCTGTTGCTCCCTGCTTTCATTCCCCCTTTGTGCTGGCACTCACTCTGCTACTAACAGCTCTCATTGAGGTTTGATTAGCTCTTTCTGCTTCTCCTGGATCTTCTCCAAGCACAAGGGCCCAGGGACATATATAGAGATATATTGCTTTAAAACCCCAATAAGCTCAAGGAACAGATTTCTTGGAAACTTTCCCCATTCCAAGCTTTACCCCTCCTCCCACCCTTCACCCCCTCCTCTTTTTTCCTTTTCCATAAGGCTCCCTGTTACTTGGCCACAGCACCAACTTGGCACCACAGCTCTCCCTGCCCCTGGATTTCCATAAGAAGGCGGAATTTTTCACAGGGATTTAGATCTCAGCTGTATAAATTTGCTCGGGGCTGTAACTCAGCTTGCTGAGCCTCCACCACAGAATTGAAAAGTGATGAAAATGGATGGATTATGGGAGACCCAGAGGTTACTCTGCTGGGTAAGGGTGCATTCTTGATGCTAAACCACTGGCTTAGAAAACGTTAAGGAGAGCAGTGAATGACTCCATGGCTGTTTTCCTCCTCGGGTTTGTGTGCCCAGCTCTGTATGTACCAGTGCAAGGTGTAAAAACAGCATCAGTCCCCTCTTTGACAGAGGCCACAGTGCATGGCTATAGAATATAACCACAGACCTGGCACAGGTTCTTCTCTGTAATATTCTGCTGGTGCCTGTGAGGAAGCTCCGAAACACGGGCAGATCTCTGTGTTCATTGTGCTCAATGGATTCCCCATCTCTGAACATGTACCATTGCTTTCTGAGCTCATGGGTAACTTATCTCTGCAGCACCAGACGCCAGAGGGTTGAACAGGTTAAATATATGATTATATGCCTCTGTGTGTGTGAAGAAACACCTTCTTGTTTGTTCAGGGTCTTCATCATCTTGACTGCCCTAAGAAGGAGGAGGTTAAAAAGGGGCTGAGCAGGTGGGGACTCAATTCAGGACAAGCAAAAAGCACCTGTGCCAGGCCTTTACTTCCTTTGCTCCCTGGCTGCCCACATCCAAGTTCTTAAGCAGTGTAGAAACTCATCCCAAGTGGCAAGTTGAGGGTGATCTGAGCTGTAAACCTGCCTTCGGGGTGGTCTGCAGCAGGGAACAGTTTCCAGAGCTCTGAAACAATGGCTAATTAAAACAATAGCTGTTTATTTATATATGCACACACACACTTGTGCGTGTGTATATATATAAAAAGAATGTGGCTCCTAAAGAAATCCTCACAGCATGGGAGGCTTGTCCGTGCAAATGGGGATGGCAGAGAAGGAGAGTCGCACTTCAGTAAGGAAGTGAGCCAAGGAGGAATGGGAGGAGCAGCCATCCCCAAAATACCCACCTGGAGAAGCCCCCCATGCAGGTAGAAAACTCCAGTCACAGGCTGGGAAGCCAAACTCTGGGACTCAGCACATCGGATGCAGCCTCTCCTCAGGCCAGGGATGGCTGCTGTCAGCCAGCTGCCAGGTGCATGTGGGCAGGGATGGAGCAGTCACCCACCCTGGGCTGCCCTCTTCCTGCTCCTTCCCTTTGCTGTGCTGCCCAGCAGCCCCTGCCCAGCTCATCACCAACCACAGGGAACCAGTTTGGAGGTTCCTCATTTGCAGAGAGTTTCACCAGCCTGCATCACTGGCCCAGGGCACCCAAAAAGTCACAGCCCTGACTAGAAAATCAGGTTAAATGACTTGAACGGTGTCTCTGAGGAGCACCATGGCAGGGAGATGGGCAATGGAATCCTGGCTTCTAAGGAGCCATCATGAGTAAATATCCAAGCTTATTATAGAGATCTGAGCCTGGGGACCTGTCCACGAGGGTTTGCACATTGCTCAGTCAGGCCCTGGAATGAGATCAGCCCCCAAGAGCTTGGCAGCCAGCTAGAGCCAGCTCCTTGATTGGAACGAAGATGGGGGGACACCCTGTCAGTGATTGATGAGGCACTGCGGGGGGACTGCAGGACCAGGGAACAAGCGAAGTTTTTCATTCGGGGCAGTACATGCCCAGCCTGGGGCTACAGGAAGGGTGATCAGGACCCATGTACACCTCCCTCTGCACAAACGAGGGAGAAAACGCACAAATCAAGGTCTGGCATGAACTGGGGTTTCAGGAGGAGTGCATCCTCTTTTGGTCCTGTCAGCCAGCCCCAGCCAGGGCGTCATTCATTCCCTGGGAGTGTGGGGTCCCAAAAGGAGCACTTTGAACCCCAGAAAGCAGCTGGGAGAAGGAAGAGCCCAGGGCTTTGCTGCTTGTCTTGCCCATCCTGATAGCTCTCAGCAGAGGTGTCTGGTGGCACTGCCTACTCCCCTGCGCCACTGGGGACAGGGCAGCAGGCAGAGGAGGAAGACCAGGCATGGGAGCAGATCATCAGCTCTTGCAGGACTCCAGCATCCTGCCTGGGTCTCTTTTTACCCCCAGCCCCTCCAGGGAACCAGCCTTGCCCAGAAATAGTGCGTGTGGGTGCAGCTGCCATGTGGGAAGGGACAGGCTGGAAGCCAAGCCAAATCCACAGCACAGGAAACCAGCCATCCTCCTTTGTCACCCATAGCAGGGCTGTGGGGTGACAAACCGATGTTCCCATGGAAATTCAGGGCAATTTCATGCTTGCATATGGAAGGACCCTTGGTGTATCTTGGGGAGAAGATCTCCAGGAGACTTGGAAGCTTTTGCAGGGGCTTTCCCTGCTTCATTCCCAATATCCAGGAGCAGCAGCAGCAGTGAAAAAAAAAAGCCCCGTTGCTCTGGGTGTTGCCTTCTTGCCACGCTCTGCGGGGCCGCTCGGCGGGGGCCACGTCGTGCCCTGCCCTGGCTCTGAGAGTCTCCTCCCCATGTCATGTTCCCAGTGTCTTCAGCCCAGCCCTGCGATTTCTCTGCCTAATGAGCCATTTATATATATTACAAGTGGTATGTTTGGCCTTCATCAGTCCAATTAGTGCATTCCTGCAGGGCTGGAGAGGGGGGGCTGGTGGCGGCTGTGTTTCCGTATTGCTCCTCTCCGGCAGCAGACACCAAACTGCCAGGGCCAAATTCCCCTCGGTGTTTCTGGCATTTCATTAACCCCCTGGCTGCAGGAGGCACCTCCTGAGCATCAGTGCTCCCCGGCATCCCCAACAGCCCATGCCCTGGGGAAGCCTTTTTTCCCTGCCAGCCAGGGCATCCCAGCTCCTGCCCCCAAGGGGGGAATCATTGTGGGGCAGAGAGGGGCCCCACAACTTGGGACACTCCTTAGCCACAGCACCGACCAAAATGCAGAGGGATAGAGCTACAGCCAGAGAGGGACTCCAATCTGCCTCCACCCAGAAGGGCAGAAGTCTTAATGAGGGACTGAGGATGCAAGAAGAAACGGGGAAGAACAGCAGGAGGCATTGGCAAGGGTAAATTTAAGGCACAAGGGTGTCGTTACATTTTATTTTTCAAAGGAGGATTCTTTCAGCGTATTTTTATAGGGAATTTCTCTGTGGCAATTGATATTTCCCTCAGGGACACATCTTCTCTAGTGAAAACGTCGACATCGTGACCCGAGAGGGAGAAACTCCAAACAAACAACCAGGATTTAATTACCAGCCTGCTCGCTGGATGTAAATGATCTACAAAAAAGTATACAAGTCCCCAGCAGAAGCAGCAAATATTAACCAGGGATGATGACCTCTCTGTTTAGTTTACTGCTGAAGGGCTGCCTCTGCTCCCTGTGGCTCGGGGCATGGGACCCGTCTCAGATAAGGAGCTGTGGATACCTCCAGTGAGGAGAGCACAGCTCTCCCGGGGCCCATCCTGCCACTCCAGGGCTGTGTCCAGGGATGCTGGGGGCAGTGCTGGGGCTGGCCCCACGCCTGGAGCATCCTCGAGCCCAGACCCAGGGCACCGGGAAGATTTTCCAGCCCTTTGGGAAGGCTGCGCTGCAGGTCCTGCGCTCTCTGGGGCTGAAGGCAAGGAATGGGAGCTCACACAGTGGCTCTTGGGTCCTGGCAGAGGTGACAGCCACCCGCCCCACAGAGAGCAGCTGGCTGGAAATTCCTCCTTCCCACGGATTTCCTTAAGAAAAAGCATTTTCTGTGGAAGAGGCGCGTCCCACGTGCTGGCGCAGACAGGGATGAAATGCCTTTTTCCTTCTCTTCTGGTGATGGCACTCCCGTTTTTCAGTCTGAAACCCTATTTCATTTCAAAACAATCTTTCAGATTTAAAAGCAATTCTAAAGCACCACAGTATATTTCAAAGGGATTGAAACCAGATGGAGACCAAATTACTTGTTTTCTTTTTTTTTTTTTTTTTTGCCCCAGAATGCTGTTACAAAAAAAAAAATCAATTGGGTTTTTGTCCCCAAAGCAGGGTGCGTGTTTTTTCTCAAAATTCCCAAAATTTATCATCGGAAAGTGTCTCTCTTTTCTGGCCAGCTCCAGCTTGTATGAGAGGATGGAAAATATCTGGAGGCAATGTCAAGGCATGCTGAGTTGCCATTTCCATGTTGGCTTTCCCTGGTGTGAACGAGTTTCCGCCTGTTTGTTCAGGTCTGGGAAATTTCCCTTTCAGCCCCAGACCTCCCCCAGCAGGCACAACCCGAGGGTCTCTAGGTGACAGGGATGGAGTCAGAGAAGGGTCCCAGGGCCTTGCTGAGGCCAAGCTAGCCAGGGGTAGCATTCCAACACCTCCAGGACCCCATCAGCCCCGTGCAGATGACTGTTTTCCCCAGGCATGTGCTGGGGGGCTGTGCACTTCATTACAGCCTCAATAACGGTGGCTTGGCTCAGCAGTGGTGGTGTTCATCACGTTCCTCTGCCGAGGCTTATTCCCATCCAGATCCCCAGGGGGAAAGCAGGCAGGGTGCTGGGAACTGCCTGGGAGAGGTCCTGGTTGAGGCAGGTCGGGCATGGGATGTGTAGGAGAAGGAGGTGGATCAATGCTGGAGAAAACAGCAAGGAAAAAGGAAAGGAGAGGGTTTCCAGGGAAAACTGAAAGGTTTTCTGCAGGGATTACAGTGCTTTAAGGCACAGATAAAGCTGTGTTTTAAAGGGATGCACATAGAGACTACTGAATGTGATGATAGGACAACAGGGCACCCCAGCTCATCACTCCCTTTCCTCAGCCCTCTGGGTGCATGGTCAGAGTCCCAGCAGTGCCTGGAACCACAGCTCTGGAGTCACACACAGAGCCTGGGTGGGAGGGACAGGACCAAGCTTGTCTGAGGCAGCCCAGGGGACAGAAACAAATTACAGCTGCTGCTTTGAGCTGATGCAAAACCAACAGGCAGGGACTCCTCTAGGCCCCTCACAGAGATGCTCGCTGTCTGGATCAGTGTTTGAGCCACGGGAAGAGGTGAGGGGAAGCATTTCAGGTACCACCAGCTCTGAGTGTGAATGACACAGCCCAGGGCTGATTTTCACACTCCTTCTTCTGCACTGCTGCCCCATGTCCTCATCCCAGCTCCCAAATGGGCTCCCACCCTGCATCCTCCCCTTACACCCCCCAGGTCCTCCCTACATCCTGGATGCCACCTGCTCTTGGCATCTGCCTCAGAGGTGCCTCAGGCAGAACAGGCAGACCTGAGTCCCTGTGCCCCGTGGAGACACTGGTGAGTCCTGGCAGGGGCCAGCCTGGACAAGCACAGGCAGAGGATATGAGGTCCTGGATACAGAAGACGACTCCAGTCCCAGTCTGACCTCCCCAGGGAACTCACAGCAGGCTCTCCAGGCTCACCCCTTCTTTCTGCTAACAGATCGAAACTGAGGACCAGGAGCTGGCAACCTTCTGTGGCAGGGAGACAACAGACACAGAGCAGGCTCCAGGACAGCAAGCGATCCTGTCCCCAGGGCCCTACATGGGGCTCACCTTCAGGTCTGACTTCTCCAACGAGGAACGTTTCACCGGCTTCGATGCCCATTACACCGCTGTGGGTAAGCAGCACTGGAGCCTGCAGGGCCAGCTTGCTAGGGTGGGCAACCAGATTTGCAGGGACCACGTCCCAGGCTAGCCTTGGGTTCCCCAGCAAGAGAAGGACTCGTGTGCAGCCCTTGGGCCTGTGGGACTCACTGGGTGCTCATGCGATCCACCACACGGGATAACGGATTTCTCGGTGCTGTGGCAAAAGCCCCCGCGAGGAGTGACGTGTGGAGAGCTTCAGGGTGACCTCCCTTCCTTGTTAACTCCATCCTAGATGTGGATGAGTGCCTGGAGAAGAGCGATGAGGAGCTGGCTTGTGACCACTACTGCCACAACTACATCGGCGGGTACTACTGCTCCTGCAGGTTTGGCTACATCCTCCACTCCGACAACAGGACCTGCAAAGGTACCACAGGCACAGCCCAGACGCAGGGATGGGCACACAGAGGGTCCCTGAGTAGGCATCACACCTACCAAGCGCAGGCAAAATGGTCCTTTTTTGCTGCCAGGAGGGATGAGGTGCCTCTTCCCCTACAAACCAGTAGTCTGGGAATCCTTCTCCCAGGGGCTGTGCTCCTCAACTAAGCTCTATAGACCTTCTCAAGTCAGAGAAATGAAAAGGTTTAGTCCCTGCTCTGAATCTGTATCATGTAGATTAGCTGGGACTAGCTCACAGCCCAGGACTTCTGTGCCATGGGAGTATTTGGAAGTTGGCCGTGTGAGATTCTCCTTCATGGACATATATTTGGGATCCATGTACCCATATTTGGAATCCATGGATCCACCCAACAGACCCCGCTCCACTGGGAGGATTCCTGAGTATGGTCAGGGCTGGGACATGCCTGTCAGGGCCCTGATGGAGCCACGGCTGTGTTTCAGTGGAGTGCAGTGACAACCTCTACACCCAGAGGAGCGGGGTGATCACCAGCGCCGACTTCCCCAGCCCATACCCCAAGAGCTCGGACTGCCTGTACCGGATCGAGCTGGAGGAGGGTTTCTTCATCACCCTGAACTTCGAGGACAGCTTTGATGTGGAAGACCACCCCAAGGTGACCTGTCCATATGACCACATCAAGGTGAGCTGGGCTCTGCACACTCCTCCTCTCGTACTCACCTTTTGTGTCTCCAGTGCCCTGGTGATGGGATCAAAATCATCCCAGTCTAAACAGGGATGGTGGAATCAAGAGCCCTATCCTCTTATGACCCCATGTCTCTTTACCACATCTGCTTGTGACCCTTTTGGACAACAGTGACCCTCTTTCTGCTCAGATCCCCCCAGCACATGGTGCCTAAGCCCCACTCCAGCCCCATCCACTGACCTCAGGGATCAAAGAGCCCCCTCAAATCACCCACTCATCTTTGCCTCGGCAGATCAAAGCAGGCCAAAAGGAGTTTGGACCTTTCTGTGGAGAAAAGTCCCCGGGACGCATTGAAACCCAAACCAACAGCGTGCAGATCCGCTTCCACAGTGACAACTCTGGAGAGAACAGGGGCTGGAAGTTGTCATACACAGCAATTGGTAACTCCTGCTGCTTTCCTCTGTTTGCTGGGCTTGGGAATGGGAAGGGCATTATAATGCCTGCAGGTGGACACCATGAGTTTGGTGGTCCACGATCCTGTCTCCAGAAAGGATCTGTTCCAGAAATCACAATAGGAGAGGCATAAAATAACAGGGAGCCCTCCCTCCAAAGGGTTCTTTTTTTCCCTACAAAAACTGAGCTCTGAAACGAGACCATATTGCAAAGCAGAGCAATTTTGGGCAGGATCATTGCACAAGGTATGATTATTAGCTCCCAGATTTGTAATGCTCAAAGCCAGAGAATTACAGACTGAAGGAAAGAAAGACATGGAGCCTCCATGCCTTCTAAAAGAGCCTGGCTGAGCCATACCAGTGTAGACTAAGAGTAAAAGCAGGGCAGAGATGCTCAAATTCTGCTACATGGGCTGGGTGGAAGAGCTGGGACTTTACATCTGCTCCATTTATTCCTCTGCTTAGCTTCATTTGCTCTTAATTCAAAGGAAACCCCTGCCCACTGGTGCAACCACCAATCAATGGGAAAATTGAGCCTTCTCAAGCCAAGTACACCTTCAAAGACCAGGTTGTCGTCAGCTGCAACACTGGATACAAAGTGCTGAAGGTATGGATTGACATCATGGAGCTGGGAATATCGGTAGGGAGAAGAGGATACTTCCTCTCAAAGCCATTGCATTTCTGGGAGAGTGAACACAATCACACATCACCCTCACCCCCTTTCCAGGGGCAAGGGAAACACCTCTGAGAGCCAACACCTTTCCTTTCCAAAGACAGAGGAAAAGAGGAGATAGCCCTGCCCTGAGCCACCCTCTCAGCATCCCTCCGGAGCCAGCGAACTCTGGCACCTCTGCCAGAGAAAAAGTCAGCAAAAGCTCTGAGGCAGCTGCCAGGGCTCTGCCTGCCCCCCACCTCAGTGGGCACTGTCTCAGCAGCCCTGCAGAGGCCAGCCTCCACTGACTGGGAGGTCCTCGGGGACTTGGGGACAGCTTCAGCGAGTCATGGGGGGCAGGATTTTGGCAGGCTCTCTCTGGGAAACAGCTGAGAACCACAGAGAGCATGGCTGACTCATGGGGTGGTTGTCTTCCCCCCAAGCCAGTAGCCCACTTTTACTCCCAACATGGGCTTGAGTATTTCTCTGATCTCCTGCCAGTCCCATCCTTCATGCAGAGCTGCCTCCTCACCCATCTCATCATTTACAACAGGAATAAGTGACTCCAGTTCTTTGGCTTTCAGCGTGCCACTGAGCTGCTGGCAACAAGAAAACTCCTCAAGGTTTTCATTATGATCTCATTGCAATTTTTAACTAAAAAAAGTCCCCTTCCAGGGGATGCTGGATATAACTTGTTTAAATCACCAAGAAATTCCCTTTTTATTGAGAGATTTATTTCTTTGACTTGAACATTGATAGGATTTTTTGTTGTTGTTGGTACCTTCTGCACAGGATAACGCGGAAAGTGACTCCTTCCAGATCGAGTGTCTGAAGGATGGCACATGGAGTAACAAGATCCCTGTCTGCAAAAGTAAGGACACCCTTCCCTACCCTGCCAATGTCCTTTTCCTGCTAAAATCATTTCATGCCAATGGGAGCTGCCCTGCCAGAGTGGAGTTCCTTACTCAGAGACATGAACCCAGCCAGGCTACGTAACCCTGCAAAGCTCTTTTGGCTTGTTCCTGGATGATGTAACAGGGCTCAGGCCAAATGCCACAAGCAGGAGATTGGTGCTTTCATTAAGATTACTCTATAATTTGATTCATGAGCCACTTTGCTGTCTCTCTGTCAAAGAAAGAGCAAGCCTGGCTCTTGAGAACTGGGTCTGTCAGGTAAGCCTGGGACAGGCCTGTGATAATCTAGTTCCTAGTCCAAATTTCCTTCCCAATGGAGGCTATTAAAATGCAGGGCATTAGAGAGGTCCCAGGAATTAGCCTAAACTGGGCACTGCTCAGGTAAGTGAGAGGGGAGAGAAAAATGTTCAAATATTTACAAAACTTAAAATGGGAGAGAAGGAAAAAAAAAAAAAAACAACACTTGAAAGGAGAGGTGATAATTTGAATAATCTCTTCTTTCATCTAACCCAGCTCTTCTCTCAGCTCAGGTTTGGGAGATGTACCTGATCGCAACTTCTCTCTTTCCCCCAAGCCTCTCAGAGCTCAGGGAGGCTCTCACTGCTGCTCAGTGCTGTAAGGCTGGCCCAGAGAGGAGCAAAACAGCAAACGTGGTCAGGGATTGTCCCAGATCCTTCCAGGAGAGGCAGGAGGGGATGCTTTCTAGGGGTGTTGGGATCCAGGTTCTCCTCATCTAGACAGACTCTTTTCCTTTTAATACTATTTTGCGTCTTACTGTGGGAGAGAGTATTTCTGGAGTTCTAATTCATGTTTTCTCAAGCCAAATGGAAATCGGGGGGCTCTCAGACTTGCTAAATAGATTAATAACTGAAAGGGCTCCTTAAAAACTGGGGGGTCAGTGATGCCTCTGTCCTACTGAGGAAGTCCTCACTCCTACACGTTCACTACCACAGATTCCTATTGATTTTATCCAGCTTGAACAGATCAGAGAAAAATTTGCATTGTCTAAAAATTAGAACAAAATCTAGGTAAATATTTTTTAACACCAAAAACTATGATCTTTTTGAGAAAATTGAAATTATTACCTGCATTGTTCCAGCTGGGCTGGAACTGATTCTTGTGTAATATGACCCACTACACTAAATTTCTAAGATTTTTTTGGAAAACCAAGAAGCCCCTAAATGGACAATTTAGGCCTCCAGACTGCAAAGACTCCCATCTCCCCAGGATGTCTGTGAGAGGCAGGGCATAAACAATGCAGAAAATAGAAAACTTCTCAGCAAAGTGGACAAAATCCAGCTCCATAGCCTGGAGAGGCTAAACAGAAACCTGTGCTTCTCCCAGCCACCACCCCCAGGTTGCCCTGGCTGAGCAGAGCGAGGGCATCCCCAGCAGGGCCGTGGCTCCGCTGGCATCCACGGCACCCTGGCACGGCTCGCTGGGAGCTCATTAACGATTCTGGTGGTTTGGGGGCTGGGTTTCCTGCATGTCTTTCTCTGCTCATCTACTAATTGGGCTTTCTCTCTCTGCTCTCCTCCTTCCCCTCTGCTTTCGGTGCAGCTGCAGATAGAGCCAACAACCAGACAGAGGGAAGAGCCGGCTTGGAGGAGGTGGCCGCCTGAGGCTGGCGCCGGCCGTGCCGCCCCGACGGGCAGCCTGTCTCGATGCCCCTCTGATCTGTCCAGTACCCAGGGCGGGTTCCCTTTCCACTGGCCTGGCTGCCAAATCCATCTCTGTGGCTTGTCTAACCGGCATGGCACTCTTAACCCCCACGCCTGGTGCTTCCTTAACTCCGTCTCGAGAAGGGTGAAGGAAATTGGCGTCGAGCCCCCCTTTCCCGGTGACACCCTGCCCCACGGGAAGGGGGCCCACCCGGCCCCAGCACCGCTGCCTGGGGACCACGTGCTGCTGCCAGCTCCCAGCATCTCTGCATCCCTCCCTCTCCACTCGGACTCCTGGGCCCCCTCGGCTCCCCCTCCAAGGGCGGCGCAAGGATTGCGGCACGGCCGCCCGGTTGGTCGGTCGCTGGGTTGGATTCGGTCTCCCACTGTCCTTCCTCCCTGGCCCAGCGTCACAAATAAGAAACGCTTCTTCCTCTCCTCTCTCCGAGAGTCCTGGTGCCTTTCAGACCCTCCAGACAAGGAGGCCTGGAGGATGGGTTGGCATCACCAGCCCTTTCCTGCAGGCACTGAGCCCTGGCACCGAGGCAGGGGGATGGGTGTTCCTCTGCTTCCCCTGTGCTCCCCACGGCTGGCCTGGCAGAGGTGAGGACACACTGGCTGGCTGCAGCTGAAGGAGGTCAGAGCCTGGATCTGACCCCTTTCACATCCCCAGGAACCATGGGCATGCATGCTGTACTCCCTGGGGCACTGGAGGCTCCACTAGGAGGATGTTGGGATGTGGAACAGAGGCTGGGAGAGGAAGAGGTGTGTGTTGGGGATATCAGTCCACTTCTGGTCCTACAAATACAGAGATGCTAAATGGCCCCTTTCCAGAGGGAAAACTCTAGAAAGGATCACAGAACAAATGCCCTCCCCTTACCCTTTCAGCAGGGCCTGGGACGCTGGTGCAGCAATACCTCTCTACAAGAGCCGACTCTCCAGGGATCAGGCCTGGTCTGAGACACACAGGGAGGAGATGGGCTGTGCAGGCCAGTGAATGCTGTCCTGCAGCCATAAACAATCCCAGAGTAGAGAGGCAGGCCAGGATGGTCCCCTGACATTCATTCCCTCTTTCCTGCAAGGAAACAGGTACCCAGTCTCCACCCAGCCTGCCTGCACCTACACACTCATCCCATCACTTGCTGTCTCTACAGACAGTGGAGGGTACCCTGGGGAATGGTGAGCTGCAGTATTTTGCCATAAACCAGGCTTTTTTCACCCAAGGAACTAGACAATCTTGAGCAATGGTACATATCCCTGGTTCCAGCTACAATGTCTAGTGAATTCTCTCTTTGTTAGCCTTGATCAGTTAGGACTGCTGTCCTCGTTCCCTTCACATCCTGGAGCACATGGGAACCAACAGACCTCAAACCACCCCTGATCCACAGGATCTGCTTACTGCAAAGTCACCATTTCCCTACTCAACCCCTCATCCTAAACACAGCAGAACCCAGCTCCACAGCATTGATCCTTGGCAGGATCAGACCCTGGCTCCTGCCCTCCACTGGGGCAGGTCACCCAGGGTGGGGTAGGGGAAGGCTGCACAGCATCACCCAAATGTACTGTGAACATGGTAGGAAGGCTCAGCTCCAAGGAGGTGACTGCTGGATTTGGCAGATGAACCCTCCCACAGCCTGGGGTCTTCCCTGGCACAAACCTAATTTGGGGGACAAGTTGTGGGGAGAGGCTGGGCAGAGCACTCTGAGGGATCATGCTGAGAAAGGAAACCATGGACAGGCCATGGGGAAGGGCAATGGCACCCCAGAGTTATTCTCCCTCCATCAGACCCTGTGTCGACACCAGGGATCAGTGAAGCAGAGCCAACCCCTGCTGTCTTGGGGAATGGAGCAGGGTTGGTCTCACCCACATGTACTGGCCTCAGCCCTGCCTGCAGACCAGCCAAGCCACGCTCTCATCAACATCCTTCATCTGCTGTATAGGACAGCCAGGACCAAGGGCTGTTCCTCCTGATCTGTAAACGCTCATCAGCACTGTTTGGTGAGCAAGACCAGAGCAGGAAGGACAGGGCTGAGCTCCCAGCAAAGCCTTGTACGTAGAGGAGCAGCCCTGATGCACAGCTGTGAATCACTGCCTGCCTCTCCCTGCGCACCTCTACAGTGCAAAGGCTCTCTGGGACCATCTCACAACAGACTTCACCTGCCAGAATAGGCTCCTTCCCCTCTCACTGGTGTAGCAGAGAGACCTGGCACTACATGGAGGGGCTCCTGGGCCTGGGGTCTCCAGCAGTGAGTGGTGTTGGTGACACAGCCTGTGGGTGGGAACATGCTGCTGCTGTTCCATGGTGCCACTCACGTGCTCTGTCTGTGCAGAGTGGTCCGGGAGGGTTTCACAGAGCCAGGCTGCCCTGCCAAGACAGAGCTTCCTGCAGTGCCAGAGAGAAAAGGGATGCAGGCCCTTGGTCTGTCCCACAAGACCCCCATCCCATGCCAAAGCCCAGCACTCCCTGCCTGCTGGCTGGTGAACACCCCAGGATACAGCACAGGGTTCAACCCCCCCCTTCTGTGTTGGCTTTCAGTTGCTGACTGCAAAGCGCCGCCGGAGCTGGAGCATGGCTTTGTCACCTTCTCCACCAGGAACAACCTGACCACCTACCAAGCAGCCATCCAGTACCACTGCCAGCACCCCTACTACCACATGGCCCCCAACAGCACCGGTGAGCAGTGGGGCCAGGCCACGTCCCCCCGGCACAGTGAGGCTGGGCACAGGGGGTGCGATGGGGGGAGCCTGGGATGGCAGCTCCAGGGTGCTCTGCAAACAGCAGGCTGTGGATGGAGCCTACACATACCAAACCCTGTCTGCCCTGCCTGCACTGTCAGACTGGACAAATTCTGCTCCACAACGAGGTAGGATGGAGTTGGCCCTGCTGGTTGCTTTGCCACAGCAGCGTGAGTGTTCTGTGCTCTGACCCTGCCATCTTCTCCCTGCTGACTACAAAATTTTCTGTGTCTCTGTGTTCTGTGGCTGCTAGAGAGAGCACCAGGTCCAGCAGCCTCTGGAAGGGCTCTGCAAGGCTCCTCACCTCAGCACCCAAATGTTCAGCACACACAGAGCTCAACAGAAAGCAGTGGGATCATATCAGACTGAGTTTTTCCTGCCATGCCCCTTGGTCCACAACCACAGAAAAACCATAAGGTGGTTTATCAAGCACCACAGCTCGCTGTACCCTTCAGACTCAGTTCTGGACAGTAGAAAGGGTGCATAGACAGCCCAGCCCTTCTCCCTTCTCCTCCCTCAGCAAGCAAAGCCAAGAGAATTCCTCACATTCTTGTCTCCCTGCTTTTATCTCCCTGCATATGGTCCCAGCATCACATATGAATTAGCAGAATGGGCATTGGCAGCATTTTTATGTGGAAGCAGCTGCCAGCTGAGGCTGAGGCTATAGCACAGCCCTCCAGACAGCTCAAGACAATCAAACTGAGGATGGAGACACGTCCCTGCATGGGGCCAGGGCCAGCATGGCCCCCTGGGAATGGAGCATGGAGGGCATTAAAAGGGAGGTCACTTCCTGCTCTGAAAAAGGGTTCAAAGGGCCCTGACAACTGGGCAAGGTCTCCTCACTGGAAAGGACAATCCCTCATGCCAGGACCAGAGCCCAGCTAACATTTTGCTCTCTTCCAGCCACCTACACGTGCGATGCATTGGGGCAGTGGAGGAGTGAGGAGCTGGGGACCAAGCTGCCGTCCTGCCGACCAGGTACTGCTGCTGGGGTGGCTGGTTCCCACAGCGAGGGCTGCGGAGCAGGGACACGCAGGGGAGGGTGCTGCCATGCAGGAACGCTGCTCCTTGGGACAGTGCCAGCCACACCTCGCCAAGTGCCACAATGCGTGGTCAGGAGGGCGGTGGGGACAGGGGCTCCCTGCTATCCCAGCAGGCCCAGACTGTCGGGGTGCAGTGGTGGCACCAGGGTCACAGCCATCCCAGCTGCCAGGGCTCCCCAAGCTCCCCACTCCAGCACACAAGGAATCCAGCAGCCCACTGGCCACGTTCAGCCCCCAGTGTCCCTGGAGGTGGTTTTAGCCAAGAGCAGATCGTTACCTGGCTGTCAGCTCCTCTTGGCACTGTGTACACATCCAGTAGCAATTATCACCTCTTCAAGCCTTCCAGAAAAACACAAACTGCTTTACAGGGAAGGAAAAGTCCTGGGTCTTTGAGCAGTGGCAGAAATGTTTGCAGCCAGCACGTTTCCAGGCCAGGCACCTGCTCGGGATTAAACAAACGTCTCCGGGACAGTTTCTGGCCACAGCCAAGCGTGGGGCCAGGCTGGCTGGCACGGCAGGGGCCCGCAGGCAGCTTGGGTGTGGATTATAGTGGGATGTGCAGGGATGGCTGTCCAGAGAGGTGCAAGGATCCAGCTGCCATGCAGCAGCTGCAGCTGCAACCATCCTGGGGTTCAGACACCATCCCAGCCCCATGGAGGGTATCTGTTCTCCAGCCTTGCTGAGACACTGCAAGGCTAGAGGAAGGACTCCTAAGATTCCCTGCATCCCACAAAACTCCAAGACCCAGGCTGTGGCTGCTCTTGTTGTGGCAGCTGCTCTCTGCATCTCTACTTGATGTTTCAGCCTGAACTAATTTGAGCTGGGAGCATACGGGGACAGCTTTGGAGCCATTGCTGCTTTCATGGGCCACTTCCAGGCCTTGTGATTAGTGACAGGAGTCAGAGAGACTTCAGGAAAATGGAAAATCCCAGAGAGAGGGTGATGCTCTCCTGAGATCAGCATCTGCAGGCAGCAGCTGGCCAGCTGCTCTTCAGCTCTTTCCCTGAGTCTCACGCACCTCCCCATCAATAGGAACCTCTGTTCCAGGCTCTGCCTGCCTCTGCCATTAGTGGGAGCATTTGCAGCCTGGTCAGCATTTTTGATATGTAATTTAATGGAATAAATATTTGGCTGGATGTACTTCCTCTAAAAGAATCTCCCTGGGACAGCCATCGGCTTTGGTGCAGCAGAGCAGCTGGGCTGGGACACAGGAATTCTTTTCCTGAGCATGTTTTCTATTCCTTTCAGCACTGGGAAAGACAGAGGTGCAGAGCACATGCAGAGACATATTCACCATGTTCCTCCCCACTAGAGTTACATTTTTCCTAGAGACAGACCCCAGCCTCAAGAAATCCACATTAGCAGCTTCCAGTGCCCCTGGCCTGGTTCCAAAACTGATTCTCACCCTGACCCCACCACCCTGAGGGGTCAGACCCTCTGTTTGTGGGGCTTTGCATTGTCCCCTCACAGCACAGGTGGCATTTGAGGCAGAGTCCCAGCACTTTCCATGGAGTATCTGGGGTTTTTTTGCAGATTGAGAGGGATGAGACCAGCACATGAGTTGCTGTGATTCAGGACTCTTCCAGATGTAGGACAAGCCGAAATAGGCTCCCACAACCTCCCAGTGACATCAGCATCCCCAAACCTGCGAGTCCCCCTCCACAGTGCTGCCACAGGCAGGAATCAGCCCTGCCACGTACAGCCATGTCCAAAGGCTTAAGTTCCCTAGGGACAGGATTGTCCCTCCCTCCCCACCCTGTCCAACCTCTCAGAGACACCTTCAGCATCCTGATTCCCTCATCTTCCCAACACTGTGATAAAGCCCCTGGAAGCAAAGCAGGCACCATGTCAGGACTCTAGGCATTAATTCTGGGTCTGTTGAAGAGCTGAGCAGAGAGGTTCTGGTTTGGCTGCCAGAATTGCGGGTGATGAGATACAGGAGTAAAACCCATGGTGCTAGGCAACATTCCATGGCCAAGCCTTCTCCAGCCACAGCAGCTCCAGGAGGGCAAATGCCATGGCTATGAGAACACAGACCTCGTGACAGGTCTCAGAGTGAGGGGTGAGACTGGGTTGATGTCAAGCTCCAGTCCTCCCACCATCCCTCCCCTGGGTCTCTTGGCACACTGAGCAGGAGCCAGGCAAGTGCCTGAAAGGTCTGGGAAGGGCTGAGTGAGCTCACAGGTCACAGTGAGGCTATAAGATTACTCATTTGGCCTTTCTGCTTCTGAAGTGGTGTGAATCTAGCCAAATTACTCCAGAAACGGAAAATGGAAAGAAAAACAGAACCAAAAAAGACAAAAGAGAGTGTTTGGTTTGAAGACAACCAGCCACACAACCTGCAGGGACACCCCTTTTCATTTGTTCCCTAGACAAATAAGCTGGAAGTAACCCCTGTCCCTTCTGTCCCCAGTGTGCGGCCGGCCAGCTCGTCCTCTGCCTGGCATCATCAAGCGCATCATCGGCGGGCGGAACGCGGAGCCCGGCTTCTTCCCCTGGCAGGCGCTCATTGTGGTGGAGGACATGTCCCGGGTGCCCAACGACAAATGGTTCGGCAGCGGGGCCCTGCTCTCAGAGTCCTGGGTGCTGACAGCCGCCCACGTGCTCCGGTCCCAGCGGCGGGACAAGACCGTCATCCCCGTCTCCAAGGAGCACGTCACCGTCTATCTGGCCCTCCATGACGTGAGGAACAAGATGGAAGCTGTCAACAGGACGGTGGAGAGGATCATCCTCCATGAGGAGTTTGACATCCAGAACTACAACCATGACATCGCGCTGGTCAAGCTGAAGGAGAAGGTGACCATGGGGAAGTACGTCATGCCTGTCTGCCTGCCCCAGTTTGAGCACGAGCTGGAGGGGCCTCACCCCAACACGCTGGGGCTGGTGGCTGGCTGGGGAATCTCCAACCCCAACATCACCATGGACGAGATCATCAGCTCAGGCATGAGGACCCTGTCTGACATCCTGCAGTACGTCAAACTGCCCGTGGTGCTGCACGCCGAGTGCAAGACCAGCTACGAGTCGCGCTCAGGCAACTACAGCGTGACCGAGAACATGTTCTGTGCTGGCTACTATGAGGGGGGGAAGGACACTTGTTTGGGAGACAGCGGGGGAGCCTTCGTCATCCAGGACCCAGGAACACGGAGGTGGGTGGCCCAAGGGCTGGTCTCGTGGGGTGGCCCGGAGGAGTGCGGCAGCAAGCAGGTGTACGGTGTGTACACCAAGGTCTCCAACTATGTGGACTGGGTGGAGCAGAAAACAGGCTCCTCGGAGAGATGGACATTTCTGGACCCGGAGCTGGAGAGATGAGTGACTAAGCAGCCCGCTGCCACCGCGGCTCTCTTTATTCTTGTTATTGTTTAATGTGCTCCAGACCCGGGTCTTTCGCAAGCAATAGCCACGATATTCCACGCACGCCAGGCCCTTGCCAGGTCATTTGTTTCTCTCGGTCCCCCATCCCTTCGCTCTCGTTCTTAGGAAATGCTTGCTAGGGAGCTGGAGGGAGGGGGCGAAGGACGAGATCTCAGCTGGTGTCCTTCGCATGTGCTGCCCATCTGCAAACCACACCCACACTCCAGGGAACTTCCCTCCAAGCCAGGGAAAAGGCACAGCAATTGAGGCAGCGTTTCCCTGACACCAAAGCTTTGTGCTGTCCACAGGGAATTGTCCCCAGCCCTAGGACTCTCTGGCCAGATCTCTCCATTGGAAGATGCAATTACAGAGCTTCAGAGCCTATGGACAGTGCAGGAAACCCACGTGGGCAGGCCTGGGCCTCACAGGTTCCCCACGCTGGTGAACCCCTCTTCTGTGCAAGGAGTAGCGAGAGAGTCCTGGGAGTCTGCCATTATTTTTATATGCAAATAAACATCCCTTCTTGGTGGCATCCCAGGTGAAATCCACCTGGCCCCAAAGATGCGAGGATAGATCCACATTTAGCCCTCAACTTCAGCCACGGCTGCCAAGACAGCAGCAGCCCAAACAGGATACCTGTATCCCACCATGTGGGATGAGTCCACAGAGGACACGAGGACACAGAGCAGGGTTTAGACTCAGCATCACCCTGACCTCCAGACACAAAAATTTCTCCAGTCTGTTATCACCTGAAGCCCTCTCCAGTCCCACCCCGAGATCAGCTCTGTGGTTTCCAGCCACAGCAGACCTCCCAAGGAAAGTTTTGCATTACAGGACAGCTTCACATTGGCTGTATCTAAGCAATACTCATTTTCAGCAGAACCATTTTGTATAAAACGTCCTTCCTTGGCTTTCATCTCTTCCTCAGGGGCCTGGTTAGTCCTGCATGACAGTTTAATCATTCTTGCAAGAACCTAGTCCCTTCTAACTGCTTTTGAGGCCACTGATTTAGCTGATCTACAGGTTACCAGTGGTGTTCGGTGTTTGTTCATGGCTACTGTGGCCTACTGCAGGTGTCCAAGTCCTTCTGGACTGACTCAAACCCACCTAACACATCACAAATATTCATACCTCCCTAGCTTCCTCCCATGGCCCACGCAGACAAGTCCCAACAAGGAAGAAGATCAGGTGAGCTGTCCTTCCTTCAGCAGGGACACCTTCTCCTTCATCTGCCAGCAAAGCCCTCCTATAGCTGTAAGCAACATGCAAAATTTGCCTGCTGTGCTAACTGCATGCCTGTAGCCTCCTTCAGGCCTCTCTTTCTCCTCCTTCTCCTCTGGGTTTCCCATGAAAGGAAGAAGCCAAGAGCAGATGACACTCTGACATTTTGCTATCATCCAAAAAGCCATTTGTAGAACTTGTAGAGGAGCAGAAGGCCTAAGGAAGGTTGAACTTGCAGATACACTATGAACTGTACTCTTGGCTATGCCATGTAACTGCAAGATATTTTTTAATATATATGTATTGCTTTTTTATATATATATATTACATTCTGTAAAATATCTGATGTCAGGTAAGGATGGTTCTCTCAGTCTTCCTCCTGAGAACAAAATAAAACTTTTGTATGTACTGAGCTTCTGCCCTGTGGCTTTTATTCCAAGAGGAACATGGTCAAGGCTGGTTGCTGATGTCTGCCATGCATGCCTGCACTCCCAGGAGAATCCTCACACCATCCCTCACTCCGATGGCTGCTCAGCCTTGGCCTGTTCAGCTTCTTGGGCTGAGATAGACCCTGAGCAGCCCCTGAATACAAATCACAAAAAAGGGCAACAGAGGAGATCCTGCCTTCAATTATTTATAGCCTTAGCACACCACTGAAGACGGGGGTAGTGGCAGGAGCAGAGGGCAGCAACCTGTTTGCCAAGAATAGCAATTAAGTCTGAGTTCAATTGAAATGAGGAGAAAAATATGAGGTATGTGACTTTTGCTTTAAAAGGTGTGAAAAATCAGCACATTCTCCCTAGTTGTTGGACTGAGAGAGCACATCCTCACAGCAGAGGACCTGCAGTGAGCCCAGGTGTGAGCTGAGGCAGGGACAAAACTCTGCCGGGCATCTCTGCATCAGAGACTATGAGAATTTACACTCTGGAGAGAGCTTAAAATAATGGGGACCGTTTCCTCCCATGTGTCTGTATCCAGGGCTGGGAGCTGGGTTATTGATCCCTATTTTCCTATGGCACAGAACTGGAAAACAGCACTAGGCTCCTCTGCGCCCATGGCAGGGAGGAGGGCGGTGGGTCTGGCTCGCTCACAAGTCTCTGCTAACACATCCAGAGACTTCAAGGGAGTAAAGGAGAGGAGAGAGAAAAAGCAAAATAAAGGCATGGTCCCCTGAGCATTAAGCCATCATCTGTAGCATCTGAGCCTAGACAGCCCTGGGGCACATTAAAAAATATTGCTGCCCTTTAACAGATCACTGGTAAATAGAGACTCTCCCCGCCTCCCGTCAATAGCTTTGCCGGGAAATCCCCGACCCAGCCCAGCCCTCGCCCGCTGCTCACGAAGCTGCGAGTGCCAGCCCCGAGTGTCCCAGGGGCTCTGCGGTGGCTGCAGGGTGGGCTGGGAACAGGCAGCCGAGGGGAAAAGTGAGACCGACAATGGGCTTTGCATTTTCTGGCACCTCACAACCTGCCGGAGTGGTGAGAGCTTCTCTCCAGGGAGACAGGCGCGGAGACGGCTATTTATCAGTCTGGCTGTGGTGAAAAGCCAGCAAAACATCCCTGGGTGAAGTTTTTTGCTGTCCCTGGCTGCGAGCTGAGAATTGGCTGTAGCAGAGCCCAATCTCAATCCAACTGAGGGGACAGACAGAACCTAAACAGAACCCCCAGAGAGGGTATCCTTCTTCCCTCATCCCCTGGGATGGGCTCGCTGTTCCCATGACAGCTGGGGGCCTGGCCAGGCCAGGAGCGCTTGCTCTGAACCCCAAAAGTGCCACAGAAAGCAGAATTTGAAGGCAGTTTGCTAAGAAACTAGTAATGGGCACAGCTGCATGATGGAAAGGGGTATCCTGGAAAGGACCCCAAAAATGAGGCCACGGTTGGGAAGGCCATGTATGCACAGGTGGCTCTGAGTACTGGGGAGGAGATGAAGGGGCTGCACGAGGGAGGGGACATGCTTGCACAGGATGAGGCCACAGGCAGGCAAGAAGGCAGCAGCGAGGAGGGGAGCAGGGAAAAAAGAGCACGTTCACACAAGGCCATGGATGGGGGAGCACGGCGCGTGTGCGAAAGGCTTGCAGGGGAGCAAGAGGTGGGTCTGCCCTTGTAAAAGAGACTCAAGCAGGAAAATAAGGACCCCTGCAGGGATGTAGTCTCCACCAGAGTGGGCATGTCAGGCGAAGAGGGAGTTCCCACTCAGCAGCTGGGTGGCTGGAGAGGCTGCAGACAGCCCAGACACGGTAACTGGGGCTGGGAAAATCTCAGCATGGAGAGAAGAGGGCTATGGGCAACAGCAGCAAGGCACTTGGCCATATCTTCGCTTCATGACGCAACGCCGGCAGGCTGCTCCCAGCACAGCCGGCAAGGAAGCTGGTCCAGGCTGCAGGATCAGCCTCATCGGAGCGCAGCCCCGGCAGAGCCGCAGCGGAGGCGCTCATCAGAGCCGCTCATCCACAGAACAACCCCGCACCCACGTAGGATGGGCTGTGGGGGACCGTGCTACAGGGAAGCAGGGTGACAGAAATAGGAGGGAGGGCATCTCTCATGTGAGGAATGCTGTCCCGTCCCGGTGCTGGCGGGTCACCGGCCCCAAAGCTCCCGGCACGCTGCCGGAGATCCGCAGCTCCATCTGCTGGCTCCGCGGCCAGCGCTGCTGAGGCTGCGGAGAGAAGGCGCCGGTGAAGGCGTGAGATGGTGGGATAAAAGCAGGTCAGAACACTCAAACCAGACCCACACGGCGTCCGGACCACATAGCGTTTTCTTGTTATATTCATTTTTTGAACCAATAGCCTGCAGGTTGCATGTCTGAGAATACAGACGAGCAGCATAAAGGGCCCTTCAGGATACAGCCGGGAGGAGAGGAAAGCACCTGGGAAGCTGCACAGCCAGTGATTGATGCTGTGTGAGCCACACTGAGTTTGGTTATTTTTTTTTTTTTCCTTCGGCCCATCATTCTTCCATTAATTCAGACACGAAATTTTTGATATCATACGCATCTTCAACATCAAATCATTTGCAAAGCCAGGAGAGGATGGATACAGCTGCCTCAGTGGTTCTGCAGGTCTGCTCCTTGTTTGACTAATTTCACAGACAGGCCTAAAGCCAGTTTCAGTACCCAAAATAGTTTGGGGGTTGTTCAATTCAGCTCTTGCTACTCAGGTAATCAGCAAGTCCCCTGGTGTCTGTGTTTCAGCTCCTCCACCACGCAGGCAGTGCATGAATCCCAGAGAAAACAGCAGAGAGGAAGGACCCATGAATGTGTTAGAAACCCCAGCAATCAGCATTGCAGCACAGGAGGTGCCTGGGGCCACTGAAGCAGAGTAAGCCAGGAAGTTGATGGAGTTAATAGAAGTCATTCACCAGCCAGGATCATTGGCTGGCCTCTCTGAGAAGTATCAAACGAAAACAAAAACTATGGTGAGAATGGTGCAAGCACCAAAGGGTGCTGTCTCCTAAATTGCTCCTAAACCCATCCCAGGGCTCAGCAGTGAGCTGGTGACTGCATGCTCATCACTGGCACCTCACTATCCCAGGAAATGGCTGCATCTCCTGGATTCTGCTGTGGCTCCATGGAGGTGGATTTCCATGGCATCCCTGGTGTCCCCAGTGCCTCCCCCAGCACCCTCCCAAGTGACAGCCCTCACAATGCTCTCTCTCACAGGGCACACCATGCCCTCCCACCACCACTTGCTCACCCCAGGATCCCAGAGAAGACAGACTTTGGTAACCATGGTTTTGTTTGAGGCTTGTGATGTACAGGCTACAGGCTATTGCAAAAGTTTATTCAAGTTGCTGTGTTTTAAGCCCAGCCAGCAACTACAGCACTGCCTCTCACTCAGTCGATCCACCCTGCCCCAGTGGGATGGAAAAGGGTAAAGTCTGTGAGTTGAGATAAGAACAGTTCAATAATTGAAAAAATATAAGTATTAATAATGATTATCATGAACAGAGAGATAAAGAGAGAGACATAATAAAGACACACTACAGTTGTTCACCACCCTCTGACCAATGTCCAGCCCATCCCTTGGAGGAATCAGCCCCTCCTGGCCAACTGCTCCAGTTAATCCACTGAGCAGGATGATCTATGGTATGGAAGGTCCCTTGGGCCAGTTCTGGTCAGCTGTCCTGGCCGTGCTCGCCCCCAGCTTCTTGTCCACCTGCTCCACTGGCAAAGCACGGGAAACAGAGAAGTCCTTGACTTAGAGTAAGGACTACTTGCAACAACTAAAACATCAGTGTGTTATCCAGCTTCCCTCTGAGATGCCCCCACATACCTAGAAAAGGCTTTGAAGAAATTAAAAAGCACAAATGCATCCTCGGGCTGAGGAGAAGGGGATTGTTTTATTCTTGCAAGTAATAAACCTCATCCTGTGCATGGGGTAGCTGAGAGATTCATCCTCATACAGAATATGTCCCATAAGAATCCATCAGACCCATCAGTCTTCCAGAGGCTGCGGTATAAGGTGCCTGGCAGAGGCATCCCAATGTGTTCCCATGCCACCAGGACCTGGGGAGTTGCTGAGCCAAGAGCAAGAGCTGACCTTGGGTACTCAGTTTTCCAGGCAGTTCATCAGCTTCCCTAGCCATCACCCCAGCTCCTCTTTGCGATCCCCAGGTCCCTCTACGTCAGGGTCAAATAAAGCACAATGAAGATGATCAGTGCCGTAACACCGAGCAAAGAGCTGCTGATGCAGCAGCACCATTTCCAGGAGAAGCTCCTATTGGAAGGTGAGGGTTGGCGGGTCAAGGCTGCATGGGGCCTTAAGCCCTGGAGTTTCAGGTTCTGAGAGGTCCTGGATGCATGTGCTTTCTGGGCAACCCGTGCTGGGGCTGGCTGTGCCTTAGTGCGATGGGTCCTGGCCTTGCCCACATCGACCAAGGGCCTACGGTCATCTGATCCCAGGGATGACCACAACCCATTGTGATGGGTCCTGGCCTGCCCCACACTTGTCAAGGATTTCCAGACATCCAATGTCCAAGGCAGCTGCAACTCAGAGCTGTGCATCCCGGCCTTGTCCCCATCCGTCAAGGGCTTCCAGGCATCCGGTTCTGGGGCCTCCTGTGACCTGTTGCAAACGCCGAGCTGGCAGGCCTCGCAGTGGGCACGGTCGTGTGGCCCCGACACCGGTGTATCAACCACGACTTCCAGGAGGTCAGAGGGCTGGACAGACTTCTTGTAGAAATACTGGAGGATCTTTATCACCAGGTTGTGCAGAACTGTCTCTATAGTCTCCTGGCTGAAGTCAGGATCCTCCAGCCGGGGGTTGGTGCAGCGCCTGCATTTCTGGCGGAAGATTCGCATCTGTACCGTGCCCCAGTCTTGGCAGTGGCACATGTGGAACAGGATGTGCACTTTAGCAGAAGACCACTTATGAAAGCACTGGGAGCACTGAAACCTGTCAGGGCAAAGAGGAGACCAGCTCATCCAAGGCACCCCATGCTGAGCCAGAGGCTTTTGGCGCAGTCAGTAGGGATGAGGGCTAACACAGACTATGGACTAACTTCACTCATGCAAGCTTTACACCAAACTGTCCTCCCCCTAACAGAATGATGCCAGTCTGGGAAGTTCACCATGGATGTGAGCTGAGGGCTGGCCCCAGCATTAAAAATTTCAGAAGCCAGGCTGTCTACTGGGGTCCTAGCCCCACTGCCAAAAGCAGGGGCCCTCAAGGTCGGAAGCATCAGGTCCCTGTTTGGGATTCCAGCCCCTCACCTGTTCTGGCTCATCACAGCTCAGCAGAAAGCCAGCATCAAGCCCAAGACTGGGTAAGACAATAAAAAGAAGCAAAATAGAAGGAAGGTGTGGGTGGAGGGTGCAGGGCAGGTGAAGAGATATCCGGAAGAGCCAAAAGGTGTGCACCCCTCAGATCTGCATCTTGCACAATCTGCATGGGGGCTGGCAACCAAGGTCTCCATTGCTGCCACTCAGGCAGGGTGTCTGAAAAATGTCCAGGGTGCAAATGTTTGGGATGGGACTTCTCATCAGCAATGCAGAGCCACAGCCTCTCTCTGCCCAAGGCCCCGGGGCCTGGTTCAGGTGCAGGGGCTGCTGAGGCATCGCCCCATGTCCCAGTACACAGTGGTTCTTCCTCTCCTCATCCTCTGGGTGCAAACCCAGAAGATTTGGTTCTAGTGAGGTATAACTCCCCCTACTTGCTGAAGGAGATCTTTTCATCTTGACAACAACATGGAGAAATTCTGGCCAAATAACAGCTGCCCGTTTGGCCCTATGGAGTTGCTGAACTATTCTCCCCTCCAATTATTATGTTTTCCAATTTGGCAATAACCCATTGAGATTCAAATAAAAATGAAGAAACCCTTCACAGCCTCATCCACCTCCAAACTCCCCTTTTTGCTCAAAAACCTGTTTTCTGGAAGCAAATTTTGAAAAAGCAAAAGGTCCACATGGCAACCCATCAACCTTGATCCCAGTCCGACAGGGAGTTCAGTAGCTCCCTACCTCCCAAGAGCACGGTGCTGCACGAACTCCTTCCAGCCAGGCCTGCAGGCATGCACCTGCAGGGCATCATCCTCCAGAAGGGTCCACGGATCTCTCACATTCATTTCTGCAATCTTCACTGCAAAAATGCCCTGCCACGTGCCCATTGTTCCACTTGAAGCTGGGCAAGAGGTACTAACTGCAAGTTAGGCTTGCAGCTTCTGAATGCTAATCCACGTGTGCAACTGCCTTTTCCTCATACTTTTCCTCTTTGTACAAGGTTTTTATGCTTGGAAAGGGGAACCTTTGCCCCTGCATGAGCAGCACCGCCCCATTCCAGTCTTGGGGTCAACAGTCTCTGCTGACACTGCACCAGGTCTTGGCCAGGTGAAATGTCCCCTAAAGCAAGGACAAGGTGGGTTTCCTCAATATGTATACATGAACCCCTGACCATGGAAAGCTACACTGCTGCTCTGTCCCTAGGCAGAAAGGCTGGAAACAAAACGTCATGCCCATCACATTCATGGCAGTGGGGAGGATTTAGATTTGCCCAGCTTAGGAATAATGAAAGTGAAACCCATTGAAAATACATGACTCAGCAGCTGATAAAGCCCCAGATAACCTTATCTTTCTCAATAGCTGCCACCAACCATGGGCTATTTTTACCAACTTTCAGCCAGTTTGAGCAGAAAAAGGCCTAACATGAAACTGCAGGGTGGAAAGTTGGGGAGGACAGCACGGTACGTAAAATCAAAAGAGATGAGGTACGCTCTGAGAGCACCCAGGCAAGGCATAAACAGCAGGTCTGGGGCTACCTGCAGCCCTCTGCCTCCCAGCTCAACCCTCAAGGAGTGCACAAGTCCCCCAGGAAATCCCATGGAGAGCAACACAGAACAGAGAGCAGGTTAGATAAGATGCCAAATGATAACAGGCCTTGAGTTTGAGAAAGATCTTGATAAGGCAGGTTTAGCTCCAGGCAGTCCATGGAGGTAAATCCCAGGAACCACAGCCTGGCAGGGAGGCTCTGATCTTTGCCGCTGGAAGGGAAAACCAGCAAGTCATTTGTACCAAGATCCCTACAACATCTTCATAATGTGTGCTGCCCCTCCTGTGAGACTCCAGGGCAGAGCAAACCTTCATCTTGCCTATGTTAAACACCTCCAGCTATTCTGAGGAGGAGGAGCCCCCCCGGGAACACAGCCCCATCCCCTGACACTCTCCTATTCACCCAAACAAACCAATCACTTCATCTGGGGCATCTGTGGTTTCAGCCCAGCTCTTCCTCCTCGAGGCTGCTGGCACAGGGCAGAGGGATTCTCCCCATAGGATAGGCACCACTCCCCACACTTCCCACCCCAGGGGCCAAAACACTGCCCCTCTGGCACACTGCTCAGTGGGGATACAGTGACATACCCGGTGCAGGAATGGGTCCCTGCCTTCAAAACCTGGCTGTGATGGAAACCAGTGCCCTGTTATGTCATGGTAACACAACTCAAACCACGACCCACAACGTGCTGAGCCCTCACAGTCATCTCTGAGACAGCCAAGTGCTGGTCCCTCTATTAAAGCTTTTTACTAGAGGGACTTTCCTAGAACAACCCACAGAGACGTAATTGCTTTGACATCCTGTTCCATTTCACACACACCTCCTGGCTCTGCCCAAGCACCTTGCTGCTTATCAGTACATGCCTGGAAACAAAAGCTCTTCCTACAGGATCTCCCCACAGCCTGGCCTCAGCAGGGAGTGTGTACAAGCTCCGTCCTGCACCTAGCATGAACTCCTTAGGCTGGCAGCCCTTGCCAGGGCCAGACCTTGCCAAACCTCTTCATTCCGGCACGCTGGTCATGGCTTCTCCGTGGGATGCATGAAGGAAGCACACAAGGTGCGGCCTGGGTGGTAATTTCCCCGATGTTTTCACACAGCACGAAATTATTTTTGACTTGAGCTCCCACCCCTGGGTGAGCCGCCTCTCTGTGCACAGGAATGTTTCCCAAAGTTCTTTCTCCTCCTCTTCATCTCTCACTATGTGTCAGCCTTCACATTCCCCGCTCTTCCAGCCAAGGGACAAAGTGCCCACATTGCCCATAAGAACGCTCCCTGGCCCCCGTGTGCCCCATTCTTGCTGGGACATCCATCCCTTCCTTTAACATGGACATCCCATCCCCTGGTGGCTCCATCCTGCCAGCAGCCTCTGGAAGGGGCAGAAAGGGACATTCAACCCCAAACCCCATGCAGGACTGCAGAGAGGAACATCCCCTCAGCAGTGGGGATGCTGTGTCCATGGGCACATCAAGGTTTGCAGGACAGATGAACTGACATCTAAGCAACAGGGCGGAACCCTAAACACTTCTCACTGCTTGCTTCATACTGAGGCTTTTTCCCACTCTGAAGACTTCCCTCATTTTTTCCTGTGCTGAACACATCCAGTTCTTTTCCATCAGTTATTCTTTCAGGAAATTTCTGCTCTTTTCTCCAGGTCATCAGGGTAAATTCAATTTCTAACCCTCCACCCAAACAGCCCCTACACCCTCCTTCAATAGCATCTTGCTTTCATGTGAGCCAGGCTTCCCCAGAAAATCTCTGTTGGATGTGCCTGCTGCATGAGCTATTGATAACTGCTCATGGGATAGAGCTTCTTGAGAATCCACCCACCCACAGCGGCAGAATTTCCCATTTCCTCATTTGCTTATGAGAATGTAATGTAAGGCAGCACAAAGATAACATCACTCCCGCTTTCCCTGTGGTACCCAGTCTGTCACCCTAATGAAGAGAAAATTAGGATGGTTTCACACAAGTTTCTGCTAAATCTGTGTTCTCAGCCCCAGCACTGCCCCGTCAGTGTTTGCCACTTGGTGGTAATTTGTTCCAGCAGTTTTCTGGGTACTAAGGCAGGTTGACTCATTTAGAATTTCCCAGATCCTCTTTTCTGCTTCCATGAAGCAGACAGTGAATTGGGCATTCACATCCTCCTGGGATATGGCCCCATGACAGCTCTCTGTGCCTCCAACCTTGATGCAGGTGACACCGAGTGGCTGTCACCCCATTGTGGTGAAACCCACCAGCTCTAGGGACAAGCAATGGCTACAGGTTCCCTTCCAGGCCAGACTGTCTGCACAGCTCAGCCCTTGGAGCAGAAGGATCCACCTACCTAAGGGTGGATTTGAGGAAAGGAGGATCAGTTCCTCTGGAAGTGGGGCAGAACTGTAGAGAGGGCACATTGCCCCATCATCCTGGACTTCTGGGATGGAGAGGGATGCTGAGCAATGGAGAGAGATTTAAAGGGGCAAATCGATGTGGGCAGGTATTACCCCATATGGGTTTAGGCTTCTTTTTCACCTGGTGAGCCTCATGATGGTCCCTCCAGGTATAAGGAGTGAGCTCAACACCCTCCAACAATGCTCTGCTTCAGTGCCATGGGCAGTGGGTTTAGTCTTGGGACAGAGGAGCAAGCAGGCACAGAGCTTCTGCCTTGCCCTCCAAGCCCCATGCACCAGGATCTGGACTGCCAGCTCCCTCATTGAGCATCACATCAAACCAAAGAAGAGAGAGGAGAAGAAGCTCTGGAGACAAAGCAAAACTAGAGAAAGCAGAATGAGGGCAATAGGAGGAAACACAGATACTCTGTAAGGCTACAACAGCTCAGTGACAGGTAGGGTGAGACTCCAGGTGGGACAGGATGGAGGAGATGTTGTGGACCTAGACCCCTCAGGACACACTAGAGCTGTGCAGCCTGCCATGGTTAGGGGTCCAGGCAGACTCTGCAGCAGCCTACCACCCCCCACCACCAACCACAGCACCCACCAGCTCCCTCCAGCCTTTCTCTTCCAGGAACAACACTTTCCCTGACAGTCAAGACCATGGCAATGTTCCCATGCATTGTTCCTCACAGACCAGTCCCCCCCATAAGCCATCCCATTAACCCAGGGGACAAATAACACCTGATGCGTCACCTCCAGTCCAACCTCTCATAATCAAAAACCTCTGAGACATCCCAGTGACCAGGACAGTGCTCACTTGAAACTGACCCTACTGTCCCACAGCCTGACCACCCCTTCTCCCCTCGGCATCTGCAATGCCCTGGCATTCAGGAATGGTGCCTTGCTGCTCCATGGCATGGCTCTCTCCTCAAAGACACAGCTCCAAAATGCAGGAAAGGATTTCCTTCCAGCTTCATCTTCCTGCCCAGTTTTCCTAAGACACGGCTTATGAATTCAGGTTTCTTGAAGAGATGCTCACTCACATGTTGTACCCAACCACTTTTAATCAAGGCTGGGGTGTATAAGGAGCCAGGCTGGCTCTCAAGCATCATGTAGGAGGTTTTTGCTTGCTTAGGTACATCCAGGCATGTTGCCACACATGCAGCTTTCTGCAGATGCTGACAGGGATCAGTCCCAGCTCTGAGGTCTCCCAGAGGGCTCTGACCAATCCCCATCATCACGACTCCAGTGTGGAACCAGGCTGAGGCTCTCCAGAGGGCTCAGCTGGTGTGTGGTTTCAGGGGGCTGACAAAGCATTTTGACACTGAGGTGGTGGCAGCCACTCCTCGGGGGAGCTCTGGGTGCCCGCGGTCGGAAGCAGTTGCTTTAACTGCCAGACCACACTGTACAGGAAACGCCGCAGCTCCAGCACACACAGCCTCCCCCTGGGCTGGTCCTGAGTCCCAGCACAGCACAAGCTGCAGCACATGGATGGGGGCCTGGGGGGATGTGTGTCTGTGGGGGGACTGGTATTTGGTACAGTAGCTGCACAAATCTGGGGGTGTGCACACAAATTTCTCTGGTGAGTTGTTTGCGTATCTGTGTGTTCACGGGCATTTGTGTGTGCTTGCACTCCTGCACACAAACACACTCGACTCCCCATTCCCAAGAAGGATGCTGGGGTGTGGGGCCTGACACCCATCTCAGGGCACTGCCTGGCTTGGGGATGCTCAGCCAGCACAGCCAGTGCCATGCCGGGTGCAGGGGAGTATAGCTCATGTCTGTTAGTGCTGGGCATCCTGAGCTCCAAGCAGGGACAGGAGATGGTGTCTGGCAGCCTGGAGCATCCCCACCACTCACTCCACGCATCTTGAGGCCCCAGCCTTCCTCCCTGCAAGGGGCAGGATTGCAGCCAGGCTGATGGGGATTGGAGGGGCACAGGCACTGCTGCAGTCTGGATGCTCTCCCATCCGAAATGTCAGTGGGAGATGCTTTTGCTACACCTCCAACTGCACTGGATGGCTTGGGAGCCCCTGGTCAGCTGCAGACCACCATCCAACCAGAGAGGAAAGGATTCAGCCCCAACTGCACCTGGAGGAGTCATAGCTGCAGCCAAGGGATGCAGGAAGTGCTGAAGATCTGGCACCTCTGCTGCCTGAGAGGTAGAATGGAAAATATGAAGCATCATCTCAATGATGTCAGTGTCGTGTCTGACGGGAAAGCAAAACGCAAAACTGCTGACTGAGCTCCCACTTTCCCACTGTAGCTGCCTCCTGCCTCCGTTTTCTGGGCTCTGCTGGTCACAGCAGGTCTCTGACAGAGCTGCTGGGGCAAGGAGCAGGGGTGCTGCTGACAAAAAGCCACAAGGGGCTGAACCACGAACTGGTGTGAGTAAATGCCTTGGGAGTTACAGCACTGCCCATGGAGGCTACTGGGAGGCTTCAACAGCACTGTGGGCCAAAGGGAGCACCATATCCACTGTCCTACCCTGAAAAAGGTGTAAGCTATCCCAAAAGGATATTTATCCCATCCAGTCCCCTCTGGAAGTTTCTCATGGACTTTCCAGTCCCCACAGAGTACAAGATATGGTGCCTGGCTTGCCTCACCCCTTCCCCCAGCTCCCAGGTTGGCTCCCACAAGCCAACCTGCACTGGTTTTACTGGGGGTAAGGGAGGAAGAAACCTTCTGACAGTCTGCCAAAGTGTGAGATGCAAGTGACTCTTCTCAGTTTTCACTGAGTTTCACACTCTCCTGGCAAGTCTCTGCTGTCTCCAAAGCCACTCCTTACTGGGGTTTCTCCTCTCTCAAGCAGCTGTTCTTTCCGCTCTGGTTTCTGGCAGGTAGCACATCTCTTTCAAGAGAGAAAGTGGAAGTTTGAAGACAAAAAAGCTGCACTGTGAGCTTTGCCCTGGCTGATGGCAGCCAGCACAGCAGGGGATGCTCATCCCCTTGGACTGGGTGAGTGCCCAAGACAAGCCTGATTAAGGGGGAGTGCTGGTTTGTAGCTATGCCTGGGTGACCAGCTCAGACAGGGGCAAGGAGAAAATTATCATCAACCTCTCTAAATTCTAAAGAGCAGCTTTGTGGAAGAGCAGCTTGCATATTTCACGGAGAGGCCCGGGAACCACAACAGATGCTGCCACCTCCCAGCTCTGCCCTGCACTGCAAGAGCCGTTATTTGCCTGCCCACGCACTTGCCATCACGAGTCAACAAACACCTCGGATGCAAAACTCTTTATTCACCCCCATGGACATATCTGACTCCCACCTGGGGAGGGAGGGAGGGACACAGGGGTAGATTACCCTCATGCAGAGGAGGAAAATGCCTGGAGACAGGCAGAAGACCAGCTGCCTGCTTCCCAGGGATTTCTGAATACAGGTACATAGGGCAGCCTCTGCTCCAAGCAAGGAGAAGCTCGCAAGAAGCCTTGAGCTCCCATGAGCAGCATCTCACAGGATTCACTCCTGTTCTGACCTCCAGCATTTTCTTCAACAGTCATGCTTTCATATCTGGTTCAGACCTGGGGCAGGGAAGCAACATAGTCACTCCAGAGAGCACTGGGTAGAAAACCAAGGCATAATGTAAATCAGCTTTGGGACAGACCTGGTGGCATCACCGCTCTGCCCCAGCCCATCCTCCGTGCCCTGAGTGAAGAGGCAGCTCATGGAGCAGAGCAGAGACCTTCCTCATCCTGTGGTAGCTGCCCCACGGCCACAATAACTCTGTGGCCAGGACTGTTCAATATCGACTCCAGCAGCAGCATCTCTGTTGCTTTAGTCCTGATATGCTGGATTTTTCCCAGACTGAGGGACTGGGGCAGCCTGCTCATGCCCACCCCCTGGTGAGGAGGGGCCCTGACCTCAGCAGGGCTCTCGAGTCCTCTCATCCAGGTGTTTCTTGCCACGCTCTGGTGTGACAGGTTTCTCCTCAGGGAAGATGATGGTGGCGTATTCAGTCTGCTCAACTGGCCAAGTCTTGAGGGGCACCGGGGTGTGCTGGTCCCTCTGGAACTCCAGCACACCATAGTCCACAGTGGATACAGACACCACGGGGGGCTTCTCTTCCTTCTGCAAGGTAACCCCATGGTGGTGGTTCAACATCTGGAGACAACTGCCATCCCCAGCACAAGCCCCTTCTACAGCAAGTGACAAAATCAGCTCTGAAGCATCCTGGAAGGGGGAGAGTGATACACAGCAGAAAGATGCACAGACCTGGGGTAGAACCTGCACAGAGGAACCACGTCATGAGCCTTGGGGTCTCATCTCTCTGCCTCTGTCTCTGCCTCTGCAGGCAGTCTGGACACTCTGCCTGCCCGGCCATAGAAAACAGGGCTGTACTAGGAGCCCTTTTCCCACCTCTCCATTGGGCTCCAAGGTACAGGAGAAGAGTCTAAGTCTGAGTTTGCTCAGCCCAGAGGGGAGAGGGCAAAGGGCAACCTATACTCACTGCCTTTAGCCACCTAATGAATGAGGTTGGAGAGAAGATGGAGACAGATCCCTCCTAGAGGTGCCTGGCTAAAGCGAGAGGAAAATAGGCACCAGCTGCAGCAAAATAAATTTTAGCTTGATATGTTGGAGGGAAACATCCTCCCATTTTCTACAGCATCACAATCCACTGTCAAAGATAAGCCTGCTTTGAAGAAAAATTGGACTAGAGAGTCGCATCCTATCTTGGGTAGTTTTATTTAGATTTTGTCATGGGGCTGTGCTGCTGCAGGTGCAGAAAAGCAGTTGTAGCTGTGCAGAAAAGATCAAGCAGAAGCAGAGAAGACAAAAGAAGTGAGACGCTTGTGAAGAGCTGATAAAGGAAGGCCCAGCACCCTCCTCACCCCAGCAATGCCACAGTGCTCTCCTGCAGCACAGCAGGGTGACAGAGACAGAAAACTCACCTCTGGCATGTTTTCACTATGTGGTTTCTGCACATCTGTAAAGTAACACACTTGGTTAGAGGAGGTTTGTGTGCCACATAAGCTGGCCCAGCCCCATCCTTGTTCGAAAGTGCACTGGACACCACAACATTTTCACCACACATCCTGCTTGCACACAGGGTCTAACACCCTGAGCATTACAAGGACAAGTGAGACACCAGCCCACAGTCTAGGGTTCAATTTGGATTAGTGGAGTGCAGCAAAATTCTCTGTGAGAGTCCCTGGGTGCCTGTGGTGTGTCTGAGGCAATGCCCTGTGCTGCAGCAGGGTGAGGTGCTCCAAAGGTACCTGAGCAAGGTGCATGGCAGGGATTCAAGTGCACCATTAAGGCATCACACTAACGAGTGGTATAGAGCCACTGCACGTGACCTGGGGTCTCTACAAAGGGCAAGCAGGGCTCAGAGCACCCCTCTCCCCGAGACATGGATCTCCACAGGAGTATGCCACAGCACATTGAACCAGTCCATGTACCCCAGGCAGCTGCAGACATCTGGCTGACCCCAGGTCCCAAACTGGGTTTGCATGGTCTCCGGGGGAGTCATACCTCCTCTCCTGTACATTAAGGTGAGGCAGCCGAAGATCAGCAGCACAACCACTCCAGCCAGCAGGAGGATGCCCAGGAGCATGGCCTTGACGTGTTCTGAGGGGCTGCCTTCCTCCATCTCCGGCTCGTCAGTGGCATTCATCTGGGGGGCTGCTGCAATAGCCATTCAAAAAAGGGGGAACAAAGCAGCAGGTCAGGAGTGTAACATGGCCTCTACAGTGCTTGTGAAAGGCAGCAGGGGAACATGGGGGCTGTCCTCAGAAAGAGCTCAGTGCCAGATAGGCAGTCATAGTCCCATTACTCCTCCAGGGTGCAAAGGAGAGGGGACAGGGCAGGGCTGTGCTCTCCTGACCCATGTCAGGTCCTCTGCCAGCAGCTGACTGCCTACCTTAAGGCCTGGAGCTACGATGTGCTTGAGACCCATCCCCATCAGCTCAGCCCCCCAGGCTGACCTGTGACTATCAGCTGGGACCGGCTGCTCTCCATCACTTTATCGGGCTCAAAGAAGGTGATCAATCCACAGTAGTAGGAGCCTGAGTCATTCTGGTGGAGATTTAGGATCTCAATCTCAAAGACAGGAGTGTGGTTGATGAGCCGGTACTTCTCTGTCTCCGTCATGGGCTTGTATCGGCTGATCTCAGCAGTTTTTTGGGCTCGGCTGTGGTTAATCTCCTTGTACCAATTGAGGCTGTACTCTGAACCAGAGTCGTTATCCATGGAGATATTGCAGAAGAAGGTGGCTTTGTCACCTTCAGGAAGAGTTAACACTTCTGGGAAGATGGTCACTATTTGGGAGAGAGGAAACAAGGAGCAGGCATGGTTACAGCAGGCACAGGTCTCAGAAACAGCCATACCCCTGTGTGGGAGCCAGGGATGCAAGCCCAGTCCATATCATCATCACCCATGATCAGACATGATCGTGGTGATTTGGAATGGGATAGACATCAGCCTATGTCTCTCCCATTCCAAATGTGTGCCTGCTGGCTGGAAGGGGACTCTCAGAGGTAGTAACTGTACTGTGAAACGGTTTCAGGAGATCAAATTGTGCTCTGGGCTACCTAAAATTAACACTGAACACCTGTACCAGGGAAAACAGACTTTGGGGGTTGTATTATTTTTAAATATATGCTGTTTTTTAATGTCTGAGTCATCCTGTCTCCAGCTGAGGCTGACTCTGAGAGTGAGCAGAGAGGCAGAGTCCCAGGTTGGGGCAGTGCCCTGTGGTGCAGCCCATCACGTGCCTGGCTGCCTGCTGGGATGCTCTGGATCTCCCCACTACACCATGCTGGAAGAGCTCAGAGCAGGCAGAGGCTGCCCATGGCAGAGTATTTGTCATCTCCAGCCTGAGACCACCTGAGAGGGCAGAAGAGCCTGGAGCTTACAGTGCCATCCTTTCCAGGGAACTGTCCCCTCCTTACGTGTGCGTGGGCAGCCAGGCCCTGAGGTTCCAGCTGGGCTTGCCAGGCTGTTCCCAGCACAGAATCCAGTCAAACACAGCCACAGGCTCCTCTGCTTTAGCACCAGCCCTGCTGTTTCACCTCGTTTCCCTGCTCATTGTTCCAGGAGGTTCATCCATCCTGCATGGTGGGAATGCTGTGAACACGGGCCAGGCACACAATGTCCTGCTCCAGCCAGTCCCACACAGCAGAAGATGGCAGCTGTTGCATTGTTTTCTGTTCAGCGCAATGAAAAATGGGAAGAAGCATTTTTCACATACTGTATCAAGGTCTCCCGACTGAGCTATTCAAACCACCATGCCTTTGAAAAGTCCCTGTCAAAGGAAATTTACCTTCCCTTTTCAGAAATCACCACCGATAGCAGCCCCAGGGCTCGCAGGCAGAGTCAGAAAGTCCCTCCCATCCCTCCAACTCTGGCCTGAGGCCATAGGACCATAACTTCAGCATCACCAACAAGAAAAGGAACTGGGAAATTCTGTGAATTAATACAAGATCAGAAGGAAAACTGGACTGAGAAATAGGGGATGAGACCAAATAGGAGGAGGGAGGCAGAGAAGTGCCCCAGTTCCCGCAGGCAGCACTGGTTGTGGTGGTGTCCACACCAAGAGATAGAATTTTTGCCATGTTTTGGATTTCTTGTGTTTGACAGGAAATATCTGGCAGGTTCAGGGCTACAATTCCTACTAGTGCCACTGCCACCAATGAATGAAGCTTTCAGAGGACTTCTGAAAGTAGATGCTGAGTTTACATGTTTTCCTCTATCTTCTCAGAGGTAACACCTGCTCTAAGGGACACCCAGCTCTCTGCCCACCCTCAAGGCAAAAAATACATGAATCCACCAAAGAAACAGTGGGATGGAAAGAAGGGGAGACACAGAGCAGGGAAGGGAGGCTTCACCAGAGCTCTCACTCATCTTGCCCAGACTCACACCTTCCATTCAACCTCTCCTCCAGCAAAGTTCACACAGAGCAAGGACCCTGGATCCCTCAGGGTTAAGTCCAAACTAGGAGTTGCAGCCCAAGGGCACAGACTAAAGCCATGAGAGCTAAAAAGAAAACCCCACACCTCACTGGCAAACCCATAAGCTCAACACCAAACTTCAACCACCATCACTGTGTCACAACACAGCTCTGGTGTCAGCGCTGTGGGCTGGGGACCTGTCCCCTTCTCCATCCTTCAATCCCATTTCTGCCCCAAGAATCCCCAAGTCCTTTGCTTCAGCTGCACATACCCAAAAGCTTTGGGGTTTCTGCCTTATTGATGCCAGAGCTAACTTTTAACTATAAAGCTCTCAGCCCTCAGACATTTTCCACCAGCTGCAAATGACATGGCCACGTCAGTGAGCACGCCACACTCCTGTACCTACCCCTGCGGCAGCAGGTCAGCATGGGCCCACAGCAGAGCAGGATGGCACAGAGGTCAGCCAGGGCCACCTCCACGCTGCCCCATGTCTTCTTCGAGGCACCTGGAGCCATGGTGACGCTGCTGTGTCCCCTGCCCAGGCAGGCGGGAGGTGCTGTGCCGTGTGTGCTGTGCCGCTCCCTTCTCTCTCGGTGCTTCCTTCCCCGCAGCGGCAGCTTGTTCTCTGTCGTACACAGCAAGGGCTGGGTGGAAATGAAACGTGCCCATCTCTGCCCCAGAGGGAAACCCGGGCTGCCTCCCGCCCCCAGCTTCCTCCCCACGGAGGCAATGATCAGCTGAACCAGACCTGGCCCCTTCCCCTCCATGTGCACTCCTGGTGTGTTCCCGTGCAGGTACCCAGCTGCCAAGGTGGCACCTCTGAGCCTGCACCCTTTCAGGGGAAAGCTTCCAGGGATGGAGGAGGCAGGGACCACAAGGGACATGTTTTCAGCTCTGAGCCTGGCCCATAAGTAAAAGCCACCTTGGGTTCCCAGATATCCACAGGTGCTCCCACTGGGTGCCCAAGGCAGTGGGGATGTGGGACATGCAGCGCTGGGTAGATAGGGTCTGAGCAGCCATGGGGCACCTTGGTAGGCTGCTCCCACCAAGATGGGATAGGAGATGAGAAGGAGAGGAAGGAGGACAAGTTTTGCCTCCTTAAGTGTGTTTCTTCTCAGATTTGAAGAGAGCAGGGGCAGGTGCCCAGGGCCAGGATGCTGTTATTGGGGTGACATTTGCAAAAGACTTCTGTAACTTTTTGCCATCCATGGTCCCCGCTCACCACACTGACTAATACTGGCATAGGAAATAACCAGAGGTGAAAGCACGCTCCTCCGCTTCTCTAGAACACAGCCCCACAATTTTGGAAAGTGTCAGGGGAAAATTAATAACTGGGGAGGAGGATGTGATTCTAATGATGACTTCATTATTTTTCCAAGTTTTCAGAAACAAGCTGTGGGGCTGGGGCTTGCTCAACTCTCACTTTCAAACATGTCCCTGGCAGATGAGTGGGCTGGGGCAGCCATCCCATATTTCATAAAATCATGAAATCATAGAATCACTGCGATTGGAAAAGACCTCTAAGACCATCAAGTTCAGCCATTAACCCAACAGGACCAGGATGGCCAAACTGGGATGGTCAAGGAGGGGGTGCTGAGCTGGGGCAGACACGACTGACCCCAGGAGGGTGGCTCAGTCCAGCCTGTCTTGGTCCTCTTTTCCAGTCTCATCCTGGCATTGCAGCATCGCTCCTTTCTCATGAGCTGCTAGCACTGCTTGAGCTGCAGAGCAAGGCTGGGTGCCATGCCCACTTTGTCACCTCTCTATGCCACCAGAGGCCACCATGCTGCCTGGATGGGTGGCAAAAGGGAGTGCTCTCCACCATGTGCAAGGGTGCATGTGGGTTTTGACTTGGACATCACCTCTTCCTTCATAATTTCCTGGATTCCCACTTTAAAAAAAAAAAAAAAAAAAAGTGACTAAACTAAGCTAAACTGAACTCCAGGAAACAAGGAAGATGACAGCAAGGAGGCTTTTCCACCTTCAGGCTTTATGTCACTAAATGGTGACACCAGGCACTTGGGACAGGTATGAGGAAGCTTGTTTGGCACTTGACACATGTTTTGGTTTCTAGAGGTGGAAGATGTAATGGGTATCATCACCAAGACCACAGCTCAGTGAGCCAGGGATAGGCAGGAAAAGCTGGCTCATCTCCCCACCCCATGCGGCAACAGTGGAGGGCTGATTAGCATCATAGCACAAATTGCTAAAACTTTCCAATGCACACTTGAAATAGGTATAAACTGGTACCCAGGGAGGGGAGGCTGCTGTGTCCATGAGAAACCAATAACGGCATGATGCTCTTTTCTCTGAAAGAAAAAAAAAAAAAAAACAAACCACAGTGATGAAAAGAATAAAAGAAAAGATCAAGCTGCTAGGAAGCTGCTACGGAGGAAAGTGAGGTGAGCAGCAGTGCCAGCCTCAGGTGTCAGCACTGCAGAGGAGCCCAGCCCCACAGCAGCCCTGGGGCTTCAGGCAGGCTTTGAACCCTCCCTGCACCCTGCCAGACCAGCACAGCTCACCCTGGCTCCTCTACCAGGTTCTCCGGCACAAAGGAAAACAGCCTGACTCCAACCATGATGCAGCTCCCTGCTCATGCTGGTAAATCCCCCTCAGTCCAAGTGGGGTGGATGGTACATTTTGGGGTTTGCTGACATGGTCATAAAAAAGTCCTTTGATGCTTAAAAAAATAGAAATTTCTGTGAGCTGGAGCATAGCAAATTGCATAGGACAGTCCTTTTCTATTTGGCCACCAAAAGATGAAAATAAAGTGTAGAAAGGAAGGCTAAGCAGAAATAAGTGAGAAGACAGTTTGTTCCTTAAGAAACAGAAATTTCAGCAAGCACATGTCACACCAGTTCATTGGAGTACAAATGTCATGGTTTTTCTCCAACCTGAAGCTGGTGAGTTCCATCAACACTGCTGTGACCCAGTCTCCTGAGCCATCGCCATTGGGGCACACAGCTATCACCTGAACGCTCACCTCAAAGGGCTGAGCATCAGCCCCAAAATGGTTTAAAAGCATCTGGGGTATTTAAGGATCACTGAAAAATTGAAAGAAGAAAAAGAAATCTGTGATCAAACATCTCTGACGGAGCTGACTGAAGCCCAGAGCTGCATGACCTTGAAGTCCGGGGAAATCATAGCTTCCCAAGAGAAAGAGGAAACACAAACCGCCACAAAAAGATGCTGAGGAAGAGAAGCCCACATGTTCCGAAGATCCTTTCCCCAACGGTTTAACTGAATTCACATCTGTGGGTCTGACCCAGGCAAGAGCCGGGTGGCTGGGGTGAGAAGAGGAAACGGTTAATAGTGTTTGCAAATAAACAGAGAGTCTTGAGGTCTTTCAGATACTTCTCAGAAATTATGAAGGTCTCCACAACTGATTTGCATGAGCAGCCACATCTGACCCTGTGGGGACAGGCAGCGTCCTGTGGGTGTGAGTAAGCAGCGGTAAGCAGTAAGTAGAGGGATGGAACAGAGACGCAAAACTGCTCCTTTTAACAAGCAGAAACCTGCAGGGCCTGGACAGAGCAATGGTTACTGTGATGGGAAGGTGCCACATGGGCATGGCAAGGGACCAAGGTCACCTCCAGCATGGCAGTGAGTGTTCCTGCTGGCAGGTAGAGCTCACACCCAGCCCAGAGGTACTAAGAACTCTGACAGTCCATCTCTAGCAAGAGGTGCTGGTAAAGTCTGTGGAAATTAGGAGCTGCTGCTGTTCAGGATCTCAGCAACCCATCCATGCTCAGAGCAGGTTGGGGCAGGACCTGGAACCAGTGGGGACATGCCTGTGCATCCCAAGCAAAACTCTGGCAGTGGTACCCCTTTCCTCCTGGTGCAACCTCATACCTCCTGTACCCAAGGGGCACCTTCAGGCACACCCAGCCCTGTCAGAGTTCATGGCCCCCTCCACCCTCTCATCCATGCCAGCAGCAACACTCCACAGCAGCACTGGCTGTGCCCTCACACTGTTTCCACTCGGAGCTGGGTGAGGCACACAGGGACCTTTCTCAGCCGTGTCATCCGCTGCACGTGGCAAGCACAATCGATCACAAAGATCGTTGCTTCGAGATAAACTGCAGAGGAAACAGAATGTCAGCTTCTCAGCAGGGGCTGTGGCACACGCAGCCTTCCCTGGGACCCACAGCAGCTACGGGCAGGTAAAAGGGCGCAAGGGGTAGGACTTTGGGGAGGAAGAATTTTAGGCCTTTATGGAGGATCTAAGAAGTTGCTGGAGGAAAGGAGGAAGGCTGGGATCTCCTCCCTGATGTCTGGGATGTGTGGTACAGAGGCAGGAAGGGAGCTCTCCAAACCCTGGGAGAGGCTGAGTGCAGGGGCTGTGGCTGCCGGCTGGTTTGGGGCAGGAGGGGGGCACCAGGGAAACAACCAGCGAGGCCAGGCTGTCTTACCCCACTCCCTCCCCATCATACCTCCAACCACACCGCAAGCAGCAACCTCTTCAAGCCCTTTAGTTACAGAATCACAGAATCAATTAAGCTGGGGAAGACCTCTGAGATCATCACATCCAACCTATGACTGAACACCACCAAGGTAACTACAAAATGGCACTAAGTGCCACGTCCAGTCTTTCTTTAAACACCTCCAGGGACAGTGACTCCACCACCTCCCTAGACAGTCCATTCCAATATCAATCACCCTCTCTGTGATTAAGAAATTCCTCCCAATGTCCAGCCTAAAGCTGCCCTGGAATGGCTGTGCCCTCTCATGCTGTTGCTGGTTGTCTGGGAGAAGAGGCTGATCCCCACGGGGCTGCACGCTCCTTTCAGGGAGCTGTAGAGAAGGATAAGGTCCCTCCTTTCAGGGAGCTGTAGAGAAGGATAAGGTCCCTGCTTTCAGGGAGTTGTAGAGAAGGATAAGGTCCCTCCTTTCAGGGAGCTGTAGAGAAGGATAAGGTCCCTGCTTTCAGGGAGTTGTAGAGAAGGATAAGGCCCCTCCTGAGCCTCCTCTTCTCCAGACTAAACAACCCCAGAGCTCCCTCAGCTGCTCCTCACAGGATTTGTGCTCCAGACCCTTTCCCAGCCCCACCGCCCTTCTCTGGACTTGCTCCAGCACCTCAGCGTCTTCTACAAGCCATCCTAAAATTTTACAATTATTACAGTTATTAAAACAGCCTGCAACTATTACCGCAATTATTTAGCACTTATTCACCAACTACTTCACTGTGCAAGTCTTCTTAACTGCAAAAATTTGACCTTTGTTTGTTTGTTTGTTTGTTTGTTTGTTTGTTTCTACAAAAGAACACCACGGGCCATAGGAGCACAAAACACAAAGCCCGGCGCCACGAAGCCCCACAGGCCGGGGCGGGGCGGCGGTGACGCGCGGGGCGGGCGGCGGCAGCGGCGGAAGCGGCGGCAGCGGCCGCGGTTGTCCCGGTAACCAACGCCGGGGCCTGAGGGGCCATGGCCGAGCCGGGCCCGGACGAGGCCGCCGAGAACACCTACAGCCTGCGGCCCAGCCTCCAGCAGCGGTGAGGCCGCCGGGGAAAGAGGAGGGGATGCGGGCCGGCGCGATGAGGGACTTTGGATTGCGGCGTTTGGGGGCGCGGCAATGTGGGAGCTGCGGTGGGAATGTCGGGGAGGGCTCCCCTGGGCTGGAGTGAGGCACTGCGGGTCTTGGGAATGGGGAGCACCGAGAGTTTGGGGACTGGAGGGCACCGGGCTCCCTGAGCAGCTTTGACACCCGCTTAAGTGAAGGGTGCTGCTGGAGGGGCAACTTTCATTGGGGGTGGTTTCACCTCTGTTGATAGGTGTTTGGCTTTTTGCAATATCTCCATTTTAGCGGGGCATTTTTCCCCCGTGGCTTTTCATCTATATATGAAAGCTACATTTTCCTAGGTGACATTGTGTATGTTTCTACGGATTGTGTGAACTTTCTGTTGCATCCTTTTTTTTTTTTTTTTTTTTTTTTTTTTTTTTTTTTTTTTTTTTTTTTGCTATGATAGATTTAAGTCATCCACAGTAAAAGAATGCATCCATGCGATACTGAAGGAGAAGCTGGCCAACGTACAATACATCCCAGAAGAAATGCCTGAGCTTACAAAGTCTTTATCAGAGACAATAACAAACAGACTGAAAGGTAAGGCGGTTTCCTGGAGATGTAATTTCTTTTCTTGCCATGTCCTCTCCCTTTTGACAAGATCCCTCTTTCTTCCTTTATTCTTGAAACTTATTCCTTCTCCATTGACTGACTTGAGTCGCTGGTATGAAGCAATCTGTCCTATATATGTACATTCATTACCTGCAGAACTGAAGACCTCATTCAAGCCGGCAAGATTTGTTTCTGAATAGTTTGGCAGGTGTGTGATGTCAGCCTTGGAGGGTCTGCAGGGGGAAAGAAGCTGCATTAGAGAGAAGAAAGAAGCGATGCTTCATTGCTTCTTGCTTCCATAAACAGAACCAATTCTGCTCTTTTTCTGCTGTGAATTAAATCAGAGTTGGAATAGCAGTGGAGATTAGAACAAGGCTCATGGGGCACAGGGAAAGGGGAGAGAGGAGCAGTCAGCCAAGGAGAGGCGTGACTACAGCCTTACAGGACTGGAAAAAGGTTGTGCTGCTGCACAGGATGCCCTCCAACATTTCTGAGTTCAAGAAGAAAAGTGCAGGCACCAGCAGGTGTTTCCTGAGTTCCATGCTGGATAAAGTATATGGATGTGTGTGTGGGACACTTCTTTTTCCCTCCCTCCTGGGGACAGGCTGGTGCTTGGGCTGGCCTGACGTGGTGGCACAGCCGCGTGGTCACCCTCTGCAGGAGCCATGGATTTGTTCTTCTCCCAGAATTACACATCTGCTTTAGAGCCAGCAGCAGCTGTACTCCCTGCACATGTTCATGCTGAGCTCCTCTGCACCGAGCTTGGCTTCAGTGATGTGTAACCACAGTGGCAGCAGCCTGAAGCGAGGCTGGCCCGGGGTGGCCACTCTTATCAGCTGGCATCTCTGATAAGCATTGACATGTTGGATGTTACCAGAGCCAGTGTGCTGTGTTCAATCCTCTGGTGGAAACAGGGCACCGGAGTCGTCCCAGGACACTGCTTTGTGGAGACAGGCACAGGGATCTATATTTGATTTTAAGCATGCTTGTTCTGATTTGGCTTCTGGAACATTGCCATGGCCTGGTCAGATCTGGCCTGTGCCCCAGAGGTACTTCTTTACTGCTGTGAAACCATAGCACGTCTCTGAAGACACAAATAACACAGCTATTATGTGGCCTTTTATACCGCTCAGTAGCAAAGGAAACATCTGTGTGGCAGAAGAATCTCACCATAGCTTTGCATCCAAACAGTTTTAAAATAAGACAGTTTTTTTTTCAAATTGCGTTTTGTTTTATTTATGTTCTTTCCATGTGGCCAGTTCTTGAAACTTGTCAATGCAGAATGCTGACACACAGTGTGGTTGTGCCTTAGATGGATGCCAACTACCCTGTTCACCCTTCAACTCCAGCAAAACCATGGTAGTAGCAAAATGAAGCTTTGCAAGGCAGTCTGTCCACTTGGCTACTTGCATAGGTTTGTACAGCCACTTGCATTGTAGCCAGAAATCTTTAGCTTTCAGGGTTGTGTTTTGGACTCATAGTTTTAAAATGTTATTGCTCTCACTATTATTTTTTTCTCTCTCCAGAGGAGGGATTTGACAGGTACAAGATGGTGGTGCAGGTTGTCATTGGAGAGCAAAGAGGAGAGGGAGTGAGGTAAGTTTTGCATCTTACAATTGTATTTCTATTATGTTTTTTAGGTTCAGATGTGGGGTTTTCTTTCCTTTGGAAGCTGCTTCCAACTTCCCTAGCTACAAAGATCTGTCTGCAGATGATAACGTGTAAATCACTTTCTTTTCTCTTTTAGTGGCAACTTGAGTGCTTAGGTTGTGAGTGGTTGAATTAGCCAGTGATAATTGGCTCTGGTAGTTCTTAGCAAGCTGAAATGGTGAAAATCATTTTTGAGGAGTGTGGCAAAGGCATTTTGTGTTGTATTCTTGATGAATTAGGGTACACTCCCCATCCATTCCCAAGGCCCTGCTGGAGGACAAAAGCCATGGTAACTCACTTCTGTCTAAAGCCAGAAAACTTCCATAAGCACTTCATTTACATTTTCAGATGTTTCAGTTTCTATAATCCCCCTGCAATACTGTCATGGGAACCAAGCCTGGATTCCCACGTGGGTGCTGAGCACTTGCAGTCAGCTCCAGATGCCTGCAGTCAGACAAAAGAATTCCTCTTGGCTGCAATAGTGGGCTGTAGCTTTCCTTTACTAGTGGGTAGGGAGAAGACAAAAGGTTTATGTGCTTTATCTGCTGAGCTTATCTTTATTGTGTCTCGAGCAGAAGGTAAGTGTAGCAGAGCTGTAATCACATCTGCTGCCTCCCTGTTCTGGAGGTCAGAGAGGAATATCTGTACCTGCTGCTCAGGATTTTGTCAGGAATGTTTGTCTATGCTCCAGAAGCATCGTACCGGGGTGAACAGTTCAATGTTCAGGAAATCTGATCAGAAATGTGAAGTCCAGCCACACAGGCTAACAGAGCAATTGGGGAAATTTTCCAGTTTGCAACAGACAGGAGGCAAGATGAAACACAATCACTGACATCCTTAATGCAAAATACTCCTTAGGAGAGTCAGTCATACATTAGGGGTCTGTGCCCCAAAAGGAATCCTGTCAGCTGAGGCTAGGAGTGACACTTGCAGCGGAGAAAAGGGAATGTCAGTGCCTTTAGACAAGGCAGAAGCAAGTTCTCACATGCAATCTCCTGTTATGGTCTGGTTGTTTGTCCTCAGGATAGGGCTTGGGTGTAGAAGTCCATCAGGATGGTCAGGGAACAGAGGTTATAGATACGAAAAGACTTGAAGAGGTCTCGTAGCATGGCTTCTGCCAAGGAATATGATAGCTCCCTATAAATAAGTTTGGAGTAAGTACCATGAGGGTGCAGGAGGTGAAGGACAAGAACAGATAAGCTAAATTAGCCACTGATATGCATAGACCAGAAGTCAAAGATTCTTAAGCATCATAGCAAAGAGGTTTCAAGTCCTGCTGCACAGTGAAGGTGGCAGGCTTGAGAGTGATGAGTTTGAAAGTGGAACACATACAGAGGGGATTACAGCATGTGGTAGAATTCAGCAGTAGAAAACTAAGCTTGGGATTCAGGAGCACACTTTCCAGTTCCATTACCTTTAAAGCAACTCAGTTTGGTTTTCAAGGGAAGTATCTGTGATTACTTAGGTCATTAGACGTGAACTCTGGGTAACGTCCCTGTCTGGCTCCTTTGTCTAGCATGGGTGCACGATGTTTCTGGGACGCTGACACTGACAGCTGTGCTCACGATGTGTTTGTGAATGTAAGTATGGGCTGGATTCCCATGGGAAGTGCAAGGCTACTTGCTTTTGTATGAGAGGCAGAGTGACCTTTAATACGGAGCAGTAAAGAAACAACTACTAGGAAGGAATGAAGGAAGGAATCAAGATTATTGAAACAGTCTGATTTACCTTCTTATTCACAAAACAGACTTAGATATAACAGCCAACATAGTAAAAGTCCTCTCCTGAGTAGGTGACACAGTACAGTACAAAAGTCATTGTAGTCACACCATTTTACTGGTGGAGAAAGAAAGCACAAGAGACAAAGTCTTTTCTTACATACTTTGCTGAACTGCAGTCATGGAGCATGGCTGAAATCTAGGACTGAGTCAAAGTCAAGGTTTTATTAACTATTATTTTATTTTATTATAAACTGATACCTAGACACCTGTGGGTGTGTGGAGGGAGGAAATTGAGGCTTTTCTGGCATTCAGATGCACTGACCTGAGCCACACCACAAGTGAGAATAATGAGAAACTTAAATAAAAGACAGAAAATTGCGATATATTACCATACAGTTAGGCTCTGGTCTAAATGTTCCCTGAGGTTTGCCTGTTCCACTAGACTAGCAAAAAGCTTGCCTTGACTAACACAGAGCCTTTCTCTGTTTTCCTCAGGACAGCCTGTTTTGTGTGGTGGCTGCATTTGGCTGCTTCTACTATTGAAGGTGACAAACATTGCACAGAAGGATGGACATTGGGGAGAATGCTTTGGAGTATTTTTCAAGTGCACAAAAGCATCATATTCTTCCTTTAGTACATAAGACAATTAACAGATCTACGAAGCACATCCCACAGCTGTTCTACACGCTACAACATTCCCTCTTCCTTGTGGATATTGATATAGCTTTAAGCATAATATTAATATTATTATGGCCTTTATTTAAATGGCTCTTTGTTTTTTATATAGTGTTGGTTTTGTCCTAAAAGTGTATTGCCAATAGCCATTGCTTCTAAGGCAAACTCAACTTCTATCTCGAAAGGGTTGTTATTTTTATTTCTATGAAATTAATGAAACATTTTTAAGAAAAAAAAAATAAATCTATGCATTTAATATTTCTTCTCCTGTGGTATTTTCTTCCACTCTACAAGATGCACTGTCCTGGATAGCTTGTCTGCATTTCTCAGGTGGGCATTTTTACAATTCTTTGTAAATTAATCCGTAAAGCTGATTTCTGATTCGGTTTTTCAGATTTGTTCCTATGACTCCCACAACAATTGGGCTATGAATCCCAGCTGTGTCACATGAGATGGTATTAATTGATGGAAAGTCGAGGTATTTAGGACATTAGGTCAGGCCAGCAACCCACACACCCCGTGACTGCCAGAACTCCTCCCTGCAGTAACTGCTCCTTGGTTTAGTGCAATTTGGCGCTCCTGGATGCTGTGAGTGATCATTCCTCTTCAGGCTCTTCAGCAGATACTGCAGTGATTTCTCAATCTCTCTGTAACTGTTTTGGAATATGAGGGTGGACGTTTGGACTCCAACTTTGCTAGGACTCCAGCCTCGGAAAGGCTGCCGTAGATCTGCAGAGGAGTACTAAAGCTTCTCATCTCCCCAAAAGTTAGAGGAGCAGGTGGGTTCCAGAGAGAGTGGGTGCCAACAGAGTACATCTTTGTGTGCCCACTGGAAGATGGGATGCTCTGCAGTGATGCCTGTTCTCTCCCTGCTGACAGAGCAAGCACAGCTGAGCTATTCCAGTGGGATGAATGGCTTTTAGAGTGCCGAAGTGGGTTGAGGTGAACCCTGAATCCCACCCTCACCAACTGTTTCAGCAGAACACACCCTCCCCGTGCAGATCTTGGAAGCTGGGTGTCTTAGGCTGCAATGCAAGATGTAACCAAAAGTTCTATCACAATCTGTTAAAACCAGGTGGAGCAGTGTTCTTTATCTCTTCAGTGACCCATCCCTCATAACTCCAGGGGGGAATCTTCTGTTAATGGGCTGGCCATTAAAACCAAGTGGGGCAGTGTTCTTTATCTCTTCCACAACCCATCCTCCGCCCAGGGAGATATCTTCTGTTACGGGGCCATTGAGTCTCACTGCATGACAGATAAAATTACATCATCCCATTGTGAGATGCTTCACCCAGGGGGAGGAGCCAAGCATTCCTGCCTGGATAAAAATCTGAGTCAGAAAACCAGGGCAGTCACTGGATTCTCAGAGGAAGAGTGGATCCATCTCACCACCACTGGACCTTCAGAGAAAACAACAGGATCCCTTCTACAGGATCATCTCTGCTCTAACAGAACCACATCTGTCACTCCAGGAGTACTTAATTGGACTGCTACCAGTACCCTGACCAACAGTGTCAAATTATATTCTGACTGTGAGTGTTTTCTTTTTTTGTTTGCTTTTTTTGTACTACTACATTTTTAATTTTCCTAGTAAAGAACTGTTATTCCTATTCCCATATCTTTGCCTAAGAGCCCCTTAATTTCAAAATTATAATAATTCGGAGGGAGGGGGTTTACATTCTGCATTTCAAGGGAGGCTCCTGCCTTACTTAGCAGACACCTGTCTTTCCAAACCAGGACACTGGGGAAGTAAAAAAATCACGATGCATATTCTAGAATCCCTCTTTCAGTTACAGTGCTGGAGGCAACACACTGCTGATTCTCTATTATATTAGCTTGAAATATTTTGATTATGAGTCTTCCTCTCCTTTTCCTCTGGTGGTAAATAGAAGGTGATTTCCCTGATTGCTTTGTTGCTGCCTGTGGCTGTCACCCATTAAGGAACCTGCAGAGAGATGTGACAGCGCTGCTCAGTTTGTGCACAACCTGGGAGTGTGACTTTTGGGGAACAGCAAAACCCTCCACATAACATGTTCCAGGAGATGGTACATATGACCTTTTGAAGCTTTTATAAAGTCATGGCTGTTAAATCACAGTGTTTCACCTTGCACTTGCTCCGTTTTGGAGGGGTTTAATGGCTTTTTTGCAAACGTGTTGTACAAAGCAGGGGAGATTTAAGTCCATAATCACTCAGCCTCACCACCCTTGGCTGTGGCGTGGGACGGGTAAGGGATGCTGTATGTTCCCTGGAGAACGATTGAGCCACTGCTGAAGCACTGCACGTCGGTGTGGACATGCAGGGCAGCTCCTTCCCTCCAGAACCTCTGGAGTTTACACCGATACATCCATACATTGGATGGCCGGAGGAGAGACTTCATCACACTCTCACCTCGTCACGACGGGAAGCAGAGGGGCAGGCACTGATCTCTTCTCTGTGGTGACCAGTGACAGGACCCAAGGGAATGGCCTGAAGCTGTGTCGTGGGGGTTTAGGTTGGATATCAGGAAAAGGTTCTTTCCCCAGAGAGTGGTTGGGCACTGACCAGGCTCCCCAGGGAAGTGGTTATGGCACCAAGCCTGGCAGAGCTCAAAAACCGTTTGGATAAGGCTCTCAGACACTCGGTGTGAGTCTCGGGGATGGTGCTGTGCAGGGCCAGGAGTTGGACTCGATGACCCTTGTGAGTCCCTTCCAGCTCAGGACATTTCGTGACGATCCTCGCGGGGCAGGACCGTCGCGAGCCGGAACGGAGGTTGCAGGCGCGGATTCCCGGGACGCGGCTTCCCCGCGGCGGGCCGGTCCCTTCCCGTGGTTCCGGGCGGACACGCAGCGGCTCCGCCCGCGCCCCGCTGGCGTCGGCGGGAGCGGGGCGGGGCCGGGAGCGGCGGCGGGGCCGGGGCCGCACTCACCGGGCCGGGCTGCGGAGCGGCGGCGGTGCGCTGGTAGGGGGGCGTCCGGCGGGAGCGGGGCGCTGGCACTGAGGGGCTGTGGGTGCAGGGCGCAGGGAGCGGAGCGGCGCCTGTCACGGGACCGGAGGCTGTCGAGTGGGTTTAGACCGGCGGCACATGAGGGCACCGCACGCTCCCCCTGCGGAGCCGGTCAGGGCTCCCTCCCCGGGCCCCTCTCCCGGCGTGCTGGCCGCGGCACAGGCTGGGAGCTTCGGGAGGTGCTGGCCGGTCGGGAGCGCTGGCTTTGGGCAAGAGGGCAGTGTCTGCTGGGGTGGTCGTGATGTGCCGCGTCCCCTTTGTGGGGGCTTGGGCAGAGGCCGGGGCTCGGGCGTGATCCTCGCAGATGGCAGGACTGGCAGCTGACAGAAGACAGAGGCAGGTCAGCGGGAAACTTTTGTAATGCACCTTCAGTGCATGGAGCGTGGGGCTCCGGGGGACATCCCCCCACCCAGGGGACACAGTCCAGGCCTAGGGAGGACAGCGAGGAGGTGGCCCTGGCTGCGCCCAGGGGAGGTGTGACCCAGCTGTTGCGTAGGCACGTCCTCTCTAACCCGCTTTTTGTGTCCACCGAAGTCCTGGCTGCACTGATTAATGGTTTTGTAATTGGACTTAAAAGTCCTCAGAGAGAGAGAGAGAGCTGTGATGCTCCTCTGTAGACCTCACTCGCTGTGGAGGGAGGTGCAGGATGCTGCAGGTGCCCTCTCTGTCCCCACCCTGTGATGCTGCTGCGCCAGGACCCTGGCAAAGCTTAGGGTGGTCAGAAATAGGTAATATTGGGTTTCCAGCTGCAGGACTCTGGGGTCTGAGGACAGCCACTCTGTTTGGGTTTGAAATTCAGATGACAAACACCCACACGTTAGTTCCCAAAGAAATTTGCTGTATATACACAATTATTAAAATTCCTGATTTTGAAGTTTCTCGCTGCAGGGTCTGGGTTGTAACACTCTTGAAATCAGTGCCGAGGGCCACAAACAATAACTGTTGCAGTAAGGAATTGGTATTGGGGTGTAAACCTGCTAAAGGAGGTTTACATATACAGTTTCAAAAAGCTCTGTTGCTGATCTCTGAAAAGGAAACAGTGCAGAAGTCAGGTCAGGATGGCCACCTATTCTCACACTTTATTGTCCCTGACAGTATCTTTTCTGTTATTCTGCATAAACCCTGTTTCTGCTGTTTGACTCACCCGGCAGAGGCTGTCACGTGTCGAGACACTCAGTGCCTGGAGGTTACGGTGTACTCAGAAGGGCTGTGAATTCACAGAGGTCTTGACAGCAGTTTCTCTTTTTTGTGTGTGCATTACTTAGCAACACTATGTAGGTGATTGCACTGAGCTGTTTTCAGTTGTGGTTAGGCAGAGTTATCTTAAGCCGTTTGGGACTTTGTTGGTGAGAAGCAGCACCTTTCCATTGCCTGCAGGACATGGGTACCAGAGCCTGTGCATGCTCAGCTTCTGCTTGAGAAAATGTTTCCTGCCTTCCTGGAGCAGCAGGGGATGCAAGGCCTGGGGGGTGCTTTTAGCAGATATAGCAAAGGTGTGGATGCTCTTGGACCAATGTTTGGCACTGGCTGAACAGGAATCTCTATTATATGTTTTTGTGGCTTGAAACACACTGTGGGACAACTGCTTTTGTTGATCGTGATCCAAAGTTGCTGAAACAGTCTGTGTTTTAAAAGTGGACAGGGCTGTGCCAGATCCTGCAGTAACCTTTGTAAGGGGCTCAAGGGCTTGACCATCCAGGTAGAGCAGATGCTGACTGTGGGGAGTGTCACAGTCTGTCTGTCTGGAGGTGAGCAGGCTGGGTCACAGCCAGCAGCACTCTGTTTCCAGGCAGATGCTCAGAGTCTGGACACTGGGACAGAGCTGGGCTTGGCAAGCCTGGGCTGGGCATGAAGTTGCCTTGGAGATTGGGGAAGTTTTTTAAGCACTGATAAAAGAGACATCCATGATGAGTCTTCTGTCATTAACTTCTCCCAGGTCTCTGTGTCTCCACAGATCTCCACAGGGATCCACACAAGTGAGGTTAACTGGAGACTGGGGTTGCAGATGCAGGAGAACAGGGGGAAAAGGATTCTCTTCGATCTATGGTCAAGGAATGCAGAGGAATGTAGGGTCACTTTGGTACGTCATAGCCTGGCAAGTGACTTATCTGAAGTGACAGGACTTCTCTCTTTTCCCTGAGGCTCTTGCTTACATGCTGTCCATGTGTCAAGGCAATTCTCTGCAGACAGCTGGCAGAGTGCAAAGTTTAGTAGTGTTGCCTGCAGATGAGTCAGCAGAAGAGAAATATCTTGTTCCTGTAAAGTGCAATGATCTTGTAGGCAAAGCAGCACATGACAGTCACATCTGACTGTGCCAACACCTCCCAAGTTCAGAGGGGCGATAGGACAGCCGTGGAGCAGGCGGTGCCACCCAGGAAGCTGTGGGTGTCCCGGGGCCTCGCTGGTCCAGCTGCCAGTCTTGTACTTTGGGTCCCTAGTGGGAATTGCAGCAGCCTTGGGCTGGAGCATTTACTGAGTTGTTGCAGCAAGCTTGTTTTCAGTTTAAGTAGCAGCATTTGTTTTGCTTCACAGGTAAATCTGCAAGTGAAAAGCAGCAGAAGTTGCAGAAATCCTGCTACTGATGTAAGTTTGCAGTTGATATTCTCCAAGCAGTTCTTCAGGACATTAAAAAAAGGCAGATGGACTAGGTCCTCATGGCATCAGTGTTTCTAGGGTGCAGAAAGATCTGAGCTGTGTAGTGTGATGCTGGAGTTCTCTGACACCACCAAGACTAAAAAACAGCAGCACTGGTCCATAAAGATGCAGACAGTGTAGGTAAAGGTTTGGCTAAGCAGTAAGATTTCCTGGGCCTATTCTGACCTCTTCCACCTGCCAGAGGTGTGAACTTTGGTGTTGTGGTTATATTCCAGCTCTGATGATGGTGTAGTTACCTGACACTAAGGGAGAAGTCTTAAATTCCTTCCATGCCTATATATTTTTTTCCTTTCTAGTAATCAATCCTTGTCCTTTTACCCGTCCCAGAAGTGGCTCTCTTTCAGCAGGATTCAGTGATTCCCTGACAGGAAAAGCAGCTCTTTCCCCATCTGGCAGTCAACTGCTCCTCACAGAGCCCGTGCAGGTCTCTCTCTTGGTGAGTTAGCTGGCAGGTGATGCAAGGCCCTTCTTTGATACAGACTGCACCAAATAAATAAGTTTGAGAAGAAAAACCCTGAGTGTTTTATATAGTGGTGCAGAGACGGGGGTATGCCCAAGGCTTTTCCAAGCAGGGCGCTTCCAGCTTTGCTCCTTTTGAGCAGTTTCTGATATTCAGCCATGAACTCAATAATGCAGTAGGATGACACCTTAAAATAGAACAATGTTAATATTTTACAGCAAGGCTTTTTCTTCTGGTTATGCTTGGTTTCTATCTTGGAGTGTTCAGAATGAGCTTTGAGAGTTATCTTCTCTTTCGTCTTCCCCATCTGCTGCAAATGTAATTAATTTTAGAACTGGCAGTGTTTTATACATTAGGGGAAGCAAAGCTGTGTCCTCATGTGTTAAACTCAGCTACAGACGCTGGATCCCACTGTTGTTAAATAATTGTTTGGGATGTTATTTTAGTCACTTGGGTCAAAATGAAGCATTCTGAGGTTAGTAGGTTTATTGCAGTATGGTGTGGCGTGTTCCCAATTCTTTATGAAGACAAGCCTGGTGATGGGATGACTTCCCAGAAATACACTAGCCACAGGACAGAGGTTTTAAAGTTCTGAATAGCGGTAAAATTATTGTTTCATTTCTGCATTAATGTGCGTAATTAACAGAGCTGTGTTACTCATGAGGTGCCCAGCCCAGCTGTCCGGACTCTGCAGAGGCTACTTCAGCAACATCTCACCTGTAAGGTCAGAGCAGACAGAGCGTATTTATCCCACCCTTGAAGCTGGTTTCTCACTTGGTACCTTGGGTAGAGCTGCTGCTATCTCAGCACCACTGGTGCTGATTTAATGCACAGCGAATAATAGAATCTCTCAAGTTGGAATCCATTCGCTTAAGCTGTTGTTTGCCATTGGTTAACTATGTATACCCTGAGAAATGGAAAAGTTAGGGTGGAGGAGTGCAGCTGCTTGGGTGTGGGAGGAGCTGGAAGAAGCTGTTGGAGTTTTCTCCTGAGCTGGGACAATGCTGCCCTGTACTGTGACCTGCAGTTCTTTGGCTGGCCGTGAGATCTGCACCCAGCAGCAAGGGGCTGCTGATAATTCAGCAGACTGCACTTGTGTGCGGTGCAGTCTGGTTGTTCTGATGGGCCACGCTGATGTGGGAAGAGCATCACCTGGCTGTGTGTGGGGCTGCTGTCTGTGCTTCAGCGCCAAAGCCTCTGCGTTTGGTGTTTTGCTGAGCAGTGGTTCAGAATGTCTGCATTCAGCACATTAACAGACCTTTTAATTCTCTCCCAAGGGAAGGAAAGAAAGTGGTCAGAGACCAACAGATGACTTGAAGCACAGTGAAATTATTTTAACCAAATAACAAGGAAATTGGCTGCTGTTTCCTCCCAGTGTTTCCATGAATTCTGGGGTTACTTGAACCAGAGACAGATGCTTGCTGCTTTTTTTTAACTTCATGGGTTCTGCTAGGACCCCGGTGGTAAATGACTGATGCAGAGTGTGCTTGCAAGATGACACGTTGCAAAATGTAAGAATTACTTGTGTCACACCCTGTGTTTTCACAGCAGCACTCTGTGGAAGCTGCTGCATTTATAGCACAGATCTCACCTGAAAGTTAAATATTTGCTTAAATGTTTGAAGACTTGGACCTAAGGGTTCCAAACTTTTTTTGCCTGAGGTTATGTTTGCACCCTCCCATATGTTTATTCTCAGGAAACAGAAGTTTAATTACTGGAATGGGGGAAACGGCGAGCTTGACTCACAGGCACTATGGAGTGAATGCTAGATGGGTCACACAGTTCTGGAATGTCCTTGTGGCTGCTCTTCACTCTCACTTTTATCTTCTAAACAGTATTTTTTTGGCTCCCTACTGACCTAAGACTCTCTTTCCTTGTTCTTAGTGCATTGTGGCAGCTCTAGCAGAGCAGCCAGGGATACTTATATGTATGTAGCCCCAAACCAGTTCAGCTGTGTCTGACCCTAAAACTGTCCATAAGGTATCATCATGCTGATGCTCAGTGATGAGGGAGAGATATTTGCGTCTCCTTAAACTGCGTTTGACTTGTTACTGTGGAGCATTCCTTAACCTTGAGTCATGTGTGCTTGAGTAAGTCCCATCACTAAATCTGCTACTTAGCAGCTCTTTCACGAGGCACACCCCTCTTGGCTGCCAAACAGCAGAGCTTTGCCAGTGGCCCTTAGCGAGGACAGTCCCAGCTCATCCCGAGTAGAACACTCAGCAGAGCCCCTCTGCTGTGGAAAAAGGCGGTGTTCAGAGGGGCATCTGCTCTTTGTCACACCTTGCACTTGCCCCACCTAACATTCCAGCACACCCACTCCATGTGGGTGGGGAGACGTTTTAAATTCCACACCACTCTTATTATGAGGGAGTTGAGGCACGCACCTGAGGATCGTTAAGGATCGTTGCTGGGATGGGAGGAGGGGTCATGCTGCTCTGGGGAACAGCAGGCCAGAAGTGCCATGTGCTGCACGGGAGAGGTGCACGCTTCAAGTCAACAAGAGGGATAATGCTGCTTTTTAGTTTTTGCAAATCTAGCACCCATTTCTAACTCCTGCAGCAGCTGGAAAGGGAATATTCACTGTCAGCCTTCCTATAAATCCCTATTTTTGCTTCAGGTGTGTGAAGCAGGCCCTTTTGGAAAGGTACAATGACTCCAACCCAAAGCACAGATAACTTCCTTCCTTATAACTGTCACAGTTTCTGTCCCAAATTGGTGGTGTGTCCATCTGTTCATCAGAGAAGCAGTTCAGCTGCACCACCACTAATTGCAAACTGGTACATAAAGTGCCAGAAGTAAGTGTGGCCTAATGTGGTGTCAGCAGCTGCTTCACCATCTGCTGAGTCACCACTGCAGTGGGGACGTGGCACAGGAGGTGAACAGGGTGGCAGCCATCCCTGGGGGCATGTCCCCACTGGGGAGCTGCAGCTTGGTCTTACACAAATGACAAAGCAAACAGCAAGCCTGTTAAAACTCACTTAAATTATGAGCCCTTCCCTCACCTTTATCCTGCATAGACCTTCCTTCCTCTCTTCAGGACTGTACAGGGATGCAGCACACCCACCAGCTGAGCTGCCCTGGAGAGTGTAAAGAATCCAAATGAGAGCTGGATGAGAGCTGAGTGTGAACTGGGCATGCCATAGTCCTTAGGTTGCCTTTTAGATGTGAAAATAGCATTATTAACCTCATAATAATGATTTATAATTTGGATTGCAACTCTTGTTTCAATGTCTCTCCAGCCAGCTGACTGCTGCACACTTTCTCTCTGCAGAGCAGCTCTGGGTTGCATTAAATGATTCAGTATTCCCACCAGGCACTGTTTGTCAAGCCTTGGCAGCTGATGCCAAATACAACTGGCTAAGCCCCTTGTGAGGTGGCTGTGTCTTTGCACTGACCTTCTGTACACTGTGCCTGCTGTTGACTGATTCTGTTTTGGAAGAACTGAGAAATATCTCTTTCCTTTTTTTTTTTTTCTTTTTTCCCTCTCCTTCATTTTGTTCCAGTTCTTCCTGGACGTGCTTGGCAAGATGGAGCCGCCGACCTCCTCCAGGCTGAATTCCCGAAAGAGAAGAAAAGATGGATCAGGCCCTAATGGGGCAACAGAGCTGGATGGAATCCCTCCAAAAATGTCCCGACGCTCACTCGTAAGTAAGCAGAGATAAGAATTTTGGGAGCCTGTGAGATGAGGACACTGCGCTGTAACAGCAGGAAGATACAGGTGGTGGTTTATCTGTGGACAGAGAAAACAAGGGAAGGGCAGGGGATAAGAAGGAAATGACAGTAGCTCTCCTTCTTGCAAATCCAGTTGGGGATGTTTCTTTGTTCATACTAATAACATACTTACAACGTGGGCTTAATATAGGTCTGAGGCAAGCATTGCTAAGCTGCTTTTGTGGTGTGTCCGGCTTGTCACTTAAGCTGAGCCAAAGAGGCGCATTTAGAGAGCCATGGGGAAGTAGGCGTTTCTCACAGGTGGGATTTAAGTGACCCACTGGGAGCAAGAAATACTCTGGAGAAGCACATAACAAGTGCAGGAGGGTCTGAAGCCTATAAGCACCTGCAGAAGTGATCTGTTGAATCCACACTCTGATGCCCTGGGAAAATCACTGTTCATTCCATTTTCTTGGTCTGGGGAGAGACCACATTTATGTTGCTGATACTTTGGGAGTATCCAGAAAAAAACCATAACAAACAACTGAAAGGATTTATTTTCTAGATCAACCCTGGTATGGCTTTAACTAGCTAAAGCCAGTGGGTTCTTTTCTGAAGGGGGTCTGATCCAGGTAATGCCACTGAAAAGGGCTGTCTTAACTTGTCCTTGCTACAATATTGCAACAATTGGCTTTTTATAGTTCTTCTCTGCCCTCTTCCTGGAGCTGTCCTGAGCATCACCTGTGCTCTAGTTGTTCTTTTCTTATCTCTGTCAAAAGCCAGCTACCATCCCTGCCACGTCATACCAGGGTCATGGTTCTTGGCAAAACGTGGTGGTGTGTTGCAACTTTCCTCCTCGATGGCAACATTTTGCTCTTCAGGAGGGCTTCAGCCCTGTCACAGAACATTGTCAGTGGTAATGAAGTAAGAGCAGCACCAGCAGTGAGAACTGGGGAGGCAGGCACTGGGGATGGAGGCTTGAGCTGTCGTGTGACATTCCCCAGAACCTTTATGTCCCTCACTGTTGCCAAAATCCACCCTGTCCCTCTTAAAGAGCCTGTGTATTTCAGTAAGGAAAGAGAAGTGTGCAGGTTATTTATTATTCTGTGATAGTCACTTGCTTTTCGAGTTGCTGTCTGTCCTCTGTTAAAAATAAAGCATCTGTGAACAGCACAGGACAAGTAATATCTAGCCACTTTCTAAGCTTCCTGCCTGTTTTTTCAGCCACAGGGCAAACACAGTTCTCTTGATGAAAGATATCTATTTTACTTCCTTTTGCAAAAGTTTTATTTATTATAGCAAGAGTAATAGTGTTGCCTAACTGTGAGATTACCTTGAAGCTTTCTCCAATCCCAGCTAAGCAGCTGTTGGCAGAATGTTCCCCTGAAGCAGCTGGGCTCAGCAGCAGATGGTGGTAACAAACCTGCTGACACATAAGCTGTTGTATTGTACACATCGGGTTGAGTTTTGACCCTCACTGGTCCTGCAGGGGAAGGGCAAGACTCTGGCAGGACCTTTTGAGGACATGTCTCTGTGTTCCTCTGATAATTTTGATACGGCTTTTTTGTGCTTTTATTCCTAACTTCATATCAGGTAAACTTCATGTGCCAACTAAACTGCCAAGAATCTGGTTTTATAGGGAAGTCCTAGACAATGGCAGTGATGAGAGGAGAGACCTGCAGGCCTTATCTGACAGTAAGGATCCTGGTAGAGGAGGTGCCGTGTGAAATGTGGAGCCCTCTGTAACTCAAAGGAGATGTTCAGCAGTAGCAGTTTGTTTGGATGTAGTGGTCAGTGGTTGTTTTCCTGTGCATTTCACTATAAGCACTCTAATAAGGAATGACACTGGCCAGAATAGCAGTGGTTTTTCTGGTTGCAGTCGTGCTGGAGTGCCAGAATTCTGCAGTGGGACAGGAAGCCAGAGAGGAAACTGCAGATTAGCCTTTTTCAGCTTGGAGGTATTATTGTCATGATTTGCAAGCTTGTTTCCTAGTGTTCTGACTCAGGAACAAGATGTCCATTGCAGCCTTACACCTTCCAGCTAGAAGGAAATTGAGCTGTTTGTTTTGTAATGGAAAGGGCAGATGTTTCATTTCCATTCAGAGCAGACCAGAAATGATGCCTGGACTTCAGCTGTTGATTAAATGTACTGCTGTGGTCGAGCTAGCAGGCTAGAGGGGTTTTCTTGCAGCAGTTTGAGTTATTCTGCCACACGTCAAGGTCATTTTGTATGGATCAGAAATGGTGACAACACACACATTCCCTGGGAGTTAGTGCCACAGTTGGTATTGCTCTTCTGCTTGTTCATTCATTCAAATCAAGGAGCTGTTACAGTTTGTACATCACAGCACAACACTCAGGCACAGCAGAGTGGTGGCTTTGTCACAGTGGGCACAGCTGGAGCTGTGACGGTGAGGTTTAAAGCTCAGCTTATGCTGCTCTGAACTGCTGGTTGTCAAAAGTCTGGGTGTAGCAGCTGCAGCTCTGACCCTCTGATTTTCTTGGTCCAGTATAAATACTGTCTTCTAAACTCTTCTTTTCACTCTCTCTTCCTCTCTAAACTCAAGCTAATCAGCCTGCAAGGCTGTTTTGAGGTTTTACACTAATTAGTCTTTTAGTCCAGATGTCTGAATTGTGCAGAGGCACAGTGAGTCACCTGGTGACTGTCTATCATGGGTTGTGATGGCAGTGCGGCCACTATGAACTGCCCTCACTTTTGCACTCTCACAGTGAAACTTTCCTGGCTGTTTAGGGACTGAGGGAACCAGCCCCGTTCTCAGATGAAGTGGAGATTGACTACAGCAAGCCATACATCAGAGTGACATATGAAGAAGCCATGAGAGGGACCCCTTGTAAGTAAGAACACAGACTGGAAGGGGATTGTATAAATTTGGGGTTTGCGGGGGTGTGGGTATGATTGAGATATCTCTGAGACCAAACCAACCTTGTGTGTTGGACTGGGTTTACAGCCAATGACTGTGTGCTTTGGTGATTAGATAACTGTTCCCATGGGAAATTTGGCCCATCGGTACACCTGAAATTCAAGTTTGTATGTTTTGTATGTGTGAGGAAACTACAGATACTTGTTTTAAACTCTAGCTGAGCCACTCACGGCCAGAGAACTGCACACTTTCTGTACTACTTTAAGGTAGCTTAGAGTTAAGCACTTTAAAAGTCATATTTTCTGAAACTTGAAACGGGCAAGTAAAACCAATTTATATCTGTGTCCAGAATGTCCCATTCTAGCCTGGATTTGAATTAAAGTCAGTGTCATTAAACACCACAGGCCAGCCCCACAACAAGAATGAGTCCTTTTATTCTCTAAACCAGGCTGGGATAAACACTGTTCTCTTTGCAAGTTCAAAGGGGAGGCAGAGGCACAACAGACTCCTGAAGGATGACAGCCCTCTCCTGCCAAACAGAGTGTGCAGAGTGTGCTATATTACCTGTCCCCTCTGTTGTGGCTACAGAGACAATAAAAATGCTGCACTTCTATCTTCCTGACTGCTGCTGAGAGATGAGCCAGCTCAGATTGAGACCTGGCTGTGGTTTCCTGCCAGTGGTTCTGAAAATCCATTGTATATCAGAGTCTGCATTAAGTTCCCAGCTGAAAATCTCCAGAGTCTGCACAAAGGTCTCTGGTTTCAACAGTGGTGGCTCTCCTACCTGCCAGGACTAAAATAAAGTGCACTCTGCCTTAATGCTCTTTGTGTCTGTGCTGAGGAACTGTAGCTGCTGCAGGTACAGAGGAAAGATAAGGATGTCCCAGCCACTTTCCAGAATGCGCATTCATAAAGGTCTGCTAGGACCAGCCCTCTTCTGGAATACAGAAAGCTTTTGCAGTCACAAATCTCCAAATCCTTGGAGATCTCCAAATCCTAACTCTTCAGATTGAGGTCTTAGAACCAACTAAAAAATTATTGTATGAGGCTGTCCTCAAGCTGACTCCACTGCTTAGCTTGAACTTAACAACCCTGACCTTTGCATCAACTCCTCTTCTTGCTGCCTGCCAGGCTCTGCCTCTGGGTACCTCCAGGGCTCTGCCCAGAGCTGTGGGGTCTCAGCTTGCTGTTGGGTCTCTCTCTGGCCTGTCTTCACTGCAGCTTTGGTGTGCCTCTGCTCACTGCTCCTCTGAGTCTGTCTGAACTGAGCTAAGAGAGCAGCAGGCTGTTACCAAGTGTGTCACACACAGAGACTGTGGCTTTTGGTTAGCAGCAGCAAGAGGACTGTGGTCCTGTGTGGTCCCAAGACCAGAAGCCTCCCACTACTACACTGCAGTGCTAGACTATCTCACTATACCTCTGACCTCAAAGAAATGAGCTACAATTTCTCCTGGCAGAGGTGGCCTGAGGGAAGTTTTGTTCGTTGTTGTTGTTGTTGTTGTTATTATTATTATTATTATTATTATTATTATTATTATCTATGGGTTTAGCTCATAATGCCAGTGATTCAGCAGAATTGTGTCTGCTTTTCTTGGAGCAGCTCAGCTGTGTTTGAATAAAGCCATACACTGCATGTGTCTGGAGGAGCTGATGATGCTGCTCCCTCGACCAGACTGACAGCAGGCTGCAGAGGGGGATGCTGTAAAGGTCTTGAGATGCCATCCTGGCAGGCAGGAGGAAATCAGGCTCCTGTGAAACATTTGGGCCAGTTCCCCTCTGGTATCTCACTGTTGTGCAAAAAGTTAATTCTGCATTTGAATTTCCATAGAAGGGAAATGTTCCGGGTTTGCTTTTCCCTTGCTCTCCCCTTCACCTTGTTTGGGTGATGCATGGTAGGCTTTCAGTCTGCCTTTAAATGTGCTTGTATTTCAGCTCTGTGCTCAGAGGCATTTGTTTCCACATGGGAAGGCAGAGAGCCAGGCATTTATCTTCACAGTTCTGTCCTGATTATGGTGCTGCATTCTGTAACACCTCCATGACTTTCAGAAGGTTCTCAAATGTGAGCATGAGCAGCAGCTGCTTCTCCAGAAAGGCATATTCACAGCTGTCTCTCTGTCCCTTTGGCACAGTGGATCGCCCTGTCAGAGTTTATGCCGATGGAATATTTGACTTGTTCCATTCTGGACATGCCCGGGCCTTGATGCAAGCGAAGAACCTCTTCCCAAACACATACCTCATTGTTGGAGGTAAGGAGTGACCTTGTTGACTTTGGCTGCTGCAGGAGTACGGTTTAGCTCTGTCTGTGGTTGTGCCTACAGGGGTTTTGTCTTTGTGGTCTCAGTGACTCTCACTGCAGACATTTGTCCCAAATGTTGCTGGAGTCTTACTGCAAAAAGTTAAGGGTTGGATGTGTCTGCAGAAAGATACCCTGTACCAAATGAGTGCTTAAGAAAAAGATCTTTGATCATGCTGTTTTAATTTGACCCCTCTATTTTGTGACAGGTACAGGTGAGTTGCATATCTGAGTATCAAAATATGTTAGGGATAATTGAGCATCTACTTTTGACTCATAAATGAGACAGCTGAAGTATGAGTCCCTCCATGGCTGCTTCATTCACCTGTATTGCCCTGCGAGTCACTCCCCAGCTGCAGTTTCCTGCTGGAGACTGCATAGTGCCAAACAGATCACGTGGGAGCATGTAGATCACAGTAGTTTCTTGGGCATGTGTTGGGACACCTGGAAGTCAGTGAGGCCTTCCTTCTCCAAACAGAAGTTCCCATTTTATCTGTTAGGTCATAAGTTTTTGGATGATGCCAGGAATGTCCTGCTGAGTGCCTGAAGGGATCTAGCAGAGGTGTTTCAGCCAGGCTCCTTCAAGAATGTAACAGAAAAAAGATACCCCTCTTGTGGCTGCTGCAGTGCCTGGGCCTCTGTGCAGGCAGTGCCTCTGCTCCTCCCTTCCCCCACGCTAAGGACACATCAGGCTGTGCATGTTGTCCATCAGGAGCTGACCCCTGGTCAGGCTGCATAATGCTGCTGAAGCATGAGAACTTAACTAGTTTTCTCAACCCCCAGTGTCTTTGTGAAGCAAAATTAAATTCTGACCCTGCCACAGAACAATTATAACATCCTTGGGTGGTTTGTTTCCTTAGCACAGTTTCAGTCATTGCTGAGAGCATTTTAACAGTGGTGTGCTGCCTTGTGTGCTACAGTAGTGTCCAAAGGGGAAGGGACAGAGAGCTGTAACAGTTGCTCCAACCCACAAACTGCTCTGAGCTTAGAAATCTTAAAGGCTGAAAGGCATCCCCATGTACACAAACACTACAACAAACAGGAAAATAACCTCAGGTCAAGCTATTAACATGTTAAAGTAGCAAGGAGTGTGACCACATTCTGTGCCCCTAGGAGACTGGTGAGGAGGAGTGAACTGCTCCCTTTGCACCAGGACGGAGACAAGAGGCCACATCCCAAGAGAACATTAGCTCCAAGCAGGGAACAATCTCCCCCAGTCCTTATCATCTGTTTGGCTAGAACATAAATACATCCAATACCAGTGAGACTGGTAATGCCTTGTTTACTTCTGAGTCTGATAATCAAATAGAACTCCTTCCTCAATATCTTAGATTGCAGATTGTAAAGAGTTGTTAATTTACTTTCTCATAGAACATAATAATTAAGCTTGATTTCCTTTAACTCCCCTTTTGTTTTAATGTAACTTTCCAAGAACTAGATTGTGGTATGGCATTTTATGAAATCAGGATTTTGGGCAATAAGTTTTTTTCAGATTCCAAGCCTGAGATATCCATTGCTTTAAACGTAGCTTTCTGCCCAGCAGAACCCCCAGGTGCCATTTCTTATGGAAGAGTGGTTTTCCATGTCGGCTGGTTTTCTTAATAAGTGTTATAGGCCCCAGAATTGCTCAGGAGTTTAGTGCCCTGCAGCACTCCCTGTTCCTGATATTTTGTGGCTGAAAGAGCTGGGTTTGAAACACCATCCTCAGTCAGCTGCTGGCATTGCCTGGTTCAGCAGGGTGTGGACAAGGTCCTTTCACTGTAAATCATTGGGGTAAGTGCCTCAGACTCACTGCCTCAGACTCAGTGTTCTCTGTCTTTTTCTCCAGTCTGCAGCGATGAGCTGACCCACAACTTCAAGGGTTTCACGGTAATGAACGAAAACGAGCGCTACGATGCTGTGCAGCACTGCCGCTATGTGGATGAGGTGGTGAGAAATGCGCCCTGGACCCTCACACCCGAGTTCCTGGCAGAGCACAGGGTAATTTGTGACATCTGATCTGTTTGGAATTTCAATTAGCCTCTCTCTGTTTACAGCAAGAATTCATCCTTGGGGGTGACCTCTGTCTGAGCAAACTGTTTCTGTTGAAGCTCCTTAAATATAGAATGAACTGGGTTTCTTGGGAGTGTAGAAGCATTTGCTGAGCTGGCATGTAATGTTAAAATAAGGTAGAGATTGTGACATAGTGAAAAAGCCTGAGAGGGTTCTCACCGTTTCAGGAGAAGTTGGTGCTGGTTACAGATAGGTGTGAAATGCAGTAGGGAGAGGATTACGTGGGTTGGAAGCGATTTCGGGGGGTGTCTGCTCCAACTCCCTGCAGGAGCAGCTTAGATACACATCAGCCTCCCTGCTGCAGGAGACCAGACAAGCTGTCTTGAAAGCCTTTTATCAGTTGGTGAGATAAAGTGAAAGGAATCTCTTAACATCTGTTGAACAGCTTTGGGAGGTGAAGGAGTCTCCAGGGGAGCTTGCTTAGTTTACCGTTGTTGCCATTAACAAGCCATTTCTCTGTGGAGCTTAAAGCAGCTGTGTCCTTATGCCCAGCCTTTTTCTTCTCAGTCGTGTGCTTACAATTCACAGGCAATTACCGCTGACAACTCGGGACTACTCTGTGTTGTAACAGAGAAGTGTCTTGCTGTTCTCTCTCACACCCCTGAGTGGAGGTGTTGAGCTGAAAGTTACCATCTTTCGACAGCAGCAGGAGATCTGCACATTCCAAATAAAATGGTGACTTGCTTTTTTAATTTTCAGATCGACTTTGTTGCACATGATGACATCCCCTACTCTTCTGCTGGCAGTGATGATGTCTATAAGCATATAAAAGAAGCAGGTGGGTCCCCATCAAATTCTCCAGGGCTTCTTGCCAAAAATCTTCGGTAGTTTCTCCTGTAATGCAAGATTATGCCCCTCTGGGAGCAAGGTCTGCCCAGGAGGCTCTGGTGATAGGAAAAGCAGCTCTGGGCCCAGCTTCATAACACTAGGACTGTTCCATGTCCCAGCCCAAGCATGACCCAGCATTAATTCCTAATTTCAATCTAGTTATTTTAATTAAATTAACAGCAATTTCTTGAAAACATACTACAGTTTGGCTTAGAGAATTTCACAAATGGGGAGTCTCATGAACTTAGCAGAGGGGCACCTCTAGCTGTTAGCTGTAAAATTTACTGGGGGTGCAGCTTTTTTATATCTATCCAAACTCAGCCATAAGAGTGTTATATTTCCATCCAGTAAAATGCAGGACCCCATGTCCTGTTGTTGTTCCCACACTATTCTGTATGCAGTCAATATTTAAACCAGCTAAAGTGAAGACCTTTTCATTAGAATACCTGGTATTTTGACAGGGTTCTGACATGTTTGGGTCTTACTTAGGTACCCCAGAAAGGATGGCTCTGGTACTGTACATTTAAGGACAAAGATGTGAGAACAGTTAGGAAGTGAGCGCTTAATAGGAGAAATTGTTTTCTAATAGAGGTGGCAGCAGCTTTTTGCCATGTGTGTTGCTCAAGCTGTCCTGGGTCCTTTTCCCCAACTTTAGGAATGTTTGCACCAACCCAGAGGACCGAAGGCATCTCCACGTCCGACATCATCACGCGCATCGTGCGGGACTACGACGTCTATGCCAGGCGGAACCTGCAGCGGGGCTACACGGCCAAGGAGCTCAACGTCAGCTTCATAAACGTGAGTTGATCTGGGGCTCACCGCACGCTGCGGGAGCCAGAATCCTGCCAAGTGTGAAGAGAGACTTGTCTAGTGATAGCACAGTCCTGCCATGTGCCAGTGAGAGGCCTCTCTGCAGAGCTAAGCACTGGCACCAAACCAGTGTCCTTGGAGGGGAAATTCGACTTCCACCCTGAAATGGCCTCAGGGACCCACTCAGAGGAACTGGGGGGTTGCTAATGCTGCTCTCTTGTCAGAGATGTCTTCATAATGTCTTACCTATTGAAAGAGCTGGAGAGAGGGTGTGTGGCAAAATGTATGTTTTCTTGAGTGAAGAGTGAGTTGTTCTTGACAGCAGCTGCTGTCTCATCTCTCTCCTCTTCCCCCAGCCACCTCCTTAGTGTAGAATCATTTGTTAGGATAAAATCTGATGCTCTTTCCACTGTAGTGTTCCCTTCCTGGAGCTGCAGGAGCAGCAGTGCTTGGGTAGGAGAAGGATATGCCCTGATCCTGTGCTGAGCAGCTCCAGCCCTCAGACAGAATACATGACAGAAGACATTTTTGATGTTGGAAGTAAAGTCGTAAACATTTTTTTATCACTCAGATACTGTGCCTGTGAACAACAATTAAACAGGAGAGGTAACGGCTGCTTGGCCTCTCTTTGGCACATAACTCTGCCTCTGTTTAAAAACACCCAGCAGAAGGACTGGTGCTGTTGTGATATGCAGAGAGACCTACAGCAAGTCACTCGAATCTAATCTGTGTGCTGTACAAATATTTCCCTTTTCCATGCACTCCTATTAGATAGTGCTTATCTCTAGCTTTAGTCTTGCTTTGTGTACTGTGCCAGTGCCTGCCACAGAGTGTCTCACAGCCCCACTGTGTCTGCCACATAGTCTAGGAAAGAAGTGTCATGGAAGTGAAGGAGAAGTGTCACCAGACTAATGGAGATGCTGAGTCTCAGGCTGCAGTGTAGTGTAGTAACACAGAGCAGAGATGGTCTCCACTTAAATCTGGTGAGCTGTATTCTGATCCACCACTCTCTGTGCAGGAGAAAAAATATCACCTCCAGGAACGTGTGGATAAGGTGAAAAAGAGGGTGAAGGATGTAGAGGAGAAGTCAAAGGAATTTGTGCAGAAAGTGGAAGAGAAGAGTATTGATCTCATTCAGAAGTGGGAAGAGAAGTCCCGGGAGTTCATCGGCAATTTCCTGGAGATGTTTGGCCCAGAAGGCGCATTGGTAAGGCGTTGCTCTGGGAAAAGGGGAAAGGGAATTTTGGAGACACTGACAGACATTTTAGGGCTTCTACAGAGTCTGCAAAAGAAAGCTTTGGCATTTGTTGCAGTGCTCAGTGTGCTGCCAGTCTCCAGACTAGATGTCCCAGGCTTGGGCAGCCTGTTTTCAGGGAGTACTCACCATTGCCAAGGAGATAATGCCAGTTACACTGTAGAGTGAAAAGTTCCCCTGTCCCACAAGCTGGCCTGTAAATTCCAGTTTATGCCCTGCTGAGCACTGAGCTGCCAAGAGGATGGTGGTCACTTGTCACTGGCCAAAGATGAACCTCAAGCTACTTGTTTATGCCAGCCTTCCTGTACTGTTGGGTGAATATCACAGACATTTAATGTTAGAAGTGCTTGAAAATGAGTGGTGATTACACTATGTGCAGTTTCCAAAGCCCAGAGTGATGCTGGGGCTTTTTCTGCTCTTAAATAGCGTGAAGTTCTGAAGGGACACAACTCAAAATGCTGCAGAGGCTGTGAGTAGTGTGCATTTCCGTGACTGTGTGATCCATGCTAACTGTCCTCCTGCTTCTCTGACCAGAAACACATGCTGAAGGAGGGCAAGGGCCGGATGCTGCAGGCCATCAGCCCAAAGCAGAGTCCCAGCAGCAGCCCCACACACGACCGCTCCCCATCTCCCTCCTTCCGCTGGCCCTTTTCCACCAAGACTCCTCCTTCCTCACCTGCCAACCGCTCCAGGAACGAGTCTGCAGTCACCTATGACATCAGTGAGGATGAAGAGGATTAACCTACTTGCCAGGATTTGCTGCGGACCGCTAATCGCTGAATCCATAAGTCCAGACCCACTGGGGAACTCTAAATGAGCAAGAGAGCCATAGGAACAGGGCTGATGGTGAGCACAGGGCCTCGGAGGCACCCGTTGCTCTTAGCAAGGGCTGCTGCCTGGAAGCACATTCAAACCTCCTCTTCCTTCTCCTCCTTAAATCCCCTTTTTATTGTTTACGTTTTAGCGGTTTCCAGGGTGAAGATGGTTTTTATATTTTAAGAAAATATTTGTTAAAAGGGCAAAGAATAGCACTCGAGTGGCTTTTGGTTTCTTTTCCCTTGTCAAACCTCCAGGCAAGAGGGAAAGTAGGAACACCCTCTTCTTTCCTTCAGCTCCTCTGTCTTATCCCCCCCCACCCCCAGGCAGTATCTGTGCCACTGCCAAATGAAAGACCCCTCAGTTCCTCAACCAGCACGACCTCGAGAGCACACACGAAACAGTGGTGTCACGAGGCTTCTAGGAAATAGAAACATCCCTGCTGGGCTGGAGCCGATAGGAATCTATCCAGCAGTCCCTCTAGTGCTCGCATGCCTCTTAACTGAGCTTCCCAGCGTGTCGCAGTGAGGACGTGCTGGGCAGGGGTACCAGCTTGGCACGCAGGAGTTACACCCGGGAAGGACTTGCAGCACTGTAGAGTGGCACACCCCATAAAGTGCTCAGCATTCACAGCTCCAAACAATAGAGGGGCTGCAGGGGAAAGGCCTTTCCAGCTAATCTTAACAAGACTGCTAAATCCTGAGCTAAAATTGAGCCCTCAGTTGCTGTTGGAGAGAAGAGAATGAATCTTTGCTTCAGGGCACTTGCTGTCGTGCATTTCCTTGGGGGTGTGAGAGCCCAGGTAGGAAATGAATGTGTGTAGTCTTTTGAGAAGTTCCTTGTTCCAGTCTGTGGTGTGTTACACGTTTTAGTGTCTGTCCAAATGGTCCCTCAGCACTGTGCTCTCTGTGTGTTTGTGTGTGTTTCAGTTGCTGTGCTCTAGGGGCTGCAGGAGTCCTTCACACTGGTGCCGTGAAGTCGCTGCTCTAAGGGCCAGGCAGGCAGTGTGCTGCCCGTGTCACTGTGTGCAGCTGGACAGATGAAGGGCCCCAGTCCTGTGTGACAGTTACCTGGCTTGTGCAGTGCATGCACAAATCCATGCCTGCTCACTCTGCTCCATGAGGCAGGATGGAAGAAGCTTCAGAATGCTGCAGCTTTTTAAGGTTATTTAAACACATAATGCTCGTTTGAGTCTGTGGTCCAAGTTGTGCCTGCTGTCGTGTCTGTGATACACACCGAGCTTTGTGGCCTGTGGCTCCCCCAGGGGACTTGCCCTCCCTGTGGCTGAGCAGGGCAGGTCGGTGCACCCTGTCCTGCAGCCAGCACTGGAGAAATTGGCCTTGCTGTCATGTGGCTGTGGAGCTTTTCTGTCAGGGTTTGCCTCTAATACCCACTGTCTCTGGGTGGAGCTGCTGGGCTGAGTTGCCTGTATCCTGTGGTGCTGGGAACAGAGGACAGCTCAGAGCCCTGTCAGCAATGCTGCAGGGAGGTCTCCAGAGCAGGATGTGAGGCTTGGGGAGCTGCTCATGCAAGGAGGAAACTCATCAAGTGCTGCCACAAGCTCTGCATGCTGTAATGCTTCCAGAGCACGTGGTGGCCCCGTGGTAGGAATAGGCTGCAGCTTCTTTCCAGCTTCTGTCTTGACGGTCTTTTGTCAGGCTGCCCAAAGGTCATGACAGAGGTTCTGTGCTTCTCTTGAGGCCAGAACTGGTATGAGGTAGGGTATTTTGGGGATCACTAATCTGCCACTTGGACCTCTTTCAGCAGGGATGTGCACAGCTGTGAGAGCATGGCTGGCTGCTGTGGATTTTAAACTGTAAGGAGCAAATAACAGTCACATGGTAGAAGCCAGTTGTTAATCCTCTGGTTTATGAGTGGTAGAACACTTACTTTTTATCACCCACATTGTCTCTTCCCTCATCTTCCCTTCCTCACCCTTCTCTCAGTATGGATGTTGCGGTTGCTTCCCTGAGCCAGATCACAAAGGCCAGGCTGCTTTAGAGCCTTACTACTGTTTTAAACACAAGTTATGCAACAGTGTTCTGTAAGTTTGGGTAACCATGGTGTTTTGGATGGTGTCTTGTTCTGCGGAGACCTTAATAAATTTGGTCTCTCTGGGGTGCTTGGTAAGAAGCCAGCCATGGTTTTACATGTAGCTTGGAATAACAGAGCTGTTTCTTGTAACCAATAATCTCTGCTTCCTCCTTGCACTGAAATTAAATTGGACACTGAAATCCCAGTCTAGTATTTTTTTTTTTCCTTTGTTTTGTTTTGTTTTCTCCGGATTGCTGGACCAGTCTTCTCCAGCACTGTCATGTTTTATCAGGAATAGGTAAGAGCTTGATCTTTCAGCAAAACACCAAGTTCCCCAGGATCATCTCGTTCCCACAGATACATCCAGTGCTGCTGCTTCAGGGCTGTCCTGCATGCTCCAAGCCATCCCTCACTCTTCAAAAGAAGCATCCAGAAGAGACATGAAGTAAAAAGCGCAGTGGAAAAACAAAACTTTACTAGCATGCAGTGGAGTTTCTGGAGTTTGATGCTGCCAAATCTTGAGCCATCTACTCATGTAGAAACAGCCCTATTTCACTTCCTCTGTAGATCTCAGGTGTGAGCCCCTGGGAAAGGATTTTCTGATGGCAGAGAACAGCAGCAACAGGACAGAACTGAGCAGTACCAAGGATGATGGTAGAAGCAAGAGCATTGGAGAGTGCTGCAACTTTTTAACATGTGATCTGCTCATTTGAAACCATGGTCTGAGTTGTGCTCGTGGTGTGTGTAATGAACACTTGGGGTGACAAGATTACCCAGTGGTTTCTGCAAATTGTCATTGCTCCTGATGTCCATCCCCATGTCTAGAGCAGATATTGGTACTGGACCAAGGCTGGTTAAGGCAGCATTAACTAATTGCCAGTGTTACAAAGGTGCTTCAAGGCTACTTCCTTTTCCTGGCGCCTGACTGGCAGGTGTGGATGCTCCCTGTGTGCTTTCAGGAACAGCCAGTGCCATGGAGAACAGGCCCCAGGGACAGATCAGACCCATCCTGATGTTGTGGGAGTAATCACCATTACCCTGGGCTTGCCTTGGCTGTGGGACCCCAGCCAGCAGCACCCAGAGCTCAGTGTCACAGCTGGATGTTGAGCATCCTGTGACAGTCCCATGCCATGGCTGTGTTAGTCTGGGCTCCATCCTCCTCCCCCTGTATGGAGTCACCTCCCACCCAGCCTAGGCAGAGATAATATGAACCCAATCACCAATGCAAGACTCCAATAAAAGTTTATCTTTACTCAGTGCTAGACAAGAGCCTCTGGGCTGGACGTGGCTCCTTGGCTTATGGCCTTCAGGTTTCAGACCTTTTCATTCATTCATTCATTCAAGGTGCTCTTTCTCCTTCTGCCTCTTCTGCTGCCAGCAGCTCCCCAAGGTCAGGGGAGGAGGAGAAGGTTGTGCAGGGTAGACCAGTCCCTCACCCCACTCTGCCCCTTGGCACCCCAGTTTCTCCCTCCTGCTCACGCCTTGACATCGGTGCCTGCGGCTGCGAAGCCGACGGGCTGGTAGCCCGGCTTGTCATCCTGCTTGCGGTAGTACATCCGCGTCAGCACCGCCAGGATGAAGGTCTGCGGGATCAACAGCTGCACGTGCATCTCTGGAAGAGGAGAAGGGCCATTGGAAGCTGCCTTCATCCACCGTGCCCAGCTCCCATGCCACGTGATGGAGGGGCTTGGCTGGGAGCACGTGCTGCTGCTCTCTCATCTCCCGACTTACGCTGCGACCTGGCCTTGGAGGAGAAGGGCGGCGAGCAGGCGATGCTGCCGTTGTTGGCCAGGATGCTGAAGATGGCAGGCTGGAGCGCCGTCAGGAGGAGCAGGATCTGTGCCACCAACGCCCCAGTGGTGAGGGCCGTGCCGCTGCCTGGCTCCCAGCCTTCACCTTCCCCCGCTGTCCCGCAGCCGGCGGGGCTCTCGCCCAGCAGTGGCTCCTGCCCCACCACCTTCCCTCATGCTGCCTCACCCCATCTGTGCTGCAGGAGCCCCTCATCTGGAAGGGAGGTGGGCAGGACAGGGGCTCACCTGGAAACAGGTGAACTTGGCCTGCATGTTCTGCTCAGCCAGGTGCAGCCGGGCCTGCCGGAAGAGGATGCCCAGGGCCCACAGCCCAAAGAGGGTGGAGACACCGACCAAGGTGTTAATCCAGAGGGCCACGCTCTCTGCTGAAATCTGAGGGGGACGCACAGAAAACATTATCAGTCTGAAAAAGCTCAGGTGGAAGCTTCCTGTCTAGGTCATCAACCTGCCCATCCCTGTGCTCTGGCACTCACGTCAGCAGGGTTGTAATTCCCATCGGCAGCCAGGATCAGCCCCAGGAAGACAGCAACTGCCCTGAAGAAGGCGTACTGGAAAGTCCCCAGGATCATCAATTTGAGCTTTTTCCTGGCATAGCGAGAGAGACTGGTAGCACTCTGAGGTCCCTGAGTCCCTGGACAGGAACTTCTCTTTCAGCCCAGTGGAAACGGGGTGAAAGCGCTCAGGAGGCAGAGGTTTATCCCAGCTCCCACTCACCTGCTCATGGTGATTCGGGGCAGGCAGGGGCAGCAGCAGCAGCAGGGCCCAGTGCTGACCACCATGGGCACGTCCTTCAGGGTGCTGAGCAGCGCTTCCTTCCCCCCAAAGCCCTCCACCATGACCAGCATCAGCAGGTAGAAGCAGACAGCAAAGTACCTGGCGAGGAGGAGGAAGGCAGGTCAAGCCCTGTGGGTTCTGTGGTGCCCTGCCCCAGGGTGGGTGATACTCACGCCGTGGTAGCCATCTCCACCACCATCATGGAGCGCGGGAACCACAGGCCAAAGCAGCTGACCACCGACACAACCTGGGGACACGTGAGCTTGGCACACTGACGCTCCCCCCTCCTGTGGGCTGGCACCCCTTGGGTGGCCCTGGCCTGCCAGGGTGATGCCCCGCAGCAGCCCCACAGCCCAGCTCACCGTAGGGGCTGAGCTGCTCCAGCAGAGGGTCTTCATCTTGATAGGGCAGCGGATCTTGCGGAAGAGGTACAAAACCTCTTCCACGTAGATCACAACCGACAGCAGTGTCATGATGGTGCAGAGGCCCAGGATCATAAGCTGGGCCATGTCCAGCTCTGCCAGGGAGGGGTGAAAAGCTGTCTTCATCCTGTCCAGTCCCCCCTGGGGCCACTATTGCAGGGAGCTGCCCCATGACCCATCGCTCCCAGGCTTAGGAAGCTCCGTGCCACGCCCTGCACATGCCTGCCTATACCAGAGCTGGCCCTTCTGTGCCACTGCTCCCTGTCCCATGACACCTGCCCCAGTGCTGGCCCTTCCTGGGCTGTCCCCATCCCTGCAGGACTATGAGACAGGAGGTTAAGACCCTGGCAGCAGCCCAGTTTCTGACTTCCGGGGCTACTCCGTGCCTGCACTTTCCACGGCCACCCTACCGCCTTCATCCCTGTCCTGCTCCTGCCGGCCACAACAGGAGGGTCCTCCCCACCCTGTCCCCCCACCTACGGTGCAGCAGGTGCCGGGAGGTGGGCGGCAGGGAGAAGCAGGCTGCCGGCACGCTGAAATTCCTGATCAGCATCTCCACCACAGGGCGGGAGAACCTGCGGAGCGGAACGAGAGTGCTGCACGGGGACACGGGGACACCCAGCCCCGCAGGGTCCGAGCAGTCCCCTGGAGGCCACCAAGCGCCTCCCTTCCTTTACAGCGGGAATGAATTATCCAAAGTTCAGATCCAAAAAGTTGGATTTGCCCTGCCGCAAAGCGGCACGGGGGTCTCCAGCACCCACCTGGGGTCATCTGCCAGCTCCAAAGTGGGATCCATCCTGTTGGGCTCCTCGCTGGCTCCCTCCCAGTGGCTGTGGGGCTGCTCGTCACCGCCCGCCTCAGCTCCCCTCGCCGGCCCGCGGGGTCAGAGTCCCCAGGGCAGGGACCGCGGGACGACGCCGCGCCTCCTTCCAGTTTAACCAGAGCCTCCAGAGCTTCCCTCCCTCTCCCGCGGCTGCGGGCACCCATTGGCGCGGCCCCTCGCCGTCCCGGCCCACCGAGTGCTTCGGCCACCAGGTTATCGACCCGGGCTGCCGGGAAGGCACTTGTCACCCGCACCGGCACGCCCGCGTGTGCCGGGGCCTGGGGCGCAGGGCACCGGCGCTGGGGTGACACTGCCGCGCCCTCGGGGAGCCCGCACCGGCGCTGGTGGTGCCGTGGAGGCTCCGGGACGCGTCCTCATGTCCCCTCAGCAGCAGCAGCAGCAGCGTCGGGGTGGGAGGTGGGAAGGCTGTCAGCCCCTGCTCCGCTCTGCGGGCCCCGGGAGGACTTTGGGCGGCTCAGCGCCAGGGAGCCCGGGGCTGAGCGCCGCTCGGAGCATCTCCCACGGCACTAGAGGGCAGGGCTGGCCCAGCCTTCAGAGCCATGGCCTCGGCACAGCAGCAGCACCCCGGCCGGCCGAGGGGACCAGAGGGCTGGAGGGAACCCTCTGAGTGGGGAGCTGGGGGCTTAGGCAGGGGGAGCAGTGTACCCTTGTCATGGATCCCAGAATCCTCGTGGGTCCCAGGAGTGCCCACGGCTCCGGATGTTCTCCCAACCCTTCAAGGAAAATGAGTTCTGGTTTATACCGGGTCTCCTTGGAACCGCCATCCTTTTCCCCTCTGGCAGGGGGCTTCTGCTGCAGCCAGAGTGGCATCAGGACCCCAGATGGATGCTCTGCACCTTGCTGCAGGAGCTGGATGCTGCTGTTGTCGTGGGAATGGGATGGGGGAGGAGGGAGACCTGTGAGGACGGCACATATCCAAGGTGCTGTGCACACCTGTCCCTCCCCTCCTCTCATCCCCATTAACCAAGCCCCATACCCCTGTCCCTACACACTGTACATGCCCTTTCCTGCCCTATATGCTGTAGCCTAACCTGTCACACTGCATGCTGTACACCCAGCCCTCTGCACTCACACTTACCCACACCTTGCACAAGCTCCTGGCCCCACAGGGTGCATGGGACCCATGGGGGCCCCCCCACCCAGCACCCCTGTATCCCCAGCTTTGCCTACGGCAGAAACACATCAGCTCCTGTGACATCTGCTGTGCTGGCTTTTATGTGCTGGTCACTGCAGGCTATGACATGGCAGTCCTGCTGTCCTGCCCATCCACCTGGTGCTCATCCCCCTGTGGTCCATCAGCACTGGGACGATCTGCACGTATCCCTGGCCCCGGGGAAGCAAAGCCCAGCACACAGCCACACGTGCTGCACTGCCCAGACATGTGCAGCAGCCTCTTCCCCTGCCTGGCATAGCCCCAGGGCCAGCACCACCCATGGGTGCCCGCTGCATGGGGGCACATGCTGATTCCCCTGCCCACCACACCTGTGTCTGGTTGTCCCTGACTCACCGCTGCAGCACCATGCTGATCCTTCTTGCCTCTCAGGTACTACCTGAGCCTGGCTGAGCCCCGGTCCCCTGCGTTCCCCAAGCACAGCATGCCTCGAGGTGCAAGGTACAGCTATGGGGCGTGGAGCAACCTGCCAACCCATGAGGGGGATGGAGAACATGGCTGGGCCCCCAGAGCAGAGGGCAGCCCCACACATTGATGCTCTGCATGAGTGAGTCCCAGCACACATGCACACGTGCGCAAGGAAGGCTCCATTGCTGCAAACACTCCCCTCTGCATCCCCACCGGAGCTGGATGCACCAGTGACACCCACAGCACTGACCTACCTGCATCAAGCCCCAGCCCCATCTTGGTGCCCAAGACCACCCCACAAGGGGCCAGGACACACCCACACACTGTTCTGCTGTGGACAGTGTGCTGGGGGTCTGGGTGTCACCCCCCAAGCTGCCCCTGGGGACATGGAGGGCTCTTGCCCCTGCAGCCCAAGGTGCTGAGCCCTCCCTGCACCAGCAGGACAGGACGTGCCTGTGACTTGCTTGCTTCAACCTGTCCCAGGAGCTGGCGGAAATGGGTGTGGAGTGGGGGAATGCAGTAGGATGGGATAGCCCAGAGTCCCTCCACCTTATCCCTTATTCCAGCCCTGGTCTATACCTGGGATGTATGGTCCTGAAGCCATCAAGGTCCACAGCCACCCTTGTCCCCCAGTCAGCCTTCTCCACACAGGCTGCTACCATGGCCAAAAGCTGGCAGGTGAGAATCCCCTGGCATGGGCATGGGGAGCGACAGATGGGTCAAGCTCCCACCAGTTCTACCTCAGCCCCAGACCTTCAGGATGCTCCAGGGCAGAGCAGCCACAGGGACTCCCTTTCCTGCCAAAACCCCTTTCAGCAGAGGAGGGAAAAGGAGCACAGAGATGGGAGCCATAGCCTCCAGCCCAGGGCAAGGGGTGGTTTCAAGGTTTGTAGCCCACTCAGCATCAGGTTGGCTGTCTTGTCCAAGGAGCGGGCAGAGAAACCTGCAGCAGTGCTGGAAATTCTCCCCATTTGCTCATATAGCATTTTTTTTTATTTTAAACAAAACTCTTTGACCATGGAAATCCTGCCCCCTCCTCCTCCCCAAAAAAAAGCCAAGCAGACCCTCTCAGCATGCCAGCATCGCCCACACTGCTGCTGTGTCAGCGTTCCCCAATACTTGGAAAAGCCCTTAAAATGCAAATATTTGTATGGGGTTTAGACAGTTTTCCACCCATCTCTAATTCCCTGTGGCTATGGCCGGAGGGGCTGACCTCAGCAGGCTCCCAGCTGACCATCACCAGCTCCCCCATGGCCAGGACATGGCAGGGAAAAAAACTCCTCATTTATATCCTTAGTAGGAGCTGCTGGGAGACCAAAACACATTCCTTCTCATACTTTCCTTTCCTACCCAGAGCCTGAGGCCACGGTGGATGGTTGGGATTCTGGGGAGTGAGAACCCCATGCCCAGCTCAGGCTGTGGTCCAGCCAGACAAGTGGACAATAAAGATCTGCACCCTGAGCTTTTGGTGACCCATGGTCACTGCTGTCACAGGATACAGAAGGACAGACCCTGCTCAGTGGGAAAGAGCAGCCAGGATGCTCCAACTCCCAAGGGACCTCCCACACTCTGCCCAGTCTCTGTGCCAGGCAGGACCAGCCCCCTGAGATCATTGCCCCCCCACAGCATGAGGGGATCTCTGGCACTCACCTCTGGGGAAAACTACACTCCACAGGCACCTCTTCAGAGATGCATGGCCACAGATGACCCTGTTCCCCACGCTCCTGGGGTTTAGGAGAGAGTCAGCATCCCCACCCCACCAGTTTTCCAGCGGCACCCTGCCAAGCCACTGGGAACAGAAGGGTGGGCACAACTCAAGAAATATATAAAACACAGAGGGCTATCAGACTTGTGAAAGGGCAGGAAAGCCTTTTTCAGGTGCTGGCCCTTTTGAGCCCCCTCAGCCCTGCAAGCATCTCCCTGGTGAGGAAATTGCTGCTGAGAGTTTGGTGGAAGTGGATGAGGGGTGTGAATACTGCTGGCAGTAGTAACACTGCTGCCACCACCTGCCTTCAACGTTCCAACACAATCCACAACTGCTCAGCTCGATGGCCTTGGCTGGACCCCTGCAAATCTGTCAGTGTCACAGCAACACTGGCCACCAGGCTGGAGAGGGGTCCCAGAACTTTGAGTATCCCCCTGCAATGGTCAGTGTGGGGCAGTGAAAATGTCCCCAGCCCTGGCCCCAGCACAGCAGGCTGCCCTGGCTCCCCTCAACCCCAGGACTGGAGCCACCCCACCAATAGGGATGGCAGGGAGCCCTTCCCACAGCTGGCTCACAGATAAGGCCCATGTGTTCCCCACTGATTGCCCCAGAAGGCAGCTGGAGGGGCGTGAGCCACCATCCCTGGGAGATACGGCCAGAAGAGAGCAGTGGATGATGAGGGCAGAGGGGTACTGCAGGGTGTGGGGCACTGGGCCCCTCTGGATCCCTTCTCTGGGCAGGTGAAGGTGCCCTGGCTGCCCTGACAACACAGCTGGGGTGGGAGAAAGTGTGTGTCCCTTGCAGAGCAACAGCCCTCCACAAATCCTCCTCTTTCCAGTCCTCTGCCACTGGAAAACACTTCTCAGTGCCCTGCAAACCCACAGGGCCACATCACTAGCTTGCTGCAAGGCAGTGTCAGGGACCCCTCCATACCTCAGTTTCCTCAACTGTAAAATGGGCATGAATCCTGCAACATGAGGGTATAGAGGGCTCAGCCTCTCATTGCTCTGGTGCCTGGAGAAAGATCCATGACAGGTGTTATTTATAGACCATGCTGGCCTTTCAGATGGGGGGATACTGCTGGGAGCCAGCTGGCTGCCTCCAGTCTCTGCCTCAAGGTCACCAGGAAAAATGCTGGCCTAGGAGGGATTTGGGGTTGGAGTCCTTCCGGCCACAGCTTCCCCTTCTGGGCAGGGGAAATCTTCTTTTTTCCAGCACGAGGCAATAAGGATCATTCCTGTTAGAGACCCCAGCCCCCAAGTCTCCTGCCCGGCCATGGGTGATGGGACAATCCCAGGAGGTGGCCGTGGGACAGCGATGGTGAGGTGAGAGCAGCAGGGTGTGGTACATGGGGGAGTACAGGGCAGAGCTGGGGATTTTTGCTAACCAGAACAGCTCATTGTTTCACAGAAAAGCCAGCCCCGGATGTCTAACCTTCTCGGGAAGCAGAAGTGCTGCAGAGGGTGTGTGGGCAAAATCTCCCCATGCTCCAGCTCTCAGAAACACTGCTCAGCCATAGCTGGGGGACCAGCTCCTGTGCACAGCCCTGGTGACACCCCAGGGAATCTCCTGTCCCTTCCTGTACAGGTCGGGGTGCCGCCCTGACTGGGCTCCCATGCTGCCAGGCTGGGAAGGGAAGTGAGACATTGGCACAACCAGGATGTCACTGTGTCTGTCCCACAGCACCCAAAGGGGTCACCCCACAAGGAACTGGCTTGTGAGTCCTCAGCAGCCCAGCTGCAGTTCAGGTCAGCAAGACACCTCTTCCCAAACCTGCTGAGATCATTTGCCCTTGTGCATATATTCACAGAAAAGCCACACACAACATATACACACACATCTATAAATATGTATGTGACGTTCTACACTATCTAGGATCTTGTATAATGCTTAAAAACTGTGATGAGCTGGGATGGGTGTGCCCCCAAGAGTGGAACTGATCTTCTCCACAGATTGGTTTATCCGCCATGCCATAGCCTCAGTCACACTTCCAAACCATTCCTGGGGTACTGGTCCACCCAAGGGTCCACTGGCCCCACAGATGACCACAGGGGCTCCCCAGGGCAGGGGGCTGCCCTTTGCAATGCCCAGAATTCTGCAGGTCATCCACCAGACAGAGATGAGGAAGAGGATGGCAGTGCCTGTCCCTGGTTTGGGAGGAAAGGGAGCCCACCATGAGATGAAAGAAACCCAACAGAAGCTGGATGAAACCTTTCTCTGACCTGGATCGAGGCCATCAGAGCAGCTTTGATGGCCCCAGCCTTCTCCTCCCATTTCAACAGGACCTCACAGATGGGGTACCTGATAACACCCCCACCTTCTGTCCAGCTCTTCTGGCTCCCTTTCTGTTTGCTTTTCCACCCAGCAGCTCCACGTCCGATGGCGCTGCACCGGGCCAGAAGGGAAGTGACCAAGCTGTGGGGCTCAGCATGGTGAGGGCTTTGTGTCCTTCAAAGGGGACGAACAAACGGCCAGCGGTCCCAGCCCGGCCGGGGGGATCCTGCGGAAATACCACGGTCAACACTCCTGGGAGCTGCTTCCTGCCTGCTCCATGGCTTTGGATGCAAAAAAGCATTTTCCTGCCGTAAGGTAACATCTGCATTTCCAGTGGCTGTCCCAGTGACATGCCACTGGTTTCTTGGAGCCGCCCCCAACCTCTGAATGAAAAGACACCTTGTTTGAAAAACAGAGGGGCCTTTTTCTGCCACAGCTACCTAAAATAGCCACGTCACTGCTGATGTTTGCTTTTGGTGAATGACGAGGTTAACACACCCTCTGAGTGGGCCGTGAGCGTTTGCTTTGGTCAGGAGCTTTATTTTCATACTCGTCTGGGTTGCAAGAAGCTCGCAGGTGAAAATGCTGAGGCTTTAAAAAGTCAGATGGACAAATATTTTCCCAGAGAGCCAGTAAAGACACGGTGTGTTTGTGGAAGGGAGGTGCTGCTCCCCTGATGACCCTGACCCTTCCCAGCTCCGTGACACACACCCAGCAGCCCCGGCCACCCCATGGGGTCACCCACAACCACTTGAGTCAGGCATACAGAGTAGTCCCATCTGCTTGGGGAAAGCCTTCAGTCCTTGGTGGGGCTTCTTCAGCTGTCCCTGAGTGATTCTGCCTCCCAATGCAGGTGGGAAAGCATCCCAAGTGCAGCTCAATGGGAACCAAGTAAAACACCTTCCCTTCTTGTCACCTCTACCAGTGCCACCAGGGCGCTGGGCAAGCATCCCCACCCGCTGCCTGCTTTGGGATGGGATGGGATGGGATGGGATGGGATGGGATGGGATGGGATGGGATGGGATGGGATGGGATGGACATCCTTGGAGAGGTGTGGGCACACTCGTGTTGGGTGCATGCGTGGGTAGGGGGGGACATGTGCATGCACACCTGTGTGTGCCCAAACTTGTGATGTACATGTGTGGGACACGTGGGTTTGTCCACCTGGCTGGCATCCACACCTGTGAGCACAGCACCCTATGGGGTGCAGGGAGCCGAGGCAGAAGGTGGTGGGGTCCCAGCATCACCAGTTCTTGCTGACAGCCAAGCAATACTCAGCCCTGGACAAAACTCTCTCCTGGGTGGACTTCTTCCCCAAGTCCCTGATGTGGGATAAAGCAAAGAGAACAAGGCCCTTCAGCCCCAGTTTCCAATGATGAGGAAGAGAAGGGAGGGCTGGAGCAGCACTAGGAGAGGTGCACATCGCCCTGGGCCCCTTTGCCATTTTTGCATCACTGAGTAATAAATAAAACCTCCAAATTCACATCATGTTACTGGGACATGCACAGGCAAAGAAAGGTGCTTTCTCCAGAGGGGGGAAATGACACCAAGCAAATTCTGCGACAGCATGAAGGTGAGGAGGGAGCCACAGAGGGTGGCTGCACTGGCACAGAGGGCCCAGCAGCCCCCGGGGCAGTTCTCGTGGACATACCGAGCCAAGCAGAGCTAAAGGAGAAGCTGGTGCTGGAAACAGTCCCTGCTGACCATTCCTTTACAGACCACAGATGACTAAAAGTCAGGAGCTAAAACAAAATACAGCCCACTATTCACTGGAGGAGTGGGGAAGAGAGCAAGGGAAGTTGTTTTCATTAGTTGGACCAGAGTTTTTCTAGCTGCAGGAAAGACTTTGACTCTCAGGCCACATCAAGACAAAAATACAAACTGAATTTTTTTTCCCCTAGGGTAAAACTAGCTTTTCCCACTGAGAAAAAACAGAGGGGGACAGGCAAAGTTTTCCCTCCTCATAGCCCACCATGGAAATTTGCCCTTGAAGGGGACCTGGGGGAACAGTGCCTGCCAGGGACAGGAGGTTGTTGCAGGGCAGACCAGCAGTTTGGCTGAGGCATGGAGCTGCTTATCTCGTTCCAGAGCTGGGAGTGTCACAAGCACCTCCCCGGGGGATTTGCCCTTGAGGAACTGATCTGCTTCTCCTCTCCCAGGGAAAACAATTCCAGACTCATATTTATATGGACCATGTCTATTGCCTGCCCGTGCCTGGCAGTGGGGGCTGGCTGCATAGGTTTCAGCCCTGGGTTCCCACAACGACCCAAGAGAAAGGCATATGAGCCCCCCAGAGCACCTGAGTGATGAAAGCATCTCATTCCTGGCTGCCAGAGACAAATTAAGGTACCCGGGCTGGAGCACCGCATCTCACCCTCTGCTCCATATGGCATCTCCTGGGTCCCCACGGCACAAAGCTGGCACACAGCAGCTGGGGGCAGGGGTTGCAGCTGCCACCAGTGCAGAGAACAGGCAATTAGCAAGTAGTGAGAAAGCTCCTGCTCTCCCTATTCAGCCCCATTGTGCTAATCCCACCCCAATTAAAGCCCCCTCGTTGCTTTCAGATATTGCTATGAAAGATTAATCCACCCTAACACAAGGTATTTCCAGCAGGTCAACAAGACAAAGCCAGCTCTCAGTTTGCAAAAGGCTCTGACACCTGCCTGGGAGAATTTAATCACCCTGACAATGGCATCGAGAGAAGAAGGGCCACGAGATCCCTTCAATCACAAATCTACAGAGGCACCACTTTGCCTGCTGCTCCCACATGTCTGGGGCCAGCACCTGCAGGCTGCAGCCTCTTCCCAAGAGCAAAACTATGATCCAGCCCTCTTAGGGACACATTTTTCCCCTCAGCCTGCAATGCTGCACAGGGTACTGGCTTTTTAATGTCATGCTTTTCCTTTGTCCTTTGCACTGCTCTTATGCCAATAAGTGCACATTATAAAAAAACAAAGCAGTGGACAGTTCTAATCTCTAAGTCAACATGTGCTCTTATCACAGAGGGTGGTTCTCACTGAGCAGGCTCAGGCTTTTATCCAAAAACACAGAGCAAATCAGAGGCAAAAACTTTCTCGGGCTTTCCAGGCCCTTTTGGGAGCACAGGAGTGAGCAGCCCGGGACTCTTGCAGGACCAGATCCTGCTAGAGAGTACAGCAGGTACTGCAGGACCCAGCCGGGCAGCTCAGCATATACGCAGATCACTCCCACCCTATCTTCATGTCCTTTCATGGCTCTGTCCAGGCATTGCATGGAGCTGTTTCCAAGGCTGTTAGGTAACAGTAACTTTCCTTCTGGCCACATATGCTTCTTGAGCAAAACACCACAAATTGTGGATGTATGCACGCCTGGCTTTCTAGGATTCTAACCACCAAGTCTGGAAGGGAAAACCTCCAACAGCCCTCGGCTGTGGCAAATGCTGATTCAAAAGAAGTGCTTGCAAAATTGCACATGAAGCACTTCAAGTGACCTGGAATGCCTGCGTGGAGGTGCGCTGAAGAAGGGGAAAGAGGGGCTGTGTGCTGCACTCCGGATACAGACCAGCAAGAGCCAGAACAAAGCGCACCAAGCGAATCCATGAGAGGCTGGCGTTTTTGAGGAAGAGACCCACATGAATGTGTCCCTGTGTTCTCTCCCCGCTGCTTTCTTTTCCCTTTCCAGTTCCCCTCACTCAAACCCTTGGCCCCTTGTGCCGGGGCCAGTCCATGGGTAGCCAGCAAACACACGGGCTTTTTCTTTCGGCACTGCAGCTCCACAGACCTTTGATGTGCCCCAGGGCGGCCACGCTGCATCCCCTTACTTTTCAAAGGCAGGTCCTTGGCCATTGTGTTCACATCCTGAGCTTGTTTGTACACTTGCTGGGGAGCCCCAGCCCCGCAGCCCCCCTGCCACAGCGGCGGCCGCAGCCGCCCTGACCCCCAGATAAACGCAGGCAGGCTCAGGGGCCAGAGCTGCTATCAGAGCAGGGGCAAACGGCACCATCCGAGGCGCAGCCACCAAGATAACGGGAGCTCTGCAGGGGTGAAGGCTCCAGGTCAACAACAGCCCCAGAGATGTGCACCGGCTGCTGCTGCTGCTGCCGTGGGGCTGCCGGGGCACTCGGGCTGTTGGCAGGAGCGGTATCAGTGCCACGCACGCCAAGGGATGTCCTTGTGCTGCTGCTCTCCCCCTCAGCCGCATCTGGGGACAGCCAGCATCTTGCCAAAGGAGGTAACTGCCATGCGGGGAGCAATGCTAAAGTGTTGCTCTTCGATCATGGTCTCATCTCTCCGTGGATGACCGTCCACCCTCCTCCCTGTAGGTAAGGTAGGGTCATGCAAGGAGCACAGAGGGGCCCCCACGACTCGGTGGTTAAAATCCCAGTGAAATCCGGTCTTTGCAAGCAAGGAAGCCCCGTTAAAAGAACAGACTGTTTTAGTCCCACTGGGGCAGTGTCTAAGCAGAAGTCTCTCTGCTGGGCCTCCATGACAGCCCCTGGCAAGAAGAGCAGCAGTAATGAGCACCACTGCATCCACATTCCTCCTTGTGTGGTGGGAGAGATGGGGAGATGAGCCTCCACATTGCAGGACAGCAAAAAAAAGTCCCAGAGGACTTTGAGGGGGTGGTCCATGGGATACCCCAGGTCAGCGTCTTTCCAGGAGCAAGAGCCCACACTGTCCCCAGCCCCACATCTCTCCTCCAGGTGCTTGGTGCTCTGTCTCCTCTCCAGCTAACTGGCCGGAGTTCCAGGCCAGCTGTGGAAAATGTGGAGAGCCAGGCCAGCCCCAGGTGCTTCCGCAGGAAGGATGCAAAAATGGGTGTTATTTTGAAGGGACAACAAAGCCGTGGCCACCTCCTCCACAGCCTCCTTGCTACAGGACAAGAGGCAGCAGATCCTCTCCCAGATGCCAGTGCCTGTCCCAATCCCTCTCCCTCCTCAGCCTGCATGGCAGCACATGTCAGTGCTGCGGCCAAGGAACAGCAGCTCTCGAGCATGGCTGTGTGTGCCTGGATTGCTGGGACAGAGCAGGATGGACCGACATCCTCCAAGGCAGCACGATGGCTTTCCCTGAAAGGGTCATACCCAACTACTTCACCCACTTTTTGTCACGGCAATTGAAAAATGCAGCAGCAAAGGCCAAAACACGTGGTCTTCTGGAGGATGGGGGTACTTGTGGTGTTGTGAAATTCTTGGCTATTGCACTCTTGGCTTGGTGATACAGGAGCAGAGAGGATAGGCTCTCCTGGGAGCCATGTCTGCCAGCCCTAACCTGGAAGGGTAGGGTAGGGTAGGGTAGTAGAGGGGTTGCAATATGATTTTGACACTGAAAAAAAATAAATTTCTCAGCTTCCTGGGACCTGTAATAGCTGACTGTACTCATGAGGTGCAACCCATGAGGTGACCAAGGAGCACAGACAGTGTATTCCTCAAACCTGCTCCCAGGAAGGCAGGAGCTAGCACTGCCACTTCTCTGAGTGGCTGGGATCATGAGGAAGCAGTTGTCAACCAGGGCAGAAGATCAAAGTCTTTCTTTTGTCCCCAGATGCCTGTAACGTCTATGGCCCTGCACCCTGGGGTGCCTGGAGTGCCCCACAGCCCCTGTTCCACGGAGTGCACAGCTAATGGGAGCCCTATAACCACCTCCCACCCCACAGACCACTGCATGTCGCACAACCCTTGGCCTCAGCCCAACAGCAGATTCAATTTAGCACCCCACTCCAGAACTTGGTTCTAGGCTTCTCCACCCCTTCCAGAATGAAGAGCCTTGTTAGTCACAGTATTTCTTGCCATAGAAGTGTTCAAGCCACCTCACAACATGGTTTGTGATAAGCTGTAGGAAAAGCAACTTTTCACAAGATATTCTGAGCTGGAGGAGACCAACAAGGATCACCAAATCCAACCCTTAAGTGAATGGCCCATGCAGGGATTAAACTCAAACCTTGGCATTACTAGCACCATGCTCTAAGCAGCTAACCTCAGAGCTGCATGTGTTTTTTAAAAAACAGAGGAAGGACACTGGCACATCATGAGATATTGTACAGAAGCATGTGGAGTCATTTGAGTCGAGTCAGAGGACTCACAAGCCCCCCAGGACTTCAGAGGACACAAAACATCTCCTAAAATAGCCAAGCCACAATGAGAAGGAACACCCTGATGCTGGGAAGACAGATCAGAAGTCAGCAGTAACCAATCCTACATCCTCTTTTCTCTTCATCTATTTCCCAGTTTTTGCTCTCTGCTCCTTGGAAAGATTTTTGGTTGGGCTGGGCAGCCTGAGCACCTGGGCTCAGGGTGTCTCTGTCCACTCAGATCTAAAAAGGCAGCCCTGAACATGTGTGACTTCCTGGGACCTGAGGACACTGAGAGCTGCCAACACCCTGCCAAGGTGCAAAAAACGTCCGAGCTTCTAGAATGTCGGCTTTCTTCTCTTTTTCGTAGCACATGTAGAAATGGGGAACTGACTGCTCAGCACACGCATGTTGCGATTGGGAACGGAAAACACCTGCAGCAAGTCTCTGCCAGGGCAGGTCAGGGCTGGCACGGCATGGTGCAGCACCTCCCCTGCTATAGCCAGAAGGGAGGCACAGCGAACAGGGGCCACGGGGAGGAATAAATCCCATTGCCGCCTTCCTTGCTTGCCTTGCGGCATCGCTCCAGGGAACGCCCAGAACCTGAGCTCTCCTGCAGGTGTCCCTCCTTTGGCGGGACCTGGATGTGGAATTGCTGCCCTGCACCTGGCACGGTGTGCACAGGTGAAGAAAGGTGAGGGCTTGGCAGGGGGAGCCCAGGAGGAACATAAAAAACAGGGCAGAGCTGTGACTGCTTTCCTCAGGTTACATTTTCCTGAGCAGCAGGCTGCACCCAGGCTGTTGTGGTGAGAAACGATCAGAGCACCCAGCCTGCAGGGCTGATCTAAACTGTTCCTAAACCCTCTTACACTTTGTACTTCCACCAAGGCACCAGCCAGCACCACGTCCCACGGGTCAGTCACACGCCAAGTGACAACAGTTTTCCCTCCCATGACTGGCATCACCACAGCCAGTGAGGACCAAATCTGGAGGAGAGAGAGCCAGGGCACTGGAGCATGGCTCAGACCTCCTCTGGTAAACAGAATGGGCAGGTCCACCAGCACATCTGGCCTGAAAGACGCTTTACAGACTTGTGTCCAGACGTCCGTGCTAAATTTCAGGTCTAGTTAATCCCCCTTTTATCAGCACAGGAATGTATTGCTTTTCACCAAACATAATCCTCTTTTGCAATCATGTGTTTTGCCAAACTACAAACTTTCTGCTCCCATCCTTCTTTCCTGGGAGAGGATTTGAGGCAATAATCCAGGCCTACTGATTTATTTTTCTAATGAGCAAGGGACAAATGAGCACAGTACTGCAGAACACGTGCGCACACGATCCTTGAAGCATTCCCTGAGCTGAAGAACTGAGGCTGGAAGCAGTGACCTTCTCTCATGGTGGGCCACAGGCAGTCTGTGTCCTGATGTGGGTTGTCCATACTTCTTGTGTTTAGGGGCTGGAAGTCATAATACTTGCCACACTTCCTATCATACAAATAAAACAGCAATCTGTGCAGCACAACACAAAAGAAAGGTACCTCAGGTGTCTCTGCACATTCAGATCTAAAAAGACAGCCCTGAGCACGTGTGGCTTCCTGGGACCTGAGGATGCTGAGAGCTAGAGCAAGTCCTTTGTCTGGTTTGTATCACCCACGGAAGAAAATATTTTTCCTGCCCTCATCCCTCAAAATGCTGAGAGGGTGGGAATGCTGAATTTGTGACCCACTCCTACTGTGGTACAGGCATGCCTTCCCACAAAGAGCTGTAAACCTCATCTCCCTTCCCACTTCCCCCTTCCTGTGGGGAAGCTGGGACTAGGTGTGCACCCAGTGAAACACATGCCACTTGGCAAGTGGCTCCTCCATCGTACCAAGGGCACCTAAAGGCAACTCGTAAAGCATGCAGCTTCATTCTTTATAAAGGAAGTAGGACTAGTGAGGAGGGGACCAGTCTTCAATCATGCCTACAGTGAGAGGATTATAGGAAATGGCCTTTAGCTGAGCTGGAAGATGCAGATGAGGTCTTAGAAAGGTGCTTTTCACTGTTAGGGTGGTCAGGCACTGGAGCAGGTTTCATAGAGAGGCGATGGAGTCATGATCCGTGGAAGTGCTTAAAAGGCGCCCGGATCTGGTGCTGGATCACAAGGTTTAGTGGTTACAGCGGTGGGGCTGGGTTGATGGATGGGCCGGATGACCTTGGTGGTCTCTTCTATGATTCTGTGCTTCCTTAGGCTCCCTCTCCGCAGCAAGGCCAGGTAGGACCCTCAGCAGCGCCCAGCCCCAGGGACGTGCCCAGCAGATCAGGGAGGCGGGGCCGGGCTGGGCGGAGATGGGCCGGGCCAAAGGGATCCCCCGCGGAGGCACTAGGCGGTGGAGCTTAGCGCGGCGGCGGAGCGGCTGCCGGGTGAGCAGAGCGGGGCCGCGGCACGGGCGGGAGCGGAAGGCCGGAGGCAGGGAGGGAGGGAAAGTCGGAGGGAGGGAGGCAGGGAGGGAGGGAAGGCCGGAGGGAGGGAGGCGCGGCGGCGGCGCCGGAGGAGCGGCGGCGGGCTCAGGGGCCCTGGCGGCGCGCTCAGGGGCCCTGGCGGCGCACGCGGCTTCTGCTCATGCCGCAGCGGCTCTGACCTTGATGGGAGCGCGGCCTCGCCGCCGCCCGGCCCTGCACGTCTCCCAGGGCGGGCACGGGCCTCACGGGGCTCACGGAGCTCACGGGGCTCACGGGCCTCACGGGGCTCACGGAGCTCACGGAGCTCACGGGGCTCATGGGGCCGACGTGCCCGCGGCCCGCACCCTATCGCCCGCGCCGCTTATCTGGCGGTCCGCAGCTGGGCCCTGGTGGAGATACCGCGGCCGCCCAGCCCCGCTCGCTTTTCTGTCTTTTCTTCTCTTCGCCTTGTTTCTGAAAGATTGGGGCTTGGCTGGAGGGGCTCGGGGAGGCATCGCGCACCCGGTCAGCATCCCTACCAGGTGCGATGCCCGCAGGCCCTTTGTGTTTTCCCTGCGTCTTTCCGGGTTTCCTTTTAGCGGAGCCTCCACGTGCTCAGTCCACTCGTGCCTCCGGTGGGAGCCCGCGGCCTCAGGCTGTCACTTGGGAAAGGCTTCTCGCATGTGTCGGGGTTTCGTCCCCAGGTGTTCTTGCCCAGAATGAAAGGTGAAATAAGCAGTGGCCGCTGTTGACCTTTGGTCTCCAAACAGAACCTTGCAGAGCTCCCAGGTGTAGAGCTGATCTACGTGCACCTGAAGGCCAGAGCCAATTCTTAGTAAGCGCTGCTTAAGGGCATACTCAGGTTGCTTGCTCCCAACCTCAGCACCGGTCTAGTCACTCACTAAATGGCAAACCTTTTTCAAGAAGAAATGGAGAAGTAAATCAGTTACAATTTACCTTTCAGATATGTTTGCTGTTTACAGAGAACTTAGAATTTTAAAAGTTGCTGCAATGATTTTGGAGAGATACTCTTAGTGATTTTCAGAGGCTTTTCAAAACAGAAATTGCCTTCATCAAGTTGTAGAGAACATAACCATCTAGGAGGGATGTTCCTCTTAGAAGTGTTTTGTTGGGGTTGGAGTGTGTGCTGCTTTGCCTTATGGCCTTGTGACTCTTCTCTCTTCCAGCTGGACTATTCCTGTCATTGAGACAGACCCCAGGAACCTTAGATATCTAGAGTCCATTGTCACAGCTGAGTAAATGCCTTTTGCCAGCACTCCCTGAATGGAGATGTCCCCACCATTAATGAGACCCTTGGCTGAGCTTAGCCATTGGAGACTGTATTCTTCATTTATACACCTGTCACTGAGCCCAGAGTTGAGCAGAAAGACTCGATGTGTTCACTGGAGGTTATAATTGCCATGGGAACTTTTAGATTGTGTTCAGGATTCATGCAGATTCGCTAATGTAGTGACTTACATTGAAGTACGCACAGAAGATTCACGGGCAAGCAGTGCACTGATGCTCAGGTGTGTAATGTCGCAGCAAAGGAACAGTCTAACCTGACTTGTTACATTCTGAACTTATAGGGCTTTGGTGAAGTTGGTTTGCGTTTGTCCAGAAGGAAATGGACCATGCCAGAGCAGCAATCTCTAACTTGGTAAGACACAGTATCCCAGTGCTGTTTGTCTCTTGGTGGGCTGATAATACTGCAGAAGAAATACACAGATGTTATTGAACATGGGACTGTATCATATTTGTTTTATATTTTTTCATGTAGTTCGTTATCTTATTTGAACATACATGGATTGCAGAATTGAGTATAGCTATCCTGTGTAACAGGTGGATGTGTGGCGCAGGATGGAACTGTGTGAAAGACATTTGATGACTTGTGAGCTACGTTTATTTAAAAAAGTATTGCTGCTTATCAGTATTTGAGAAAATGATGAATCCAAAGCAGCGTTAGGTGCTGCTGTGTGGGTGGTGAGCCAAATGTCCCTGGAAGTAGCTGCCCATGATAAGGGAGTATCTCAAGCGGTTCGGTGCTGGTGGGGTTGTCATTAACTGCTATCGTGTTTTGGATCTCTGAGAGCTGGTAAAAAGGGGGGCCGGGCAGTTGCAGAAGAAAGTTCTGCTGAGGAAGCCGTTCAGACGCCTACCGGGACAATCAACATGTGTTCTATTGTTACTTGGGGGGGAGGGGAATTCAGCCACAAGTCCAGCTTTAGAAAGCAACCTGTGCTTGAAACTAATGTGCAGGAGGAGATACTTCTGAACTTGCTCAGCCAAGCCTGCCGGTCCTAGAGAGTTTAGATTGTGAAATGACCTGAGGCTAGGACTGCAAGTCTGGTGGTTTGGTCTCTGAACAAGAATGGAGGATATGTGGGGTTGGGGCATGTCCTCTGTTAGGACATGCCTCAAGTGTGAGGGAAGCCAAGCTGTGGAGCAGCTGAGCAGTGTTAGGACAGACTGCAGTGTTGCCCTTTCTGAAATATGAGCAGGCAGCCACTTCATTGTGGGTAGGGTCAGAGTGAAACTGCAGGTCTGAAGTCACATTGGTTTCTTTTGCCCAAGCAAGCAGATATCTGGTCTCTTCACTTCTAGCTCTGACATGTAGTTTGAGAGTGAGCTGAGAGCTGTGGATGAGCTGCTGAGGTTGTAGCAAGGCTTAGGTGCTTGGTACCAGCTGTTTCTCCAGTACAGAGGAGAGTGCTGCTCCCAAAGCTATTCCTTAGGCCTTTTAGCCAGTCTCACTCTACTCCCCAGCACAACCATGGCTGCAGGTAATTTCAGCATCTCTAATGGAAGCTGAGTGGTTCAGCCAGTGCCTGGCTATGCCTGGAATTGAGTTAATCTGAGCAGCTGCCTTGTGCATGGGCTGCTGTTCTGTGGGGGGGCTGGGCTGTGCCTTGCATCTGTTTAGAAAAGTGGGCTCCAGACTGGAAACTCTGCTTGTGCACTGGTAAAATCCTGTTAAACAGTGCCAGTTGTTTGTGGGTGCAAGAGGTGTAGCCTCAGCTTTCATGTTAGTTGAGGCAGCATAATGCCCATGGGTCAACTCTCTTCAACCTAGCTGCTTTGTAATACTACCATATGTGTAATAGTGTAATTTAAGGGTAGCCTTAAGGCAGTTTAATACAAAATTATCCGGGTGCTGCATGAGAGTATTTACATCAAAGTGGATGTAGCTCAAAGGCACAGCCATGGACAGTTGCTTTCCCTTTCCTCTGTCTTCATCAAAGTGTAAACTGTACACGTTCAAGTCCGATCTGTGCTCTGCTGATTAAGACCAGGAGTTTCTGCTTGAATCAGTCTCAGCCGCGGGGTCACGTGGGAAATGCCGATGCCATTGGCTCCTTCATATCTGTAACAGACTCCAGGCTAGACTCAGCTCAGTGTGGCTCCAAACCTGTGCAGGGTAAATGGAATCTAAATAGACTCTGGAGACCCTGAGTGGGTCTGAGTCTTAACTGTGTTTAAAGCATCCAGCTTGGCTTACTGACAGACCAAATGCTCGCTGCACTGGAGCAGCTAGAGATGGACCAGCAGTGTTTGGGTTGGAGCACAGGTGCAGCTGGCTGCATGGACTGTAGGCTCTTCCTTCACATGACTGCCTTTCCACACAGTTTGGTGGTGAGCCAGCATCATACACACGCTTCAGCATTGCCCGGCAAACGGATGGAGACAACAGCCACGTGGAGATGAAGCTGGCTGCTGATGAGGATGAAGGAGGGGAAATTGGGAGACCAGAGCACCTGCATGCCAGCATGCCTCCTCCACGGAGGAATGGCAAGAACCTCTGCTTCATAATCATGGCAGCTGTCCTCCTCCTTTTGATTGGTAAGGAAGGGTGGGAGGCAGCTGCTTGAAGTGGACTCCAGTATTGAATGTGATGCGAGGTTGTTAAATTTGAATCTATATTGTTTTGGGAGATAATTCAACAACTGGGATCCAGGCCACAGCCTCTTGTCACTAAGTATGTCTAGCTCATCATTAGCACAAAGAACTGTGGAGTTTGACAGTGTAACTGTGACAGCCAAAGGGGAAACTGGTTCATGTCGAAGTTTTGGTTTTCCCTCCATTAAATCCTAACACTTCTGTTGAGATGTGGGTCAACAGATGAGTAAAGTCTTTGGTACTTGTCTCTTGGGGTTTTAACAATGCCATTGGCCTAAAGTGAGCATGCTCCTTCCCAAAGTGGTGCTGAAGGAACTCTGCCAAGCGCAAGATCAGATTTACAGTGCCCCTTAAAACATGCCAGCTCAGGCAAAATGTCAGGCTGTGTATTTCTGCCTGTCCTTGGGTAAGCCAGCTCATCAAAAATGGTGAGAGCAGAGATGCATCTCAAGTCTGAAGCCATGTGGTGGGGTTCAGTCATCTTTCTGCAGTACAAAGAAACACCTGTTCTGTCCACAGGGTTCCTGATCGGCTACTTGAGTTATCGTGGACGAATGCAGAGGGTTAACAGGTGTCTGGAGGGAAGTGGCAACTGTGAGATGACTCCTACTGCGTCCTACTTCTCAGATGATGGAACGGAGGAAGAAGAGGTTCCCGGACCACGTATCTTAAACTGGCCTGACCTCAGAAACATGTTGTCAGCTAGACTGTCAACTACACGTCTTGAGACCAACCTGAGGTAACAGGTCCAGAAAGTTTAGTTTATCTAGAGCTTTGAGAGAGGCACAGCCTGTGAGCGGAACTTGAGCTCCTTTGGAGAATAAGGGCCTCACAGGTGATATAGGGTGGCGTGTTTTAAACTCAGGCTTAAATGGCTTTGCAGGCTGCAGTGCAACCTGGTGCTGTACCCTAAGCTGTGTGTATACCTGTTACCTACAGGCAAAGAGAAGGTAAGGATTCTTTTGAAGCTGGCAAGGCTGAAGATGTGAACACTGCCAACTACATTCATGACCAGTTCATCAGCTTCCGCTTGGATGACGTGTGGAACGACGAGCACTACGTTAGGCTGCAGGATAAAGGCAGGTACGTTAATGAAGGGATGCACATCTCGTCCATACAGCGTGGATACCTGTAATCTTGAGGAAATCCGTAATAGCCACTTAAAATGATGTGAAAACTGTGAGCCAGTTACCAGTCTCCAAAGTCAACCTAGCCAAGCAATAGCTGTTCCTGCCTCTTCTCAGGCTTGCTAAAACCGGAGGGTCTGGTAGCAGCATTCTGGATCATTCCTGGGGCAGCTGTTTCTTCTAAGTATGCTTAGGAAGTGGAGAGAGAAAAAACGTGAGTGAAAACTGGGCTGAAAGGCGGATTCCCTGTGTCTAAAGCTGCTGGCACAGGCAACTCTGTCTTGTCACCCAGACAGGGCTGCACACCTGGCAGTGGCTCCTCCACTAGCTCAGGAAGGTGCCAACAGGTATTGTGTTGTCTGACAGCTCACACCTTTGTGTCTTACTTGCCCCTTTTTGTCAGAGTAAATGAGTTTGCTTAGCTTCTCTTAGGAGGTGACTGCTTTCTGCTACTTGTCCTAGAAATCAGCTTTCGTTAATGTCTCTGACCAGCTCCAAGATTTTTTGCACTGAAGTACTGGGATGAGTCTGCCTGTTTCAGGCTCCTTTGACTTGATCAGAATTGTTAGAGCACAGACTGAATACAGTCAATACTAACTCCAAATACTGAGGTAGTTAAATTCCTGTGTGAAAGAGTATAAATGCTGTCTCTCCGTGTTTAACAGTAGCAAGAACCAAGTGTTCATTATGGAAGACAGTCAAGAAGATTTGGTGGAGAGTCCTGATGCATATGTGGCATACAGCAAGAGCGGCACAGTTACTGTAAGTGACTCCAGGAGGATCCTGTAAATGTGTCTGAACATGTCAAAAATAAGTCCCTTTAAGATATAGAGTGTATAAAGTCCTCCCCAGTTAAGAGAGCTGGGCAGGGTGATCCGAGTGGGGAGAGGAATGGGCCCATGCAGTATTCTTATTGCAGCAAGATGCAATTCCTGCTGGAATCCAGACAGGAACCTTGGCAGAAGTGCTGCTCCAACAGGCATCGCACTGGATCAGTTTACATTGCTGAGTTCAGCTCCCTGCTGTTAACAGAAGTCACTGTTACCGTGACTCTAGGCTGGTTCGGGTATCTTACTCACTTAGGACTGCTGCACTCCTAACCAGTGTTTCTACTGTAGGGCAAACCCATCTATGTGAACTATGGACGGAAAGAGGATTTTCAGAAGATACGAAATATGCGCATTCCAATGAATGACTCTATCATCATCTTCAGAGCTGGAAAAATAACCCTTGCTGAGAAGGTAAGCAGTGTCTGTCCCAAAGCCTGGCTAGACTTGGCAACAGGAAGCTATGCTTCCTTCTCTTTGAGGCATAGAGGTATGTCTTTCTTCAGGTCTGTAGAACTCATGCGTAGGATCGTTGTGCAGGCCTGGTCTTGCTTGTTTGCACTAAGGCTCCACGTGCAGGTCTGGACACTGAGGCTGAGCAGAGCTTGTTACTGTTCATGGTGCCATTCTTCTTGGCCTCGGGCAGTTTGCTGGAACAACCAGGCCTCTGGAGTGGTGGGGCTGGGAGGCAGCCTGGGAGCAGAGCTGGCTAATATCACTAGATACAGCCATAAGGCTGCTAGGAGCTGGACAGTCCTGCCTCCAGGACACCTCTTGCTGCTGTAGTACTTTTACCTCTTGCTGTTTTGTACTTTTCAAAGCTTGGCTGCAGCGTGTCACTTGGGCCCTTGCTGACTGTTCCCTTGGACCACGTGGCAGTGCTGGCACCGTGTGTCTTGCTGGTGGCCTCGCTTGCTGCTGTAGAGTTCCCTCTGTAGAGAATAGAACCAAATAGCCAAGCAGCCTAAAAGATCCAAGTGTTTCTCTAAGCAAGCCTGTTCCATATCTGCCCCAGAGCTGCACTCAGATGGGTGCTCCTGGCGGGGCTGGGGCACAGGACCCTTTGGAGTTGGACTCAGCCTGTCTGCAGGCATCTGACACAGGCAGTGCTGCAGAGTGCTTCCAAAAAAACGTGGTCACTGGTTCTCCAATCCCATTCCCACTTTTCGAAAAGGTGTCTAGCCTTACGAGAGTGTACCAGTGGCATCCCAGAGCTAGGTTGTAGATGTGTTAAACAGGGACCTGGCTGGTCCACTCTGCTCCATTTTCTGTGTGAAGATGAGCCTCCAGTCTTGAGATTAACCTCATCTTGGGAAGACAGATGGAGCATAATCAAAATTAAATAATACTAAATTTTAAGCTGCTCCAAGGAGCAAGTATGAGCTGAAAGAATCATGGACTGAGGCACTGCAGTGTGTCCTAACTGCTCAAAAGGATGTTAGACTCAGTTTGCCCGGAGTAGGGCTCAGCTGCTGGGATTTAGCTGCTTCGTGTATCTCTCAGGTAAGCTGTTAAAATCTGTTGTGGAGTTGGACACCGAGAAGCACAACCCTTTACACCATTACTCCGTGTTCTTGCCTGGACTGTCCTTGCTTGCAGTGCAGATGTGCAGTTAATGTTTCTCTTTGCTGTAGGTTGCAAATGCCAGAAAGGAAGGAGCAGTTGGTGCCCTGATGTTCCCGAGCCCCTCAAATGACAAGAAGGCAGATTCATACGTCCCCTTTGGACATGTGAGTATGTAACTGGTTCCCCTGTGTGCTCTTGGGAGCCTCTCTGGCTGTGGGCTGCAGCCTGGGGCAGTCCTACAGGCTTCTGCCTCAGCAGTGCCCTTGTGTAGATGAAAACTGTTGGACTCCTCTTGCTTTTCACAGGCCCACCTTGGAACTGGAGACCCTTTCACCCCAGGCTTCCCTTCTTTCAACCACACCCAGTTCCCACCAGTGGAATCTTCTGGATTACCTTACATCCCTGTTCAAACCATCTCCAGAGAAGCAGCAGCCAGACTGTTTGGGTAAGTGTTTCCCCTGTCTTGCAGGCTGAGGTGCTGCGGCCTCTTGAAGGAGCGAGGATGGTGTGAGGTGCTGTGAGACAGAGCTCTCTGCTGCTCTCTGCTGTGTGTGGCAGGGAGCATGCTGTGGAGCTGGCTGCAGAAGAGTCACTTGTGTCCATGTCTCATGTCGTAAAGATTGAACTTAATCTAGTGCTGGATTCCTCTTGGCCTCTGCATTCTACCCCTTCCTGCATAATTAGTGGTACAGAACTGCAAACTCTCTCCTAGGCAGGCCCTGAAAAAAGTTGCACCTGCAGTTGCAGATATGCATTTTTCACACAATAGCTAAACGAGGTCAGAGCTGGATAATGAGTTCAAAGGCTCTTCCTTTTTCTCACAGAAAAATGGATGGAGCAAAATGCCTTGAGGAGTGGGAATCTCGTATCATGGGATGTAAGGTGGCAGTGAGCAGCAACAGCAAGATGACAGTGAAACTGACTGTGAACAATGTTATGGTGGATAGGAAGATTCTGAACATCTTTGGTGTTATCAAGGGATTTGAAGAACCAGGTAATAGCAGCTGCATTGTGGCTCAGTCTTGAGAGGAACCCTTCCTCTTCTGTGGTCATTGGAATGTGACAGCTGCTCCCAGACAGATGCCAGTTCCTTCTCAGCAGAGCCAAGGCCTTCCCCTGAGGATCAAAGAGAAATCTGAACCGTGCTGCCAGAGGAAGGCTAAATGAAAGCACTCGGTGTGCCAGATTCAGAGATCAGACTGCAGACTCTCTTCCTAGTACAGAAGCTGAAAACTGCTCTTTTCATAAATGGTATTTGCAATCTGAAGCTTGCAACCCAGGTCTTGGTCTTGTCTCCTTTGCAGATCGGTATGTTGTGCTCGGAGCCCAGAGAGACTCCTGGGGGCCAGGAGCAGCCAAGGCTGGTGTTGGCACTGCCATCTTGTTGGAACTCGCCCACGTGATCTCAGACATGGTGAAAAATGGTAAATATTTGTGAACAGAAGCACGAGGGTGCGGGGTGATGCAGGTCCAGCTCCCTGTGTGTTAACACTGGAGAGCCCAGTTGCAAAGCAGTCCTTTAGAAGGTGTAGGGAATCTGACAAAGCTTCCTGAGAAGCTGTTACTTGTCCAGTACAACTTGTCTGCAATGAGCATTCATTTCCAAGGGACTGCCTGCCTGTGTCTGCTATGGCTCAAATGCAGGAGTGTCCTTGGATAACACAGGATGCAAACCTTAAACTTGAGCTGTCTGTTGGACAGCCAGGCCCGAAGTGGGAGAACTCTGAAGTGTCTGGAGCCCTGGGGACTGCATGGTGGCAGATACTGTGAGAACACTTGTCTCCAGGGTTAATTTTGGGCTCAGGCAGCTAAACAAAACAGAGGGGAAATGCAGACAGCATTGTTCTCCCGCACAGTGCTGCAGCATGTGGGGGCAGGGTACGGTGTCTGTGCAATGTGCACATTTCTCTGCAGCAGCGCTGTCTGAGGAGCGGGCAATTCATCATCCCAGGCCCGCAGTGCTAATCTGCATCTCCATGGGGGAAGGGCAGAGATCTCAGTCCCTCTCTATTTACAGATGACTACAGACCACGGCGCAGCATTATCTTTGCTAGCTGGAGTGCGGGAGAGTACGGAGCTGTGGGTGCTACCGAGTGGCTGGAGGTACTGGTTAATTAATAGAGTTCTGCAGGATGACTGTGGATTAAACATCCTGGTGTGGGACTGCTACTGCTCATTATTAAAATACTTGTTCTGTTCTAGGGGTACTCCACCACGCTGCATACCAAAGCCTTCACTTACATCAACCTGGATACTGCAGTCCTGGGTAACCTTCTGCTCTTTGAGTTTCTTGAAATTGGGTGGGACTAGAACAGCTTGAACAGGCATCCCTTAACCTCTAGGAATGGGAGCTGTGCCAACGGTGGCTGGTGGGTGTTTGGCTGAAGATTGGCATGACTCCATTTATTCTCCTGCTGTCATTGAAACTGGGAGGCTGATACAGACTAAGCCACGAGGAGTCAGCCCTGCTAAATCCCAGCAGACTGTCTTGTGTCTCTTGAAGGTCCTTTGGCAACTGTAGCTGTAGATCAGGGGAGGGCAGCTCTAGCAGTAGTGGTTGATTGTGCCAGTATGTCAAATACCCTTTCATTTTCTGCAGGCTCCAAACACATGAAGATTTCTGCGAGCCCATTGCTGTACTCATTGCTGGAGACAATTATGAAGAGGGTGAGTTGAAGCGCCTTGGCTGATCAAAGGTGACTGTGGTTGTAAAGAGGAACTGAGAGCAGACAGAGCTGTGCTGGGTCATTTTGCCCCCTTGACCCCTTCTGAGGAGAAAGTCTTATTTAGGAGAGAAACCTGGGATATTCTGAAAGGCCCTGTCTGAAATCATCTGGGCTCTGGGAATTGCAGTTCACACATGCAGAATCTAAAATCAGCAAATGCCACAGTTCAGTGGCAGATGTGCCAGTGTGGAGGAAGGTCGGGGAGCACCTGACTCTGGCATGTGCACAGCAGTGTAAGCTCCAGGATGAGCCTGGAAGCCAAAGCAGAGGTCAGAACAAGTGCAGTGACTGTCATCTCTGTGCAGGTAAAGGACCCCACAAAGGATTCAAACCTGTACAGAAGAGCTGGCACTGACTGGATAAAGAGAGTGTAAGTATTGTCATCCACCTCTTTGGGAAAGTAGATCTCCATAAAGGAGCAAACAGTATGGATTCTGCCGGGGTGTCATGCTGCTGTCTGTGGTGGGCTCTGCCTTCTGATGTGGGGTCAGGCAAAGGTTAGGACAGCACTAACTGTGCTGCCCCAAGCTGGCTTAGGCAGCCCAACACCTTCCTGCAGGACAGGAACAGCCTTGTACCAAGTCCAGTGGCAGGGAATGGACAAGTAGGACCAGGGATTTGTTTGGGATTCCTTCAGTCTTGTCCAGAGTTCTGCTGGCTCAGAGCTTCAATTGTAGAGCTTGTAGCTTTTCTCCTGGGGTGCCCAAACCAGTTGGTAACTACTCGGTGCTTATCTTCTGCAGCATTCCCCTTGACCTGGATAATGCAGCGTTCCCTTTTCTGGCCTACTCAGGGATCCCAGTGGTTTCCTTTGGTTTCTACGATGTAAGTACTGTGTGCTTGCCTGGTGTGCTCATTCCATGCAGAGTGCTGTAAGGATTTCTGCTCTCCAGGATGGCAGAGCAAAAGGTGCTGTCCAAGCTCAAGGTCTTTGCAAGAGCTTCTCAGAGGGAGGAGGTGCAGCCTCTGCACCTGGTAGTTGTGGCAGTACTTGATGTCAAGACTGCTCCAGGGACAAGGCTGGCCTACAGTTTCTGTTCCAAACTAGTGAATTCTTCCAGGTTTTTGGGGAGAGGGGTCACTTGCTTTTTTGGCAACTCAAATGTCAATGAATCAGAAGCTAAAAGCAATAGAAAGATGTCAAGCTGTTGCTGCATCAGTGAAAGGCTCTTCTGCAGCCTGCTGGTCAGCAAGCAGAGGGCATTGTGGAAGTCATATCATTGAACAGAGCAAGTACTTACCTCAAACTGTTCTGGTCTGCTGCTACAGCTTGGGGTAACATCAGCCCAACAGCCTGCCCTGTTACTACAAGTGTGCAGCTGGGAACCTTAGTGATAGCAGCTCCCTCTCCTAGGAGTGCTTGGGGTTTGTTAGTGTCAAACTTGTTTCACAAAAACACTTGAGTTATCCAGACAGGAAGGGTTGAAGGGTGCTGCAAGCACATACCAGACCAGGTGGTGAGATTTGCCCACCTGCACTTCTGCAGTGACCTCTGAGAGGATAAAGGTCTCTATGTCTTTGGGTTTAAATAACAAGCAGAACATCCTGCTGGTCACTGGAAGCTGTCAGGGATGACATACAAGAGCTCCATTCCCTTCCCAGTGCTTTGGAGTTTTTGCCACTTGAGTCTTCGCTCCTTAGCAGCACAGGGAGATGGGATGTGGTGGAGGTAACAAGTAACCTGCGGTGGGGGCTGACAAAAATCTAACTGGAAAAGCATTCTTGGCTAATTTCAACACTTCCTTTCCTGCAGGAAGATGATGAATATTCCTCTTTGGGCACTACTGAGGATACTTTGGCTAACCTGAAAGAGAGGACTAGCATGTTGTATCCTCTCATGCATACTGTTGCAGAAGTTGCTGGACAAGTAGCTCTCAGGCTGACCCATGACCATGAGCTCTTCCTGGACTTAGATGGATACACTGAGGAACTGTTATCATTCCAGGAGAAACTCTGGCGCTTCGACTCCAGTGTGAAGGTTAGAAGGACTCTGATTTCACCAAACCCCTGATGCGCATGGGGCCATGTGCTAATAAGGCCCCGTGCCGGTTGGTACAGCAGGATGGACACCTTTCCCCTTTAGACATAAAAAGGGTCGCAAAGTGCGACCAGAATCGATTTTCCTTATGGAGCACTGCAGGCAGAGTAGCTGTGGCAGACAGATTTAGCTGATCTGGAGGTTGTGAGCTCTTGAGGAAATGGATGTGAACAGTTTCATTTCTGGTTATCATTCACAGTGTAGTGCAGTTTTGCATCTCATTTAAACCTCTGCTGAAAATCGACAAGAAACTTGTGGGTAGGGAGTGAACTCAGAAGAGCCTGCCAGGAACTTGTTCTGCTACTTGGCTAAACTGCCAGAAAAAAAAACACAAAAAACCAACACTTTCTTTTGGTAAGAGAGCAGCAAAAGAAGAAAATCAGGTTTGCTAACAGCTCTTCCCTTGCAGGCATTGGGGCTGACCTTGAACTGGCTGTATTTTGCCCGTGGAGACTTCCAGCGAGCTGCAGATGCACTGAGAAGAGACATTGCAAACAGTGACAGGGAAAACAGGATTGTCCGCAGAGCCCTGAATGACAGAATGATGAAGGTGGGTATCTTCAACTGGTTTTTCTTCCTTCACAAAGGAAAAGAGTTCTGGCTGGGATGGGCCTTTCCCTAAGGGGCCACAGGCACTGTGCAGACTGGTGTCTCTTCCACTTGCTTAGTGGCAACATGATGGCTTGCTCACGAGAGAGGGTCTGGCCCTTGCAGAGCTGCTGTGGGAAAGGGCTGAGCGGGGATCAGAGGTTGACAGATGTGTTGGAACAGGTAAGGAAAGAAAAACCTGGGAGGTGAGAGTATAACCCTCAATTTGCACCTCTGCTCAGGTGGAATACGACTTCCTCTCCCCATACCTCTCGCCAAAAGATATTCCCTTCCGCCACATCTTCTTCGGCAAAGGCAGCCACACCCTGCAGAGTCTGCTGGAGAACCTGGAGCAGCTGGGAGCCAACAGGACCAGCGTGGATGTGAAGGACCTGAAAGAGCAGCTGGCCCTGGCGACCTGGACCATTAAAGGGGCTGCCAATGCTTTAGTGGGTGATATCTGGAATACAGACAATGAAATCTAGACACAGCAAACACCTGGATTACCCATCTAAGGTACAGGAGAGCCGTGTGCTCTCACGGGGAGCACAGCTTCCTTCCTGGCCCCAGCCCCAACAGAGGGCCTTGCTGTGTAGATCTAGTTCCACCTGTAGCAACACACACAAACTCCCTGTACCTCAGATTAGGCACTGGCATGATTTTTAAATGGCAGCTTCTTGCAGACTTTCAGTACCTTATATATTGTGAAACCTAACCAAAACCCCCTGAAACCTTAGTGAAACCCACTCCCTAACATGGCATTACTTTCCTGTAGATATTCTGGCAACAAAACGTTTTTGACCAAAGTTGAGCATAAAATTTAAATCTCACCTTGACAAATTCACAGGAGGCAGTTTTAAAGCAGTACTAAGATTACCATGAAGTCTCTTCTGACCAGGCTCCCTCCTAACTACAGTCCAAACTGGTCATGTACAGCTGCTTATGGGGTTTCCTGCCTCCAGTGTACTTAAAAACTAAGAGCTCAGGTGTTTCCTGAACTGGTACCTTGAGTGGGGAGGTACCTCATCTATTCAGGCTTTTAATTGTTGGCCACCTAAACCTAATGACAAAACAGGGAATGGATTCCTCTGAACACTTGTAATGAGGATCCCTTTTCTGGCAGGAAACCGCAAAGAGCTGCAGTTCAAAAATTAAACAATGTAGTAATAGCCCCCAAGTGCTGGATTATGAGCAAGCTCTGAAGTGCCCGGCCTGCCTTTACTCAACAGCAGGGTCCCAGTGACATCTTGCAGCCTTGCTTCTGCCGAGGCAGGTATCAATACCCACAGAAAATGACCCAAAGATTATCCAAAGTCCCCTCAATATCCTCAGCTGGCACCTCAGCGAGTCCTGCAGCACTGAGAAATGGCTTTAGACTGGCACTTCAGACCTTGCTGCTCAGGGGCCTTGTGTGAAATCAAGTCTCTTGCTGGCCAAACCCTGTTTGACTGATGTCACTTTGCAGGTTGGCTTTTGTTTGGCACTGAGATATTTATTTCTTTATTTATTTATCAGTGACAGTGTTCACTATAAATGGTGTGTTTTTTTATAGAAGATAATTATCGGAAGCAGTGCCTTCCATAATTATGACAGTTATACTGTCGTTTTTGAATAAAGCAGCATCTGCTATTACAATCAAACATGATACTGGAACTTTGCATTTAAAATAATCAGAACAAGCCCCTCAAAAAGTTTTGGAAAACTAGCAGTTAAGCTTTCTGTGGCAAAAACACCCCTCTGGAAGAAACTGGCAAACCTGGTAATGAGTCTCCAGGTTGCACTCCAAAATAATCCTTGAAATGCTGAAAACCTGGGTGGAAATTTCAATACTAGAGATTTGTCTTCCTTGCAGGGTCTGTGCCCCTCTGAGGGCTTTCAGACTTCTTCCTGCTCCCCTTTCTGGATGCTGTGTGCTCTCACAGGGAGCACAGCTTCCTTCCTGGCCCTGGTCCCAGCAAGAGGGCCTTGCTGTGTAGCCCTAGTTCCACGTGTGGCAACACACATAAACTCCCTGCGCCTCAGATTAGGCATTGGCACGATTTTTAAATGGCAGCTTCCTGCAAACTTCCAGTACCTTATGTATCATGAAACCTAACTGACATTATCGGGGGCAGTGTCTCCCATAATGTGTAAAGAACAAGGTAGTTTTTGCCTACCACAGTGTTATATCGGAGGCAGTGACCTCCATATGTTGCACTATGGGTGTACTTAATTATCGGGGACAGTGTTTCCCATAATTGTTCTATGCTTATCACGCAACGTCATCTGCGAAGCTTGATGGTTAGTATCTAACATGGATTAATTTCCTGCAGTTCTATTTTTTCACTCTCCCGTGGTGATGCAGATACAAACTTCAGTCTGTTATGTACATCCTTACTCTCCCTTCTCCATAGGCTGAACTGTTTCAAATAGCTGTGCTGTCTTGAATTGGCTTCCTGCCTCCAGTCATGGGAGCGGTGCTTGAGTGTTTAGTGGTAACTAGGCTAGTTAGACTGTGTGTTCTGTGGTGTAGTAAGCTTTATTCAAATCAGTAAAGATTTGAGACAAAGACTTGAGGAGTTAAAGCTGAATGTAGGGCTTGGGGCTGACGGCTGTCCGGAGGGCTCTGGTCACTGCTCTGGGTGGGTGTGTGTAACACTTTGAGAGGCTGGCCTGCCGTTGCACTGGGAGGGTGCTGCTTTGTGTGCATGGGCTGCTCACTCTCCAGTTCTCATTGGAAATTCCAATCCTGCCCCCTTGGGTGTTGCATGGAGGGAGGAAAATCGGTGGCAGTTTTCTAATGGTGCCGCTCTGCTGTGTGACCTGAAGCTGAGCACTGCTGATGTGTGACACCTGCTAAACTGTGCTGCCTGTTCCCAGCCCTGTACTTTGTGTGACACCTGCTAAACTGTGCTGCCTGTTCCCAGCCCTGTACTTTGCAGTTTGATCTGGCATTTAAACCTAACCTGCACCTTAGTTTTAACCTAAACTCTGCAGTTTGATCTGGCATTTAAACCTCACCTGAGCGAGTGACCTGAGCCCCAGGAGTAATCCTTGGGGGAAAGAACACTGTTCAGCTGGAGCTCCACAAGGAGTGGGCAGGGACTGGCCCCCAGCCTAGTTCTGAGCTCAGTGCTCACTAGTTTGGAGGGCTGGATTTTCATCTGTCTCTAGAAACCTGATGCCCAGGCTTGTGCAACTTTTTGCTGTTCCTTAACTTCTCTTAACTCTTTAACTTCCTACAGCCCCATCTGTGTTAGTGTTTCCTAGTGACATTTCTCTGGATGGCATCTAAGAGTTGCTGTCTGGGAGTCCACACTGTGGTGTTTGCATGCATCTTGATGTCAGACTTAATCTTGTGCTTTATATCCAGCAGAGAGAGACAAAAGACAAAGCTTGTCTCCTGGCTAGGCAGCACAGCTGTGACTACTGGGATGTTGGGATGCCTTGCTCAGTGCTGGCATCTGACTGCTGTGGGGTACTAAACTGTTTCTGGATTATCTGCTGTTTGCTGGAATAAAGTATTTTTGAAGCTTGAACACTCAGCTTCTCACGTGGAGTTTGGGATTACCTGTTGTCTGTTTTAATAAAGATTTTGAAGCTTGAATACTCACCTTCCCTTGTGACTTCTTGCAAAGCCATGATGCTGTTGTGGCGTTGTGGCCATGGCTGAGCTTGGGCAGCTGGAGGGAGGCTGTTGTCCTGTTTCCATCAGGGCTGGTATGTAGCAGCTCCAGAACCACTTATTTGACGTGCAGAATCAACTCTGAAGAACTTCACAGTGCTGCTCAGCTGGGTCCTGCCTCATCACAGACAACTGGAATAAGGACTCTGGTAATGAGGTGGAGGAGCACAACTGTATGCAAGCCCCCAGACCTCCCTCCTTTCATGTCCTGCTTCCCCCCCTCCATCACAGCATTGACTCTGAAAAGCCTGTGCTGTACCGGTGAACGATGGGAGCAGGATGGAAGGTCAGGTTTCCCCTGGCCGTGGCCTTGCAGGTCTCTGCTGTTGAGAAGGTGGCTGGTTGGGCCTGTGGGTGGCTGTGTCCCAGGAAGCCAGCTGCCTTGTCCCTGCCTTGTCCCTGCCCCTCATCATCCTGGAGGTCCCGTGGGCCAAGGTAGAGATGCAGATGTGGATACTGCTTAGAAGAGCTCTGGGAGGGCAGGGGCTTTCTCCTCAGCCTGCTCACGTGAGACTGCACCTGGATTTGGGGCTCCGCATTTAAATATGTTCAGTTTCTCTCTGCTGTCCTCCCCCCTCCCTCATGTCGGTCTCATCTTCTGCTTTACTAACACCACATCCCCAGAAGTGGCATTATTTGGATGAGTGGCAGGTTCTCCAGGATCCCAGCTCGCACTTTATGGGCTGTCCCGGCATAGCTCTGGTCCCTCCTCTTCCCCCGGGGATGATTTACTTGTTGGAAAGACGTCGTTTCCCGCAGCTCCTGCCCGCGCCTGGCAGGGCTCTCTTCCTGCCCTAACTGTGCGAAGTGTCCCGAGAGGCCGGGCCGGGGCCGCGGGAGCCTTGCTGCGGCCGGGCAGCGCCAGTCCCGCCGGGGCAGAGGGTACGGGGAGCAGCCCCTTTCCAACTCACCCGGGAGCAGGGATTTTGGCAGCGCAGGGCAGCGGATCGGTCCCGGGGCCCGGCGCTGCTCCGCGGTGAGTCCGTCCGTCCCCCGTGCTCATCCATCCGCTCGTCCGTCTGTCCGTCCTCACCCCCGCCGTTACGTAAAGCGGCGGGGCGGCGCCTTTAAGAGCGGGGCCGGGGGCGGGTCGGGGGCCGTCCGGGCTCCCGGCGGCGGCGGCGGGAGGAGGAGGCCGGGGGGGGGGACAGGAGGGGAGGAAGGGGCGGCGGAGCCGGAGCTCCGGAGCTCCAGGGACGCGGCGCGGGGGGGCTTCCCCAGCGTGCGGGGCCGGGGCGGGGCCCGCACCGCGTGCACCATCCGGGGGCAGGGGGCGAGCGGGGCGCCGGGGGTGCCGGAGGGCGGGGGGTTGAGCCCGGCGGTGCCGGAGGGCGGCGGGGTGGCCCCGGGGGTGCAGGAGCAGGGCGGCTTCGCCCGCGGCGTGCAGGAGGCGGGGCTGGGGGCGCTGCCCCGCGGCCAGGAGCTGGTGGCCGGCGGCGGGGAACCGAGGGGCGGCGGGGGGCCGGGCCGGTGGCACTGGGTGCCGCTGGGCGAGCGGACGAGCCTGCAGGAGTGGGGCGAGCGGCCCGGGCCCGTCACCGCCCTCGGCGGCCCCAAGCCGGGCGCGGAGCCGCGGCGGCCCCGGGAGCGGGGGGCGGCGCGGGCGCGGCGGCGGGCGCGGGGCGCGGAGGAGGCGGCGGCGGGCGGCAGCCCCGGGGCGCGGCGGGCGCGGGGCGCGGTGCGGGGGGTGCAGGAGCACGGCCCCAAGGTCCGGCAGGAGCAGGGCCTGGCCCGGCGGGCGCAGCAGGAGCGCGGCGGGGGGCGGCGGGACGCGGCGAGCCCCCCGGCCCGCGCCCGCTGGTGGGTGCGGCGGGGCCGGCAGGAGGAGGGAGAGGCCCGGGGCGGAGTGCAGGAGGAGGGCGAGCTCTACCCGGGGGAGCAGGAGCACCCCGGCGGCAACCCCGGCGGGCGGACCCCGGCGCACCGGCCGAGCCGCAGGAGGTCCGCCCGGGTGTGAGGCCGCGCCCCGTGCCCGGTACCCGCTGCCCCGGGAGCGATCCCGGCCGCGTCCCGGACGTCCGCGGCGTCGATCGTCGCAGCCCGGCCCGGCAGGTGTGCGGGCTCGTCCCGCCCGGTATGCCGGCTGTCCGGAGTACCGCCGTGCCCGTCCTCGCCCTCCGGTGACGGTGCAGACCCGGCGCAGGATGCAGCGGCGGTGAGCGCAGAGGTAAGGAACGAGGCGCGACCCCGTGGTTGGGGGTGCTGCGAGGGGCAGCGGGGTTCGGGGCATGGGCGCTGTGTTGCTGCCCGGTTGACATCTGAGTGTGCCGGTGTGTTGGCACCGTGCCCCGCAGTACTGCGAGCTGCGGTGCTGCCCTCGTGCCCAGGCACTGCGGGACTGCTCAGTCCAGGCCGGCAGCATGCCCGACCTCTTGTTCCAGCTGCCAGGGCAGAGCAGGCAGCAGGGTCTGGTGTGAGTGGGTGCCTGGTGCCCTTGAACTCTCCTAAACCACAGCGGAAGCTGGGGGAAGGTTTTTTGTTGGGTGTTGTTTTTGTTGGGTTTTTTTTTTTTTTTTTTTTTTTTCTTGGAGAAAAGGCAGTTTGCTCTTCCTCTTCCCTGGGCTCGTGGGAGCTGTGGCACTGAACAGAGGATCCTTGTCCTCCGGGGCCAGCCCTGCGCCTCGGGGTGTTGTACTGCGGCCGAAACCTCGAGCAGCAGTGAGGTGCAGGGAGCCTCTAAGCACCGGCCCAGCATGCAGCACCGTGGCTGTGTCCAGCTGTGATGTGGCAATTTTTCTCTGAACAGTCCAGGACCGTTGGGTACTTTTGGTCTTTGTTGGTTTTGCCTTTTTAAATAAAAGTTTCAAGTTAAACTTTGTAAGGTGGTTCTGACAGTCCAGCCAAGGATCCCGCCAGGCAAATCCTGCTCAGCTTCTCCCAGCATGGTCAGACCCCTTGCCCATTCTGAAGCAGCAGCTGGAGAGGAGGTTTGGAGGTGGCCAGGGAAGCCCAGGCAGGGACAGTGTCTCTGGCGGCAGTGCTGGGGCTGGGCTGTCTGGGCAGGACAGGCTGGGGCAGAGCCTGGCGCTGGCACTTCCCCACACCCTCACCTCCCTGGGGCCGCTTGGTGCAGCGGGAGCACCTGGGTGTCCCGGTGCTGCTGGGCTCCGGCACCGGGTCTACACCCTGCAAAGGTGTTCCTCTTGCCAGGTGCTGTGGGCTCTGGAGGCTGTGCATTCCCCCCTCTTACTCTTACTCAGCCGTTCATTGAGCTGGCTCAAGGCAAAGCTTTGAAAAAAGTTTTTTGGTGCTGGGCTTTGCAAAAGTCTCCTAAAAACGGGACCTGCCTCGTGGTGTGTCTTTGAGCAGGACAGTGCTACCAGGAACCTCTTTAGGGAGAGGGTCCAGGACGGACCCCCATCCTCAGCTGCGGCCCTGCTCCCGCTGCCAGCCCGCAGCCCACTGGTCCCCGCAGGGAGTGGGGCGGTGGAAGCAGCTTCCGCATCCCCCGCCGGGCCGCGCCGAGGCCCGGGGGTGCAGGGTGGGGGCTGTGCAGGCTGTGCAACCTGTTACCAACCCCTGGAGCTACCGGAGCCTCGTTAGCCAGGTATTTGTTAGTGCAGGGTGCGGTGTAGTGGGTATGGCTGGGGGGGCGGGGGCTGGCGATGCCTTCCTCCTCCTGGGGCAGCTGCCAGCCTGCTGTCCCACTGGGACTCGGCCTCCCCGGGGCAAGGGGGGACTTCATAAGCAGAGGAGCAGCCCCCACGGGACTATGAACTACTATGAGCTTGTGGCCGAGCCCTGTCTTAACCAACTGCAGGCTAGACTTGACACCGTGCCTCAGTTTCCCCCCGAGAGGTCCCATTCTGCCCCTGGAGCCACCTGGGTTTTGACTTCAGTTGTGTCCATGAAGGGATGGTAGCTGTCACAGGCAAAGTATCCTGGGGGGCACTGCCACTTTTATGGATTTTGGAGGACGGGAAGAGGCTCTGCTTCATGCACAGCCCCTGCCAGGACAGGAAGACTTAGGAGAAAGTCTTGTTCCATCCCTTTGCTGAGCAGCCCTGGGGGAGGGCCACTGCTCCCGCTGCAGCCTAGCTAATTAGGGTGCTGTCAGTTAGTGCTAATGACTGGCAAAGATTGCATGGTCTGGTCAGGATGCTGTGCTGCTCTGGTGCTGGGGAACTGCAGGGATTGAGCCTTCATTCCCCCCTTCCAGCTCTAGGGGTCCCAACTCTCCTGCTCCCAGCCCAGAGATGCTGCTGTGTGGATGTGGCTTTATGCCAGTCTGGCCTGGGACCTGACAAACTCGTTTTGTGCCAGCTGCAGCCTGGCCCTTGTACTGGGGTGGAGATGGGGGTACTGCTGACAGCACCCCCGGGGTGCAGGGGCCGCTTGGACCCAGGGCTCAGGGTGCATCCTGGTGCCCCCCTTCCCTGGCAGGACTGGAGGCAAAGCTCACCTGGGGGGCAGGTCCACAAAGGCTCTTCCAACTGCCTTGGCAGAGTGGGTCATGACTCTGGATGCAGAGATACTTGCTTAACCTTTACCTTAACCCCCAGGAAGTCTGGAGCGCCTGGGGTGGACAGATGGGGGTGCCAGGCAGGGAGGCCCATTCTGAGCTCTCTCCCATTGCCCCAGGGGCACCCTGTGACTGGTGTCACCTGAGCTCTGACGGTTTGCCGCCTCACACGCTGCCCATTTCGCTGTGACACTGGGGCTGGCACTGCTAAGGGACCCCCGCAGCGCTGTCCTTGTGGCCCAGATGAGATCAGTGGAGGGGGCCAGCAGGCACAAACCAGCCTTGCACTGGGGCAGGGTGGCAGGGTCCCTGCTGTGGCAGTGACACCAAGGCTCAGTGATGCCAAGCCTGCTGCCCTCTCTACCTCCCCAGCAATGAGGGTGCCAGGGACTGCTGCTTTGCGTGTTTGTCCCCCAAAACACTGCACTGTGACCCTGCCTTGGTGGGAGAGCTTGTGGCCGAGGTGAGGATCAGTTATGGGGTCAGCAATTGCTGCCCATGCCGGCGAGCTGGGAGGTGCAAGACAAGCTAAGCCCGCCCCGGCTCGACCTGTGGAGCGGATTTAGCAGAGGAAAGAGGCTTAGGGAGGGGATTGGGCTGTGCTGGGATGGGGGGTGCCCCCCCCCCCCCCACATGCCTGTGTCTTTCCTTCCCTAGCAGCCACTGCTGCAGGCAGGGGCTCAGAGCAGGGGATGCTCCGTGCTGGGCAGCAGGATCAGGCCATGGAGCCAGGCTCTGGGAGCCCAGAGATGGCAGCGAGAAGGAACCTGGCACCTCGGCCTCCCCGGCCACCCCTGCCACGGGGGTCACCAGTCCTCCGTGCTGGCCCCCCGAGACCTGCTTGCTCCATCCAGCCAACCAAGCAGCATCAGGTGCCAGCACCGAGGGAGGTAAAGCACCCAGCGGTATGGGGGTACGTGGGGTGGCACAGTCCAGGGAGGGTCTGGGGACGGTCCCCTGGGTGGCAGCAGCATCCCACAGGCGGGCAGGATGCAGGCGGCAGGCCTGCCTCCGGTGGCAGCGGGGTGTGTTTGTACGCGTGGATATGTGCGTGTCTGCACACCTGCGCCGTGGCAGCCGGGCCGGGGAGTGTGTCACCACAATTTGGGGCCGCCCTCGGGGCCCTGCCAGCGCCGAACAAGCCAGCCCCGGGTGACGGTGCGGCTGCCCTGCCGCCGCCGCAGCCAGTGAGATCACTTCCAGGCGACACAGCTGCCAGGAAGGTGGCAGGAAGGTGGCAGGCGGGCCGCGACAGTGAGCAGGGTGATGTGATGGAGGTGAGTGGGGGACCCCATCCCCCTCTGGGAGCTTGTTTCGGGGATCCACCACTTTCTGGGGCCCTCTGTGTGGGGTGGTGGGCGTGGTGGATGCTGTGGCACTGGCCCCGGGGATGTGGGGCCGAGTGTGGTGTCCCAGAGGGCTGGGGAGCGCCAGTGTGCCCGCAGAGGGGAAGGAACCCTTGTGGTCAGTGTGACTGTCACACCCTGGAGGGTAGAAGACGGTGCTCCTCACCCCATGTCATTGTGGTGGGACCCTCCGCAGGGTGGGAATTGCGGGCAGGTGAGTCAAGGCTGGCAGGCACGACACCATTCTTCCCCTTGTAGGGTACGTAATCATTTTGGTGTCAGCTAAGCCTGGGCAGGCCAGAAGGACCCGACGTGCCGGGGTGTGACCCAAATCCGTGCCCAGGGCTGTGGGGACAGCGGCTGTCCCTACTCGTCCCCGCAGCAATCTCCTTCACTGGGCAGGCCGGGGAGGGTTTTGGGGTAGCACAGGGCCCGGTTCCGGAGGGAAGGTGGCATAGCACGTGCATCAGTCACGGTCCCGTGGCGTGCCAGCGCGGTGACGCCGGCGGGCCGTGCGCGGGGGCGGCTCGCTGCTCCCACGCCGCGGGCTCGGCCCGCCTCGGCTCCGCGGCTGAGCTCACCTCCGTGGTATGGCAGGAGGAGTCGCCAAGGGGCTGTCCCCGCCCGGCCCCTCGGCCGGGGGAGATGCCCACCGCCATTGGGCGTGGTTGTTTCTCTGGAGCAGGGAGAGGGGAAGGGGAGGCGGGGCACGCTCTTGCCCCCCTGCCTTGGCGCGTTGGCAGCCTGGTTTCGCTCCTTGGGCTACACCAGGTTCTCAGGGCTGTGTGGGGGGAGCAGTGATGGATCGTGAGGGGGGGTCAGAACGGGGCATCGCGCCCTGTGGCGTTGGCGTGAAGAGCAAATTGGTCCCTGGGGACTCTGCTGTGCCCCAAAGGACAGGCAGGTCACAGGGGTCTTTGAGGGGGCTGCAGCCGCTGCACCCCGCCTCCCGATCTCAGCCTGCTTGCAGCTGTGGTCCGGAGGCTGGGAGAGGCACTGCAGCTGGTCAGGGTTGGGGTACAGGCCAGTCCCGGTGTGCACGTGTGGGGGTTCCCCATCCAAGGGGGCGGCTGCCTGCCGGGGGCTGTGCCAGCTGCAGCAGCGCCTGGCACGGGTCTAGGAGACCGCCAGCGCCCTGCGAGGGGGTGGGGGAAGAGGATTGATCCTGGCGTGGCCTTCGGACCCCCATCCCAGCGGCATCCCCCGGGGCCTGGCTGCTGTCCCAGCCCTGCCGTGCTTGCGCCAACGCTGCCGGTCGCTGCGGAGCAGCCATCTTCCCGGTGCATCCCATCCCCCTCTGCCTGCGCAGGGAAACGGGAGGGATGCTGGGGATCCTGCCGGCGCCAGAGCCCCCCCCATCCCTCTGCAGGTGCCTCCCTACCCATCCCGCCTGCCACAGAGCCCCGGCTGCTTGACGATGGTCCCCCCTCATCCTCCTCCGCCTGGCTGCCTGGTGCACCGTGCCGGGGTGCGGGAAGAAGGGGGCAGCGAGCGCGGCGCCGGCGCTGGTGGCGATGCCACCACCTCTGCACTCAGGAGCCGGAGCAGGGACAGAAGGTGGGCGGTTGGGCTGCCGCGCCGGGAGGAAGACAGTGGTGCCAGGCTGGGATTGGGGTGAGGACAAGCGCTCGAGGGGCTTCTCTTTTCCCTTTTCGTCTGCATCCTTCCATCCATCTTTCCCCCCCCCCCAACCCCCACCATTGCCGTCGCGGTCACCTTCACCCTCTCGCTGTTTTCCGGAACTGCAGCAACTTTCTGCCATGTGATCCCAAACCCGGCTCCAGCCCTCGCCGCCCCCAGGCAAACGCGGGCGTCTCCGCAGAGCCCCCCGCTCGCCGCTGCGCCGCAGCCGCCGCCTCAGCCATGGGCGAGAGATGCGACTACCAGCGCTTGAGCAGCGCCGAGGAGGAGGAGGAAATGCACGGGCCCCTGCCCCACAGCTTCTCGGACAGCACCGGGCAGCGGGCCCTGCGCCTGGGCACCAGGGGCCCCACGCCACCCCCCCGGCAGGACATCGCCCCGGGCATGCCGTGCCGGAGGGTCAGTGGGGGGAATCGGTGAAGGGGAGCAGCGGGGGGCACCTGGCTGAGCTTGATGGCCCCAGCATGGGCACGGGTTGGCAGCTGACACGGAGCACGGGGGGGTCCCTGCATGGCATCTCCCCTCTGGAATGTGCTATGCCCCACAGCATCCGGGGCAGCATGACACCCCGCCTTGCTCGGCTGTGCTTCCATCCTGACCCGCGGGAGGGGGCCTGCCTGCTGCTTCTTGACGGGGAAACTGAGGCATGGGGGAATGGCGTGAGGCAGCCAGGCTCAGCCAAGCCTGCCGCAGCTCATGGAGGTGGGAGGGGGGGAGTTGGAAGGCACGGTGCCCGGCACAGGATGCCGTCCCCCAGCTGCAGCGCTGCAACCAGACGGTGGCCCCGCAGGCTGCCCATCCGCACATGGCGGTGTCCCCGGGGGGTGTCGGGCTTTGCAGGGACGCGGGGGACGTGTAGGTGCGGCGGGCTTGAGGCGTAGCACGAGTATTGCGGTGTCATTAGGGATGGATGTAATGGGGGGGGGGAGGAGGGAAGGGGGGCAAGGTGGGAGCACTGACCCCCCACGTGCCAGCTCGGACGGGTGTGCGCGCTGCCCGGCCAGCCACAGCGGGGGTGGGCAGCCGTGGGCGCGCAGGGGGCCGGCGGCTCCAGGTGCGCGGCGGGCGGAGGCGGCGGCGGGACGGTGCCGGCGGCGCCGCGGTGTTTGCGCACGTGCGGCCGGGCAGGGCGGCAGCGGAGGGGACGCGCCTGGGGGGCGGCTGCGGTCGTGCAGGTGGCGGGAGGCACGGGGGGGATTGCTCCTGTGTGGTCCTGGGGGTGCACGTGAGCGTCCTCACCGCGCACCGTGCATGAGCCCGGGTGCACGTAGGGCGCAGCCCCGGCGCTGCAGGGATGGGTGTGCGCGGCAGGGGCGTGCGGGGCACCCAGGGCCGGGCGGCACCTGTGAAGCGGGTCTAAGGGGTTTGTGACTTCCCGCCTCAGGATGGGAGTTTGCTGGCCGGACTCCTTGCCCAGCTCAGAGTCGAGGTTGCAGGAGCGCTCCCCGTGCCCGTGGGTTCATTGCAGAGAGGGAAACTGAGGCACGGAACCTCCCCTGGCATGGCCGGCTTTTGGAAACCTGTACTCCCGATGTGAGCGCTGAACTGGGCAGCCTCACCTGGGATTTGGGGTTGCAGGAGGCAGTGCAGTCGGTGCCAGTCCCAGTGGGGGCCATTTTTGCGCGATGAGGGTGATGCTCTGTCACGGCAGGGTACCCCCCACCCCCGGTGTCCCCTGAGCTGGGACGGGGGAAGCTGGCGCGTGGCAGAGGTTGGTGCCGAGGGCACCGTGCCCAGTTGTCCCCAGTCAATGGGCTTCTTGTGCCCGGTGTTTCTGCTGCCGGGTGCCAGCTGGGATCCCTGGAGCAGTGGAAGCCCCAGTGGAGACTCCTCTTGGGGATGCACTTAACTGGCTCTTAGCTGCCCCCGTGGCACAGCAATGGCCACGGTTTGGGGGGCCAGGCAGGCGGGAGGCTGTGGCAAGAGGTTGCTGTGGGTCTTTTCCTCTCCCACGCTGTGGCTGCCGGCATGTCCAGCTGTTCTCCCTGGGGAGCCCGCGGGCGGACAGCACTGCCGGGGTTGGGTGCCAGCCCCAGCAGGGAAGGGGAGCGAGCCCCAGGGTGCTGGTGGTGACCCACGGCAGAGCCTCATGGGGGCTGGCAGCTGGGCAGCGGATATATTTGCCGAGCCAGAAACTCCCCCCGCAGTGCCCATCGCCCTGGCATCATGCCTGTGGCCTCGGTTGGGGAGCAGAGAGCCGGATGTCTCTTCTGCCTCCCTCCCTCCCTGCTTCCTGGGGGGAAACTGAGGCCTGGGAGCGTTTCCCAAGGCCGGGGCGAGTTTCCATGGCAATGGGAGCGGGGGTCCGGGCTCCCAGCTGCCGGCGACCGCCGAACAAGGGAGAAAGCGGGACATTGATGGGAGCCCGGCCCCTTGGGCGCGCGTCCCAGCCCGGCTGAAAATAACCCTCCTGGGCAGCGCTGCGGGCAGGCGGCCGGGACCGAGCCCCGCTGCCAGCGAGGGGTCCCCAGGAAGCGGCTCCGGCCGGGGGAGTGACCCCCAGCCCTGCCCGCCGCCACCCCCCGCCCCGGCCCCGTTGCGTTGGGGAAGGGGAGGGCCGGCCGGCCAGAGGATCGAGAGCCGGATGGAAGGAGGGGCAGAGCCGCAGCCCGCGTCCGGCCGACGGACAGCGCGAACCCCCTGCCCGCTCCAGGGGGGTCTGTGGGGCGGTCGAGCCCAGGCGACATCCCTGTAGCGCGAACGGAGGGACTGCCGGTGCCCCGGCTGCGGTGAGCGGGCTCCGCCGTGGGACGCCGGCACCGGGGAAGGGACATCGGCGGTGCCAGGGGCTGGCAGCCAGGCAGGATGCGACGCTTCCAGGCTTTGCACCGATCCTTCCCCTTCCTCACCCGCTTCCGCCTCTACCGAGTAAGTGCCGACCCTCGCCCCGGGCAGACCCTGTCCCCGTGGCCGGCGGGCAGGGGAGCCGCAGCTCCCTTCGCCCCGGCTGGCCCTGCGTGCCCCCATGCGCCCCCGTGCCCAGCTGCTCGCCGCGCCCGCCGTATTTTTAGCCCGGTGCCGAGGACTGTAATTGCGGTGACGCGGCCGAGGGAGCCGAGCACAGCGGGTGAAGACGCCCATGTCGTCTCCCGAGGAAGAGGAGAGGATGGAGGGGGCTGTGGAGCTGGGATGGCGAGTCCCAACCTCCTGCCCGCTCTCAGCAGCAGGAGGCAGAGCCATATCCCTTTGCAGAAAGGTGGTGGTTGAGGTGGGGGAGAGCAGGGACAACAGGCAGGGATGGGGAGTGGGGGGGAGCGTGGGGCTCCAGCCCTTCCTCTCTGTGTCCTGGCACGGCTGGGGGCTGATGTCAGCGGCACTGGGGTGCTCTGTACCTCAGTGCTGGAGCAACAGGACCCTCCAGAGGCCCAGATGTTCCTGTCTGCCCCCTCCGTGTATCTTCCCAATGAGGTGCCAGCACCCACGGCAGAGGGGACCCACTGTGAGTCTGTACTACAACCCAGCCAAGTGTGCGGGCATGCCAGGGGGTCAAGGTGGCTGTCCCAGCTGGGGACAGCTGTCACCTCCCTGCTCAGCCCTTCCAGCTGAGCAGAAGGAATCGGGCAGACACATCTCTCCTGAGCTTCTGCTTCCCGTGTCCTTGGCACTCCTGACCAGGGGATAGTCTGTGCTGAAATGCAGGAGTGGGCTGGTATTTCTGTGGGCAGGACAGGGCAGACTACGGGGCTCTTCCTATCTCTGGGGATCCCTTCTATCTCTGGGGGTCCTGCTGATTGATGTGCCTCTCCTGGCCTCCCGCAGAGAGGTGGTGTCAGGCTCAGGAGATGACTCCACTAGTATCCCTCACAGCAGCCCCCCAGCCTTGGTCCTGAGCTCCTCTGGGTGACTGCCCAGTGGGGATAGGGCAGAGGGGAGCAGAGCAGGGTTGCCCCTAACCCAGTGTTGTGTCCCAGCAGAGGCTGAGCTGTAGCATGCAGGCAGAGGAGGGCACGGACTGGCTGCTGGAGCTGCTCACCGAGCTGCAGCTGCAGCAGTACTTCCTGCGCATCCGAGACGAGCTCAACGTCACACGCCTCTCCCACTTCGAGTACGTCAAAAATGAGGATCTGGAGAAGATCGGCATGGGACGCCCCGGTGTGTACATCCCTCCCAAACCTCTTCCCTTACACCTGGCTGGATGTGCAGCATCTTTTGGGAAGCCCACAGGAGTGTATGGGGCTGGAGGGGACCCCTACCCCGACTGGCTTGTGACAGTCACCGTGTCCCTGTGTTCTGCAGGCCAGCGGCGGCTGTGGGAGGCAGTGAAGCGGAGGAAAGCCATGTGCAAGAGGAAATCCTGGATGAGCAAGGTAGGGATGAGAGAGGGGCAGGTGTGGCAGAGAAACTGAGGCAGACAGGAAGAGCTGGACCCCTCCCTGTCCCCTTTCAGGGTGCCTGGCTCCCCCACGTCCCTGGAGGCTGACTGGGAAATGGGCAGAAGCCCCTGCCATCCATGCCCCACCTGTGGTGTGACCCTGCCACTGTGCACCCAAATCCCCCTCAGGCTCCTGGGTCACTTGGAAAATTCATTCCCCTCATGTTATTTGCCTCTTTGTCGGGAAACTTGTTTGCAGCGAGTGAAGCAGAGAGCCTTGCTCCAGACAGCTCTGTGGGCAGCAGTGGTGACCAGGGCACTGCCCACCCTGCTGCCTCAACAGCAAGGGGGCAAAGCCTTGTACCTGCAGGCTGGGACACACTGTGACAAGGGACCTTGGGATGCTCACATATGCCCTGATACCATCCCATCCAAAGCTGGTACTGCTGATACCCTCTGGCACCTGGCATCCCAGAAGAGCAGAGTTTGGCAGAGCCCAGTTTGCCAGCTGGGCACTGGGCCATGTTCTCTCCCCTGAATGACTTGTCTATGCTGGGACATGATGAGGATGGGCTTTTAATAGAAGGCTACTTCTGTTAAAGAACTAATAGCAGAAATGCCACCTCCCACCCCAGTGACATGCTGGGCCCGGCCCCCGCGCACCCTGCATCAAGGCTGGGGTGGACCCTGTCCCATGGGGCACATCATCCGTCCCAGCTGAGGGAGGTGGAAGGAGAGCCCATCCCTTCTGAGCGGTGCTAGCCAGCACGCATTGCAAAGCCCACGTCGCTGCAGGGATGTGTCACCACACTCAGCCCAAGCTGGAGGTTTCCCTTGGCTTTGTGCCCAGGCACATTGTGTGGCCTCAGCCTGGCCAAGGAGTGCCCAGGGCCCTCTGGCTACAGGCCTGGTTTGCTGTGTCTGCTGGGGAACTGCTGCAGAGCCGCTGCAAGAGGAACAGCCCTTTCCCTCCACGGGAATCACAGCTCAGTGTGCCGGCAGCAGGAGGAACGGAGCTTTCTCCCACAACCAGTTTTCTCTGGGTCGTCACCAGTTAGGGGTCATCACTAAGTTCCAGTGTGTACAGCCAAGGCAAAGGGTTGTGCCAGCACTTCTCACTTACAGGTGGGGTGTTTCCATGCCCACATTTCACCTTCCTCCACGTCCCACAGGTGTTCAGTGGGAAGCGCCCGGAGTCAGAGCTGCCGCCCCAGCCCCAGAGCACCTTCCGCAAGCCTCCCACACCACCACCCCCTGAAGCTGGGGGCCAACACTCCCTCACCTGCCTCGTGCGGGAGCGGGACCTCTCAATCTTTGAGAAGCTGGGCGACGGCTCCTTTGGTGTCGTGCGTCGCGGCGAGTGGTGCACACCTGCTGGCAAGACGGTGAGGGGCTGCTCTGGGGGGTGGGAAGCCAGGCAGTGGGACCATGCGCAGGGGAAGACACCTCGGAGCTCATCCCTGCTTTGGCCATAGCTGAATGTGGCAGTGAAGTGCCTCAAGACAGATGTGCTGAGCCAGCCGGAGGCACTGGACGACTTCATCCGGGAGGTGAATGCCATGCACTCCCTGGACCACAGGAACCTCATCCGCCTGTATGGTGTGGTGCTCTCCCACCCCATGAAGATGGTGAGTGTGGGGGGTGGAGCCCGCCCCAGTGACACCCCCATGGGGGGGTCTCACATGGTGGCATGAGTAAAGCCAGGCTGGATCTGTACCCCAGGTCCTCTGCTGGCATCCCCATTGGGGCATAAGAAGGCTGGAAGCCAGCCCAGCCAGGGTGGCTCTGGACTGACCTGCTTGCTGTCCTCATCCCATGGCCCAGGTGACAGAGCTGGCCCCGCTGGGCTCCCTCCTGGACCGCCTGCGGAAGAACCAGGGCCATTTCCTCATCTCCACCCTGTGCCAGTATGCCATCCAAGTGGCCAAGGGCATGGCCTACCTGGAGTCCAAGCGCTTCATTCACCGCGACCTGGCTGCCCGCAACATCCTGCTGGCCTCCAATGAGCTCGTCAAGATTGGGGACTTCGGACTGATGCGGGCGCTGCCCAAAAATGATGATCACTACGTGATGCAGGAGCACCGCAAGGTCCCCTTTGCCTGGTGAGCTTTAGGGAGGGGGAGACCTGGAGGTGCACCACCCGTGGCCCTCTGATGCTCACGTCCTTCCCCCTGCAGGTGTGCTCCTGAGAGCCTGAAGACACGCACCTTCTCCCACGCCAGTGACACCTGGATGTTCGGAGTGACCCTCTGGGAGATGTTCACCTATGGTCAGGAGCCTTGGATTGGCCTCAATGGCAGCCAGGTAGGTGTACAGCAGGGACCTGCCCTCGCCTCACCCTGCTGGTGCTGAGGGGCATCTGGGACACCCTGACAGCACACCCTGTCCAACAGATCCTGCACAAGATAGACAAGGAGGGTGAGCGGCTGCCGCGGCCTGAGGACTGTCCCCAGGACATCTACAACGTCATGCTGCAGTGCTGGGCGCACAAGCCCGAGGACCGACCCACCTTCGTGGCCTTGCGGGACTTCTTGGTGGAGGTGGGTGAACGGGGAGGGGACAGGAGCCCCAGCACCCTGTCCTGCCAGCTCTGCTCGGGCATGGATAGAGCTAAGAATATTGCTGAGGTGGGAGATGGCATGGGAGAGCTCAGGCCGGGCAGCCCTGCAGGCTGGGAGGCGGAGGGTGGTGACACGATCACAGCGGAAAGCACCTGGCTGCTGCCTTGCCATCACACACCCCAGGGATGTGACAGCTGAGGAGGGGCTAGTGGTGATGCTGTCTCTCGTCCATTTTTGGGGCCTCCCCGCCTTCCTTGGGGCTGGGCCTGGCCCCAAAAGTGGATAGACATGGGGGGCTCCATCCGCTATCATCACTCACCTCTCCCCTAGGCTCAGCCCACCGACATGAGAGCGCTGCAGGACTTTGAGGAACCGGACAAGCTGCACATCCAGATGAACGACATCATCACGGTCATTGAGGGCAGGTACTGCACGGGAGGGTGGCAGGTATTGTAGAGGGGGGAATGCCCTGCCTGCCAGCCCGCATCGGGACAGGGAACAGGCAGACCACGGGCACTGGCAGAGCTGTGGGAAGCAGGGAGGGGAAGGGCTGGCTCTGCCCCCAGCACACCCGGCCTTGTAGCCCGCCGGTGGGCAGAGCTGGGATGTTCGTGTTCCCCCAGGCAGCACAGCATCGTGGGGCCACCCGGGTGTGAGGGGCACAGCCCTGCCCACGCTGCCCACAGCCCTGCCCGCACCATCCCTGCTGACTCACCCCACTGTGCCCGTGGGTTTGCCCCGGGAAACTGCACGCCCCAGGGCCGCTCCCTGCTGATAGTGGTGGGGACGTGCCGCCAGCGCCCGGAGACGTGCTGCTGTCACCGGGCTGGGAGAGGCGCCCTGGGACTCGGAACCATGCTGGCAGAACTCGCTGGGCTTGGGCTCCTTGGTCCCTGCCGACCGCACCAGGGCACAGCCGCCCTCTCCACCGCCCCAGGGACCTGGGACTGGAGTAGGGGGCCCTTCTGCCCCTGCATCCCTATCACAGGATGTGCCTGTCACCCTCCAGCTGAGGGGCAGTGCGGACCTCCCAAAGAAGTTCAGTGTGCCCGCACTAGAGCCGACCTCCCAACCCCGAGGGGAGGAGGAGGAGGAGGGCTCTGTCCCCGTCCCTCCCTGTCCCCCCGCCCCGGGCTGGCTCCCCGCGGTTAGTCACAACGCGGGGTGAATCAGGCCGGGTTTGTGTGTCTGCAGGGACCGGCTGCTCCCGGTCCGCCGCCGCGGGGATGACTCTTGCCCAGGGTCTGGCGGTTTAATTGCAGGGAGGGGAGGGGAGGGGAAGCAGCGTCGGCGGAGGGAGGGAGGGAAGGAGCGGCGGAGGGCGGTGCGGCCGCGCCAGAGCGCCTACATCGTCCCTGCCGCCGCATCGCGGCCGGGCTGCGGGTCCGCGCCCCCCGCCCCACCGGCGGCCCCAGGTGAGCCGCGGGGGGAAGGACGGAGCGGGAGGAGGGGATGGAGGTTGCCCGTCGGTCGGGAGTTGCCGGGAGTGGAGTAGAGCCGGGGCGCAGCCTCCCCTGCCTCCGTTTCCCCGAGGGACGCCGGTCCTTGGTGACCCTCGGTGGCTGGGTTTTGGGGTTGCGGACTCGGGGCACACGCGGTGGGTTCAACACCTGGGGAGGGGAGGATGGCAGAAGCCCCACCGACTGCCGGTACTCCCGGAGGGGAGCCCCCTCCCCGTGCCTCAGTTTCCCCGGCAGCAGCCGCCCCTCACCGCGCTGATGTGGGGATGCCCGGGCAGAGCCGGCGGGGGAAGAGGGGGGGGCTCCTGCCGGGGGCCGCATCCGGCCCTGCCGAGGCCGCCCGGGGCACCGTAAACACCCCCCCACCTCTTTTCAAGCCCCTGCCTGTCGTTCGGCGGGCGCCGGGCGTGCGTACGTGTGTGTGGGCAGGGGCAGGGACCTCCCTGAAAGCCCCCCGGGGACACAGCCGCTCGTGGGAGGGGGCTGTCGCGGGGAGAGGAGCCAGGGCAGCACCGGAGCCGGTTTGCGCCGGGCGTCCGAGCTCGAGTTCGGTGAGACCGAGGCTGGGAGCAGCGAGAGTGGAGGGATGGCCCGGCTGCAGCATCCCTTCGTCGGGATGTGGCGGTGAGGGGCGCAGGGAGGGCGGGTGGAGGGGCCGTCCCGCGGAGGGGAGCTGTTCCCCCACCTCCCCCAGCCTGCCGCGGGTGAGGGAGGATGCTCGGTACCGGCATCGGGGCTCTGCCGAGGGGTCCCGACGCTGAGTAAGGCGGCTGGCTGGCGGGAGCGGGAAGGTAAACAGGAAAAGGGCTGAGCTGGTGGCCGGGGGTGACTCACAGGTGACTCCAGGAAACTGTGGGGCCCGTGCCAGCCTCGCCAGGCTGGCACCCACACCGCCACTGCCCCCTGCCCACAGCACACCCTGCTCATGGGGAGTGGAGGGCCCTGACAGGAAGCGGGGGTAGCTTAGGGTTGGAGCCCCCCAGCCGTTTATTTTGCACAGTGCTGGGTGGGGTACACCACTTGGGATGCCTTTGCCTGCCCCATCCCTATTCCCCCCGCCAGTCCCTCTGGGTTGGGTGACCACCTCATCTCCCCCAGAAGTGGGTGCATCCTGGGCAACTCCTCGGGGACACACTGGGGACCTGTACTCCAGGGTGGCTTGAGCCACTCAGGTGGCTCCAGGAAAACTGACAGCCTAAGTCTCCCTCAGCCATCTCCCCCTGCCCTCAGGAGCCTGCACAGGGCTCATTGATAATGTAGGAAGGGAGTGAGGAAGACCCCACAGATGACTGTCCGCCACATGGGCCCCCATCAGATGCCAGGCGTGTTCCCTGTGCCATCCTTTAGTGCATGGGGCACAAAGGGATTGGTGACAAAGGGCTTGGCACAGGCATCACCCCAAGGCCCCTGTGTCACTTTAGGCAGCAAGGAGGAGGAAGGGGCATCTCTTTTGGGACACGAGCATGGAGCTTTGTTCCCCACTACTTGCATTCCCAGCACCACCGGGTGCAGGGACCAGGTGGGGTGGGAGCCAAAGCGTACTGCCGGTGTAGGGTTGGGATCCTGGGCACCCAGGGTCCCCTCCTGGTTGTCACCGCATGCCTCCGTGCACTCGGACAAGTCACCTTGCCTCCTTCCCATCACTGGGGCAGGCGTGTGTCAACCTCCCATCCCCTCATCAGTAACGAGGTCCTTTTTATTCCTTAGGGCCGAGAATTACTGGTGGCGGGGTCAGAATAAACGGACCCTAAAAGTGGGCCAATTCCCCCGAAACACGGTGACCTCGGTGGCGGGGCTGTCAGCCCACGACATCAGCCAGCCGCTTAAAAACAGCTTCATCCACACAGGCCATGGAGACACCAACCCGCAGCACTGCTGGGGGTTTCCCGATAAAATTGATGAGTAAGAAACTTTTCATCTTCTCTGCACCCTCTGCCTGCTCCCTCCCTTCCCCGCTGCCCACTGGGCTCGGGAGCAAGACGCGGCTTGGCTACTGCCCCCCTTTCCCCCACGAAGCCTCTCTTTCCGCCCCCGCTGTATTGGGAATGGTGGCTCTGGGTAGGGTCCCTGCAGCTGGACTAATTTCCTTGCCTCTTCCTACTAATGGTTTAGGGATGTGGGGGGGCTGCTGTGCTTGTGGCTGTCCCGGAAGGAGACCTTTGTGGCTGTCCTGGGGCAGGGAGACATCAGTAAGCACCACTCCAGGGGTGGTCACATTACCCCAAAACGCTTTTTGGGGTGTCCCAGGGCTGCTAAATGTGCGCGGCTTGCAGCCTGTCCCCACACTTCTAACAGCATGAGTCGTTTTGAAAAGCAAAACATGAAAAAAATCCACCAAAACGATTTTTTTCTCTACCCTGCTCTATCAGAAGACACCTGGCTGGACTGTGATGGGGGGGAAAGGGGCTGGGTGCTTGTGCTCCAGTGTCCCACATACTCTCTGCCAGGTGGGATTGGTTGTGTGACAGTGAGCAGGAGCACCCTGGCAGGGAGCATGTGGGGGCCTCTACCGGCACTGGTCTGGAGGAATGTGGGAAGTCAGCGTGGTGGGGGACAAAATAGGATTTTAACATCTGGAAAGCTCTGATGGGTAGGGCCAGCTCCTGCACTAGGCTCAATCCATCCCCTGGGATCATAATCCCGACCGCTGTTTGTTATCCCAGGCCTGGGACAGCTCTGCCGGTGCCCTCAGTCCCAGCCTGACCCCTCCGCAGCGCCCCGTGTCGTGGGCTGTGCCGGGGGCCCTCGGAGGGCTGAACCGAGGCGCCGTGCACGCGGATCTGGCTCGTGCCCCGGCAGGCCTCCCCGCGCCCCGCTGCGTGGGCACGGGCGCTGGGTACGTGCTGCCCGGGCTGCCGAGAACCGAGCTCGGCACACGCCCAGGCCTTCGGGCTGCGCCGGCTCCCGCCGGCTCCCCGGCTTGCGATGGCTCGCCCGGGCCTCCCGGCACCGCCGGCACGCGGTACCGGGGCATCCTGCCTTGGGCGCAGCATCGCCCCGGTGCTGGAGGGGTGTCCTGGGCACCACAGGCTGCGCCAGGACCCTGGACACGGTGCCCTGCTCGCGGTCCCCCGGGCACGGCGCGGGCAGCCGCAGATGCACGCGGAGCTGGGGATGGGTGGGATGATACTGGGATGGCAGCAGGCTCTGTGCCCTAGCGCTGGAAACCTCTGGGGTGTGTTGCCCCAGCACTGGCAGGAACGGTACTCGCCAGGCGTGGTTGTGTGGTGGAGGAGCTGTGAGTGTCCCAAGGCGCAAGCCTGAGGAGCGAGGGGTCCCACGTGGCCCCGGCTGACTCCCAGGCACTCTCCTCTCTCCCCACAGGCTGTACCTGGGAAATCCCATGGACCCTCCTGACATTTTAGGTGTGGACCCGAGTGCTGCCAGACCTACACAGCTTCCAGGGAGGGCTAAAAGTGAGTGGCTTTTCTCCTTCCTCCTGCCCATCAGCTGCACAAAGCCTCCATCCCTGTACACTGCTGCCGGGGTGATGGGCTGGACCCTCTCCTTTCTGTCTCTCTGCTGGCACTTGCTTTTTGCAGAGCGGGGGGAGCTGGGGTGATGCGGCACGTTGTCACCTGGCTATACGCCACTGCCAGCAGCGTGGGTGGCTGGTGGCTCTGCCTGGCTGGACTCTGCCCTGCTGCCCTTCGTCCGAGTCCCTTGTCCCCTCCCAGCCTCCCACAGCTGGGCTCCCCAGTGTGGGGGATCTCAGCGGAGCTGCCATGGAGAGGGAAATCGGATGCTGTGCATGTGCCCCAATCCCCATAAACCTACAGGTTTTCCTTGGGGGGGCTTCCCACCAGCATCCGCTCCATGCCCCACCGGTGAAGTGGGACACAACAAAGCATGCACCCCGTTAAATCAAGCACACTGGCTGCCGCTTCTGTGTTCACCCTATGCTTCCCCTTCTCTTGGGTTCTCTCTTCTGCAGGGCAGCCTCCTCCACGCCCACCTCAGCCTACCGTCCTGCTCACCAGTAAGTTGGGCTTCTTTGCATGCTGCTCTCCCTTCTCCACACCCCCTTTCTTTCCTCTCTTACGTGGGTGGCCTGGGGTAGTTGTCCTGGTATGCCTCGGGAGCAAAGAGGGCTGAAACTATGGGGAGTTTGGGGGCTTGGAGATGCAGATGCCCCTTCTCGCACCCTAGGGATGGGTGCTGGGACCCTCACCATCCCTCTTTGTCCCCTTCTAGAGCCTTGCTACGACCCAGTTAGTGAGGAGGAGGAGGGTCTGCCAGGGGGTCTGCGGAAGCTCTGCCTGAAGAAGCCAGGCACAGGGAAGGGTCTGCGCCCAGTCAAGCCATCAGCACGAGTGCCGGGCACCAAGGTGGGCGAGCGGCAGCCCGGACGGCTGGCAAGCGAGGGGCCGGCCAGCAGCGAGGTGACCCTCATTGACTTTGGGGAGGAAGTGTCCCAGGGTAGCCCCTCTCCAGTGGGGGAGCTGACAGCCCCATCATTAGCCAAGCTGGCCATGGAGGCCTGCTCTTTGCTGGACAAGACCCCACCGCAGAGCCCCACACGGGCTCTCCCTCGGCCTCTCCACCCCACGCCGGTGGTGGACTGGGATGCCCGGCCCTTGCCCCCACCGCCCGCCTACGATGACGTGGCACAGGATGAGGACGATATCGAGGTCTGCTCTATCACCAGCCCCCCGAGCCGACGGGGCAAGACCAACTATGGCTTTGTGGATGAGGGTGAACGGGGACCAGCACTGGAGGACAACCTCTTCCTGCCCCCCAAGGAGACCAAACAGCCCAGCATGACGCAGACCACCGAGCTCTTCGAGGAGCTGCAGCAGGAGTGCATGAAGAGGCTCAACGTCCCTCTGGGACCGGCTGTGCCAGCTGACGACAAGCCCCAGATCCCTCCCCGTGTCCCGATCCCGCCCCGGCCCCTTCGCCGCAATGAGCCTGGGCGCTGGTCAGGGGACCTTTCCCCAGCTTCAGGGGGCGAGGAAGACCGGCCGCCCCAGATCCCCCCACGGGACCCGCTGTCCCAGCCCACTTCCAGGACACCCAGCCCCATGGCTTTGCAGGTGGGCTCCCCCCAGCAACGTGCTGCCCTCTGCTCCTGCCTCTCCACCTCGCCAGGGAAGCCCATGCCCACCACTCAGAGCTTCGCCCTCGACCCTAAGTACGCCACCCCCAAGGTCATCCAGGCACAGGGCAAGGACTGCTCCAAGGGACCCTGCATCCTGCCCATCGTGAAGGACGGGCAGAAGGTCAGCAGCACCCACTACTACCTGCTGCCCGAGCGCCCTGCCTACCTGGACAAGTATGAGAAGTTTTTCAAGGAGGCTAAAAGCCCCGAGGAGGTGGCAACGTCCCGCCAGGTCACCACAGCCACCGTCCGTCCCATGGTGCAGCAGCCACTGCCAGACTGCAAGGCCAACTTTTCCTCCAACAACAGCAACCCTGGGCCCAAGTGCCTGGTGAAAGCCTCCTGCAGCCTCCAGAAGATCGTTTACGATGGGCCAGATGTTTGCCGTCCTGCTGACAAGATCCAGCTGGTAAGTGTCATCCCACAGCATCCATGAGGAGCGGGCTCACATGGGCAAGAGTAGCCATTGCTCACTTGGGCAAGAGCTCTCCCCACCCTGTGCCTCAGTTTCCACAAGTTGGACCCCAGGGGACTGGCTAAAAGAAAGCCCCACATGTGCAGGGTAACACAAATGTCACTGCAACGCCAAAATGGGAATTGGAGGCCCTGGGGAGAGGGAAGGTGGCTGCTGCTATGGTCCCCTTGGTCTCTCTAGGCTGGGGATACTGTGGCCCACCCAAGCCCAGGAGAGATGTAAGATCCCAGGGGTGAGAATGATCCCAGCTCCAGGTGGATAGTGCTTCCTGAAGACAGAACCAGGGATGGGGGGCAGCCCCGGTGGTCCCCTGCTTCAGTCACAGGCTTCTTGCTGCCAAGGGGTGGCAGTAGACAGTGACCACAAGCTCCCCCCCAGGTGCAGGACACGGTGCATGGTGTGACCACCGAGGAGTGCCAGGCAGCCCTGCAGAAGCATGGCTGGAGCATCCAGCGGGCTATCCAGTACCTGAAGGTACAGCACACCCCTCTTCCCTTGTCCTGGCTCCAGCAAGAGTGGTGGCACCCCTGTCACCCCTCTGGCCACGCCCTGTCCCCTTGCAGGTGGAGCAGCTCTTCTGCCTGGGGCTGAAGTCCCGTGGTGAGTGCCAGCGGGTGCTGGAGATGTTCGACTGGAACTTGGCACAGGCCAGCTCCCACCTCCTCGATCCCTACAGTGCCACCCGCCAGAAGTAGGGACATGGCTGTTTTTTGGGGGGCAGTTGTCTATGCCACGCTGCTATGGGCAGACTGGCACTATCACCCTTCCTGAGTTCATGTCCTGTCCTCTCCTTACAGGTGGTGACAGTGGGGACGGGGCGAGCTGCGTCGGATCCGGAGCAGGCATCTCGCCACGGGGCCAGTCCTGCTGCCTCCACCCACACGACCTGCTGCAGGACTCTGGACTGAGCCCCCACTTGAGGGTGGAGACGCCCCAAAAGAGACCTTGCCTAGTGCCAGACTTTTCAGGGTGCTTGTGCCCTGGCCTTGGCAATGGGCTCCTTCCCCTGGCCCCTTGTTGAATTGTTTTTGTAAAGAGAAATGTAATTTTAATATATATATTATGTATATATATAAAAATATTCTATGGAGAGGAGGAGGGTGCCTATGGCCGTTTCCCAGGTTTATCCCTGCCAATGCACAGGGACAGGCCACGTCTCCATGGGTGCTGGTTCTTCCCTGCAGGCAGCTGGGACTATGACCCTTGGGATCCGCTGTGGGATGAAGCTCGGGAGGGGATGCGCAGACTCTGGGGATCCCCAGAAAGCTGAGTGACATGAGCCCCCATAAAACCTCCTGCTGAGTGCTCCCCGGCTGCTTTAGGGTGCAAAGTTCTCCCCATCCAGGGCTGCTGGGGTTAGTCACAGCGTATCCCACCCCCAGGCCCAACGCTCCAAGGCTGGGCACGGTGTTCCGCCCTCTCTGAGTGGGCAGTGCTTGCCTGCAGCGGAGCCCCCCGCAGCCGGGCCCCCCTCGCCCGGTGCCCCGCGGCTCCCGGCTGCCGCCTGACTCATGCCCGGGCAGGGAGTGGCGGGACCGGCGTCGCCCCCACCCACGCCACGGGTGTTGTGCAACCGGGTGCCTCCGCCGCAGACGGAGCCGGGAGCAGGTGCGGGAGCGGAGGGGCGGCTCCTGTGGGGTCAGAGCCGGTGTCAGTGCTCGCTCCCCCTTCCATGTGGCTACCAGAGCCCCTTAGCTGGGTTTCCTGCGGTGCTACCTTCTAGCAGCATTGGAAAGGGATCTTGGGATCAGGTGGAGGAGGATCTTGGTGCCCAAACCCACCAGCTCCGTTGATAGTGGTGGTACCTGCTCCCCAGGATATTCTGCTCCAGGGCTGGTGGCTCCAGGGGAGAAACCCTGCCATACTCAGTGAGAAAGGGCTGCCTTGGCATGACCATGGGTCCATCCCTGCACATCCTGTGCACCCACAGCTCCCTCAGCTCTGGTTCCCTGGCCCTCCCTGAGTGTGGGGACCGGGAGCTGGTGCTGCTGCGAGCGCGGTCACACATCGCTGCTTGGGACTCTGTGCTTCTGTTTTCCTTTGTGAGGTGCAGCCACCGTGGCAGGGCTGTCAGTGAAGCGAGGAAGGCACAACACCATTGCTGACTTACTTCCCCCTCCCTAAGTGATCCTGGAGCTGGGTGAGACCCTGTGAAGAAGAAAACACCTTTGCTGCAGTGGCCTCGCTGGGTCCGTTCATGCAGCTGGGTCCATCCAGCCTTTGTCCCTGGTGGAAGGTGACCTGCAACCCAGGGCAATGCCTGGCCCTGCCACCTCTGCGGGAACCAACGTCCCCACGCCATCCGGGTTTGTGTGGGCGTTTGCCGCGATGTGCAGATAACGCCTGGGACCGGCAGTGCCCAAGGGCAGGGTCAATACTGGGACCCCAAGGCACCAGTGGTAGCCTGCTCCTTCCTTCTTCCTCCTTGGTGACGGGCCAAGCCCTGCCAGGGGTTATCGGCCATGCAGCCAAGCGTGGAGGGACCTGACAGCAAGCAGGAGGGCGGATGGGGGTGCAGAGCCCCGGACTGACCCACCCCTCGCAGAGATGTTTGGGACCCCTGTCCCCATCTGCCATCCCAGTGCCTTTAGGCCAAGTGACTGCGAACCCCACGGCTTGCTCCGCAGGGCTTGGGGACCCCAGCCGTGGGCTGCCAGCAGCAGGGTCAGCCTGGGAAGGACCTTAAAGCTTCCCATGGCAGAATGGGTGTGGCTCCCAGCATCGGTGGGTCCTCGGAATTGGGACGCTGCCACCTCAGCGCAGGCTGCGAGGACACAGAGACGTCAGTGCCCCAGGCAGGGCACGTGGTGTCCCTGTCCACACCTGGGGGAGTGCTCACCGGTGGAGCCACCCGCTCCGCGCTCCCCTGAGCGAGTGAGAGCTGCAGCCCTGTCGCCTTCCTCCCTGACGCCGAAGAAGCGCCATGGGGTGCCGGGGCCCGTGGCCGCTCTGGAGCTGGGTGCTGTGGGGGTTCTGGGTGCTGCCGGGTAAGTGCCAAGGTCTCTCGCACAGCTGCCGGGCTGGGCTGATCGGCTGGCTGACCCCGTGCGGGTGATGGGCTGCGAACACCCCTCCAGCTGCTACCAGGCTGCGAGCCCGAGAGCCCGGCCGGGCTTTGCCCTGTCTCTGTCCGCGGGTGCCAAAGCTTTGTCACGGTCCCCAGTCGCAGCAGGGGAAGGTGGCGGGAATTGTGGATCAAATGGAGAGACTCACCCTGGGGGAAGGTGCCTGTCCTGTTCTTGGTGTTGGTACTCCCGCAGATGGGAGGAGGGGTGGGGGTGATGGCGACTCCGGGCTGGTTTTTCGCTCATCCCGCCCTCACCCACTTTCTGCACAAGCCGGAGAGGTTAAGGGGCAGCTCCTTGTCCCCACGCTGGACACATCCGAGTCGGGCAGCATCTCCCATGTGGCCGACAGCATCAGCTCCGAGCTGCCTTCAGACCTGGGCATGTGCCAGGGGCTCCCCGCAGCCGCAGCCGCCCGGGCAGAGCTCCCCTCTCCCTCCGGCCCGACCACCGCCTCCGCGGGCAGCCGGAGCTCAGGTAAGGCCGGCGGGCAGCTGGCCGCGGGCAGGTTCCTGCCTGCTGGGGCCGCGGTGGGGCTGATCCAGCTGGAGCTGCCTTGTCTCGCTCCACAGGCATCCTGGTGCCACAGGCAGCAGCGAGAGGGCCGGTCCCAGCTGGAAGTAGTGCTGAGCAGGAGGGGCCTCCCAGCCCGGCAGCTCTCCCCGGGGCTCCAGCAATGCAAGGCAGCCCCCAGGCAGGGTCAGGGGCTGGGGTCGCCTCTCCAGGTGTTGCCAGCCGCCCAACCAGCGTCCCTCCAGCTCCCACCACCACTTGGCACGTGCAGCCTCTGTCCTTCAAGCCAACGGGGCACACAGTGGGTCTTGTCCTGAGTGCTGTCACCGTGGAGCCGATGCCAGTGACAGCAGGGACCACAGAGCCATTGCTCCCCCAGGATCAGCACAGCACAGCGACATCGTCCCCCAGCATAAGCAGGAGCTCTGCTGAGCCACACAGTGCTGCCACGCTCGTGTCCCAGGAGGTCATACTGGGGCTGCATGAGGCCACCTCACCTCTGGCCACAGCTGCCAGCATCTCTCAGGACAGGGCCAGCCCCGTGAAGATGGCAGCAGCCGCAGCCAGTCCCCCCAGCACAGCCGCAGAGGGAGCCAGCGTGGCAGCCCCACCGTCTGCAGACCCCCCAGGTGCATCCTTGGCAAAGGTCACCTTTTCTTCTACCGGCAAGGCTACAGAGCCAGGGACACGGACCTCACCCAGTGCTGACCACAGTGTTGCACAGGACACTCCTGAGCCTCCCTCTCAGCTGCCTCCAGCTCTTTTCCCCCAGCCTGCTGATGATGCTGTGCTGGGCACAGGGGAGACTCTTCCCCCCGGCTGCAGTGCAGCCCCAGGCTCTGCTGGACATGGGCTGCCCGGAGACAATGCTGTCATCCAGCCCCCGGCCACCTCACAAGCTGCAGGCACGCTGGCTGCAGTGATGGATGTTAGAGCTGGAGAGCACATCCCACCTCTTGGAAGCACCAGTGCTGAGCTGGTGTCCATCAGGAATGAGGCCAGCACCAAAGCCACAGCAGGCACTGCCATCCCAGAGACCAAGGACGCACCAGGGGAGCTCAGCGTGAGTCTGTCCCCGCAAGCAGCTCTCAATGACCCTGATGGTCCCTCTCCAAGACCCTTTCCACGCTCCATGGGCTCTCTGCTCCCTCAGTCCCTCTCAACCGGCCTTGGGACCGCCACAGCAGAGGCAGCTGCAGGCAGATCTCCTCCAGCCACTCCCAGCATGGCCATGCCTTTGTCCCCCACAGGCACCAGTGGAGCAAAGCCAGACAGGGCCCCTCGAGCTGCTGCTGCTGCACCACCACTTCCCATCACTGCGTTTGGCCTCGGGACTGTGCCAGCTACCCATCCATCCTCCTTTGTTAGCAACACTCCAGTTAGTGAAGCTGGGATGGGATCAGCATCGCTGGCCGGTGGCAGTGCCACCACAGTGCCGGGGGACACTGAAGCCACCTTGCCTGTGCCTGATGCACAGTCCAGCCACAGCCAGCCAGGTCCTGCTGCAGGCTCCACAACCCCAGGAACTGATGTCACACCCGGATCTGAACTAGCCCCAGTGCTCTGGGCTGGGCCCCGAGTTGTGGAAGTTCCAGGGACAGAGATGCCATCACCCAACACTGCACCAGGCACTGGCAGAGCTGTATCAGATACCTCTGAGGGACCCAGAGCAGTCACGATCCCCATGGCATCACAAGCAGGCGTCCCCCCTCTTCTGGAAGGCAGAGCCAATGCAGGGATGGCTCTGGAGGTGTCCCCATCCAGCATCCCCCAAGAGATGGCAACAGTCATGTCCCCACCATCCCTGGCTGCCCCATTGCAAGCAATGGGGGCTTCAGGTGACCCTCAGCCCTATGGCAGCACCACAGGGCGAGCAATGGGGGTAGGGTTCCTGGAGGTGAGCACGGAGGAGAACCCAGGTGCCAGTGCAGTGGGGCCAGCTCCCAGCCATGTGATTGTCACTGCCAGGCCATCACCAGAGCCACCTGCCACTGGGGACAAGCCCACAGCTGGAATCACCTCACTGGCTGTTGGCGACACAAATGTGCAGGAGGCTTCAGCTGCATCCAGGACAGGTGCCACAGGTACCACTGCCCATATGGACACCACCCACTCTGAGAGTGCCACCGAGGGTGCAACACCTTCAGCCACCACCAGCAACACCCATGTCCCGGACTCCAACGCCACTGGCACAAGCCTGGCCACCATGCTGGCCACCACACCGTCCACCAGCACATTCCCCAGCAACGCTAACCTGCCAACCAGTTCGACAGCCTGGGAGGCTTTTGTGACCAGTGTCACCACAGCCGTGCCACCTGCCACAGCACCGGCCACCAGCACCAGCAGTGCCCCATCCCTTGCTGTAACACACAGCGAGACAAGCGGAGGTGGGCAGCCTGTCCCATCCCCAGCAGCACGTACCTCCTTGGTGGAGACAACTCTTGGATCCTGGGGCATCCTCGGTCCCAGCACTGCTGTTGCAGCATCTGGTTCTCCTCTCCCCAGCCTGCACAGTCCAACAGAGGAGGCAACAACAGCTCCCTTGTCCCTGCTGGGTGTTGGTGCAGCTGGGGTGACTGCAGCTGGACCGACTCCCACCGAGCCAGCAACAGGCACCACTTCTCCTATACCCATCAGCTACCATGACATGGGACAAGCGGTGAGCACGTCACCTCCTGCCTTCCAGACACCTCCAGGGACACCTGCCTGGAAGGAGAAAACAGCCATCAGCACTGGCAGCACCACTGCCACCACTGCAGGGAATACCATGGCCAGCACCACAGGCAGCATCACGGCCATCACTGCAGAGAGCGCCACTGCCACCACTGCCACCACTGCCACCACTGCTGGGAACACCACTGCCACCACTGCTGGGAACATCACTGCCACCACTGCTACAACTGCCACCACTGCTGGGAACACCACTGCCACCACTGAAGGAAACACCACTGCCACCACTGCAGGGAACATCACTGCCACCACTGCTACAACTGCCACCACTGCTGGGCACACCACTGCCACCACTGAAGGAAACACCACTGCCACCACTGCAGGGAACACCACTGCAGGGAACACCATTGCAGAGAACATCACTACCACCACTGCCACCACTGCAGGCGGCACCACTGCCACCATTGCAGGGAATATCACTGCCACCACTGCAGGCAGCACCAAAGCCATCACTGCAGGAGGCACCACAGCTATTGCATCCACAGCCTCAGTGAGCCCAGCCAAGGAGGTGGGAATTCTGCCAGCCCCAGGCACCACGGCACCAGTGAGACCACCAGCCACCACCGGCCCTGCCACCACCCTGTCTCATGCCTTTGGGACACAGAGAGCGCCATCCACCGAACTGAGCACATCTGCCCACACCACCACTGAGCACAGAACTCCTGCACCTGAGCCCAAACCCACCCATGAGCTTATCAGTAAGTAGATTTTTTTTTTTTCTTTTCCCCAAAAACAAGAGTTGAAAGGGGGTTTCAGCCAGTCAAGCACTGGGGTAGATGAGGGTACGGCTGGTCCAGGGTATCTCATCTGCCTTGCACACTGGGCTGCCTGATTCATGGGAAAAGGCAAAATAAGACATTTGAGAGGATCCCAAAAGTGGGTTGAAAATTGGGTTGCAATCCGTCAGAGCACAGGCACAGCATCCTGGCAGCAAGCAGGTTGGTTTGTTCTGGCTGCAGGATAGATAAAGCAGACATTAATGATTTTACACCTTTTTCATTGATCTCCTGCCCACGGCAGAGCCAGCGACCTCACTCTACCCCTTTGGCGTGGAAGGAGGGGACCAAGAGTATGTCCAGAGGACGGTGGATTTTAACTCACCCCTGTTCAAGCCAGAAATTGGATTTCCTTTTGGGAAGTCACTGCGAGATGCTCTCTATGTGAGTGCCCCCCTTGGTGAGCACATAATGGATGTGCTGCCTTTTTGGTTAAAAAAAAAACCAAAACCCACAAACATGGAAATGGAGCAGAAACCAAAATTCATCTGAATATCTTTTTTTTTAACATTTAAAATGGCTGGTTTCTGCTCACCCATGGAGGCTAAAAGCTATCCCAGTCAGCAAATAACAAGTTCTTTTGGTTAGTTTACAGATAACGGACAGATCATTTTTCCGCCCACGGATAACTACGTCCCATCCAACCCCAACCCCCCTCCCCGGGGCTTCACTGGCCGGGAGAGCTTGCCAATGGTGGCTGCCTTTTGGGATGATGCTGACTTTTCCAAGGGTGTTGGCACCACCTGGTACCAGGTGAGGGCCACCAGAGGTGTTCTTCTGGGAGAATCCAGTTCCCAGCTCACTCATTTAATTCTCTCTCTTGCCATCTGGCAGGAGTACTCTACACTCAGCTCTACCCAAGACTCCGTTGTCCAAGACGTGGAAGCAAAGATTGAGAAATACCTGAAAATCCCCTATGTAGCAAAATGGACCTTGAAGGTGACGTGGGAGAAAGCTCCAGCATACCCAGCCCGGAGGGATGACACTCAGGTGACAGAGTGGACTCTTGATGGCTGTTTCAGTCTCACTGCCTCAGTCTGCGCTGCAGGGAGAGCAGGGGAGTGCTAAGGGGGTGCCGTGGGTTTCTCCAGACGAGCACCTACCAGGCAGTGCTCACCACCGATGGGATCCGCTCCTTCGCCCTGCTGCTCTACCAGGACAGGGGGATGCGCTGGGACTACACCAAGCTGGCTGCAGCCAACGTGCTGATGGGCTTCACCAGGTGCTGCACGCGTGTCACCGGGTTTTGGGACACCAGAGATTTGTTCCAGCACTGTGTTGAGACTGTCAGAGGCATTACCCCCAGGAGAGCCCAGCTTCCACTCCTGGAGCAGCCCTGCCCCGTTTAAACCCTTTCTGCTGCAAACTGCGGCAGTTCTCACCCCAGCTGCTCTGTGGGGAGAGGAGTAGGGTTGTGTTGGAAGGATGACCTCAAACCTCCTCTCTCCACACAGCGGCAATGGCTATGCCCAAAACAACAAGCTGACTCAGAAGCCGCCAGCTGTCAAGTACCGACCGGACCAGCACAGCAGCACCGGCTCTGGTATGGCACCGGGGGGGTCTTTGGGGCGGGTGGGCATGGCAGGAGCTGTGTGCTCTGTGCCAGGAGCATGTCCCCAGCACCCGTCCCTGGGAGGGCAGCGAAGCCACTGGGCGAGAGCTGGCCGCCAATAGCAGACTGTGGGTGTCCCATGTCCTCCTGTGGACAGCCCCGCTGGCTCTAGAGGGAGCCTGGAGACCTCCTGTGAGGTCAGTGGCCAGGGACAGCTGTCCCACGGGATCCCTGGGCACAAGGCAGACCCCGGCTGAGCGGTGCCGTTCTCTGGTTGCCCCCCCAGACGTGCGCGGGCTGTGGATTTACAGACTGGACAGTCGCTCCCGGGTGAATTACAGGCTGCAGTGCCTGGCGTGGCTGGACACGGAGCCAGCGCCGGCCACCTGGAACAGCCAGCTGCCACCATGCCCCTGCTCCCGGCCCCAGGCAGAGCTGGATCCCCGCTACCACTGGAGCAGAGGTGCCAAGGACAGCCCCCCAGGACCAGCTGCAGGGTGCGGGGATGGTCTCCCCCTGCTCTGGGGGCGGCCGTGATCCCCCCCACTCTTTCAGGCCCAGCGGACACGTCCGTGAGGATGCTGCGCACTGCGTCCCCCAGCCCGGCTGGAGCTGGGGTACGATGTCTGTACCAAGGTGGGAGCTTGCTCGAAGGCTGGCAGGAGAGAGCATGGAGCCCCCCCTTCCACGCTGCCGCTGGTAAGTGGTAACTGGCGTTCCCTAAAATACCCCAAGCATCAAGCACAGGCAGAGAGAGGGTCCTGACACGCCCCATCACATTCCTCCACAGACAGGGAGCTGGAAGCATTCAGCTGGTGCTGCCGGCGTGTGGGGAAGCCCCTGTTCTGTGCCAGGTTTGCTGAGAAGAGACCGAGGGTTGGCTGTGAAGGATACGTGCCACCCACCCCCGGTGAGTGCCCAGGCTCTGCCTGTGCTGTGCCAGGCTGTGCACGGACCCCACGCATTGGCCACACTTTGCAATGTGCCGGTGGGGACTGCTGAGCCACCACTGAGCAGCTCTGGGGATGCTCTCCTCCCTGAAATGACACCAGCGTTTGCTCTTCTTCCTCTGCCCAAAACGTCTCCATCTCCTTTGGACCGCAGCTGGTGCCTTCGGGGACCCTCACATCACCACCCTGGATGGACTCACCTACACCTTCAATGGGCTCGGGGACTTTGTCCTGCTGCTGGCCAGTGATGCCCGGTCCAGCTTCGTTTTGCAGGGGCGCACGGCACAGACTGGCACGGCCCAGGCCACCAACTTTGTGGCCTTTGCTGCCCGATACATCTCCAACACCACCACAACAGTGAGTAAGAGTGCCCTGGGTGTGAGTTTGAGCCTCTAATGGGAGAGACCTCTCTGGCAAGTTGGGCATCACCTCTGCATCACCTACAAGTGGGTGGGACCCAAGAGGTTCTCCTGCTCTTCTTTTCCTGCCACCTCCCAGCACTTCAGCATGTATTCTTAGTGGTGGGATGGATTAATATTCACCAGGCACAGGTCTAACATCTCCTGCAAACAGGCCAGCAAGGGCTGGAGATCCTGGAGGAACATGTTCTGGGCTCACTTTTTCATTGCACGTTCTTTGTCCTGACACTTTAGCACAAGTCACTACTGCTCCTGACTTTGCAGAATTGCTCTCCATACCCATTAACTTCATTAAGCAGAATGTCCTGGTGTCACCAGGAACAGGCATGGAATAGCATGAGGAGGGAGCTCAGAGCTGGGAGCCCTCCAGCACAGCTCTCCATGCTGTCAAGGTCAGCTGAGCAGTGGTGGTGGCCTGGGTGTGGCCCTTGCCAGCGGTGACAGGCAGCTGGCTGTCCTCTGTGCAAACATCAAAGCTGCTGTATTGTGTGTCTGCCGAGATGAAGAACACACCAACACAGGCTCCAGGGCTGAGCCTCTCATCCTGGGCTGGAGGACAGAGTTAGCAATTGTCCCCAGCATGGAGAGACAGCAAGAAGGGACAAACAGAGGGGCTGATGGGGACATTCACCTCAATTTTCAGGTTGAGTGGACCTTGGGGAGCCAGGATGACATCCAAGTCCTCCTGAACAATGAAACCATCCCATTTTCCTTTTCCCAAGGTGAGCAGGATCTGCTGTTAAATGCTAAATGTATGTGGGGGGGACAGAGACATCCTGAGACCCATTAAATGTCTCACCTGCACCTGTCTCTGATTTGGGTCGGGTGGATGGGGAGCACTCCCCTCCAGGAATCCATGGTTGTCATTTCAGATCCCAGCCTTGCATGGACTTTTCCTCTGAGCTGTCCTTCTCTTGCAGACCTGGGTGATGAGGTCTACTACAGCCCTGGTGTCCTGCTAGTCAACGCCTCCTCTGTCACGGCTGTCTTTGAGGGGACCATCGCTGTCTCTGTCTCGGCCACCTCTGGGATCCTCAGCGTGGTCTGCAGCCTGCCCGACTCGTACTGCAACAGCACCAGGGGCCTCCTGGGTGAGGGCTTCTGGCACCGCCGCAGAGCCGGGGTGCAAATTCTCTTCCCACTCTAAATTAGATGGGAAAACTGGGGAATCGTGCTTGTGAGGACAGGGACACCTGGGTATAAACTAAACACTGGCCAGCACCAGAGGGGAGGTCAACCCTGGCATGGGGGATTCCAGCACTCTGGTGATGCTCCACCAGGTGTGTGGGACCATGACCCTGCAGATGACTTCCAGATGCCAAATGGTACCAGCATCTCTGTGAACAGCAGTGAGGAGGAGATCTACAGCTATGGGATGACCTGTAAGTCCAGGCTTAGGATCCCCCTTGACGATCCTCTCCTTCCTGCACCTTCTGGCCATGCTTTGGCTTGAGATATTTAAACATTTGCCTGAGCAAAAGCAAGGCCAAGGGAAGGTGTTTGGTGTCCTCACCGCTTTGTGAAAAGGAACTCTAAAATACAACAAGCCTTAAAATGGCCGGTACCCATGGTGTGCTCTCTTGCAGGGGCTGTTGGGGAGCACCGCCTGTTCACTCAGCCTCTGGACTCACAGGCACTGAACTTCACACCCTTCTTCTTGTCTCGGCTGCGGCAGGAGAATGAAAGCCAGTACCAGCTGGCAGCCTTGCAGTGTCACAGCAGCAAGGAGTGCATCTACGATTCGCTGAGCACAGGGAACTTGGCCCTGGGCCTGGCCACCCAGAGCCTTGCAGCCAACTTTCAGCAGAGGAAGACAGCACTCAGTAAGTGGAGTACATCCTCACCTCTGAGAGGGCTTGGATGTAGCTGGGCAGTGCCCTTCTCCTTCCCTGTTCTCTCTTGCTTCATATGAGACAGAAAAGAAGTCACCAAGGTCTTTGATTTGCACTGCCCAGCGGGCTTGTCTCCAGTCCTGGGGGATGCCACCAGCAGGACAGTTGCCACCAAGGTTTTGGAATTGTATTTCCTGGAACTGCATTTCTGGCTATGCTCCTAACCTGGGAGGTGCCACCATGCTGTGTAACATAAGGGCCTTGTTGGTGGGCAGCCGTGGCAGCATCTGCCCGGGGTCCCATCCTCACCAGGAGGGACTCACAGCCAAGGAGTGACAAGGCCACATGTGTGAGAGCTGGGCTGCTCTCTCCTCAGATGCCTTCCCTCCCGTCATCACCGGTGACGCATCAATCACAGCCTTCGGGACAGAGAGGGTCAGAAGGCAGTACCACGCCTTGGGAGTGGGTGCACGCTTCACTCCCCATCTCTCACCAGAGCTCAACATATCGGGTAAGGAAGGAGAGATGGAGGGAATGGGATGGGATGGGATGGGATGGGATGGGATGGGATGGGATGGGATGGGATGGGATGGGATGGGATGGGATGGGATTCGATTCTTCTGCCACCTCTAACTGCCACCTCTCCTCCCGGCAGAGAATGGCACCCTGATATGGGAGCCCCGTGGGATAGCCCCATTCACCATCAACCTGGAGGCTGTTGGGTCCAACAACATCTCTGCGCTCCTCCAGCTCCGCTTCACCCTTTGCAGATGCAGCAGGAGCCAGGAGTGTGACTACAGCAACACTGTCACTCTCAGGGAGTCTTCCTTGCAGGTAGCATGCCAGAAAGCTCCTCTGGCGACACACTGTGCCTGTCCCCATGCCAGCTGTGCTGGCTGTCTTCTGTGTCCACCTATCCTCCTCACCTTCCCTAAGCCAGTGTCACTGTCCCCTTCCCAGCTGGCAGCCTGCAGATGCGAGAGCGGCTACTCAGGTGCCTTCTGCCAGGACCCTCCGGACCCCTGCTCCCAGGGATGCTTCCCTGGAGTGGGATGTGACTCTTTCAGTGGCTGTGGCCCCTGCCCAGCAGGCCTGACAGGGGATGGACAGCACTGCTCAGGTGACAGGGGCTCACACCACGGCCACCGGGACCCCAGCCAAGGTGTTTGTGCCGGTGCCATGGTGCATTGTCCCAGCAGATATCGATGAGTGTGCCCAGGGGACGGAGTGCCCGGGGAACAGCACCTGCACCAACACAGTGGGCAGCTACGTCTGCTCCTGCCTGGCCAGTGAGCAGGGTGAGTATGGGGTCCCTGGCAGGCATGGTCCTCATCCTCATCACCCCTGGGCTCTGTGGAAGAGAATTCCTGAGGCACCCAGGCTGGCTGGAGAGGAGAGAAGGGGGAGCTAGCTGAGCTCTGTGCCCAAGCCCTTGCTGTCATTAGCAGAAGGGACCAGAGCCCAGCCACTGCTCGTGTTCCCAGGCTGTCGATCTCACTAAACCGCTGGGAAGGGAAAATTTTCCCATGCAATTTTTCTCCTTGAGAAAAAAAATTCTCATCCCAGCAAAGTTCAAATGTACATGCGGAGGTTGGGGGCTAAATCAAGCCCTGTTTTCAGATTGCTTTGGTGGGGTTGTGTTGATGGCTTTTGCCCTTTTTCTAATGCTGGGATTTAAGAAGGGCAAATGGCTCCAGCTGGAAGGAGGGGGAGTGGCGCTTTTCCGTGAATTTATACTAAAACCTCTAACACATAAAAGAAAAACAAAACTTGGAAGAAAGGCCTTATGGAGCAGCTGAGCGTGGCTCAGAGAGCTGGGGCTCTGCCCTGCAGCCAGGCCCATGCCTCTGCCGTGCTCTCCATTGCACAGGTGAGAGCCCAGGCTGTGGCTCAGCTTGCAGCCACCACTCCTGCCCTGAGGGCTACTGCAGCAATGGGGGACGCTGCCACCTTCACCCCATCACCTGTGCCCCCACCTGCACCTGCCCCCCGGCTTTCACTGACCGGCGCTGCCTGGTGGCAGGGGGGGATTTTCAGCCTCTGCCCAGCACAGGTGGGTACCCGTGCCCAGTGTGGGGTGAAACCCAGCCCCACGCACCCTTGTCCAGAACAGAGCCACCACTGTGGCTTTCCCCCAGCAGGTCTCCCTCGGAGAAGCATCCAGATGAGGATCAAGACACTGCGAAACACCACTGTTGAGGAAGTCAACAGCACTGTATGTCATCGGAGGGGGTGGGCTCAGAGCAGGGGACACACTGGGCAGCACGGCAGCTGGGGGTGCCCATGCCTCTCTATGCCCTCCCATGGGATCTCAGGGATCCACAAGCCCAGAGGGAAGAAGCACCAGTTGCATGATGATGGCTGCAGCCCTGGCCCTGTGCCAAATCCCCAGCAAACCAACCAAAGGCCAGAGCAGCCCTTGGGGCTTGGCCACAATGCCTGCATCGTTCTTCAACCTTTCCCCGTGCTGGCGTCATTCTGCCTTCCTCTAATGCCTTCCTGCTCTCCCTGCTGCAGGTCTCGGCCATCCTGGATTCCCTGGAGGTAAAGGCTTTCCAGAGCAACACCAACATCACCCAGACGTGAGTCAGATGTGAAGCAGCCCATGACCATTCCAAGGATCTGGTGGGGCAGGGCTGAGTGTGGGGCCAGAGTGTTTGGTGCACAAAGGGAATTTTCCCCCAGCTCAGAGTCTGTTTTTCCAGCCCTGATGCTGGTAAACCCTCGGAGACACAAGCCAGTTGGCACCTTCCCCTCCTGCCTCATCCCTTCTTTACCATGGCCCAAGTGGGAATACTGAGGCAAGGCAAGGCTCGGTCGCTCTGGGAGGCAGCAGCAGCTCCGCCAGCAGCCGTCTCTTCTCCCTGCAGGACAGACAGCGATGGCTTCACCTTCGTGGTGGTGTCCGAGTTTGCCTACGACAGCCGTGGCACCGTCATCCGCTTCCTGAACGAGGAGCTGCCCACAGCCATCACCGGTGCCTTCAATGGGCGGCGGGGGCGGCGAGAGGCGGGCACGGGGCTCCTCTTCCAGCGCCTGCACCAGGACAACATCACTGACCTGGTGAAGCGTGAGTGGTCCTGGCGCTGAGCTGGGGAGTGTGAGAGGAGTACCTCCCTGTCCCCATTGCCCCGTGACCCTGCGTGCCCCAGGGATGGGTTCACACCCGTGGGGGAGGTGTTCACACCCAGGCATAGATCCAGCTTGGGGAGGCTTGGGGAAGCATCGAGGGATGTTGCTGCAAGGCTGGACCCGTGTGCATTCCCTCCCCAGTGACGGTGGATGAGCTGAGGGACTATTTCCCCTGCTCTCTCTACGGCTACAAAGGCTACCAGCTCCGCTACACGGGAACCATCGGCTTCGTCTGCATCTCCCCTTGCAAGACGGGCTACTGCCAGCACGGTGGCCAGTGCCAGCACCTGCCCGAGGGGCCCACGTGCAGGTAGCAGCAGCCCCGGGTGAACAAAACCACCCCGCACAGCTGCTTCTCCCTCGGCATCACGGCTCCTCCCCATCCACAGCTGCCTGCCCTTCTCCATCTACGCCCCGGCCGGAGCCCAGTGCGAGTGGCTGGCCATCAGCCTGGCTGCCTTCCTCGGCATCCTGCTGGGAGCCCTGGCTCTGCTCTGCCTGCTCTTTGCCACCGCCTGCCTGGCCCTGCACCTCTGCCGCCAGCGCCGCCGCCAGCGCCGGGGGTGAGCATGGGCTGCACCTGCGCAGGGGTGGGTGCTGGGCATGTGGCAGCTCGGGTGTCAGAGAGAGAAACTGATCAAAAACCCACATTTGAAAGATCCACCACTGGTAGAACTCTGGTTTGGGCAGGGGAACCCTGTTGGGTGAACTTCTAATGTCTTCCAGCTCTTTTTCCAGACATCTGCTGCTCAGGGGTGCGGTAGCATCAGTGGGTTGAATGTTAGCTTTCCTTTCCCCCCATGGTAGGGAGTGTTTGCATCTCTTCCTCATCCCACCCAATATTTGGTTACAGATGGGCTTTCTAGTTAATTTTAATTTGCATACTACCTAAATTATTTCCACTGCAATTCACATGGGTCTGGAAAGAGCTGGTCTGAGGTGAGGAAAAGCGGTTTAAGAATTGGACCTTGCTTTTCTGCAGAGCAGTGAGTTAACAGAAAAATGCAAAGTGCGAGGCTGGGGTGGAAGAACCAGCACTTCCTTCCCCCCTGCCCTGCCCTTGGTCCTGTGGTGGCATCCACACTCAGCAGATCTGCCAAGCCCCTGGCTCTGGTCGGAGCTGTGTCCTGCCCCTGCTCCCAGCGCCCTGCCAGCCCTGGAGCCAGGGATATCTGGGAAGTTCCTCTGTTCATTTGCACTTGTGGGAAGGCAAGAAGTTGTGTGTGCACAAGGGGGCTTTTCCTCTGCTTACAGCCCCATCTCACCCCTACAGTCAGTCACTGCTCCCCTTTGCCATCTGAGCCAGACGCCAGCATCAGGCAGGGGCTCTCCCATCCTCTGCTGACAGGTTCTCCCTGTTCTGTTCCCCTCTCTCAGGGCCAAGGAGACCTTGTGGAGGACACGGCCCTTCTCCTGTGAGTACGTGCCTGTAAAACTCCCCCCACTAAGGCTCTGCTTCATCCCAGCCCTCAAGTTCTGCTCATCTTCCCTGCTCCAGCTTTAACAATGGCAGGAGAACAAGCAGAGCCCACCATCTCCCACTCCCTGGAAAGGCATTGGAAACTGCAGCTCCAGGACATCGACCCCTCCGTCCAGGTCTGCCCTGGGGTGACTGTTTCCATGGGGTGTTGAGGTGGGGAACTTTGGGCTGGGCTCTGAGTCCTGGCCCTGAGGTGCCTCAGAGGTGCTCAGGAGCTGTGCCTCATCCTGAAGCATCCCTGGTACCGTGGCCAGCACTGGGATCCGCGCCCTTGTCTGAGCTCGTCGCAAAGCGCAGAGCCAATGCCACGTTGACACGTGGCCTGTTCCTCCTTTACAGATAAGAATCCAGAGACCCCACGTTATGCCTCCAAGCCAGTCCCCCCAGCAGCCCTAACCTGCCCCGGTCCTTTTCTGGCACCTCCAGGCTCACGGAGGAGCCAGACACCGCTGCCTGCTCTGCCGCTTGCTCTCAAGGTCTCCAGCAGCAGCAGCCCATGGAAGCAGGAGACAGGCAGCTGCCTTTTGGCTTCTGGGAGGATTCACTCTGGAGGAGGTGCTTTTTTTGAACGTGTGTTTATGTTGGGTGACCAAAGCAGGAGGATTTCACCTTCCCCTGAGGACCTGCAGAGACACCTGGGATCAGCTTTGAATGTGTCTGCACCAGAGCATGTGCTACTGCAATATGACCAGACCCTGCAGAGCCCCTGAGAGCAGGGTCAGGTGGGCCGATGCAGTGATTGTAATCCCTTAGGACCCAAATAGAATAAAACAAAAATGCTGCCTTGCTGTTAAATTGTCTGCACCTCAAGGGTCCCTACGCCAGCCCTGCCTCGCTGTCATTGAGCCCTCAAGTCCCTGCTTCCTGCTGCTCCCATCCACAGAGCCAAAGTAAATATGGATGGAAATTTTCTGGTGGCTTCATCCCCTCATTTTCCCTACACACCTGAAAGTCTCCTCACAATGCTTTCATGGACACTGCTTACAGCGGCTCAGATCACGCAGGTCAGGCTTTGGTCCCCACAAACATCCCACAGCCCTGGTGAGTGGGAGATGCTGATCCAAGGAGGGTATATCAGACCCCATCAGGCCCCCAGTTCCCACCACATTCACTGCCCTAGACCCTGGCTTAGCTGTATCTCCAGCACTAAAGCTGAGAACAGAAATATCCTGTAATCCTGCTGCTCCAAGCCTGCCCTGTCACTGCTTCCCACCCCAGTTTGGCAGATGACACGGCTGCTGCAGGATCAGTGATACTCAAACCCTTCCAAGGTCTTATTGAACAAACAAGATTTGACAATGATTTAATTTTTTTTTAAGAAAGGAAGATGCTCTCTTACGCACGAAAAGATTTTTTTTCTTCCAACATTTCTGATCATGGGGTTACATTTTGCCCTCACACACCCAGCAGATGTATTAATCTGATTCTGGCTTGATCTGGAGAATTGTCCCTTCTGCTGAGCACAGGGCCCAGGGACCACTCAGGGAGGGATGGCTGGGAAACAGAAGTGGGGGACAAGACAGGACTCCTCACAGGACAAGCCTGGTGCACCCTGGTATTTAAGGGCTTGGCCACACTCGACCCGTATGTGGTGTTTAACCCTTTGCGTGGGTGCCAGGGATCCAGCCTCACCCTGCAGCACGGGAGCACAGTGGGATGTAGGAAGGACGAGGGTGGTGCGTGCAGTGGGGGGTACCTGCCCACCTCCCCACCAGTTCTGCCCCCCAGCTGCAACTGGGAAGGGGCAACTAAAGCAACTGAATCGTTGTGACGAGTCTGGGTTAGAAAAGTGAACCCGTGCCAGGGCAGGCAACTGCAGGCACTGGCCAAGTGAGCTGCCCTGCGTGGTGGGCAGGGGTGATGGGTGCCATGGGGGGACACAGGGGAAGAGCAGATCAAAGGACTTGGGGGGTCAGCCATGGCCCAGAATGTGCTGCGGGTGTCCAACCTCCCAGTTACTTGTCCTCTCCATCTGCAAAGAAGAAATGAGATTTGCTCAGCCACCTTCTCCCCGTGGGGCAAGCTGGGAGCCCCAGGGCGTTTTCTTGCAGGGGCACAGGGACAGAGGGACAGGAGACCCCACAACCCTGCTCACCTATCTGCTCATCTGAGTCATTCTCTGCCTCCTCCGAGGAATCTGTTGAGGGTTGCAAGAAAGCCCCACATCAGCTCACACCACAACCGCATTTGCTGTGGTCCTCCTCACCTCCCAGCACCATTACCTCCAGACTCTGCTGGCCATTACATGCCGAGGGAGATGTCCCCATAACCCGGCACAGCCCAGGGCAGGGCACAACCCGCACATGAGCACCCCAAAACCCTTCCCCCACCTGCTCAGGGCTCCTGCTGCCTTAACCACAGGGAGGCTGGGACATTCCCACTCCCCTCCCAGCCCTGGGCACCAAGACAGCATCACCCCGGCCCAGACGAGCTGCAAACCCACCCATGCTGGGTGACTGGTATCCATCGCAGCCGATCTTCGGCCTCTTCTCAGTGTAGCGGGCGCAGAGCTGGGCACTGCCCGCCCGGTTACAGCACCAGTCGTACAGCTTCAGCTCCTGGTCTGGAGGCAAGAACGAGAGTAAGGGGCTGAAGGGAAGAGGAGGGAGATTGGCCGGTTCCAGGCAAGGCTTTCCTTGGCTTTGGGCAGCTCCACACTCCCTCCAAGGGAAACAGCACGTCAGGAAACAGGTTGGCACAGAGATAAAAATTATTTATAGGCCACAACAATGCCAGCCTCAGCCAGGGGATGGCAAGGCTGGCTGTGCTTACCACGGTAGGGTGACGCCTGCCTGGAGGGCCTCCAGTAGCGCTCCTGCCGCCCCTCGATGAGCTGGCTCTGGCTGTCGTACAGGCAGCGGACGCCGGCGCCGTGCTGGTTGGGAGAGGCCGAGTGCAGCATGGAGACACGGGCACCCCACCTGCCTGAAACGGGGCAGCAGTGAGCCTGGACAGAACACCTGCCTCGGGGCAAGGATGGGCCCAGAGCCGGCTCCTCATCCACCACTCCCACCACACCCCCCAGGGTGCTATAGCGGCTTGGAGGAACTGATGGAGGCCATCCAAGTGGTCCCCCAGGCGAGACCCTGGTCCCCAGCATCCCCGTTGCACAACAGGCCAGCTCTGGCCAGCCTGATCAGAGGAGGTCAGCCCTCAATCCTCCTTGCTTTTCCTGTCTCTGAAGGGCAGACCAGCCCTGTTCTCCTTTTCCTTAGGGGTCTCCTGGCCACCCTGCCAGCTGGGAAGGCAGGGAAGGACAGCTCGGGGATGAGGAGAGTGAGGAAGCAGCACGTCCACTTGCCTCCACGGCTGCTCTTGAAGCGTGGGTCCTGCTGCCCTTGCTGCAGGGAGCAGGGGCAGGTGGGCAGGCCCTGGCTCCATGCCCTGGGCTCCTGCTGCTGCCCCGTCCACGCCAGGCACTTCAGCCGGTAGTTGTTGCCCACGCGGCTCTCCAGCTTGTAAATCCACAACCCACGGAGATCTGAGCAGGGAGAGAAACCATGAGCTGTCACCTTTGGCCAAGGGGACCACAGGGGCTGTTTTGTCTCATGGTGAGAGTCAGGTGGTGCTGATGTTGGAACCTAAGCCCACATTGACCTCCAGCCATGGGACCCCATGTTCAACAGCCACTCAACAGAAGGGAAACAGGGGGACAGGCTCCTGTCAAAGAAGAAAGCCTTGGGACAGAGCCATGGGCACAAAAAGTGACCATGGGCACAGCAGGGATGTTTCAGTCTTAGGGCATAGCTGGTACCCAGGGGAAGTGTTCTTGAGGGGGAAAGCCTGACCTTGAGAACTCAGTGAGAGCCTGACCACAGTGGCAGGCTGGATTTCATTCCCTGGGAATATTCCCCTCCTTGTGAACCCACCCCAGCTGTGTGGCTCTACCTGTGTTGTAGCCCCTGAACTGGTCAGGGCGATATTTAGCAGCAGGAGGTCTCCTAGTCAGGTCATCGTTGTAGTAAAAGCCGTCCCCACTGAGTGAAGAGGAAAGAGGAAAAATCAGGGGTTGCTCTTCCTGGGTGGGATTATCCTAGCCCCAGCCCCAGCTCGGCCTCCAGCCATCCTGATCCCGTGCCAGTGGAAATGCAGCACGCACATGGCAGCTCTGGGGACAGGAGGGCAAAGGCAGGAGCTTCCCCAGCCTGCTTCCTCCTCTATGTAGGGTACAGTTCTTTTTGGGTGCTGCAAGCACTCCAGCTGTGTCAGAGGCTGAGCCCACAGGCATCTGAAGACCCCCACGAACAGCTTCCATGGTTTCCAGCATTCTGCCAGGCAATTTGGAGCAGAAACCCACAAGTGGTCACACACACACGCCTGTGCCGCCCACATTTCCCATCCAGGCCACCTTTTCCTTACCCAGCTGCAGCAAGCAGCTAATGAGAAAACCCTGGAGACGGCGTGTACAGGGCAAGACGTAATGTGAGGAGGCAGGAAGCAACTGCTCCGGCCAAGCACGGAAATCCCTTCCCTCGGCTGGTGCAAAGTTCAGCAAACATCCCCTATTTCCCACTCCTTCCACCCAAACGGCCAGGATGCTGGGGGCCCAGGACTCCAGAGGGATTTGTGGATCTTACAGCAAGCACGGCCCAGCAAGACAGCGTGCTGCAGCATGATCCAGTCCCTAACGGGGCAAATTTGTTTGTGAGGCCCCTACATGCCCTATATGGGCATGCAGACCTCATCTGGGCTGTCCTCATCCTTGTAGGGCACTCCCTGGGACATGGGGGAAGGATTCCACCAGCAGGAGCTGTGGGTGGGATGCATCCCAGTGCTCAGAGGAGGCAGGGACAGGGTGCTGAGCTGCTGTACCTGGTGTAGCCGATGAGGACATTGGTGGAAGGGAGCCTGGTGTAGTCCCACTGCATGCCTCCGTCCTGGTACAGCATCAGGATGTAGGACCTGAAGCCATCAGTGGTCAGGACAGCCTGGTATGTGATTGTCTGAGGAGAAGCATTGCAGAGAGGTGAGAAAGTGAAGTGAAGATGTGGGGCAGTGCTTGCTGGGGAATTGCCGGACTGAGGTCTGGAGGGGAACAAGGCAAACACAGCCAGGCCTGGTTCACATTTCACATGGAAAATGTGATGGTTTTACTTTGAAACGGTTCCATGACAAGCTTCAAATTCACCCAATTTTACGTCTCTGTAAAACAGCGTTTCTGGAGCGCAATAAACTCCCACCACCTTAAAGAGAAAGGTTTTATGGAACGGGGGAAGTTCAACTAAAGGCGTCCCTCAAAAAACCCGAAAACCACCAAAACATGGGCACAGCCCAGTCCTTTTTGGCAAAATTCTTCAAGACTGGCTTTTGTCCCAAAACTGGTTCTTATTTTCAGGCACAGAGAAGGTCATTGCCTGTGGCTCTTGGGGTTTTTTGACAACTCAACCGCGCCCGTGTTCCGTCAGCCCCGTACCTTCCGGGTGTCAGTCCGTGCTGCGTAGACTGGTGCCTTCTCCCAGGTGATTTTCAGGGTCCAGGCTGCAGAGTAGGAGGACCTCAGGTACCGCCGGACCTTTGCTTCCACGTCCCGGACGAACGGCGGCTTGGCCGTGTTGAGGGTGGAGAACTCCTGTGGGTTGGGAACACACACAGCTGCGTTAGCTCCAGAGGGACAAAACAGGCCTGGACTGGGGTCACGCACACACCCCTGTAACCAAAGTGCTGGATGGGATTGGGGTGGCTCGAGAGGTGACACAGTATCAAAAGCTCACAGATTTGGCTCAGAAAAGGGAAAAACCATTCATGGGCTCCATTAATTACACACCTCAAGAGGCACCCACAGAATAGATGATGAGTTTATAATCAGAAAGGTGTTTTGTGTAGTCATGCTGCCAGGCGGCTTCACTCACCTGGTAAAAGGTGGTGCCAACACCTCTGGAGAAGTCGGCGTTGTCCCAAAACACAGCGATCATGGGGACCTCTTCATGGCCATTGAAGCCATTGGGAGGAGGGTTGGGGTACGTGAGGGCACTGCTGTCCGAGGCTGGGAAAATGATCTGTCCATTGTCTGTAAACTGAGCAGAGGGATCCCTCCATCAGCTGAGATCAGGACCAGCAGCACTCCCTGGCGTGGGGTGGCAGCCCTCCCATTTCTAAATCCATTCTGAGCAATGCCCAAAGAAAGTCACCACCTGCCACTGCTGAAATGGCCACAAAGTCACCTCCTGCTGCAAACAGACCACAGCAGCGTGCCAAGAGCTTTGGCCCACAACAGTCCCATCCCAGGCACCTGGTCCACGGTGCCTCTCCCAGGCTTTTGAGTGATGGCTGCTCACCCAACGAGGCAAGCCCAAGTAGACTCACGTAGAGAGAGCTGCGCAGGCTTTTCCCAAATGGGAATCCGATCTCGGGCTTGAAAAGTGGAGAATTAAAATCCACTCTCCTTTCCACGTACTCCTGATCATTTTCCCTTGCTCCATACCCATAGAGGGGCACAGATGGAACTGGAAAAGAAAAGAAACAAACAAACAAACAAACAATAAAACCAAACCCCATTTACAGCAAAGCCTTTGGTCTGTTTCAAAAATTTTAAAGGGCTGAAATTATCTTGCTTTTACTGGGACAGAGCCTGGGCAGCAGAAGGATGGGGGGAACACTGCCTAAAGCCTCCAGGGACACTCTGCATGTCACCTTCCCTTGCAGGAGCTTGTTCCCCTCCCTTTCACAAACACAGCTGTCCTAAACGTGCTATGACGGCCTTTGTGGTCACTGTCCCCTGCTTCAGCCAGCCCTGTAGGACACTGCGCTGAATGACTGCCATCAGGAGGGGAAGAACATTGTACAAGGATTGCGGCAGGGAACAGCGCAGAATTAAACACCCACAGCGCTTTCTAGAGACTTTTACAGCCTCCAGGTCCCTATTTGTGTCTGTTAAAACAAGTATTTGGAGGGGATGGGTTTTGCAGCTGATGGGTCTGTATTGAGGGCAGGCTCTGCCTGCCAACAGTGCAAGCTCATGTACAGGGGATCCTCGTGCTGAATCTCCCCCAGGATCCTGCCTTCAGATAGATCCCATGTTTTCTGGGCACTGCACGTCCCTGAGGACGGTCCGTCAGGAAACTGGATGAGTTATTCCCACCCAGGCTGCTCTGCGAGCATCACGTACCTGCGGGACTGGGCAGCAGGGCTGGGGCAGCTGCTGGCACTCCTGGCGGAGCTGGAACCACGGGGGACGATGCGCGGGAGGTGACAGTGGCTGCTCCTGGCCTGGGCAGCACCTCCTCGCCCCTGGGCAGGGGTGCTGGTGGGGCTGGGCCGGCGAGGGCCGGGCTGCAGGACGTGGCTGGGCGAGCAGTGGTTGGGGACCCGCCCTGAGATCCCCCCCGGCCTGGGAAGGCTCCAGGAATGCTCGACCCGGAGGTGTCAGGGGCTCTGTTCGCCAGGCCGGTGCTCAGCTCCCGGCCCGGGAAAGGCTGCAGGGCAGCGGGTGCTGAGCCCCCGGCAGGTCCTGGCCCCGGGTTTTTTGCTCCGGGACTGCCAGCAGTGATCCCAGCGGGAGGAAGGTCAAGGAGCCCTGGGCTCCCCCCAGGTGGGGACTGGGTCTCCTTATGTGCCCCGGATCCAGCGGCACTGGGAAGGAGATGGGTTACGTCCCCTTGCCCTGTCACGGTTCCCTGGAGCACAGCGCTCCCTTCTCCAGGAGCGGGGCTGTCGGCATCCCCAGAGGGGGCTCCGGGACTTGCCGGCCGGCTGGGAGGCTGGAGCAAGGCAGCCCCCCCCGGCACAGCAGCCCCCAGCTCCCCCTTTCCCCCTGCAGAGGACCCCACTATCGACTCACTTGCCGAAAGCCCCGGGCTGGCAGACACCCCCTCGGCAGAATTTCCTCTCTGGAGAGCAGAAGGCAGCACCGGGGCAGCGTTGGGGGATACGGGAGCGTGGGGGAACGCTTCTCCCAAAGGTGCCGGCATGCCCGAGGCCACCTCATCTTCGACAGACCACGACTGAGCACCTCCAGCTTCTTCTGGCAGCCCACCTGATGACCCTGGCAGCAGGGGGCTGCTCCCACTCTGGGTGCTTGGTACAGAGTCAGGGCCCCCACTGGGTGCCAGCCCCGAGCTCAGCCCGTGTCCAGGGAGAAGCAGAGAAGCAGCCGCCGAGGTGGCCATGCCGTTGGAAACGCCGCTGTTGTCTGGAGCCACTGGGACCAGGCTGGCACCAGGGGAAGCTCCTGCATTCACCGAGTCTCCTCCAGGCACCTCCGCCACAGGGACTTGGCTCAGCTTTCCATCAGAAAGTTCAGTATTGGCACCACTTTGGGTGCCAGGGACAGGCCCGGAGGTTTCTTGAGAGCCAGCAGCCTCCAAGCCTGTGTTCAAGCCACCAGCAGCTGCAGCAGCTCCGGGAAGGCTGGTTTCACCAGCAGCCTCGCCCGTCCTCCCAGGTAATGAAGATCCTTCTGCAGACAAGGAAGAAGATGCAGACTGCAACACACCTCCCGTTTCTCCATCAGGAGTTTCTGAACCAGCTGGTCCCATTCCAGCAGGAGCCTGGGGCTGCCCTGTGGACCCTCCATCACCAGCCCCTTCACTTGCTCCTTGTCCCCCAGTGCCAGCACCCAGGGAGGGCTGAAGGCCTTCAGCAGCACTGTCTGCTCCTTTGAGTGCACCCAGGCTGGATGGATCTGAAACAGAGGGTGCTGCAAAATCACCGCTGGGAGAGGCTGAACCAGATGAGGAACCTGCACCAGGCAGTTCACCCTGCTGAGGGCTGACAGCTGAAGGACTTGTCTCCATGTTGAGATTTTCACTCTCTGGGTTTCCTGCCTGTGCCACATTCCCTGCACTCTCAGCCCCCTGCACCACACCAAACCCCGGGCCAGTTTCACCCTCTGGAGAGGCCGGGGACAGACTGTCGGGGCCAGGGACTGCAGATGAGATGGGTCCTGCTTCATCACCCCTTGACACAGGAGGTGCCACCACATCACTGGGAGAGGCAATATCAGATGGGGAACCAGCACTGGGCAGTTGATCCACCCCAGCTGCTATTCCATTCCCTTCAGTGGAGCTCAGGGATGGCTCAGACTCAATCCCGCTGCCTGCTCCCTCCAGTGCTGGCTCTGCCGTGCTGGCTCCTTGTCCCTCTGCTGCTGGCAGCCCCACATTTGTGCCAGGCTGGTCCCCAAGGCCAGGTGATGGGGATCCTATCGGTTCATCAGCTGCTGAGCTGGGGGTGTCCCAAGCTGAAGTCGAGTCTGTTCCTTCAGCCCCAGGGAGACCTGCTCCCGTGGGAGCACCAGCTGCTGTTCCCCATGGCTGGGACCCATCAGGGGATGGAGACCCAGGTGCTCCCTGGGCAGCACTGAGCTCAGGGCTCACTGGTGTCTCTGCCTCAGACACAGGGCCGGCCACAGATCCCAGGGGTGGGGAAACAGCCCCTGGAGCACTGGCAGATTCACTGGGCAGATCTCCTGGTTCTTCAGGCCCCGAGAGATCAGGCTTCATTCCAGCATTGCTGGGAGGTGCAGGACTAGGCAAGGACACTTGTCCCAGTGCTGGGGCTCCTCCTGTTCCTGTTCCATCCCCAAGTGCTGATGGAGGGGAAAGTTCAGCATTTGCCATAGTCCCTGTTTCTTCTGCTTGCAGCTCTCCGGTGTTAGTGAGGTCCTGCTGAGGGCTGACAGCTGAAGGACTTGTCTCCATGTTGGGATTTTCACTCTCTGGGTTTCCTGCCTGTGCCACATTCCCTGCACTCTCAGCCCCCTGCACCACACCAAACCCCGGGCCAGTTTCACCCTCTGGAGAGGCCGGGGACAGACTGTCGGGGCCAGGGACTGCAGATGAGATGGGTCCTGCTTCATCACCCCTTGACACAGGAGGTGCCACCACATCACTGGGAGAGGCAATATCAGATGGGGAACCAGCACTGGGCAGTTGATCCACCCCAGCTGCTATTCCATTCCCTGCAGTGGAGCTCAGGGATGGCTCAGACTCAATCCCGCTGCCTGCTCCTTCCACTGCTGGCTCTGCCGTGCTGGCTCCTTGTCCCTCTGCTGCTGGCAGCCCCACATTTGTGCCAGGCTGGTCCCCAAGGCCAGGTGATGGGGGTCCTATCGGTTCATCAGCTGCTGAGCTGGGGGTGTCCCAAGCTGAAGCTGTGTCTGACCCTTCGGCCCCAGGGAGACCTGCTCCCGTGGGAGCACCAGCTGCTGTTCCCCATGGCTGGGACCCATCAGGCGATGGAGACCCAGGTGCTCCCTGGGCAGCACTGAGCTCAGGGCTCACTGGTGTCTCTGCCTCAGACACAGGGCCGGCCACAGATCCCAGGGGTGGGGAAATAGCCCCTGGAGCACTGGCAGATTCACTGGGCAGCTCTCCTGGTCCTTCAGGCCCCGAGAGATCAGGCTTCATTCCAGCATTGCTGGGAGGTGCAGGACTAGGTGAGAATACTTGTCCCAGTGCTGGGGCTCCTCCTTCTGTTCCATCCCCAAGTGCTGGTGGAGGGGACAGTTCAGCATCTGCCAAGTCTTCTGTTCCTCCAGTCAGCAGCTCTCCATTATCTCCACCTGGAGATACTGAGGGCTGAAGGGCTGGAGGACTCATGTCACTCTGGGTATCTTCATAGGGACTGGCATCCCCTGGACCTCCTGCCTGTGCCGTGTCCCCTACCCCCTCAGCTCCCTGACCCTGGATCCCAGCAGTGGGCCACGCCAGTCCATCGGGTACAAAAGGTGCTGGGCCGGGAGCATCTGGATCTGAACTCGAGCCAGCGCCAAGTCCATCGGCTTCCTGGGGAGCTCCAGCCGGGATCCCCGCTGGCTGTGACTCCCCGAGAGATGGAGACACAGCTGCTTCCGGGCCAGTGGTGAGGTCAGGGCTTGCTGGTGTCTCTGCTGCACCATCAGCTTCGGGCAGGGTGCTGGCTCCAGCCTCTGGGGCTGGGAAAGCAGCCCTGGGAGCACTGGAGGTGTCTGTGGGGGATGTCAGAGCATCAGGACGCAGCAGTGTCTGTTCTTCGGTGGGGGTCTGCCATGGAGTAGGCTGGAGGGATGGGCTGGCCAAATCCACGGCTCCCACATCCCCTGCAGGCAGCGCAGTGGCTGAGACCGGCAGATTCGTGTCACTCTGTGCCTCAGTGTGGACCCCTGGGGCCGGCAGTGAGGTGGCAGTGTCCTCTGTTTCCTCAGGTGCTGCTGGTGCCTCGCTGGCTGCAGCTGACAAGTCTGAAGCAGAAGCCTCTGATGACACCCCGGGAACTCCCTGCCCATCCCCATCCCCACCGTTGGATGGTGTCAGTGAAATGTCTGGGCTCAGTGCCTGGCCAGGGAGGAGGGAGGACTTCTCAGGGTTTTCCACTGTTCCTGACATCACTGGGCTCTCCAGAGGTAGATGGGATGAACTGGCTGTGCTGAATTCATCGTTTATTGCATCTCCAGATCCCGCAGCCAAAGGACTTTCCTCAACAGCTGGGGCCATTTCTCCTGCTGGCTCTGGGTTAATTCCCTCAGCCCCACTCACTGCTCCACCCTGGGTTGGAAACAGCTCCCCGGCATCAGGACTGGGGCCCGAGGAGCTGGCACTGGCTTCACTCTGAGTAGCTTCAGGCAGGATTACACCTTCCTCCACTGCTCCCTTGGCTGTGGTCAGCCCTTGGCTCAGCAGCACAGTGACCCCAGCAGTTGGCTCTGGCACCCAGGTGACAGCCAGCGCAGGGGTGGTGTGGAAGGATGGAGGGCCAGTACTGAGGTCTGTGTCTTCTCTGTTTGCAAGGACATCCTCCCTGACATCCTCAAGGACAGGCGTGGTCCCCAGAGGGACATCAGGAGCGACCTCTAGTTCATCGTGCACTGCTTCTGGGGTGACAGCGGGGTGCTGTGCGGTGATGGCAGCAGCAGCCGTGGCTGTGTTGGGAGCAGCTGAATTTCCCTCAGTACTGTGAGCTGTGTTAGGGGCCTTGGTCCCATTCACCGAGGCTGGCACTGAGGAGCCGTTTCCGCTCGTGGCTGTCACTGGCTCCATCTCAGCCCAGGGAGGGAAGGTCTCAGCGTCAGCTGCTGTGGTGCTCATCTCTGTAGTGAGGGTAGTAAGGGGCCACTCGTCCTCTGCTGTGGTGGGGAAAGCTGTCCCCACAGTGAGGGACCCATCGGTAGCGACGGGGACAGCAGCAACAGCCCCAAGCCCTGCGGAGAAGAACAAAGGGGAGTGTCAGGGTGGGGGCTGGAAGCCTGCCAGGCTCAGACACCTCTCAGTGAGAGTCACAAAGCTCTCACCACTTCTTAAACCCCTCCTGCCTCATCCCACAGCCTTACAAGGCCCTGATTTAAAAGCCAAGGAGTGCAGTCTGGGCTGCATTGGCTACAACAATGCACAGCACTGCTTGCATCCTCAGCATCAGCAGCTGGCAGCTGAGACAGGACACAACCCATCAGAGGTCAGAGCGAGACACTGGTGCAAGCATGGAGGCAAAAGCAGCAGCTGAAACCCAGTCCAGTCATGCTGGGGATGGTACTGGGAAGCCTGGCCACGAGGTAGAGCCCAGTAAGTCTAGTTCATGGTCCTGAGGGTGTCTGTGGAGCTCTGCCACCTCAGGGCAACCCTCAGACCTCTTTCCATCTCTGCAGGGACAGCCCTGAGCACAGTCGCTTCTGCAGAGCCTGGGGGGTTCTGTGTTGTTTTCACCTCTCAGGTGTCTGAGGGACATTTTAATAACTTTACCCAAAGCCCTTTGTCAGACAGGAAAGCCAAGGCTTAGGAAAGCCTTCCCTGACTGCAGATGGGTTCTGATCTGCTGCACTTAAAGCAGGTTCAATAAAACTCTCCTTGGCTGGACACCTGCTTGTTTCTACCCCAATCTCAGTTGCCTCCAGCCGACTGAAGGCACCAGGAGTTCCCTGCCCGTGGAGGGAATATTTGCAAGCTCCCAGGACCAAACCCTGCTTACAGTTCTCTCCTCTTGCTGCCAAAATCCTAACCCACATCCAGGAGCTCTGCTGAAAGGAGGAGACAGCTGCCCACATCCCAGACGTGGCTCCCAGAACCTACTGGCACCCATGGGTGACGTTTCACACGGTCTTATTTTTAGGACAGAGATGCAGGCTCTGGGGCGACCAAGCTGCCGCCGTTGGAGCCGGGTGGATCTGCTGACGCTTGGCTTTGGGGAGCTTCAATTAGGGGAGACAAAGAGCACCCTGATGGCAAGATCCAGCAGGGCTCTGCCGCAGCCCGACAGCCCCAGCCTGTTCCCAATCCCGGTGCTCCTGTTCGTCAGGTTCCCCCTGACAGACAGCCAGACCTCCCTGCAGCTGAGGTGCCTCCAGCCTCACCGCCGGCTCAGCTCGTTAGCTCCCAGCTAGCTTGTGCAGGGTCATTAAGGAATATGAGCTCCTGTGCCAGACCAGTCCTCGAGGGGTCCATCCTCTGCTAGACCCACATTCCCCTTCCTGGCAGGCTACTTCAGTGTCATCCTCCCTGGATGGAAAAGGCTCTTTATACCAGATGCCTCAGCCAAAGGAGCTCAACATCTTCCATCCCCATCTCAGGGAAAACAAAGTACATCAGCCAAGTCACCCTAGTTTAGTATGGCCCACTGACCCTGGTAAATCCCTATTTTATCTTAATTCTTCAGTGTGGAGCAGGGAACACCATCTACCCCACACATCCATTCATGGGAAGTTTGTGCAAGAGGGGGCCCAGCACGGAGCCCCAGCGTTTGCCCTTCCCTGGCATGTGGGAGGGATGGGAGCATCCCTGGGTCCTGCTCTGCCAGCTGGCTTCCCCTGGCTCCTTTGCTGGAGGGGCACACAGCTGCCTGCAGGCTCCCGAGCTGGGCTCTCCTCTCTCCCACGGCTCCACGCCTGCAACCAGCCCCTCGGGGTGATGCTTGCCCTGTAAAATGCTTTTCCAGCTCTTTGGCCGCGATGCCTTGCGAGGACTGGTCTTAAGAGGAGTTTCCAGTACAGCCAGGAGTGAAAAGCATCTCACAGCATACCTGCTGCACCCTGACGGGGCTGGGGCTGCACGTGGGCTAGCAGAAAAATATAGGACATACCGTGCAGAATCCAGGCGCAGCATCCCAGGAAGGCGGAGAGCGCCCATCGCCCGGTCCCCATGCCTCAGGCCTCCACACAGGCAGAGCGCTAGGAAGCTCAAAGGGAGGAGAGAGCAGCGAGGAGCAGCTCCCTCCGTCCCTCCCTGCCTGCCTCTCCTGCGGAGCTGGAGTCCCACAGGTGCTCCTGCTCCTGCTCCCTCCTATTTATAGGGATGGCAGAAGGAGGCAGGTTGCCGACGTCCTCTCCCGCCCCCGGTCCCTTCCCTCCAATGTCCCTGTCACCCTTCCCTTCCGGTCGAGCCCTCCCCTTCCCAAGGGCTGGATGCCCTCTTCAGCTGGGGCATGGGCTGGGGTGTGCCCAAAGCCCACCCTGCGGGGACCCACGTTCTCCCCAGGGACCCGGGCTCAGCCTGGTGCAGCTCCCTGGGCTGCCAGCGCAGAGGATTGTGTGGCACTGCCAACAGCGGCACGGCAGTCCCCCCACAGACCCCACAGGACCTGCTCCACGTGCAGGGTATGGGGCCACAGAGCAGCGTGTGGTGGTGACAGGGCAATGCCAGCTGCTGTCACCAGCTGGTGTCACCTGTGAGGACACCGTGGACACTGAAATCACCAGCTGAACCATGTCTCAGCCCAGAGCAAGACAGGACACAGGTGCCCACTTGGGTGCTCAGGAGCAGAGGCAGGTTATAAAGCAGGGAGAAGCATGGCTGGGGTCAGGCCCAGGGGTGTCAGCTGAGCTCCACAGTGCTCAGCTGTGACCTGAAGCACTGGGGATCCTCTTCAGAGCCCCAGCACACTGCAGTGGGGTTTGAAACCTGCAGATCAGCCTGGGCGCAGCAGTGCTGGGGTGCTGGGAGGGGGTAAATGGTCCAGGGAAGTTTCTCTGTAAGGTTGGACCGGCATCCCTAGAGCAGGAAAAGGAGCAGATCCAGATCCCCTTCCCTGCTGTGAGGATCCCCTGAGTCTCTTCCCCCCTACGCCTTGCCCCTCTCCTTCTGCTGGAGCAGCAATTCCTGCACACCCCCTTGAAAACTCTTGCCAGCTCCCCTGTGAACAGCATTATGCAAACTCCCACCGCTCCACGGTTTTGTAGTCAATTAAACACTCCTTAACCAGAAATGCCCGCGGGCAACTCCTGCAAAGTGTTGTGAGGGGTGTTAGGCAGTACACAGTGTCCCGCTGGAGCCGGGCAGGCAGCACATCAAGTGACACCCCGACCCAGCAGCGGGCAGTGTGGATGGGGAAACGCCAGGGGAGGCCAAGTCACGGCTGACCAAACAGCATCCTGTAAAACCCACGCATTTCCCGGGGCACTGGGAACAGGGCACAGACGATAACCCGGGGCAGGGGGGAGCATCGCTCACCTGGAACTAAACACCTGCCCACCGAAAATGCCACTGTGGGTGTAAAGCTGAGGGGGAACAGCACATTGGGGGTCTTGCAGCCAGCACTGCGGATCGTGGGGTGACTGACCCATCAGTGACCACTTGGGCACTGACCACACCAGGGCTGATGGGGATTTGAGAGACGTGAACCTGCCGTGGGAGAGTGGTTCCTCTCCGTGCTGACGATGCTGTATCACTTTGGAAAGCAAACCCAACAGGGAATACATGCTGACGCTGGGGAGTGTTGCTCCAGATGGTGTTTGAGGTGCAAAATGTGGTGGGAACCACAGGGATTGTTGCAAACATGCTGCTCAGTGTAGAGGAAAACAACTCAGCCGAAGCAAGATGCTGGCCCCAGCCTGCCTGCAAGCTCTTGTCTGTGCTCCACAGGGGCCAGCACTGTCTGGAGACCCTTGTGCCTGCAACTCCTGCCCCTGCTGTTCCCCAGAAACACCCATCTCCCAGCAGATTCACAGAGCTGACAAACACTCATCCCTCTGCTCAGGCTTTGGCACACCCTCCCAAGAAAGCCCAGAGCCACCTCATCTTGAGGACAGTACCCTGTTACCACTCTGGGAAGGGGCTTTTTATTGATTTTTTTGCTGTGTCTGAAACCAAGGTCCTGGCAAGGCGCTGGTTCCTGTAAGAGTCATTAATCTGCTGTTACCGATGACCAAAGCATCATGTGGGCACTGGAGCCCTTCAGGAGCCTGTAGCCAAGGGGCAATTCCATGAACCCCAGCACTCAGGGGCTCTGCACCATCCAGCATGGCAGAACATGGCCCAGCACAGTGCCTTATCGGCTTTCCTGGAATTAATGGGCTGGTTGTTCCAGTCCTGTGGAGAACACAGCATCTCCTGCTGGCTCCCCTCCAGCCTCCTGGCAAGGGCATTTGGAGAGGGCTCAGGGGTAGCAATGGGGGAAACCAGGTTATCCATCAACCCCACAGGTTCTGGATGACTTGGCATGCTGGGTGTGTTGCAACACCCTCCTGCCAAAGAGTGGGAGCTGGGCTATAGCCATCAGCAGGGGTGAAGGGAAGGGGGACACTGCAAGGAACACCTGAGTCACAGGGGACTTGAGACACGCCCCATGATGCTGCCAGGTCCTCTGAAGGTGACAGTCATGTTGGACACAAGATTTGTTCATTTGGACGGTGCTGAGAGATTGGAACTCTTTTGTGGACTGGGAAAGCAGCAGGACTTGGATCCAGCTGCCCCAGCCTCTCTGGTCAGCGCTCTCTGTCAGGCGAGCAGCCATGGGGTGAAGGTGGCACCTCAAGGACAGCAGGCACGGAGAGTATGGGCAGTCAGGGGCTTGTCAGAGCTCTGTGACACCACTGCCTGGGCAGTGACACCACTCCCATGGGAGCCACATCCTCCCACTGTGCCCCTCTTCTCCCTCCCAGGCTGGTGGCAGAGGGGACCAGAGCACCACCTCCCCCCAGAGCCCCCAACCACGATAACGGCTGTGCCAGCAGAGAACAGTGAGTACCCTGGTCACCTTTTCATCCCAGCACTTCGGGACCTTTTCCTCCCTTTGTGACGCAGTTTGGCTCCATTACCCCGGTCTTGGCACCCTGCCATGTCCCGGGGTCTGAAGTTATGGATTCAACAGCCGGAGAAAACAGCCCAGTGGGACGCGATGTGGGAGGACTCCTGGCCCAGCTCCAAGGCGTAGGCAGACCACAAGGATTTCTTTCCCAGCACCCCACCAAGCAGCCGGCACAGGGACCCCTTCCAGCAAGCTTTGCCCTGCTCCCCAGATCCTTGTCCAGCTGCTAAGGGACCTCTCTCAGCCTCAACGGGTCCAACAAGCGCACAAAAGTCAGGCAGCATCCTAAAAAGCAAAGGGGCCACTCTGGAACGCGATGGGCACCCCAAATGGGAGCATCCTGACGAGCCGCCTGGGCACAGCCCCCAGCCCAGCCTCTCCCAGGCCCTGTGAACTGGCAGGCAGCTGGGTGATCCCACGGTGTCTCTCCCCATCCTGTCCAGCTGCTGGCTCCTTCCCGGCCGGCTGACAATCCAGGCAGCCTGAGAGGAGTCCCCAGGTTAGGAATCCTACAAGCCCACACACCCCCTCCCAGCCCTCCCTGTGCCGGGGCAGTGAGAGCTGCCAGTGAGCAGCAGGGATCAGCCAAAAACAACCCCTGACACGCAACAAGGCTATTTTGCTAATTATTTCAGTCTTCAATCTCCAGGCGAGGTGGCTTGCTTAGGCTAATAATTGCTTCAGTTGGATTTTATCTGGCTAATTAATCAGTTAATAAATGACTTTGCTGCAGGGGGACAGATGTTGCAGCCGTCTCCTTAGTTGGGGACTGGAAAAAACAGGGAAGGAGCACAGCCCGAGGGATTTCCACAGCCCCACATTGCTGCCCCTGTAGCGGTGGGCTCTCATGGGGCAGGGACCACCAGTCTGCCGGGGTGCTGAGCCATCCTCAGGAATGTCTGCAGCAGCCCCTGGTGGGATGGGACAGCGCTGAGCCCGTCTCTCCATGCAAATCTCTCGGGACTCAGCTTTCCTCACCGGTACCGCCAATAGACGGCAAAGCTGAAAATCGGGAAAGGCAGCTTGGAAAATAAAGAAGTCATCACTTCAACACAGAAAACGTGGAATTTCTTTTTACTGCCCGGCACGGGTGTTCTCCTCTGTCAGCAATACCACAGGTGAGCCTTGGGCACAGCAGTACTGGGGGCTTCAGGTCTCCTTCCTCTCATTCCTCTGTCCCCAGGGTGGCTTTGATGGCAGAGCCAGCTCAGTCCCAGGTGTAAAAGCCCCATCCCGTGGGGTTCCCTTCTCCCAGCCCCCAGCAGAGCTGGAGGGGGTCCCACCACAGGAATCAGGTCTGGAGCAGGGTGGTGGGAGGGCTCGGGCTCTTCAGACAGGCTGTGGGAAGGGGCAGGAGGGGCACAGATTGAAGGACAGGAAGCCCCAGGTAGAAGAGGAGCTGTATGGGATTCCCAGGGGCCTGCACCACCATGGAGTGAGGAGCTGGGAGCAGCTGTCTTGGCAGTCCAGGCGGGAGCAGGCTGGGTGAGGGGCAGCAGTCAAGTCCTCCTCTTCCCTCGCCACGCCAGTGACAGGCCAGCACACGGGAATGCTGTCTGCAGGTCCTCCCGGAGCTGGGGGAAAGAACAGCCATCAAACTGTGCCACAGGGGGCTTCCTACCCCCTGTCCCACACAGAAAGGGCCTGATCCTGGACTGTGGCAGCCAAAGGAGGGTCTGGATGACATTCAATGCAAGATGCAGCCACTCCCCTCCCTGACTGAGCAAGCCGCAGCTGGCAGGTGCAGAGTGAGATCTCTTCCTGCACACCTCACCTTGGACAACACCAGCTCCTGCACCGTGGTGTTCCCCAGGTCCAGAGGGGTGCTTAGCCGCAGTGACAGAAAGAGGTGAGATGCACCTATGGATTAAAAATAGGACTCTGGTTATTGCCTTTGAACCCTGGGCTATGCCAGAGGACCTGGGGGTCTCTCCTCAGGGTTGCTGGCACAGATAAGGAACATCCTCCCAAGTTAATTGTGTCATGGACACACTACACTCTCAGAAGAAGCCTCCACAGCAAACCACATGTACCCCAAAGCATCAGCACCTCCACACTGAGAGCACAGCAAGAGGAGGGGGGCTCCAGCAGCCCTGCACTGGCCCCAAGCCCTGTTGCTGGTGGTGGTGATGCCCACGGGCACGGCACTTACTGGTGTTGGACGAGCCAGAGGGGCAGACTGGCACCATTGACAGGTCTGTAGGTGTGCTGAGGGTAGTAGTCTCTGAGGTCTGGGCTGAGCTGGTGGCAGGGGAAGAGGGCTCAGTGCCTGGACAAAGCAATGATAGGTTAGTGCTGTCTGCAGAGTACAGGGTGCTCCTGCAGCTGGGGACAGCCCCAGGTGAAGTGGCCTATGTGAAGCCACCCCAGCACGTGGGATTCCCATGGGGATTTGTCACCCTGACCGTGTCCCTGCCTTCCAGGTGCTCCCCAGCTGAACCCACCCATGGCTGCACCAGGGGTCCCAGATACTGTCAGGGTACCTGCAGTCGACTCCAGAGTGGAGGGGAAGATGTCAGGGGTGGTCGTGTCTGGGTAGCTTGAAGAGGGGGTGCTCATGGGGTCTGATGTGCTGATAACAGGGCTGGCTGTGGCGTCTGCCAGCGCTGTCGAGGACTCTGCCGAATCTTCTGTAGTTGTGGTGGGAAGAAGCTCAGTGGGAGGTGAGGTGTTGCCAGTCTCTGCGGATGTACTGGACTCCTCCGAGGTGGAGGCCTCTGTTTCAGGGCTGGAGGAAAGGAGGGTGGCTGTGGTGGTGGAATCAGTGGTAGGCAGCAGTGTTGAGCTCTCCATAGGTGTTGAGGAGGTAGGGAGAGCTGGGGACACGGTTGCTGTCACACCCATGGCCGTGGTCTCTGCAAAGAGTTGGGACAATGAGATGCACAAGGGTTGGCAATGAAAAGCTGAGTCCAGGGCTGTGCTGGGCGTGGTGCAGCATCACCACCACCGTGAGCTCCCCGAGGAACTCAGAGCTGCACATGAGCCACGGAGCATTGGGAGTGGGAGCTCACTGTCCTGCAGGGATCAAACGCACGGATCTCTTCAATGGGTATCAGCCAGGCAGACCACGTAAATCCCCAGCCTGACAAAGCAGGAACAAGCCACGGCCATCGCTGGTTTCAGGGCAGAAACTCCTCTCGGCGCCAGCCCTAAGACCCATTCCACCATCTTCACCCATCCCTGGAGGAAGTCAGACAAACCCGTCCGACAGGAAGAGCCGAGCAGGAACTGGTGACCGTGAGACGGTCTGGAAATGCAGCAGCAGCAGTTTAAACAAACCCTCCGTGCTGCAGATAGCCAGGAACTGATAGCGTTGGGTGTAAATAATGGCAAGGGGGGAAGCAGCCCCACAAAGGAACAGATCCCAGCTTGCAGCTCAGGATGAGCCGTTAGAGACGTGCTGTGACCCACAAAAGATCTGGGGGAGGGGGTGGGACACAGGAGGGCTGCTCTCTCTTCCACTATGGACTCTACTGGAGCAGTGTGCTGTCCCCAGAAAAGCCCAGGGATCTGGAACCCTCTCCATAGGATAGGTAGGACAGCCTGGCTGCCTGGACCTTTGTCTATGAGGTGGTGGCTTTGGGATATCAGAGTGGATTCCCCAGTGATCCCAGTACAAACCCAGTGAGTCTGGGGCTCTGCTCGCATGAGGATGGGAAAGTGAACCACAAGCTGCCTTCTGCTTTCAGCCAACCCAGCCAGAAACTTCCAAAACCCCTGGCAGCCACGCTCTCCTGGTTAAATAAAAATAGAGAAGGGCAAAGAGCTGACCCCAGCCCTTGCCAGGTGAGTGTCTGCACAGAAGGGCCTCATCCTGACAAAAGGAGAAGCAGCCAGCCCACCTTTGCTTCCCATTGAAGAAGCAGAAAACACAACATTCTACCCCACAGCATTCCACCCCCCTGCACCCCACAGGTGCCGCCCCTCCTCCCTGGGGAATGATGCTCCCCGATCACCACCCACCCTGTGGAGAGCACCGCATCCCACTCAGCCCTTACCCAGAGCCAGGTGCAGCACAGCCAGGCAGGTGAGGCTCAGCAGCAGCAGCAGCAGGGACCAGGACAGGGGCAGGGACAGCCCTCCTCTCTGCCCAGCCATGTCCAGGTGAGCAGGAGCTGACAAACCTGCTCTGAGTGCTCCCCACAGCCCCAGCACTGGGGTTTCCAGGTCTCCTTCACCCAGCAGAGGAGGAGCATCCAGGTGGGTCCTTTTACCCTCCAGGTGCTGGCAGCGAAGCAGTGGGTTCCACCTGACACAGACACTCCCAGGGACCGGTGCAATGCCCAGAAAACATCAACTGCCCGGCTGGACCCAGAACAGCCGCAAAAAGTGGGCAGGACAGGCCACCACTACCACAGACCTGGCTCCTGTGGCCGTCCTCTGCCTGCTGCGGGGAGGGTGACAACGGAAAAAAGCCCAGGGATGAGCCAGGCTGCCTGGAACCCGCAATTCACCACAGGGGTGATGTTTGGCGGTGGCCCCCAGCACCAACGCCCTCAGGAGACAGCAGCCAGCCCTGTCCGAGCGAGTGCGAGGAGCTGGCCGAGAGCACAGGCGGCGCTCAGGAAGGGCGTGCTCCAGGCTGAGGGTTTGTCCCCTGGGCTGTCTGTACAGGCATCACTTCCCCGTGTCACGGCGTATCGCGGCGAAGCGCACTGCTGGGGCTGCTTCCTTCTTCTCAGGGTCAGGGACAAGAGCACTCGGAGGCGCCTGGAGGCACCGGGCCAGGTGCTGGCGTTCCACAGGCAGGCAGGCATGCAGGAGGATTGTCAGGGCACAGCCACCCCGCTGCTGAACAGCTGCCTGGGGGCACTGCCAGGGCACAGGCACACAGAGGCCATCACCGGGGTGCCGGCGCTCTGATGAGGCGCTCTCACACCAAAGGCATGGGGCCAGGGTACTCTGTGAGGGTACCGTGGCTCTGCTGGGGTACAGGGACACCAGGAACACGTGCATGGCCAGGAGTACCGGGGCAGGGTACGGTCTCCCTGTCCGGGTTGAGGTGCAGGGAGTGGGCTGTCACCAGGGTACATCTGCAGTGCCAGGATTAAAGCTCCTGCAACAGCCACACTGACAGGACACGGGTGCCCAGTAAGCAGCACTGCCAGGGGACAGCGGCCTGGGGACACTGCTGGGGTACAGCCACACTCCTTGGGGTACAGGCTACAGAGATTCTCCAGGGTGTGTGTGTGTGTACAGGCTCAGTGCAGGGGGCACAGCCACAGGGCAGTGCTGTCACAGCACAGCATAGGTCCCCAGCCTGGGACCCACCCACCGGCCTGCAGGGCCTGGGGACCGGGCGGCCCCTGGGGGAAGAAGCCAAGTGCCTGGCTGAGCAAGATGGGAGATCTCGTGGGGATTTACCACCCTGACCCTGCCCTCCGGGTGCCCTGTAGCTGTACTCACCTGCAGTGTCACTGGGGGTCTCTGGTTCTGGTGGGGTGGAGGTACCAGGGGTGGTCCTAGGCATGGTCCCAACCAGCTGGCTGGGGGCAGGGGTGCTCCTAGGGACCTCTGTGGTGGTAACAAGGGAGGCTGTGGTGTCTGATGGGGTCTTCAAGGGCCCATCTGAAGTGTCTGTCACTCCTGGGGTGGTGGAAGAAGAGGTAGTGCTGGTCCCTGGGGATGTGCTGCCAAGCAGTGTGGTCATGGCTGGCCCTTGGTGGGGACTGGTGCCAAGTGTGGTGCCCACCCCAGTGGAGGAGAGAAGAGTAGAGTTGGGGGGAGGCAGCGTGCTCATTTCAACTCTAAATGAGCTGGCAGCCAGGGCCGTGCTGGTCCCCACAGACGTGAAAGCGGTGGTCTTGTCACAGGTGGGTGTCGTGGCTGTGGAGGTTGGAGTTGGCGTCCTGCTGGTGCTGGGTTCCAGCCCTGCTGGGGTCCTGCTGGTGGTGGGTTCCAGCCCTGCTGGGGTCCTGCTGGTGCTGGGTTCCAGCCCCGCTGGGGGCCTGCTGGTGCTGGGTTCCAGCCCTGCTGGGGTCCTGCTGGTGCTGGGTTCCAGCCCTGCTGGGGTCCTGCTGGTGGTAGTGGGTTCCAGCCCTGCTGGGGTCCTGCTGGTGCTGGGTTCCAGCCCTGCTGGGGTCCTGCTGGTGGTAGTGGGTTCCAGCCCTGCTGGGGTCCTGCTGGTGCTGGGTTCCAGCCCTGCTGGGGTCCTGCTGGTGCTGGGTTCCAGCCCTGCTGGGGTCCTGCTGGTGGTAGTGGGTTCCAGCCCTGCTGGGGTCCTGCTGGTGCTGGGTTCCAGCCCTGCTGGGGTCCTGCCGGTGCTGGGTTCCAGCCCTGCTGGGGTCCTGCTGGTGGTAGTGGGTTCCAGCCCTGCTGGGGTCCTGCTGGTGCTGGGTTCCAGCCCTGCTGGGGTCCTGCTGGTGGTAGTGGGTTCCAGCCCTGCTGGGGTCCTGCTGGTGCTGGGTTCCAGCCCTGCTGGGGTCCTGCTGGTGCTGGGTTCCAGCCCTGCTGGGGTCCTGCTGGTGGTGGTGGGTTCCAGCCCTGCTGGGGTCCTGCTGGTGCTGGGTTCCAGCCCTGCTGGGGTCCTGCTGGTGGTAGTGGGTTCCAGCCCTGCTGGGGTCCTGCTGGTGCTGGGTTCCAGCCCTGCTGGGGTCCTGCTGGTGCTGGGTTCCAGCCCTGCTGGGGTCCTGCTGGTGGTGGTGGGTCCCAGCCCAGGCGACACAGGAGTGCTATGAGTTGTATTGCCCTTTGCCTGCGGTGTGGTGATGCTGGAGGCTGCCAGGCTGCTCCGCTGAGCTGTAGCAGCATTGGATGTGAAGGCATCCATTGGCATCTGTGGGGTGGAGGTTGCAGGACGAGAGGAAGGGAAGGTGGCTGCAGCGCTTGTACTGGTGTTGGGCAGCAGTGCCATGGTCTCTGTGGATGTCAAGGAGGTTGGGAGAGTCAGGGATGCAGAGTTTGTCATATCTTTGACAGTGGTCCCTACAAAAAGGTGGGAGACGGCACACAAGGGCTGGCAGAGAAAGGCTGGGACCACGGCTGTGCCGGGCATGCTGCAATATTACTACTACCATGAACTGCCCCAGTCTTGCATCAGCCATGGATCATCAGGAGTGGGGATTCCCTGTCCTGCATGGATCGAACACGTGGATCCCCTGAATAGCAGGATGACAATCAGGCAGGCAGACCACGTAAATCCCCAGCCTGGCAAAGCAGGAACAAGCCACGGCCATCGCTGGTTTCAGGGCAGAAACTCCTCCCGGCGCCAGCCCTAAGACCCATTCCACCATCTTCACCCATCCCTGGAGGAAGTCAGACAAACCCGTCCGACAGGAAGAGCCGAGCAGGAACTGGTGACCGTGAGACGGTCTGGAAATGCAGCAGCAGCAGTTTAAACAAACCCTCCGTGCCGCAGATAGCCAGGAACTGATAGCGGTGGGTGTAAATAATGGCCACGGGGGAATGCTTTGTGGAACTAGACCCACAAAGGAACAGATCCCAGCTTGCAGCTCAGGGCAAGTCCATGAGAGACCTGTTGCAACCCACAAAAGCTCTGGGAGGGGGTTGAGGGGTGCAGCAGGAGGGGACCCACAGCTCTAGTTTAAGGCTCTCAGGAGGTATAAGCTGCAGATTAATTCACAGCACTCCGCTCAAGACTGCTCTTACTTTGCATCAAGTGCAAATGTTGGGATGGCATTTGAAGTTTTCCAGGCCAAGCACATCCCAGTGAGGTTGCCATCTGGGCAGGGCCATTTGGTGCTGCTGGGCAGGTTGTAGCAAAGGCAGTGAGCCCAGCAAGGCTCAGCAAGGGGGTGCAGCTGGGCCTAAGGTCTTGTCTCCCCAGACAGAGACCCACATCAGAGACAAAAGAAGTAGAGTTTGTTGCTTCTGTTCTATAAAGCACTGCCCCGTTTGCTCACTAGGACAGGGCCAAGATGCTGGAGAGCAAATAACGCCCAAAGTGTTTCACCTCTGTGGGTGAAGTCACGCCAGGGCCACCCTCCACCCTGGAGAGCGATGCTCCTCGCTCAGCCCCCACCCCAAGGATAGCTCCACATACCGCTCCACCCTTACCCGGTGGGAGATCCAGCACAGCAAGGCTCAGCAGCAGCAGGGACAGCCCTCCCGCGCCCCGAGTCATGTCCAAAGCCAGCACCCCAACGCTTTGCAAGGTGTGGGACCTGAGCACACAGGCCGTGGGGAAGGTGCCAGCAAGGAACTGCGCTGCCGAGTAATGGCTGAAGGCAGCTGGAGCTGCTTCCTCGTTCCCGGGCACAGGGAGGGGAAGCAACAGAGGGCATTGCCACCCCTCCCGGGGCAGGTGCAGCGCCGGGGACATCGGGCAGCACCCGCGCCCGTGTGCGGGGGGCGGTGCCGGCGGCGGAGCCGCGCCCCTCGGGACACGGCCACGCCCGTGGGCACGCCCTTCGCACCCGCCCACGGCTTGTGTAACACTCGGGGCCCGCGTGGTTGCCAGGTAGGGACCGGCACCGGCACCGGCACCGGCACCGGCACCGGCACCGGCACCGGGATCGGGATCGGGATCGGGCCCGGGCCGGGGACAGTAACACCGTTATTCCCCGGTTCCCGAGGACCAGGATGGGCAGGGGCCCAGCATCGCCCGGGCTCTGGGGGCGGACCGGGGCCCGGGGTTCGCAAGGAGGAGCGGGAGCTCAGTGCCGCCCGTTCTCCTCTCGCAGCGGCCGCACGCAACCACGCTGCTGCGGGCGGTGCTGAGGATGCGGCGGGGACAAGGGAAGCGAAAGGCCGAGGTGAAGGAGGAGCCGTGCGCGTCTCGGAGGAGGACGGAGGAAGAGGAGGCGATACAGGAGGCCCGTCGGAGGGCGGCCCCGTCCGTTCGAGAGTTCAAGTACAACAAGAAGCGGGTTCGCCTCGTCTCGCAGGGCCCGGACCTGAAGGATGATGCTCGGTGCATCCTTTACTGGATGTGCCGGGATCAGCGTGTGCAAGGTGCGAACCAGCTGCTGGAAGGGGCTCCCATGGGTGGTAAAAGCGCTGGGACCCTCCATCGGTAACTTTGGTGCTGGCCCCACTCTCTACAGGGGGATCTGAAGGGAAACCTGTGAAACCCCATCCTGTCAGTGAAGCAGCCTCCCGACGTTGCCCTGTGTACTTTCTACTTTCCCCCCAGATAACTGGGCGTTCCTCTACGCCCAGCGCCTGGCCCTCAAACAGGAGCTGCCTCTGCGCGTCTGCTTCTGCTTGGTGCCCAAATTTCTGGAGGCCACCATCCGCCACTACAGGTTCATGCTGAGGGGCCTGCAGGAGGTAGCAGAGGTACAGCCAGGGGATGTCCGTGCTGGGTGGGACAGGGCTCCTGGGGAAGGGGGGAGGCAGATCCATCTCTTCAGCAGATGGTGGTTGGGTGGGGTTTGCAGAGCCAAGAACTGTCCCACAGCCATTTCCCTGTCACTGCAGGAGTGTGCAGAGCTGAACATCTCCTTCCACTTGCTGCTGGGCTATGCCAAGGACGTGCTGCCCACGTTTGTGGCGGAGCACGGCGTGGGTGGGCTGGTGACAGACTTCAATCCCCTCCGCCTCCCACGGCAGTGGGTAGAGGACGTCAGGGAACGGTTGCCAGAGGATGTGCCGTTTGCACAGGTGGGTGCCAGCACTCTGGGAGTGGAAAACGGACCGGTGAGATTTGGGACAAACTTGTCTCCTGTGTCTCCTGCGCTGGATTGACTTGAGTAGAGAGCATGCCTGTTGTGCTGTCAGGATTGTTTGCTTCTCATACCTTTTCCACCGCTTTGCTTCCCAGGTTGATGCCCACAACATCGTGCCCTGCTGGGTCGCCTCCCCCAAGCAGGAGTACAGTGCCAGGACCATCCGGGGCAAGATCCACGCTCAGCTCCCCGAGTTCCTCACCGAGTTTCCCCCTGTTGTTCGGCACCCACATCCTCCCTCCTGCCCAGCAGAGGTACCAGCAGGAGACACTCCAAACCCATTCCTGGGCAGGTCTCAAAGTGTTTCGCAGGTCCTTTGTGATCCTGGGAGGGGTTGGCAAGGAATGAGGACAGTGACCTGCCTAAGGTCACACACAGAGGGTGTGAAGATGACGATGCCCTGGGGAAAGGGAGGTTCCCATCTCATTCATTCATTTCCCACATCTCTGCCATGCAGAGGGCTAGTTACGAGGAGGAGGCTGGCATAGACTTGGGGACTTGGCTGGTTGGGGACATAACACTCAGGGCAGCCCTCGCTGCAAAGATTCTACAGATGCACTCACTGCTTGATTGCCGCCCAGCCCATCGCTTGGGAGGCCTGTTATTCCAGCTTGCAGGTGGACCACACTGTGAAGGAGGTGGAGTGGGCAACCCCTGGCACAGCTGCAGGGATGGCTGTGCTGAAGTCCTTCATTGCAGAGCGGCTGAAATCCTTCAGCACCCACAGGAACGATCCCAACAAGGCGGCTCTCAGCAACCTGTCCCCGTGGCTTCACTTCGGTGAGTATCCCAGGCTTCCCACTGCAGTAGGACTGAGCACTGTGGCTTGGACCAGCAGCTCCTTTCCCGTGTCCCCAGGCCAGGTTTCCACCCAAAGAGCCATCCTGGAGGTGCAGAAGCACCGGCGCAATTACAAGGACTCAGTGGATGCATTCGTGGAGGAGGCTGTGGTGCGGCGGGAGCTGGCTGAAAACTTCTGCTACTACAATGAGAACTACGACAGTGTGCAGGGTAACATCCTGGGTCACACGGGCAGTGCTGGGAACTCCAGCTTGGCAATCCCATTTCTGCTAGGAGAAGGGCTGTGGGGGCACTAATGTGCCATCATTTGGTCTCCTCTGGAGGTAGGACAGAAGGTGGTGAGTGCCCTCTTCAAGACTGGTGCCTCCAGGGCACAGTGCCCTCAGTAGCCCGGCTCTCAGGACCCTGCAGAACAGGTTGCTCAGTGTTGCTCCTCATCTCTTGCTCACAGGTGCCTATGACTGGGCACAAACCACCTTGAAGCTCCACGCCAAAGACAAGAGGCCTTATCTGTACAGTCTGCAGGAGCTGGAGCAGGGCACCACACATGACCCACTCTGGAACGCTGCCCAGGTACTGCCCTACATCTTCCCCACAAAATGCCGAGCTTTTTTCCGAGGCGCGGAGGTGCGCTGCCACGGAGCGACCCTTACAGCTGTCTCTATCCCCGCAGCTGCAAATGGTCCGGGAGGGCAAAATGCACGGCTTCCTGCGGATGTACTGGGCCAAGAAGATCCTGGAGTGGACGCGCTCCCCTGAGGAGGCCCTGCAGTTTGCCATCTACCTCAACGACCGCTACGAGCTGGACGGGAGGGACCCCAATGGATACGTAGGCAAGCTGCAGGATGGGGGCACGCCATGGGAGGCCTTAGCTGTGCTGGCCAAGGCTGCCTGGGGGCTCTCTGCGGGCAATTCCAGCCCATCCTGCTTTGCACCCACATCCCACTAGTGCTCTGGGTGCTTTGAGCAGGGGGGAGAGCTGACACTTTTGTCCCTGTGCCGGGCAGGCTGCCTGTGGTCCATCTGTGGCATTCACGACCAGGGCTGGGCGGAGCGGCCCATCTTCGGGAAGATTCGCTACATGAACTACGCCGGCTGCAAGCGCAAGTTTGATGTCGACTGGTTCGAGCGTCGCTACGCCCCCACGCACTCCCAGTGACCCTCTGTGCTGGGGCAGATGTGCCTTTGCCAAGTTGCCAGATTGCAGGGATCATCCTGGGATGTTGAAGGGCTCCCTGTAGCAGCAGCAAGCTCCAGGGTTTTGCAGGTCTTTGCCATCACTCACTGCTCAATTTGCCACACTGGGGCAGCTGCTGGAGCCCTTCTGCTGCCACAGGTTTGCTGGCAGCTGTGAGAGCCCATCCTCAGCATGCCTGTGCCTGCCAGAAACCTTTTCTACGACCACTGTCCTCAGGAACAGCCCAGGTCACCATTGCTGCTGGTAACCACAGCTGAGCAGGGTGTTTCTAAGGAAAAGCCCCCAAGAAGAGGCTCTTTGTGGAGCCAGTGCTGCGCTGTCAGACACATCTTTCAACAGCTGTTTTAAAGTTTACACTTTCTATCACCTGTGTTGATGGTGTTTATGGGGAGATGCGCAACACTGCTGTGAAGGGAGAGCCGGATGGCGTGGAATGGGGATGCAAGCTCGGATGGGGCAGCCAAGGCCAGGCCCCTGGGCCCCACTGCCAGCAGCACAGGCAGGCTCTGGGAAGGGACAGGCACTACAGTGAGCCCCTCACTCAGTGGCTTGTACCTCCTGCTCTGAGTCCAGCAGGCAGTTTGCAGGGGGAGGCCACAAACCAGATGAATTAGTCAGGGGTAGTGACAATAATCCCCTCGCAGTGACTGCACCACCAGCTGCACAAGCTGTCCCTTCCATTGCTCCTTGCCATCAGCAGCACACCCTGCCTGCCCCATCACCTCAAGGTGCCATACATACCATGACCCCACCTGAAACAACGTCACAACACAACCAGACTCCTTATTAACTTAGTTTATTAAGGACGGCGTTTTAATTGCTGTGCAATAATAATCCCATTGTGAGGGCTCCAGTTAACGGCCAGGGCAGCCCCCAGCTCTCCCTCCCAAAGAGCTCCCTGTCTTGGCCAGTTCCAGTGTTAGTTGTAGCAGTCAGTGCTGGGCAGCAGTGTCAGTGCTGGGCACAGTCTTGCCCTGGAGACCTCTGCCAGGTTTGTGAGTCCTGCTGCTTCCACACACAGTCCATGGCGGTGGGTGGAAACCATACCTAAGCCAGAATTCCTTCCCTCTTCTCAGAAAGTACTCAGTGCTTCTATAAAGGGATCTGGGCAGCCTCTCAGCTGCAGTCCCATGACATTAAAGTGCTTCAAACAAAATAGGGTGGATGGAGGTGTGCTGCTGAGGCAACTCCAGGGAAGGGGGTCCAGGGAAGACTCCAGGTCTGAGCAGCAGCAGGAGGATTTGGCCTGGGCCTGGGGACAGGCAAGACCAAGGCAGAGCATTATCTGGCAGCCCCAGGGCTAGCAGAGACAGAGTCAGCAGAAGAGCAGCTGCTCTGCTGGGGAAAACAAGCAGAAGCAAGACACAAGGCAGCACAAACCCCGGGGGAGCATGTGGAGAAGTGAACCCTGCTTCCAAGAATTAGTCAGGGTGCTGCAGGCAGAGGAGATGCTGCTGTGCAGCAGCCTGGCCCCCAGCAGCAAGGCTTGCAGCCACCCTCCATGACCCAGCCCTGCAGCCACCTCTCCTGGTCCCAGCCTCTTCTTCTCTCCCCAGCCCTGCCACCCCCACAGGGAAAGCTCACGAGGGGTCACATCCAGCCTCAAATCGGGGCATGCACTGGAAGAGCCACTGCCCCCTGAGGCCTCCTGCCAGCACATTGCTCTCTGGTCTCTCAAAACCCTCCTTGCACGTACACAGGCCACACCATCCTTCCTAACACCCCACATCCCACCTGTGCTGAGGTGGTCTGGACATGCCATGGCTAAAGCATCCCCAAGATGCAGAGCCACCTCCTCGACTGCGCACAGAGCTCACCTTGTCCCAGTGGGTCTGACCCTGACCCTGCACAGCTGTCACTTGTGGCAGGTGGCTCTGCACCAGTGAGGAACCAGTCCTTGGCAGAACCCCAGTGCCAAACCCCTCCCCTCTGGGTATCCCCACTGCAAGCAGCCTGCCTGACCACCCCACCACAGCACAGCTCGGAAGCTTCAAGGCTTTGCCTGGCTCAGGGACCCCTCCTCTCCCAAAGGAAGCAGGAGATCCTGCTGGGAGAGGGGACCAGCTCCATCCAGCGGTGAGGAACCAAGAGCAGGATAGCCTTGGGGATTTTATACTGGTGAGCCCCAAGCAGACCCAATGCCCCCTAAGAAGGCATTTCCAGCAGCACCTCCTTGAAAGGGAACACACAATTAAAAATACAAACAAGAACATTAAAAAAATGAAACCAAGTCCAGCAGATTAAAAAAAAAAAAAAAAAAAAAAAACTAAAACAAACCGAGACAGGCTTGGGGATGCAGCTGGAGGGATGAGCCTTCACCTGCATCCCGACAGGTCTCAGGCAGAGAGGCAGCTCCACACAAGGCAGGTCCTGGCACCACCAGAGTGAGGTCCCATGTCATCCTTAAAGGAGGACACATGTCCCTGGTAGGACAGATTGGCAGCATGAGGAGGAAGTAGGGTCAGAAGCCTCACCGTATCCCGTGGAGGCAGATTTCCATGGAGCCATGGGGATCTGCCTGCCAAAAGTCCATCAGCACATCCACTTGTGCAGCTGCTCCAGGGCCAATGTCCCTCTGCAGCACAGGGAAATTGGTATTTTCACCATTGCCACCTCTTCTGCTCTGATTCTGGAGTGAGAGCAACTGCTCTCCAGCAGAGTCCCACAGCACATTTGAGAAAAGAAGCTATTAAATACACAACCAACCCCAAACCCCACCCTCCCTCCATGCACACAACCCCCAGCAGCAGAATGGAGGATCAGAGGACTGTGATTCCCTCCTCCAAGGAGCAGATGTGACCAGAGCCTCCCAGTATACAGCTGATGAGCAGGAAGTGCTGACTCTTCAGGGAACCCTGTTCATCTCGGAGCAGGGCACAGGGATAGACAGCACAACCCTGCCAGGTCCAGGCATGAACAGCTGCTCGGAAAAGGTCCCTGCTGTACCTGCAGGACAGGCAGGAGCAGCTGCCTCCCCCCGTAGCAAAGGCATCAGGGAGTGGGAGTGGTACCCGGAGCAGATCCACATGGTGGAATATGCTCCTTTCCCAGCCCAGCACAACTGCATGAGGGAAGAGAGATCCCTCCAAGGCAGTGCTCCAGGCCTCCCAACAATCCTCCTCATCCCCAGCCCGTGTGGCTCAGTCTCTGGTGATGAAGGCCATGCACATAAATAAACCCATGATCTGCTCCTTGGCTACAACATGCTCATGTGGCCGCCGCTGCCTGCGGCTGCTCCAGCTCGTCGTCGCAGTCCGAGATGTAGGACTCAGAGCTCTGCTTGTCCATCAGCTCCCTCCGGGCCTGAAGACGCTCGCAGCGGGGACAGTGGGTGGATTTGAAGCAGGATTTGTGGTAGCAGGCTTTGCACTCTGTGAGGGAGAGCATGGCTGAGTGCGGGTACAGAGTGCCTGACACTCCACACCCTACGTCCCTGCACTAGCTCATGAAGCTTTGGAAGCACAGGAGGGAGGATTTCTGCTCCGCACAAGGTCCCTCCCCAAGCTCTCCTGATACTCCAAGGAAACAGTGACTTTGCCCCAAGTTTTCTCTGGCACTGCACCTGCCAAACCAAGGCTTGCATGTTGTCAGGAGCCACTTTATGCCAGTTCAGAGGCTGGTCCCAAGATGTAGGGCCAAGCTCTACTCAGCCATTAATACTGGGCATTATCAAGGATGTCTCCTGAAGGGGCCTTGGGATTTCTTAGCAGGCAGGAAGGACACAGAGATAAAGCATTCAGGCTCTCTCTGCTCTGCAAGGTCGGCTCCAGCCATCCAAGCAGGGGCAGGGGAGCTGTGTGCAGGCTGCAGCCTGTCCTGTAACTGCAGCAGGAGGGAAGCCAAGGCTCCCAAAAACCCGCTGGCAACAGTGACAGCCTGACTGCCCACAGCTGCCAGGGCAGGTAGCACACAGCGTGGTTCTACACGCTTTACCAGGCCAGCAAAAACTGTAACAATCATGATTTGCTGCTGTTTTAACATTGCAGACATAGGCCATGCACAGGGGCACTCTGGTCTGGCTGGCTAGGACTCTGTACCTCTTGCTAGCACAAATGCCACTCAAACTGGAAGCAGACCTTGGTGGCCCCAGGGTCTGCCCCCTCCCTGTTTTTCCCTAGTATCTCACCTTCACATGTTTTGCACTTGTTGAGCTCAAAGGGGAAGATGATGTCATCCTCATTCTGGCAGAACTCACAGATGAAGCCTTTGGCTTGGCACAGCTGGAAAGAGAAAAGATGAGGGAGAAGCAGCTAAATGCTCATCTTCCTGGCAAGTAGGGCAGAAGGAAGAGTAAAGCAGGACAGCAGGCCACAGTGCCCTGCTCTAAGCATGTGGGACAGCCCTTCCCCAGCATGGAGCACAGGAAGGATGAATCAACCTGTGTCAGGGGCAGGGGAGAGCCAAAATGGGGTAGCAAATATCCTATTTGGGCTGCGTAGGAGCTCTGTGAAGCAGGCAGGAACAGTCAGCATTGAATCAGTTGATTTGGTGGCCACCCTGCACACCAAAGCCTCCCCATCAGTTATCTTTGCAGCAAAGCCTGCTCCCAAGGGTCCAGAGCCATGCAGGAGGCAGGAGAGGAGGCCTTACCATACACTTGTCAATGTGCAGGCTGCCTGCCTTCAGGAGCTCTGCCAGGCGAGGCATCAGGTCCCCTTTCTTGATGGCACTGAAGTCACTCAGCGAGTAGAGGTGCAAATCCTCTGTCAAGTGGCCGGGCACTGTGTCAAAGGAGTCCAGGAGGCTGCAAGGACAGAGAAACCAGAGCTCAGAGCAAAGTGACTCTGCTAAGACCCCTCCCATTACTCCTTATGCTTTCTCTCCCCCTCCAGCCCCTTCTCTCCCCAGAGCTCAATGCACAAGCTGCACAGATTCCCAGGGCAATTGCAGGGGACAGAACCAGGACAGCAAAACACCCCAGGACTCACTCTTTAGCGAGCCGGCACGTCTTGAACATGTTCTTCATGTGGAAAAGCTGGATTCGCAGCAGCTGGAGAGGAAGGGGGGGACAAAGAATCAGTAAACAAAAGACAGTCCTTGGCCAAACAGGTCTGCCCCATTCCCTATGCTGCTGAAACAACTGCTGCTCCTCAGCTGCTGCTCTCCTGTTTCCAAAATGTTTACATCACACAGGGCAAGGTGAGCACAATCATCATCACGTGCTCCAGGAGATAAACTGAAGCCCAGCTGGATACGAGCCAGAAATTCCATCCGACATTCCTATACCACTGAAGCAATCAGAAGAGGTGATTGGAATGACACAGTGACGAGGTTTTAAGCTTCCAAAACTGAAATATCTGCTTCTCCCCAGCTTCCCTGAAATGCGGTTTACAGTTGGCAGCCACCCACCTCACCCAAACTCCACTCAGGAAGGCATGGAAAGGGTCTTACCCGCACTTGGTTGAGAGCCTTCACTTTCTGGTACAGGGCAGGATTGATAGCTTGCACGTTAAAGAGTGGGTCACTCCAGATCTTGCTCAGCAGGTCTTTGGAGAAGTTGCTCACATAGTACTTGCTGAAGTCCCACTTGCGCAGGATGTGGCTGGGGATGATGGTCTGGGCGTTCTCATGGCAGCACTGGCAGAAATACCTGCCCAGGTACTCGCAGTACCGCATCCGCTTGATGTAATCTGCCAGGCAGACAGGCAGGGTCAGCCCAGGCACGGCCTCTGCTGCACTCCCAGCATTGCTCAGCATTTCCAAGCAAGGAACTCTGCCCTGCTGGCATCTCCACCAGCCCAAAGTGCTCAGCACTGGGGTCTGCAAGCACCCCCCGACTGCAAAAGCCTTTGGGACCAATAGTCCAGTCTCATGCAGCCACATCTACCTACCCATTCAGGGAAGGGTTCTGCAGCTGCAGAACCTGCTGGGAGCTTGAGGACCCAACAGAGGACTTTGCTTTACAAGAGTCAACATCTGAAATGCCCTCCTAAGGGCAGGCTGGCTGCTCTTTGCCTCCACCAGCCCTGTGACCTCCTAGAAGAGGAAGCTCCTCTGTGGATGGTGCACACCAGTGTCCAGGCAGAGCTGGCAATGGCAGTGTAGCACTGCTCCAGGCACCTTGTGCTGAGCTCTACCACCACCCACTCACTCAGCACCTTCCCACTTGTCTGTAGGTTCTTCCCCGCCACTCTCCAACTACAGGTCAGGCTCCCAACACTCACCAGGATCAGTCCGGATGCCACAGCCTGCACACCGGTAATTCTGCTTGGCCACAGCCACCTTCCTCCTGCCAGAGACAGAACACAACATGCATGACCCAGCCCTGATGGTGCCTGGCACCACTAGATGGGTGCCAGCACAGGCCTGGGAGGTTTATGTGGACAACACATCCAAGGGAAAAGCCCCGCTGTGTCATGGGTCACACCAAAGGCACTAACCCCAGGCACCGGCCATCTCACCATCTCACAGTGGTGACCACCATGGATTTACCAGGCTCAGAGCAGGGAAACCCCAGCAACCAGAGGATAAACAACCTCGGTGCTGATGGAAAAGGGATGGAAAGGGCAGCTCCCCTGAGAGGCCCCAGCCACACAGGTCCTTACGCCGGGGCTGAGTGAACGTTGAAGATGATCTGCGGTCGCGGCGGGGCCCACTCCAGGTTTCCGCGCACCCGAATCCTCAGCTTGTAGATGTCGGCATGCTCTCCGTCGTCGGGAGAGATAGGCAGAGAGTCAGGGATGGGCAGGAGCTGGGAGAGGCAGGCAAGAGGGTCAAATCTCTATCTTGTAGTGCAAAGGAAGTGCACCTGACTGGACTGCCAGAAACCTGCAACTGCAGGAAAACTGCCAGGCACCAAGTTGCCCCTCCAACTGAATTGGGGGCTGAAGATGTTTGGAGATCTTTTGGGCTTTCTCCACAGATCTGGACAATTATGTACGAGGCTGCAGTGACACAACATTGCTTGGCTGCATCCATCTCCAAAGCCCAGATAAACCCCCTCCCCAAGATCCACAAAGGGAGCACTGGGGCAAGCAAAGCTCCCTCAGCAGTGCCCTGAAGACAGGGGTCCAGGGAAGATCAAATGTAATCAGTGACAGGAACTCACAGCCTTACCTTCTGTGGGGCGTCATGCTCAGGGACCAGCCACTCCAATTCAGAGGCAGCTGGGAGCTGCATGCCCTCAAACTGCTTCAGCAAGCCCATGGCCACTGCCTCTGCCGAGTTTGAATTGAGGAAGGAGTGGGATCTAGACAGGAAAGGAATTGTTAGTACTGGATCTCACAGCTGTGCCCTTCCTGCAGCCCCATGCCAGTCCCAGCTCAAGTCAAAGATCTTCCCTCTAGTACCTTAATTCTGCATTGCTAGCCAGGCTTAAAATTAGTACACATGATTGATTTCTGTCTTTGCAGCTGTCCCCAAGCAAAGCTGGCTAATGGCACCACAACTCTTCGGAAGAGCAAGCAGAACTTAACTCACTTGGCAAAACCTGTGCCTGTTTGCAGGGGAAGCTGCAAAGTGACAGCCAGTGCCTGTGTAAGTCAGAAACAACTGCTCTCCCAGAATGAACCTACCCAAGCAGCTGCCAACCATGGACACAGCTTCGTATTTCATCACACAAAGCAAAGGAGTCCCCACAGAAGGAGGGAGGGAGGGATATCTACTCCAGTGCAAAACAGAAACTGATGCACGTGGAAGAGCACAGTTGGGTAGGAAAGAGAACATGGTACCAAGATGTGTCACCATGAGGTTGAAGACATACACGGAGTCCGAGGAGAGAAAAGACCTCCTGCTGGAGTCTGGGTTCCTCTTGATGTCTGCATCTGAATCACAAACAGACAAGGTTGAACAGATGGGACAGGGCAGGGGGATACACTCATTTCAAACCAAAGCTTCAAGGTAGAACTCATCAAGCTGTTCAAAAGCACGTGAACTACAGCATCAACTTCTACCAGTGGCACTGAGCAGCAAGGAGGGGTGCAGTCTAATCAGTCAGCTATCAGAACTACAAGGGAAGGGCACGGTGGGATGCTGTGAACAGCCAGCCTGAAGTTTGGGGAAGACAAGTGGCTGCTGGTACAGGTCACACTCCAAGTCCTAGCAGTAACATGGCCTGACACAGAACACACAGGAGCCTGAAGAGCAGGACTACAGGGTTAGCAAGGTTTAGTAGCTCTCTCCACACAGTATAGATGCTGGAAGGAATTAGCAACGAGATGCAGAGCCCTTCTCTCTATTTGGCTGTAACCTGTAAGGTCAGACATTGGCCACGCCACAGCTTGTCAGGGACTGCACAGCCAGGGCTGGCAGCCTGTGCCCAGCACTGCCCAGACACATCAGCATCCCTGCAGAGAAAGGGCCAGCAGCCATGAGGCCAGCCCTCTGCAGAGGTCACAGACTCATCTCCTGAGGAGGGAGGGGTCCAAGACAAGGTGCAGGACATCGCAGTCCTGCTCCCTACACCCCTCCATCAGCTCCCAAAGAGCCCTGGGCTGCCCTGCAGCTCCGGTACCAGGCAGTACCCAGTGGTACATTCACCACTTATCCTTCTTTCACTCCAGCAAGCTAAACCCCAACAGGAAATCCATCTCAACAGTAGAAGACCCCTATGTCAGGACATTTCCAGCTGTACAACGCAGATGGAAGCAGGCAGAAACCTGCTTTGTGGCAGATAAGGCTCCCAGAAAAGGCAAGAAGGCGTGCAAGGGGAAAGTACTACAGGTCAGGACAGAAGAGTGGCCAAAGCCACAGCCTTCATCCCAGTAGGTCTGCTGTTTCATACCTCTGGGGAGCTCTAGGAATGCTCTGCAGTGACCACAGCACCCCCAAACAAAATCCCCTGCCCCAGCGCCTGGCATGGGGAGGCACAGCTCAGGGTTCCTGCTCCTGTACCCCAAGCAGGCTGACTAACACCGATCTGCAGAGAGCCCACATGATCCCAGCCAGGCACCAACTGCACACTGAGGCCAAGGGAATCACAGCCTGTGATGCAAGGGAATCACAGGCTGAGCAAAGAGTGTCCCCTGCCCCAAGCTTTTCTACAGAGAGCAGGACTGCCCTAGCAACAAAGGAAGCAAGTCCTGCAAATTTACAGACTCACAATACTGGAATTCAGCTTGGACACTTGACCTTCATTGTTTGACATCCATTGCTAAAACAGACACAGGAAAGCATCCTAATGTTAAGGAATCCACATATCTACGTCATGCAAACTGAATTCTAGCTGCAGAAAACAGGAAATTCAGGCAAACAGCCTCATGACCTTGTAGGGCACCAGCCAGACACACCTGCCATGCTTTGGTGCCCTCTGCTCGGCACAGGAAGGTCTCACATGGTCCTAGACTACGATGAACACGGGCAAAGAGGGGCACACACAGCACAGAGCGGGCCAGGTGCTATGGGGAGGCAGAGCCAGCATACTCAGGCAGTGACATGGTCTCAGAGGTGGCAGAGGAAGCCAGATCTGACCCTAAGCTTCCACAGGAGCTAACACTGGGATCCTAACACCACTCACTTTCCAACATTAATTGTAAACACACCCCAAATCCTCATTAGCTACCCAAGACATCTCTGCTGCCAATGCTACCAAGTGGGATAGTCCCCAGGAAGTTTGTGAACAGCCCCCAAATCTAAAGACATCACCCCACGCCCCATGTGCCAGCTTCAGCCAGGATCACAACAAATGTGGTCTGTGAACACAACAGGGCTGACAGGAAAGATCCAAACCCAGCAGGAGCAACGTGCTGGTGCTGAACACCTGACAGGAGACAGCAGCAGCAGCCCAGCAGGCTGTTCCCTTGCTAAAGCAAACAGGGAGCACATGAAGGTTATTTAAACACGACCAGCAGACCAGAAGGATTACCTAGTACTACTGTAAACAATAAAAACACTAAAGCTGCATGTGATCCCACGGGATTAGGACCTCCAGCATGAACAAACTGCCTGTGCCCTGTCTGATCTCACTCCTTCTCCCTCCAGAACTTCTTTCTAGAAGGATTCCACTCCAAGTCAAGTCTGAGCAGAACGGGAAGGCTGTGGTTCAGAATAAAGCTATGGCACACCAGCTCTGCCAAGTCAAGCAGGATAGTGCTCTCCAAGGCACTTGGGATGGAGACCTGGTCCCACATCGAAGAGGACTCTGCTCATTCAGCCCAGGCTCAGCCTTCAACACCTAACAGAGCCTCACTGTCCTGTGAAGTCCTACCCCAGACAAGACAGCTCTTCACCACAGCAGGCACTTTTGATACATCCAAAATACTGCATGGCAAAATGCACTTGGGGATGGAGCCCACAGCAGAACTCCTCTGCATCCACTCTACTCAATCCTGCGACATCATTCTGCCACAGCTTTTCCTGCTGACATCTGGATGATACTGGAGCTAATTCCCAACTCTGAAGCCAGGCGGATTTCGAAGAAGTGTGCCCGTGCACACACACACACAGCTTGCACACACACGCGCGCGTGCCCAGGGAGCACGGCAGGGTACCTGAGAACAAGGAAGCCATTGACACTGAGAGGCCGCTCTTGGACATTTGAATCAGGTTAGATCCATCGTTACCATCTGTATGACATGGTGATGACAAAACAGTTGACTTCAGTGCTTCAGCCAGGCCAGAGAGAAAGGGCATAAAACAAGAGCAGCACTCACACGAGGAGAGCCCAGAACTGAATTCACACACTCCTCCATGGGCTACAAAACTGAGCCAAAACCTCACCCTCAGGGACTGAGAGGTTGCTGTCAATAGTCAGGAGACAAGAAGTTTAAAGCTGAAGACCAGAAAACTCCATCTTTTTAACATAAGAGAGATGGAGGTACTGCTGAGAAGTAAGTCATCCACTTCAGAAGATGAACAAGGCTCTGAAGGAAATGAATACCCAGGGACTTGGGATGGTCTCCTGTGGGTGATAAGCTCAGCCACCCAAGCTGCCAGGAGCAGAGGTTACAGGTATTGCAGGTCGGGATGTGACCAATACCCACCATCCAAGAGGTAAATGGTCAGAGCTATGGCTCCTTCTGCCTGGGGAAGAGAGGATGGCACCCCTCCCACCTCTCTAGCTGTGACAGCAGCTACGTGTACCAGGCAATGAAATGAAAACCACCTACCAGCCAGAGGCACAGATTATGACTGAGTTACACAAGATTTTGAAGGAAAGTCATGCCACAGAGGGAAACTGATTGCTCAGCTTATACTCAGAATTCAGCCATTTGTTTGGGAAAAGCCATCCTGAAGGCCAGAGGGACAGGGTCTTCTTCAGCAGGACTGACCCCAACACAACCACACCAGGAAGCCTGTTTTTATGAAAGAAGCCAACACAGCCATTCCCTCCTACCTCGGATCTCATACTCTTCCACATCCTCGGCAGAGCCAGAGTCAGAGAGCCGCATGGAGCCGTGGGAGCTGAACTGGGACCCACTGTCTGTTGCCAGGAGACCTGGAGAAAGGCATCACAGCCAGGTCATCAGTGGAAGTGCTCCAAAGGGTCACTGACAGCTATGGGAGATGGGGATAGACAGCTTCGGCCAGGGTAAGGAGGGATGGAGCTCAAGGATGGAAAACACTATGGGTTCAAAATGAAATGACATTCCATAACTCAGCATCAGCAGTGTTACCAGTGGATGGTAGCTGTCAAATTATGGTCTTCAATACAGCAGTTTCACAAATCTTGGCACCACCTTGGTAGAAATTAAATTGTTCCCTAGGAACGGGCAGGAAGGTAGGCAGCTATAGAATAGGCAATGGACAGAAAACCCACATCCCACTAGCTGATGAGCCCAAAACACATCACCCACCGTCTGAGCCCATCTCCTGGCAGGTAGGGAACAGGTGCCTGGTGCGGATCTGCTGGCGCCGAATGCGAATCTTTTGTTTAAGCTCCTGGATCTCCTTGTCACTGTCTTCTTCCTCCTCCTCCAGCTGCCGGCTCATCATGTTGCACTTCATCAGCTCAATGGCAGCGATCAGGGATTCTGAGATGCTGAAGTGGGCGTTCTCCTGCAAGAGCAAAAGCATTCAAAGCTATGCCTTGGACAAACTAGGAAGACTTGGTAACATTTTGCTCCACACCTATGCCAGGAAAGAGCTTATTACTCATGGATGGTGGCAGAAGGATGTTAATCTCTGTCAAAATATGACTCTTCTATGAGGACCTAGAAAACAAAGCCTTCCTGGGCATCAGTATATTCACGAAACACAGGAGACATCCCACAAAGAGGATGTGCAACACATCCACTCTGGGGGGTCAGCACACGGCCCTGAGGGGCCCTAATATGTTGCAAAGCCGCCATGTATATGAGAGATGGACAGATCCCAGCTACCAGACACCACTGAGGAGCTCAGCCTTGGAGTTCTGTGCACAGGTCTACAATAGGCAATACCATGGCATGATACTGAACCTGCAGTAAGATACATTCCCCAATGCACACAGGCTGCTGCTCCTTCCCTCACCTTCTCCAGGTCTGCACAGCTGCCAAAGTCCTGCTCAGAGAGGTAGCTGATGAGGGACTGCCCTTCTGAAGGTCTCCTGAACATCCCTTCCCCCGAGCTCAGGTACTGTCCAGAGTCTAGAAAAGCAAGAGACACAGGTCTGAGGGAAGGACCTGCTATCTCCATGCCACCAAGCCCTGCCAGCCCCCAGACAGCATCCCACAAGCAAGTGCCAGCACTAGAGGCCACTGCAGCTCATGGAGGAACCTGACCAAGACTGAGTGTGTCCCCCTGAGGCTGGCTGTACTCACCATACTCCATGTAGAGGGAGCTGGGTGTGCTCAGTTCACTGCTCTGTGTGGAAGCAGAGACCGGCCCTCTCCCTCCACTTGGATCACCATGGGACTCTGGAAGGGAAGATGACATCAGGAACACCTCAGTAACTCAGAGGCAACCTGCCACTGCACAGGGTGAAATGAAAGGGGCATCACACACAGAGGCACAAATGGATGGAAATAAAGAGAGACATCTTCCTGCTCCATGCCACAGCTGAGGGCAAGCCCAGGAGACAAAACTAGAAAGGCATTTCAGGCAGGAGAAGGGGAATGAAGGAGAGAAGATCACGAGCGACGTGGAACAGTCCTGAGCCTTCCTCTGTTTACCCCAGAGTAGACTTTAGTGATAAAACAGGCTCCAGCAAGTACCTCCTGCCAGCCCTTTCTTCCTGAGGGCAGAGTTATCCCCCAGAACAGAGGAGACAGGGAATTAGGAGCAGCTAAAGGATCTGTGCGGGTTCCTGCCCTGCAAAGAAGCCTGGACCCCAGTGTAAAGAGGCGTCCGAAGGACATGCTCCTGCTCCACTATGAGCAAGGACTCCCCAGACACAGCACTGGAGCCTGGGTGCAGTGCTCAAGGTGACCTACACGGGCGGTGGGCAGGGCTCTGCCCCACACACACACTGTGCTGCCAGACTGAGCCAGAGGAGACTGCCGGGAGCTGGCCTGACCGAGACCAGAACGGGTGGTGCTCTGCAGAGCCATGGCCCCAGGGAGCACCTGGGTGACAGAGGACTGCTGAAGGAGACTGAAAACACCCAGCCTGGAGTGGGACAGGAGCATACAGCTCTGGATACAGGACAGGTGCCAGCTGACAATCCTGAGCATAACAGAAGGGCAATCCTGTCCTCTCAACCTGCTACTTGCTTTTGCTCCCAGCTTTGTGCCATAACTCTGATGTGGCTGGAGGCCCCTGAGCCCACCAATACCAGCCTCTCCCTGTCAAGCCATGAAGCAGCAGTCACCAGGATGGAGCCTGGGATCAACCCACCCCACAGGCTGGGAGACAAGAGACTTGTCAGGGTAGGAGACTCTCACAGCTACTCACTGCAGCCTGACAGGGTGTCCTGCAGCCACCTCAACACAGAAACCACCTCATGGGGTGGATGCCTAGGGATGCCACATACAACAGAGCCTACTGCTGAAAGGCAAAGTGAGGCAGTGCTCAGCATCATCTGTTGGAGCAGGACACACCTGTTGGGCTGGACACATCTCTCTGAACACCCATCACCCCCAGGGAGAGCCTTCCCAGACACAGAACCCTCAGCACCCAGATGTGAGCTCAACAAATCCAGTGCCACTGTTCAGTGGATGCAAAACAAAACAGCCCTTTTTTTTTGAGTTGCTGACTTCTTCTGCACATTGGGCAAAGGGGTGGCAGCACCCCAGCATTTCTGCTCGGGGTAAAACCTGCCCTGAACCCAAAAGAGCATCCAAGAGCCTCAGCTGTGGGTATATACACTGCAAATAAGTCAACATTGAACCTCTCTGTGCCACAGATCCATGAAATAAAAGGAAAAATTAGATGCTCAAGCCCATGCCTGGTTAGCTGCCAGCCCATATTCACTAGGTAAGAGATGAAACCTCTCCTGGCTTCTGAGACATTGGGTGGAGGGAAGGGCAGGGGATGCAGCTCAGAGACTTGGAGGCCAGCACTCCCTAACGCCATGCAGGGGAGCTGGACACACTTCTGGGCCTGGTCCACTGCTTCCACAAACCAAGCTGAGATTTTTGGTCAGGTCACATGCATAAACCAGACCACACTTCAAAGCATCAGCTGGGACACAGCAAAGGGGTTTTTTTGTTTGTTTTCTAAATGAACACTAATGGATTGATGGCAGTCCTGAACTTGATGCAATGATCACTAATGAAGGGCTGTTATACTGGCTCCCAAACCTGCCACTGGATCTTCTATTATAATGGTGATATCCCTGAGGCCTCCTGGGCAGACAGAGGAGGAGGAGGGCAGCGTTAAGGGAGAGAAAACAGAGACAGACTAGTTACTACTCAGCAAGGACCTCCACTTCTCCAACGAAGGCAGCATCAGGGCAAACTCCCACAAACTGGTTGTCCCCTCACACCCCTGTCTCCCCATCCCCATGTAGTCACTCACTCAAGACCAGAGGAGAAGCCAGCAGGTTACCAGTGGGATGAGCCCAGGCCCCAGTCCCATATCCCAGGCAAGCAAGGCCAGTGCAGAAAAACAGCTGATGCCACAGCACTGCTGCCATTTTCTAAGATTTTAGTAAAAGCTGGCAATACCAGCAACAGTCCAGCCCAGGGCATTCTGGGAAGCAGGATGTGATCCCATCATTCCAAATTGGAGCTGAAAAGCTAAGGGAAAAGACCAACCACTTGCCCCTTGCCCACTGTCCCTCTCTCCAGTGTGATCCATGGAATCAAGGGGGTGGCCAGCATCAGCCTTCTGGTACCAGAGACTCCCACGCCCAAAAGCCACCCCAGAAAAGCTGTCCCCTTACCGTGCAACTTCCCAGAAGTCACATTGGTGTCAGAGTGTGAGCGCACGTGGCTCTTCTTGAGGATGCCCTGTGGAGCTGAAGACTGTCCCTCTGAGAAGCTGGACCGACGCAACAGGCTCAGGCCCCTGCTGCCACCTCCACTTGCCCCCTGCTCCCCCAGGGATGACACTGAGTCCAGCTTCTGGGAGCTGCTGGAGGAGAAGAGTTTGGAGCTACTGCTCTTGGTGCTGCTGCTGCTGGTGCTGCTGCATGCCCGGCCCCGGCGTCCCAAGTTCCCAATGGCCAGGTACTCTGGCCCATCATTAACATCACTCTGTGGATCATCCTGACTCCCTGTCCAAGTATCCTCGCTCTGGCTGGTGGTGCTGGAGCTCATCTCGCTGGCTGGAGAGAAGGGGTCTTTGGATGAGGGGACGTGGAAGCGGGTGACAGAGTTGGGCTGCTCCAGAGGGGATCTGCCCTCGCTGAAGGAGGAGGACCGGGTGGACGGGCAGCGCTCCTGAGCCTGGCTGGAGTTGGAGCTGCTACAGGAACTCACTGGTCTCCTGTCTGGACAGAGGCAGGAGCATGATTTCACACACTCCGGCACAAGGAGACAAGGAGACATATCCTGTGGCAATAACATTGTGGCTTCACACCAACATGCCCACCCACCACAGGCAAATCCCTCCCTCCCATCACGGGCAGAAGTCCTCCATACCCATCCACCCCAACAAATACATAGGCAGATAAAAAGGTAAAGTCTTTTCTGAGTCTAGTCTAAGCTCCCCAGCCTACCCTTGATACCTGAGAGGCCAGAGGAGGCTGGATGTTGGAGGCTGGAGAAAGACCCAAAGCAGCGTTGCTGTGTGCAGGTGGCAGCAGGGACACAGGGAGATGCAGCGAGGGCAGTCAGGCTCTGACTCTTGGTCACTGGAGACGGATTGTCACTCTTCCTGGTAAGCTGAAGAGAGGTGGCATCATCAGTACATCAGCATCTATGGGGCTACACATCAAAAGAGCAGCAACAGAAAGGGATCCACAGGCAAATGCCTGGTCACCAACCACAAACGATGCGGCAGCCCTGGGAACGCGAGGGCGAGGCGGGAGAAACGCGGCAGCACAGAAGGGAAGCAGCTCTCTGCTCACAGGACAGCTTCCCACCGGGAAATTACCAGGCTCTCAGAGAAATGATCCAGGCAGCCCAGCGCTCCCGGCAGACGGCCTTTGTGTCCCTCACCACTGCCATCACACATCTCTCTTGTCCCAGCAGAAGGATCTGACGCGCACAGGGATGGCAGTGACGTGCCGGCCAGCTGAAAGAACACAGCCCCTTTTAACGAAGCCTCACTAATTGCTCTCCTCTTGGGACTGTGCAAAGAAGGCAGCTGCTGTTTCCCTCCTCTGGAGAGGGGGCAGCTGGCACAGGGCTGCACAGGGGGTCGCTGGCATAATGAGCAGGAGTAGGCACCCAGCTGTCCCGGGGAGTTGCCCATCCCCTCAAGAAGGTGACTGTCCCTCATGACCAGGCAGCTCTGCATGCCAACCCTGACGCCTGGGACTGTTGGAGAGGGCTTTAAAGGTGCCTCTTACAAGGAACTGGTCCTCAGGTCCCTACTCAAATCCTTGGTGCAAGCCTGAACCAAGGTGCCCCACTACAGGCTCCACACAGCCATCTCCCCCACCCTGACCCCTTACAGGTCACACAGGATAAGGACCAGTTCCCCACTCTCCTCCCCTCTTGGAGCAACTTTTACTAGTTCCAAGTCCAGCCTCTCATCCAAGAGCTCCACATGCCATGAATGTGACCTTGAGGGAGCAGCCACAGCCAGCTGGCATCTGGGGAGAGCCAGATGTAAAAATCTGGTACCTCAACTCACCATGGAGGTGTCGATCTGAGCCAGAAGCCTGGGGTTGTTCTGCTCAACAGCTTCCAGGCACTGCAGCATGGCCGTGACGTGGGCGTCACTGAGAAGGAAGGCAGTATCTGGGGAGAAAAAAATGCTGCTCAAGGGAGTCCCTCTCACCCACACAGTTCGACGCACCGGTTGCTCACATGCAAACCAACTTTTCTGCTGTCCTCCCTCACTCCCACACAGCTTGGAAATGCCACCAGCTAGATATTTTCCTAGCGAGAAGGAAAAGGCCTGTTGCTCTTTACCTGTGTAGAACTTGCGAATGTACTGCCGGTTCCCCAGGAGCGGCCTCAGCTGTGCTGACAGGCAGTGGCACTGCAGGCTGTGCTGCAGCCACAGCTGCGCAATGGCCTGGTCCCCTGCGCCCTCGGGGTCACGCTGGCCGCTCTCCTGCAGGCTGATGAACTGCAAAGGGACGTCAGGCACAGGTTAAGGCAGGCAGCGGCAAGAGGAGCAGGGCTTGTCCCACCACATGGCTCTGGTCCCTTTGATAACAGCAGCTTTCCCATGCCAGTCACCGTCAGCAGGAAAGAGGGCATGCCCCAGCAGCTTCCCAGCCACCAGGCAGGCAAAAGCACCAGGCAGGAACAATGTTCAAAGGTCAGCCAGTGACCAAAGTCCTCTGACAGCCACCAGCACAATGAATTTCTCGTGCACACTCTCCCATCCATGAGTCTTGCCCCTGACCTGGAGGGACCCGACGCTCCCAAACCCAATCTGACCCCGGTGGCGACAGTCATTTTCTTGTTGATACATTAACTGGGAAAGGCTATGGCAATGCCTGAGCTGCTGCAGCTTGCAGAGCTGGACTGGAGTTACACCCCAGCAGCAGGGGGATACAGGCACCACCAGTGGCCAGCCCTTTGTGCCCATCCACAGCAGGAACCGTGGATGTCAGTACAGGGCAGCCGAGGACCAGGAGCATCCCCATATGCCAGTGGTTGGCACAATTCAGGAATAGGAGAATAAATGCATGAAGTCAGATCCCAGAAATGGGATGGCCCAGACCCTTAGAGATGTGCACAGACACTTGAATTACCCCTGCACACACACGAGCACTGCTTGTACCAGTTCCCTTGGTGATGCCTGCTGCACCCAGCCCAGCAGAACTGGAGACTGGCCTGGGAGAAATAAGCAGCCAATTGTCTCAGCCCAAGCCACACTGAGCTCCCAGGACACAGCTTGTACCCAAAAGCACAGCTGTGTCAGCTTCCACAAGGCGTGGAGCCACTTTACTCACAACAGCCCAGGCACCACTGTCCCGCGGGTGAGGCTCCAGCCCAGCTGCCCTCTCCCCCCACACTGGGAACACAAGGCCACCCCACGAGAACCCACCTTCTCCAGGTGATGAGCAGAGCCTGGACTCAGCCAGCGAAAGTCCTTCACAAACTGCCAGTAATCCTTCTGTCTGCAGCACACCTGCCCAGGACAGGCACAGTCAGGTACCACCTCCCAAGTGCCAATTAAATGAGCACCTCCCTGTTAGTCCTTGCTGCCATGAGTGGCCATGCTGTTTGCCTCAGCTTTATTCAGACAATGAAGGGTTTTCTTAGTTATTCTTCTCGTTAGAGAGGAACTGCAACAGAGTTTCTGTTTTCCTCTCCATCCTATTGGTTGTAAACACAGACCCAAATAGTGTCTGTTCACCAAAAAGCTGATTATTTTTACTTCCATCCCTATTTCCTCTTTCACAAGTGACAGAAGAATGGCTTCTGTTTAGGTGGTTTATTTGGTTTGGCGAGGAGTAGTTTGTTTTATAAGACTAGAAAACTAACATGGCAATTTTAGTTTTCTAGACTGAATTTGGTTTTCTGGACAAACAAAATTAACTCTAAAGTTTCAAAACCTCTTACCCTGGTTTTCTTAACTTACATTGTACATATGTAATCCATTGTACATATGGATTTTCTTCACCTTTTTTTTCTAATTCCCAACTGTAGGCAAAAAAGTTGCCAAGAAAATAAAAAGTAAACGGATATGTTTTGCTGGAGCAACTATGAGCCAACTGCTGTTTGGGAGCTGTATTTTTACATGCCTCTTTTTGCAACTCCTGTTGCTTGACTGGTGCCACACATGCCTGATCAGAGGAGACATTCCTGAGTGGAAGAGCTATCTTTGCCTATAGTAAAAGCACTGAGGAAGGTAACACACCATCCTCCTTTGCAGTTCTGGCATGAACTGCTACCAACAAACAGTTGAGTATAAATCATTTAAACCTCACTTCCTGAGGCCTGTGAATAGCAGGTCTGTCAGAAGGGAGCGCTTCCCTCCTCACATGGAAAACGTAGCTCCTCTCTCTGTCAATCTCCCAGAGAAGGTCCCTGGTTCACGCAGCTGGGGACTAACAGGAAGAGAGCAGCACCTCAACTAATGCTGTCTGCAAACTTAATAAATCCAGGGAGTAAAGCTCACTGCTTGGACAACCTGCCAGTCTGGCTCTTCCTGGAGGTTTATTAGCTTGGGTGCAGCGCTGCATCGGTGCAGTTTTCCTGATCTGGGACGCAGCTAGCCCATGCAAGCTGCCTGGGGCTCTTCCGCGCTGTTCTCTTCTCTCTGCATGGCAGAGCCACTGATGGGAAGCCTGTCCCCAGGCAAACCCTGCAGCCTTGCTTCAGCTTTCCACTGTAAATTAATTGTGCTGGTAATTGCAAGCTGAAGGGGAAATCTTCAAGCCTCTGCACACAAGTGGGAAAGAGAAATTCTTCCAGGCAGCCATGGAAGAGGGGAAGGCTGGGTGAGCAACTGCAGGCACAACAAGAGCCTGGAAAGAGTGATCCCATTCACGCAGAGCGCGGGGCTGGCTGCCAGCTCCTGTTACTAACACAGCTAACCAGAAACAGTAAAGATGCGAGGTTTCTCTTGCCAGGCCTCGCTGGGGACTTGTCCAAGTGCAGATGATATGGGGCTGACTCACTGCAAATGCAATTTAATCACTTGGCTGCAGCAGAAAGAAAGGAGAGAGGGGCTGGCCTCAGCACGGGAGGCACAAGTACTTAGAAAAACCATATTGAAAGTAGATGAGATAGAAAGAACGTGCACCCAGGTCCCTCTGACAAGCACAGCATTCACCAGGCAAGCTCAGTCCCTGCTTGGGGCACTTCCCACCCTGTTACAAGCGCTGTGCCCACTCTGCTATGAGCACAGAAGTGAGCTCTAGCACCTGCTTGTGACAGGCACTGAGGCCATGGCAGACAGCCAGTCCTGCTGGCAGGACAGAGCCATACCTTGTCATGGATGAGCCCATGGTAGAGGATGCTGTGCATGTCTCTGCAGAGCCGTTCCAAGCCGCCATACTTGGACCAGACATTTGGGTTGCTTATGGACACCAAACCTTCCACTGTGGTCTTCAGGTTGCCAAGGAGCTTCCAGTGCTCCTTCCTGCAGAGGAACACAGCAAGATATATCAGAGATACAGCAAGAGGAGCTTCGCAACAGGAACATGGCATTGCACTCTCTCGAAGGAAACTCTATTCAGGCTGAAACCTTTGGTGGTCTAAAAGCTAGCAAAGGTGAGCTGAAGCACTCTGCACATCCCTGTGGTCTCCCACACATGGTTTGCGGGCAACAGGTCATATTGCAATGATTCTTCTCATGAGCGGTAGCCACCACCAGGAGACAGAACAGACTGTTGCCTCCTGCAAAGTACTACATGCTCTGTCTGACCAAAAAAGCTGGGGCTTAGCTTTCTAGCAGGCTCTTGCTTCACTGACATGTTCTCCCTAAGGGAGCAGCAGCCCACAGGAGCACAGCAGCTGTGCGGAAGGGTGTGAGGGCTGCCACATCGAGCAGACCCCGTGTTTACAGAGCAGCAGCCCCTGAGCAATGCACATCACACCGAGAGCTCCAGCCCTGTCAGGATGCAGATGTGCTCCTCTCCCAGGGACGAGACCCTTCACCTGCATCTCCAGCTGTGCAGCCGCTGTCTGGGCCCTGACCTGCTGTAGGCACAACTTGCACAAACAACATCGTGTTATGGACAGAGATTAGCAAACTGCTGGTGAACTCTAGAGTATGCACAACAGTTCATCAGTACCATCCCCCTTGGCTGCCCTGCACGCAGCAAGAAACCATCATTATCTAGCACAAAGCAGGAGTGATGGTGGAGACAGGGAACATCATTTGACTATGAAAAAGCAGCTTTGGGGGAGGAAGCTTTGGATGACTGAGGTTCCTACTCCAGCTGCTTGACAATGTTGCCAGATGAACAGCACCTGTCAAAAACACATATTCAAATAGGAGACACTCTCTTAGAAGAACAGGAATGTTGCAAGGTAAAGTTAGGAGTATAAATAACAACAACAAAAAAATGTCTCTGCAGCGTTTGTAACAAAAGCACCCTCATTGACACCTTAGAGTGAAAGTTCAGGTTTTCAACCGGCAAGAAACAAGATGGTGTTTCAGCAGTTAGAGCTTTCCACAGCCAAAATCAAACTGGATTTCCAAAGCACAAGGGGAAAAAGAAGGAAAAAAAACTTAAAATAAATAACTATTTAAAACTGCTCTTGTTTTCATCCCTTGGGGATCAAAGTGTGGGCTGCATATTTCTGGTAATTAAAACAAAGCTTTTCTCACCAATATTCTCTTTTTGAGACCTGCTCACTACTGCCAAACTGATTAGTTGAACAAGCAGATCATTAATTATTGGCTCTACTTCAAGCTCCCCATTCACTTCCCTTTTTCATGAGGGAAACATCACCACTTTCAGTGCCCACCTAAGCTTAAACCACACAGAAGCCAACCCATCCCACCAGCAAAGCCTGTCACCCTGACAGCACCAGAGCTCTAAAACAGACCTGCAGTGCATGTGGCAGCATGTGTATGTTTGTGTTGCACTTAGACTAATAGGCACAGGGCTTTATCTCAGAAGAGACTGAAGAAAAATGCAAAGGCAGCTTCCTGAAGGAGATACAGCTTGGGGAGACACAAAGAAATGATCCAGCTCTGCTGAATTTATGGTCTTTTCCCATCCCTGCCCTGAGTGATGCAGATATTTGTTGTCTGTGAATGCCCAGAGAGGAATGGGCAGTCCCTGGTCAAAGAGCACCTGCAGCCACTGAGCTCAAAACACCAGCAGCTCCTCCCTAAGATATTTCTAACACCCAAGAGTTAGGAAATGCAAGTGAAAGCTCAGCCATGCCACTGATATTCCAAGTCAGTGAGTCAGGGGAACTCCCTCCCATGTTATTTCATGCTATTAAAAGCAGGTGATGCACACAAGGATGTGAGGGTAGCACACGCAGAGATGTGCCTTTCCAAATGAATGGTCTCATCAAAGGACTTGTGCATCTCAAGAGCTAGGAAACCAGCATCCATGGCTCTTTCCTAGCACAGGGAAACTAAAGGTAAGCAATCCTTGAACAAAATAATCTCAAAATGTTAAAACATTGAACACAGAAGCATAGAGAACATAGAGAATAAGCTGCATAATTAAAGCACCTTTGTAGATGTGATCTTGAACCCACCAAAAGTGAGTTAAATCCTGGTAGGACAGTAAGTATCCTATGGGACTTGTCGACCTAAAGCAGTTCACAAGTTGGACACACAAGACCTTTCTGATACACAAACTCCAGCTGTTTCTGGGCTGGAACATGCTGAAAAGCACACAGCGACACAAGGCTGAAGAAAGGATGACCCATATAGTCGGCTGCAGGTGGCAGAGAAATTGAGAGAGCACAGCTAACCACATTTCAGCTTTGAGTGGACTTTGGGGCAACCCTGAATTAGCAGCAGGGTTTGCTCCCCACCCACTGACAGAGCCCGGGTTTCAGCTGCCAGGAGGGATGGAGAAAGCCCAAGTTCCCTTTTCTGCTGGTGTTGAGAGCATTATTAAGAAGTCTGCTTTTTTTTTTTCCTGAATAAGGAGAATTCTCCTTTGCTACTGCTACAGAAAGCCTGGCATGGAGTAAGGCCAGTTCATATTATATCATGAAAACACCCCAATTTACCATAAGGGCAAAGTGAGTAATACCCCAGAGGGTCACAGAACAAGACCAGAGCTTCCCCTGCAAGAACCACACATGCTTCTGCTCTCCTGATCTAGCAGAGCTTGGCTCCCCCAGCCAGAAGGGCCAAGGGTGCTTGCAAGTGCCATGGAGCAGCAGCGAGATCTCAGCTGCATCCCTCTCCTCCCTTAAAGACAACCTCTGATCCAGCCTCTAATTTTAACCACCAGCTCCACAAACTTGCCACTGGGTCTCCTTTCTTTAGCACCACAAACTCCATCTTCAAGTACAGCAACATCAACCTACCATCGAGAACTGTCCCAAACATAACTGAACCTTTTGCACTGGAGTGATAAAAGACAAAATCCAGCCTTCTAGCAAAAAATGGTTTAATGCTGCCACTACTGACAACAGGGAATGCTGCTTGCTCTTTCAAGGCTTTCTCAGCCCATCCATGCCAGCAAGGGTAGGAACTTCTTTTAGTCCAAGTCAGCAAATGTGACTCACAGCAGAGGCAGGAAGCCATGCTGCTGATTTTTTCATTTAAAATAAAACCGAACCCTCATTACTTTCTGAAACAGAATGACACAGGTAGCCAATGTTCAAAAATGAAAAATAAAAATGAAGCTCATCTTTCTTGCCAGAAACATCATCTGCTGTGCATCTCCTGCGCTCTGCAGGAGGCACCTAGCAATGGCTGCTTGAATCCTGACCTCCACCTGGAAGACTCTCTTGATCCTTCTTAGAACACTAAAGAGGTTGGGCGAAGGATGCTGAGGTTATGGAGGGACTTCTGACAAATCTCCGAGGACACTCATTCCTGTGCTGGCTGTCAGTTCCTCCTGCAGAAACCGAAGATTCCACGTAACCTGCCCTGCACAGAGCCTGCTCCCGCCTCGTTGTCCCCAGATCTCCCAGACAACCAGCAACCCCTTTCCTGGACTCCCCCGCCTGCTCCTCCTCCAGCAGGCTCAGCACTGCTGGGAAAAAGGATTAAAGAAAGCCAGGCTTCGTGCAATTCATCTGCAGTCGCAGGGAGTGGCTGACGAGGCAGAGGAAGCCAGAAGAGCTCTGCCAGCCCAGAAGGGATGGGCAGGAATAGCTGAGCGGGCTGGCTGGAAAAGGGACACGCAGGGTAACTCGCATCTACGCCAAAAGCTGGCACTGATATAAAATGGGGGCATAACCACGAAAGGTGCCCCCAGCAAACACAGCCCAGAGGTGCTGCTTGCTGATGCATTCTTGCTCTGCACTGGCAAAGGATGAGGGAAGAAAATAGGGATTAAAGGTGTTTTTTAACCTTCCCATGGCAAATAGCTTTACCTGTTCATCTGGCTATGTCTCTCACAAGCAGATGACCAAAACCTGCAGACTCGGGGTACTGTCCATTGGGCTTCACACTGCACAGGACCTGCCTGTGACAAGCGTGCAGGCAGTGAGAGGCAGTGACAGGCAGAGCAGACCCCCACAGCAGCCCACCTTCCTGAGAGCAGCTGCTCACACCCCTCCACTGCCCACAGCACAGGTTCCCTTTAGGAACCTTGTCCTCTGGCCCTGTTGTCCCTGAGGGTCTTGCTGGAGCCAAAGGTTGCCACCTTTGGTTGCCGCTCTTTGCTAACCTGCCCAGCTGACCACTGGTCCATCTGCTCCCCCTAGGACTGCTGTGTCCTCTGCACCACCCCAAAAGCCCTGCTCTCTGCCCAGCAGGACAGAACTAAACCTCCTGCCTCCAAGGACAATGTCCTCCCTGGATATTGGCATTACAGCCCTGCTGCTAGGAGGAAAAATCCAGCACAAATGCCTCATTTTCCTCTCCTGTGCTGGCAGAAGGATGGACTTCAGAAAAATAACTTTTGCTTCTGCATTTTCTGTAATCCACATGAAGATAGATCCAGTGATCTCTATCTTATTACTTATTGGTAACTGCCACAATTCAGTGTGAAATGGCACCTCACTGGGAATAAAAATGCTAACCACATCACACAAAGGACAAGACAGCGTAAGGCCCATACAAGATCCTTCCCAAGGCATTTGTGCCAGCCAGAACAAGCAGGCTCCTGCGTGTGCCAGCACTGGTGGGGGACGATGCTCTCCTTCTCCCCGGGGGAGTGCTGGGGGTGGCACCACCCCAGCCCTATTAGTCACACGATGACAGAGTCTGGTAGTGCAGAACTTGTGCCTGCAAAGGCAAGAAAATGCACAAACATGAGCCTGGAAAGACAAAGCCGTGAATGCAGTCAACTCCTTTTACCTTTTGGAACCTGCTGTGTCTGAAACATTAGTAAAGAGGGAGAACAACTCGAACCGTGCAAATCAGAAGGCACCCCAGACCTGCGCTATAGCTTTAAAAGCACCGGTAGCATTTTCCCTGCTGATATGGCAAGCAGGAATAGAGGGCTGAACCCCTTAGATAAGGAATGCCTCTCTCCCATATCAAGTTTCAGCTGCTCCTTCCTCTCCAGCCAACACTTCCAATTTCCATCCAACATTCACCCCGTGTTTGTGAGCACCAGGGCAAAAACAAGGCACATGTAAAAACCCAAAGTAAAGAGGATTCGCCATCAAAACACCTCCAGGAAACAGCCTCTGCAGCTCATAAATGCTAACAAGAAAAACCAGGCCTGAAGCACATACGAAGACCACACAGCCGAGGTCACCATGCTCCCTGTCATGTGCAGGCACAGAGCCTCGCCTCCAGGAACAAAGAGATAAATAAAGAAATTTCTGTTCAGCACCTAGAAGAGGGGATGCAGATGACTGCCAGGAAGGACAGGAGATAGAATCCCAGAGAAGCAAGCTGCAGAGCCACTGGAATGGTGGCAGCGTGGCGTTAGGGCGGGGTGGTTTCGCCCTTAAGCTCAAGTGTGAAGCAGAGGTCCGACAGCTGCTGTGCTGGCCATGGCTGATGGGGGATAGAGTGGGCACAGAGCATCAGATCCTGTGGGCACACATCCGTGGCTGTCACTGCCCCTCCAGGGGCCAAGACCCCTCCCCAGGGCATGGAATAGGGAGATGTGCTGGCTCTGGGAGGGTGATGGCTCCGATATCCCGGCCCACTGTGCGCTTCCTCCCACGAGAGACCGAGCCGGGGGCAGTGTCACGTTCTGCAAGCAGTGATCCCACTCACGAGGGGTCTGTTCATCCCCTGCTCGCCCCCAAGCACCGCCACACCTGTGCCCTGGCGCTGGCTGTGCACACACTCCCACTCACCCACGAAGGACGTGAGCCCTCCGGGAGCATCCCCTGCGCATCCCTACTGCTGCCCAGGGCACTGCTGCCGCCCGCGTTCCTGCACGCACATCCCGTGTCCCACATACATTTACACACACACACGAGTGCGCGCCACCCCACGCTGTACACGCAGGACGCTGCCGCCCCCAGGCGCGCACACGCTGCCCACAGCCCGGCACCGGCGCCGCGCGCCACGCCCGCGCCCCGTGTCACGCCTCCACCGGGCGCCCACGCGGGCCGTGCCCCCGGGACACTCGCGCCCGCCGCCCCGCCCGCGCGCCCCGCCGCGCGCGGCCCCACCTGCTCTCCGCGTGCCCCGCGTGGGGCCCGATCTCCATCCCGGGCGCGCGCGCGGCCCCGCCGCCGCCACCGCTGCCACCGCGACGTCGTCACGCGGGAGGGGCGAGCGCCCGCCCCGCCCCGCCGCGCCCACGGACTACAGCTCCCGGCGCGCACCGCGCCCCCCCTGCGCACCCGGCGTCGCGGCGGACTACAGCTCCCGGCGTTCACCGCGGCGTTCGGGCGCCATGATGGGCGGTTCGCTGCAGCCTACCCGGCCTGGAGCTTTCGGTGTCCCCCCGACTTCAAAGCGCTGGTAAAAAACCACAATGATGGCTGAGATAACTCTCACCAAATCCTGTCTTGGACGTGATGAGGAAAATGCGATGGCAAGGGGAAAAAAAACAAACAACGTGTCCCTGAGGGACGGCTCATGCACGGATCACACCTGCAGAGACAGAAACGGAAAGAGGGTTCTGTTCTACCGCCCACTGTGAGGAGGATGTCAAAAATACAGCAGAAATGCAGTGAAGTGAAACTTCAAAAAGGAAAAAGTGATGCTGCAGTCTTTCGACTGAGAATAGTCAATGACAAATTATTGGAGATGAAACCTAGATACGTCTCTGGAGTCGTCTGACACCTCAGAAACCAAAGCCAGGCATTTGCACAATGGAAATTCCCTATAACTGTTATTTGGATTGATAACTATATGCTGCATACATGAAAAAACACCCCTTGACCTGACTTTTCTATGTGGTTTATTTTACCAGTACAGTACTTCTGCAGCACATGGGGTACATGGTTCTATACTGCTGTTCTTGATAACAACAACAGTAATGTATTTTTCAGAAGGTGCTTAATGAAGAGACAAGGACTGCTCATGCCTCGTAATTGTATACAAGTGTGGAACAACTTAAATCCAGTCATCAGGAAGAAATTTCCTTTCATAGAGCCTCCTGCACTGATTAAAAACACTGCCTGTACATGGCATGATAGGTCTCAGGGCTTCAGACTGTGTTGACTCTCACAGTAAACATATTGTAGGAAATCAAATCATCCGGACTATTGCCATTGTTAGATGATAATGTCTGGTGAAATGGAGCATGAAGATAAAGCTAACAGATCTAATTTAGCTCCTCCATCAGGAATTACAAGATTCTTCTAGCTCCACAAGTTAGAAATAGTCTGGATATTGCTCAGCAGTGACTTTTTAAAATTCTTCAGGAAAAAAAAACTTCATTTCCCCTGCTTCATTATGTTGTTTTGCATATGTTACTTATAGTCATTGTTTACTTAACTATTGTCAATGCCCACATCAATTTATATGCCCACATATAAAAAACCATCAGTAAAAAGCTTGTGGTCACACACAGATGTGAGCTTCTGGGTCTGCACTGAGGTTAAACTGGACATTAATCCTCCAGTGTAAAATTTAAGAAGTGCCAATAGAAGTCAACAACTGTATGTTATATATATATCTATAAATATGAGATCAAAGTAGGTTTGATATTCCACAGCTCACCACATTCAGCTTGGACTAGACAGTCCCCTCTGGCTTTAAATCTTTGAGTACACTTAGCATTTGATCCTTTGGGTGTTGTTTCTGCTTGGTAATTTTAACACTTCATCCCAGGAATTTCTACATGTTCAGCACAGGTAATCTACTCTGCAATTCCTCCACAATTCCTCTGCAACTCCTCCTACTGAAACATCAGGGGTTACTGAGCAGACAAGCCATGAGGTCTTATTTTTGTGACGAGACAACTGGTCCTCCGGAAAAGTGTGGGAAAAGCCCAGGAAAGAACCAGCCCCAAAATTTACTACAGCCTGTGGGTGTTTTAGACACACTCAGCACAACTGAGTCATTCTGGACTTTATATGGAGTTAAAATATTGGTTCTTTGTAGCTCTCAGTGCCACATGGAATCTTTGTCACTTGGCTGGATGCTGAGAGCCACATAGCAAACCAAGAGCTGATGTTTGCATGGTTGCCTTTGTGATCCCCAGCCATTTTGAACACAGAAAGAAAACACTCTTCAGGATCACAACTTGTGCCTGGTTTTCTGTTGTGCTGAGCAGCAGACAGCTGGCGTCCTGTTTGTATAATAAACACAACTCATGGATGTGTTTATTATGTAAAATCTGGATTTTGTCTGATTTCCACTTGTCACGAGGACAGGTAGCATCTGCCACCCTTGCAGTTCATGTGTTTGTTTGGGGTAAACAGACCATTTATTTATTAATGTGACGCAGTCCCCAGATGGAACTCGACCCTACAGCCTCGTGGGAAGTTGACATAATGCTTTTTTAAAAATACATCTTTTCACACCTCTATTTTTAGTAGCTCTTGGTAATCTGGCAATAGCATATTTGCTTTAGAAATGTAGCCTGATTAGAAGAACTTCCTACTCATCATCAATCACTTGTCATCTCATCTCACCTGGGGGAAAATGTTATCAAAAGTTTTCAAATCTGTGGGTCCAAAATTCCACATCTGAACTTCTGCTGCCCACGGAGAACACAGAAAAGAAAACAGAGTGGAACTGTCAGCCTCCGGCACTGTGGTCACGAGTTTCTCCTGCCTGAAGGGAAAATCTCTCACTAGCTAAAGGTGTCCTGTGACAGTAACCGAGCCATTCTCTTCTAGACAGTAGGAAGCAGCAAGAGGAACATCCAGAAATACATTTTTTGCCTTATTTAAAAAGAAATGGATAAAGAGTGTAAATGGAGAGAGCAAGGCCTCGTCAACAGTACAGGACACAACTGAGGATAGAAAGCCTCAACTCACTCCTCTTATTCTTGTCTTTCACAGTAACACTCCTAGAAAGATCTCCCGTTCTTAAGGCCTGCACAGTATTTCAGTGCAGGTAGCTCCTGGCACAGCAGGACAGAGCTGTGACAGGGATTACACACACCGGAGCTCGTTGTGTGTCAGGTACTCAGGATATTGCACTTGGCACAGAGTGTTTATTTTAGCAAATGTACATATGGAATATCTGGGCAATTAAAGAAACATGGTAGTGTTCACGCTGGAAGGAGGTGTGTGCAAGGTCAGGTACGGAAATAATCATCCCTACACAAGGGCATTTGCAGTACAGTCCCTGCAGTCTCGTATGGAGCTCCCCCTCGGGAGGCAAGCAGGCAGACCCTAAAACAAGCTATCCTTTGGTCAAGGGGAAGGAAGGCACCTTTAGGATGGCAGCCTCAGCACAGCTCCCGTAGAAAACACAGGGAGATGTGGACAGTAACACCAGGTGACCGTTGTGAGCAGGGGAAAGGGATGTGGGCTTTCCTATCAGCATTTACTGCCTGGCTTCTGAAGGAAGTTTGTCCTTTATGATCACCTTGTCAGTCCATCTGCTCATTCCTTTTCTGCCTCTGGAGCTCAGTGACAATTTCAACCAACCAGGAGCAAGATGCAGAGACTCCAGAGATAATCACTATCCCTTAATTCTAACAGAGTATCAAGTGAAGAAAGTGTTGTTGTGTAAAAAAAGCCCTGTTACATGTAACTTGTTTAGCAGCAGCCAGCTGCCCACTGGGCACCTGTGTACTGCTGACCCACCAATACCCACAGCTCCAAAGAATGCAAATATACAGGGAGGAGGGAAAGGTTTTGCTAGAGTCCATGTTTCAAAAAACAATTTCTCAGTCATGTGATTCTGACCAAAAACTGGCGAAGATAACAACTCTGAAAAAAACCAAAGGAGAACAAAGTCTCTATGGACACACTGTTCTGGGTTTAAGTAGTAATTTTAAGCTTTACAGGGTATTTTGAAATAGGAACCTAGTTTGAACTCTGCTGTTTGACATTTGAAAACATAATTCTGCTCAAAACCACTCCGCATTGGTGTTTTTGTTCACGGAACAGATTATTTCTCTCAGTTGCACAAGGGTCACAGGCAAGGGTATCTCATAGTCAGCTTCTCAGCTGAACACCCTTTCCTACTCTGCAACATAGAATGGTTGAGTTGGAGGGGTCATTTAGAGGTCATGTGGTCCAACCCTCCTGCCATGAGCAGGGACATTTTCAACTAGATCAGGCTGCTCAGAGCCCTATCCAACCTGACCTTGAATGTTTCCAAGGATAGGGCATCCACCACCCCCCTGGGTAATCTGTGCCAGTGTTCTATCACCCTCATTGTAAAAAACCCCTTCCTTATATCCCGTCTAAATCGACCCTCTTTCGATTTAAAGCCAACACCTCTTGTCCTGTTGCAACAAACGCTGCTGAAAAAATCTGTCCCCATCTTTCTTAGAGGCCCCTTCAAGTACTGGAAGCCTGTAATGAGACCTCCCGGAGCCTTCTCTTCTCTTTGGCTTCCCCAAATCTCTCAGCCTGTCTTCACAGAAAAGGCGCTCCATGCTTCCAATCACCTCCGTGGCCCCTCTCAGCACCCATCAGCTCTGCAGCCAGCCCAGGATTCCGTGCCCTACGGCACAACTGCCCCGTCCCCCAGCCTCCTGCACCCTGCCCGCAGCTCTGCTTCCCAGCGCCCCCCGCCACTCCCCGGGCCAGGCCGATGTGCCACTCATTCCTCCCAAGGACACTGTTCCTGGAGAAGCCGCTTCTGGAAGCGGCCGCCAGCACCCAGCGGGTCCCCGCGGCCCCGCCATCGCCCCCCGCCATCGCCCCCCGCCATCGCCCCCCGCCACCGCCCCCCGCCATCGCCCCCCGCCATCGCCCCCCGCCATCGCCCCCCGCCATCGCCCCCCGCCATCGCCCCCCGCCATCGCCCCCCGCCATCGCCCCCCGCCATCGCCCCCCGCCCGCTGTACCTGCTCCTCCCGGCCGCCAGGAGGCGCGGTGCCAGACGGGCGCTGCGCCGCTCCCGGCGCGGGCGTCGGTGCCCTGGGCTGGGCGGAGCTGCTGCTCATGCGCGGGCCCGGCTGGGGGCGGTCCGGTCTGAGGGAGGGCGGCCATGAACGCGTTCGGGGCTGCGGCACCGCTCTCGGGCTCCTCGGCCGCGGCGGGGGCCCGGCACGGCGGCGGCGAGAGCCTGGAGAAGATCGACATGTCCCTGGGTGAGGAGCGGGGCTGGGGCGGTCGCTGTGGCCGACAGGGCGGGGGGCTCGGGCTGACGGGGGCGGGGGAGGGGCGGAAGGAACCAACGGGGCTGAGCCGGGCACCGGCGCGGGCGGAACCAACGAGGGCGGGGGGGTGGGGAGGGGAAAGGACGGGACCCTCCCACAGCGACGGCGCAGGAAGGACGAGGGTGGCGCCGGGGGCTGGGCACGGGGGCGAGTCCCGGGCGTGTCACCGGGAGCAGCGGGAATCCGGGGATCGCGATCCTTGGCGGGGAAGAGCCGGGGCCCCTTTGTGTCGCTTGGTGGTCTGAGCAGGCCGCAGACAGGGGCACTGCCTCCTTTTGGCCCTGTGAGGCCCTCAGCACTCGGGCCTTAGCCTGGGTGACCCTCGAGGAGCGTCCCAGGGCCTCGCCTGGCGCTCATAACTACAGAGATGGGTTTGGTGGTCTCTCAGCAGGCCTGGCATTTTTATTCTTCTCAGGTTTGGAAGTCGGCAGTGGCAAGTCCCCCGTCTAACCTCTTTGCAGTATAAGACCAGGCACACCAAGCATGACATCACCTCTACCACGTAGTTTCCTGTGACAAGCTGCCCCATTTTTCCCCTGCCCTCCTATTGCGGGGTGTGTGTGTTAGGAAGTTGCACAGACTCATTACAAACCTGCAGAGCTGTGTGTCTCCAGCGTGTCCAAGAAACTGACATCCACACTGTAGATACTTCAGTGAGGTATCTCAGAGAAGTTCTGTTCTGGTGCTGTGTACTGAGTCCCCTTAACAGTCAAGGATAATTTGATGTGTTCGTGGACTGCATCTTCCAGTTTACTTCTATTAAAAAAAAAGAAAAAGTTGGTTTTGTACACTCCAGGACTGCTCTGTGGTACTACCAGAGCATGATAGATTGGTGCTATCAAGAGACGTTGTTCAAAAAGCAGAATCAATGTGTGAACTGATATTATTAATGGTGGACTTGGCTTCTTTGTGGGCTACTGTAAAATAGGAGGATTTGTACAATTTCAGTAATTAATTCAGTGGAGTTCTTTGTTTGGGCAGTGGAGGTAACTTGTGAAATGATGTTTAGAGTTTGTCTGAATGTAGAGTAATGCTACAGCATTCATTGAAAAACTAAATCTGGTTTTTACCCATTGCAGACAGTCTGTGTTTTCAGGGTTGCTAATAGAGTTATTGATCCTGTTTGTTGTACTTTCACATATTGTAATGTTTCCTGGATGAGTCAAGTTTTCAGTCAGTCATTGCTACATGTCCTGGCCATTAATTAATAACTGATTGCAAAGGACTGTTGTAGTGTCATGAGGATGTTGTTTTAAAGTGCTGGTGTGAAGTGGCTGTGTCCCTCAGCTTCTTTGGGTGTATGAGAATGTTTTCACCCCAGCTGCTGTCTGTGTCAGGTATAACCAGAGAGAAGATGCAGTCCCACATCAGAGTGTGTTATCAAAGAAATTGACATGATCTTAATCTAGGAAACTTAAGATTGAGATCATGATGTTGAGTAAATTCTCCTATAGTTAAGATTAAACCATGTTTTGATTGTGTTATGTGCAGATGAGCTCCCAGTTTGATACTGTTCCCTGAGAACTCTGCTGTTCCAGCTGTAATTGTGGTCTCTGGTCACAAGATAGAAGACTGTTTCAGTGTGTCTCCTCTAACAAATGCATGAAGTCCCAAATGTCCTTCATTTACCCAAATAAGAGAATAGCTGAAACTTAAGTCCTTTTGTTTAAAAAGTTGTGACCTTGTGTGCAGCAACTTGCAAAAATTGGATTTAAGACGAAGCAGATGAACTGTGAAGCGTGAATTCATGTTAGAAGTGGCTTTGGTTTCCTTTGTGTATAAAAGGCTAGTTTGGAATCCTTGTTCCAGGGCCAACCCCTTTGGTAACGAAGATTCAGTAGAGATCAAACCCTGAGTGAACTGTATCAGTATTCTTGTCCTAGTAGATTTTTGCAGCAAAATGAATTAATTTTCTCTTAGCTTTGCTTTGACAGTGTGCAAACCATTGGATAACAGTGTTGTGATTTTGGTGGTTTGGTTTTTTATGCTGTTCTCTCTGTTCTACCACTTATGAGTCCATTTGAACTCAGCCACAAACACAGTAACCGATTTCCATCTTTCCTTGACTGAAAAAAGACTGTCCACGTATTTGGGGAGGCTACCTATTGAAACATGACATTTTTTATCTGTTGTACTCTCATGATAAAGATGCAGTAAACACAGTTTAAGAGTTTCCTTTAAGATGTTCTTGTAAAGAAGCTGACAGTCAGATAAAAGCTGCCACACCTCTTGCTTTACTCTTCTCTCCTGAGCTGGCTACCAGGTCATTGAAGGAAATCAAACTGGTGTAGCATAATTTACCCTGGAACCTGCTGTTCACTTTTCATCAGCTTGTTTCTTACACATATTTTTGAACTGATTAATAACTTGTCTGAGATTGTTTCCCTGGATTATAGATAAGGTGATTGCTTTGGATTGTAGATTCTTGGGGAGAGATGTCTTGCTTTTTTCCCCATCAGTCCTGGTGAACATCTGAAGATAACTGATGGCCTGAGTTGTCTCTGTGTGATCTTTTTTAAGTAGCTTAGGATGAAAGAACTAAGGCTGGAATTGATGTTTTATCTGAATTCTTCAAAGTCTGGGCATGAGATTGGATTTTCTTTAACAGTGTACAAAAACTAATGGAGTCATTCAAATTAAAATTTAATGCTGGGCTGAATGCCATGATCTTACATGTGTCTTGCATTTTCTGGATATATGCAGCTGCTTCCCTTTTGCTGGGGCATTGTATTATAAAGTTCTATAAGACTTAACAGGGACTGGATGTTTATAGTGCTAATGTTTCTGGAACCTTAACTTGTATGTACTGCCTTTGCAGGATTGATTGGTCTGTCTCCTGTGACTCCAGGCTGTTTGTAGTTTTTATTCAGGATGTTAAACTTTATACAGTATGTCAGTTTTTCCTTTTTCTTCTTGTAGATGATATAATCAAGCTGAACAAGAAAGAAGAGAGAAAGCAATATTCTCCCAAAATAAAAAGAGGGCTTCAGCAGAATCGAGCTCAACAGTTCAGTTCACCAGGCTCCAAGTGGGGAATCCAACAGCAGAAAGGTGTGTGCCAAACGTAACACAGATTCCACATTATCCTTTTTTGAGCTGAAAAGTAGCATAATGCAATGTGTGGATTGACATGGTCGGTTCACGTGTCTTTCAAACAGTGTCTTTTGATTATAATTCAGGGGTATTTTTAATCTCTTTATACTTGATTTTGTTTCTGATTCAGTGTGAGAAAGTAATTGACGTGTTTGGCCACCAGGGAGTTTAGATGCTTGAGGGACCATCTTTGAGTCAAGAATGAATTGACTTGCCTTCTGGTTCTTCAATTTGATTTTAATTTTGGAAATTGTGGTGATACCTTGCCCTTTCTCAGAGATGGATGGAACAAATGCTTATGCCAAAGCCTGTGTATTGGGAGATGTGGAGGCCTTGCCAGAGCTCAGAGCTTTGTGCAAAAGAAAAGAATATTTGCTGGTTAGAATTCTCTTTTATAGGCCTCCCCAAAGTATCTGTTACTGCAGGCTGTGGTCCTGGCTCAGGAACATTTAAATGGATAGTGCAGAGTGTGAGTTGGCTTTTCTTGGTAAGAGCTTGAGATGCAAAGGAAGTACTGTTTCAGCCTTCTTAAGCCAGTGTTTTTACAGTGGAATACGGAAATGGGAAGCCAGTGTTTTTACTGTGGAATACAGAAAGGAGAAGAAGTCATATAGGCAGGGAGTGAGGAGAGGAAAAGCGTGCAATAGCAGCTTTGCTTTAGGTTCCCCTGAGTAACTCAGTTTTTTTGATAAACAGGAGACGTTTTACAATTATTCCCAGGCTTTAATTCAGTACATGCATGGCTCCTGCTTGAAGTGCAGACTGGTTTTGCTTGCAGTTGGTTTTGAAAAGTATCTGTTTAGTACAGGATGATCAAAATATGGAAGAATACTGTCTGATAAGAAAGCTTACCACCTCAGTGTGAGGTAATTAGGTGTTTAGGTTAATACATGTAATTTCTTGTTTAGTAGCATTCCTTTAAAACAAAGACACATCTGTCTGGTGTGCTCACAATGATCCCTGTATTATCTTCGTCTTGCTTAGTGTTTGTTGTAGCAGCAGCTCCTCCTTTGTGTCTTAGACACAAATGTCTTTAGGGATCAGTGGAATGTTGTGTTACTCAGGGCTCAGAGGAGTTTTGGTTTCTATGCAGGCCCTCACAACTGGGTTACTTGTACATCTCTAATAAATTGGTGACAGGGCTGGAAAAAAATTTACATCTCTCAGCCCAAGTGTGTGAATATTTGTGTGGGTGAAGAGTAAGTGAATTTAAGTTGTAGATTATCAAACATGTAGGCTCTGTTTATAACTGAAATTGTTTATCATCAAAAGAGCACAAAAGAAACAAGTCTTAGGATTTAGAAATTTAGGAGAAACTTGATCTGTAAACATGAAACTCTAAATACTCCTGGTTTGGGCAGTTATCTTTCTCTGCTGGATCCTTACCAGCTTGCCTGCTTGTGTTCTAGGAAAAAGCAAACAATTTCTTTAGAAAATTTCCAGCTTCACGATGTCTTGAAACATTGGAAATAGTTTCAACTGCTCCTTCCTATATAGCTTGGCATATTTTCTCCCATTGAAAACAAATCTCTTACCTTGTTTTTGAGGAGAAGGTGTCATTAAATAGTTGTGAGCATTCTGGTTATTAGTAGAGTATAGGTGGATTTGTTGCTACTCTGTTGCTGTTGAATTTGCTCTGTTAAGTAGCAAATCCTCTGTGGACAACTGCAGAAACCACAGATGATCAACAGTGTTCAGTTCCTTGTGGTTTTAGAAGTGGCTGCCAAACTTTCTGGAAAGAAGCGAGGACCTTGAGCTGGGATTCTATTCAGCTTTTGGTGGTAAAAACAGAGAGATGACCATTGTTCATTTAAATAAAAGTTGTCCTTGGTGATACACAGAATGCAACTGCACAAAGCCCTGTGCAGCCTCAGCCAACTTGGAGGTTTTCATTTATCTGAGCAGGGGTTGGTTTAGAGAGCTCATGAGGTCCCTTTCAGCCTAAGCAATCCTGTTTCTCAGCTTTTCTCTTGGAAGAGCATTTGCTAACCAGACACAAAATGTGTGTACACAGCAGTTCTCCATGGCAAATTGATCTGAGCTAGGTTCTGACCAGTGGCTCATGGCTCCTGTTTCATTGAGGAAGCACAGATTTATTATCAATGCTGTTAAGTCAAATATGTTAATACTAACTGTGTCTGTTGCTGGAGAGCTGACTCTTCAGTCTTAAATTTGTTTTGCAGTCTGAGGTTCTAGAGGGAAGGGTGCTTGGAGACAAAACTGGGGCATGGTCTGTATTCATAGCATGAATCTAAATGACTCCAGACAGGGTTAATCAAACCCTGCTAACTGGAGATACTACAGACCTCAGGCTTAGAAGCCTTTTATATTCAAAAGCTGCTTTCAGTCCTCCGTTTGGCTGCACTGCCATGCAGACTTCTAATTGAAAACACTTCAAATGTGATATAATTCATGTGCTGTTTAATGTGCTTTTGTGGGCCAATTGCTATGTTCTTTCCTCCTAAGTCATGTCTTGGGAGTCACTGATTTAAATAAATAATCTTTGAAGCTGTCTTGTTTTTTTTTTTACTTTTAAATTTAGCAGGTAATTAGAAGTGTGCTGAGTGGGTAGGAAGCTGAGGGACTGGTTTGGTTTTATGTTGTTTTGATGAAGTTCCATTTCAGAGTATTTTGGTATTTTTCTGTGCTAGAAGAATCTTAAGTTCTCCTGCAGACGTGTCAAATCAGAAATTTTCAACAGAAAATAATGCAATGAACTAGAGCAAAACTGTGCTCTGTATGAGAAGCTGATCATTGCTGTACTGGGGCTTGGGCCAAACCTGCTAAATAATTGAGTGACCAAATTGTCTTCAAGTGTAGTGGTGTCCTCTGCCCTAAGGCTTGAAGTGTGCAGCCAAATAACTTGTGCTGCCTGTAAGGCATCTGAAAGCATTGATCTTTTTCTTTCAGGAGGAATTGTTGAGCTTTCTGTGCTTATTGCAGGTTATGGTAAGAATCGTTTGGGGCGCAGAAAGAAGATAGCAGGGAAGAAGCGTTCTTATGGAGTTATAACTGGCCTGGCAGCCAAGAAAGCTGTGGGTTCACGCAAAGGAATCAGTCCTCTGAACAGGCAGCCACTGAGTGAGAAGGTAATTTATGCAACCCTGGTGATTCCTGTCAGAAGAGGTTAAAAAATGAAACACGAGTGCTTCAGAAGAGTGCTACTGAAATACAAAGTGGATACAAATGGTGCAAGCTGTTATCAAACTGGGAATGTGTTACCTGAGTTCTTGTTTGTTTTGAGTGGGCTGGATCATGCCTAAGTGTGAAAATAGTTTCTAACACTTCATTGGGTTGCAAGTCATGAGAGTTGAAGTACAGAAGTATATTCCCTCTATATGGAGGGAGTTACTGTATTTTTACAGGGGAAATTGGTTTTCTTACAGACCAGTGATTCAGCCAACCTGCAGGTGCTAAGCATGTGCTGTTACAAAAAATGAAAGTTTTTGCAGAATACTAAACTCCATCAGTAGGCTCCCTTCTCTGTGCTGCTCCAGTGCATTGTTGCCTGCTTCATCTCATTCAGTATTGTAGAATGGGGATTGTCTTTGGATTTATGAAGAGGACTAATTTTAAGACATGTGAAGCATGGTTTTTTTCAGTTTAGGGAGATACGGTAATGAAAAAAATTACTGCTAAGGTCTGCTGCTTTTTGTTTTCTCCCGAGGATGCAGAGAATACAGAATTCATGAAATTGTAGAAGGTATTTTCAAATTACACTAGATTGTGAGAGGTAGGCAAACCCAAGTGTATTCTAATCACCGTTTGTAAATGGAAACTGAAAGAAAAATGTTTGTGATGTGTACAGTATACATTATGCTGTATATGTTTATTTTTTTTAAGAATGCACAGCGGAATTACCAGGTCTTGAAAAGGAAAACAAACCTGCAGAGACAGTCTGAAATACAGAGAAAACAAGCTTCTGTCCTCAGGAGGCCTACCCTGCTAAACAGGAGGTAAAATACCAAGTCTGCTTTCTGAACACTACCTGGCAACTTTCCATAGTGATCTTGTTTGACAGGGCTGAGGCTAAGAGAAGACAGGAGGTACAGTATGGGCAAGACCCCCTCATATGTGAGGTTCTACAAATGTGGAAACCAAGTATGTGGCAAACATGGTTTCCATGCAAAGCCAGATGTTTGTTATGATGTAGGGCACTCAGGAAGTGCCTCTGTTTGTGAGCACCTGGTATTCTGCCTTCAGTTAAATTACAGGCAGCCAATATTTGAGCATCCTGATCTTGTGGAAGGTGTCTGTGCCCATGACAGGGGGGTTGAATCTGGGGCATCTTTAAGGTTCTTTCCAACCCAAACCATGCTGTGTTTTATGATTCTATGTGGAAATGGCCGCTGGGGATTTTGATAGCTCAGAAGCATCAGCCATGGTTAGGGAACTTTCTAAACACTTTTGTGGAAGCTGGTGCCATCTGCAGCTTCAGGGAAGCCATTGCATGTTTTATTTGTGCTGGAATTAACACGTTATAAACTGCAACTGAAATGGTCTTTATGATGAAAGGTTTGACTATGTGACTATATCATGAAAACTGTAAGCAAACTTCCTTTATATGTGTTTTTTTTTTTTTTTTTTTTTCATCTGACCAGCAATGTTTAAAGTACTGGAGGATACTGAGCAAAGGGAAAAGCAGAAATAATGACCATATTGTCCTGTGATGTGTGATCATTAGGCTTCTATATACCAGCAGTGATTTCTGCATTTATGAGTAATGTGTTTCATTCCTAGTGGATGAGGAGCTTATCCCAACTGAAGCATTCAGCCTCAAAGAGGCAGCAATACTGATGTCTTTATGGATGTTTTGGGCACTTTTTTGACTTTCATAATTGTCTCTCTAAGGTGTTCCCTGTGGAGCCTCTTATAACTATATTTTTTAATAAATATTACAGGAATAACATGCCATCTGCTTTTGTCAGAATTGGAAACAAACTAAATCAGCAGAAAGATACTCGTCAAGCAACTTTCCTGTTTAGAAGGGGCCTGAAGGTAATACAAATTTTCAAAAGAACAAGGCTGTTGGGCCACAGGTTCTAAGCTAACTTGTAACACTGATAGTAATGAATCAACTTCAAATATCAGATCTGAGTAGAAACTTCAGATGCACTGGAAAATAGCTACAGGTTCTTCTAGGGAAGTGCACTCGTTCTCTTTAGTTACTGTAATCCATTGAGTCTGGCTTCACAATCCAGTGTAATTGAGCAATTCTGAGGGGCATGGAACTTGTCAGTATTTGAGAGTAGTCGCAAGAGATTAATTTTTCCTTTTAGAAGTTGATGTCAAAAAGCATTGTTGAGCTTTCAGAAGTTGCCTTCAGGTGAATAATAGAGCAGAAACACATTTTATAATTTGATTATGGTTTGGTTTGCTTTTTTAGTTATTTTTGGGTTATTTATTTCAGTTATTTTAGTTACTTAAGAAATTTTTAGTTATTTTTAGTAGAATGGAAAGATTGGAGAGTGCACGGCAAATGAAAAGTGGTGGTTTTGGGTTTTATTTGTGCCCTCATTCTACATCTGCCATTATTGTGACTGTAAGTAGCTGTTGTCTTCCTTCCAGATGGATTGCAAAATTACAGACAGGATCAGGAACTAGACAGACTTTTCTTGCTAGGGTAGTAACATTTTGATGTGTACTCCAAAATGTTGCCATTGCTCTGTTGGCAGTTTTGTTTAAATCATTTTTTGTTCTTAAAGTAATTTCTTTGAAATGTCTTACCAAGGTAATAGGGCTCTTATCTTTGAAGTCCCTCTGAAAGTACAACCCTGTTTGTGCAGAGTATACAAACAGCTTTAAACTTCTGGTTTCGAACTTCTGTATTTCCAGCTGCTGCAATAGGAATTGAAAGAGTATTCAAATCTGGTGTCTGTATTGATGTGTTTTCAGGTGCAGGCCCAAGTGCAGTCAGCAGATGATCTTGATAATCAGACAGTAAAGAGAACTCGTCAGTAAGTATCTAATTTAGAAAACTTCAGTTTTATAACACATAAGATTCTCATTTTAGCTCAGACTTCCTGGCTATGATAATAGAGGGGGGGTGGATTTTTTCCCCTCTGGGCACATCAACTAGAGTGACAGTGATCCTCTCCCTATTCTCAGTTATTTCCTTAATTATCTTCTAATTTATCCAGGAGGAGTTGGTTTGCATAAGACATTTGCAGGAATGAGGGGGAAGGTGGTAAGAGGATCAGACTAATCTCTAGCACTCATGAATACTGCATAGACTGGAAGAAAAATTCAAATGTCAGTGTTCTCCTGAGCTGTTGTTGCAATTTTTCTTTTATCTAATATGGATATAAGCCTGTGAAGCAGTTTAGAAATGAAAAAGGCAGAGCCCAATGAGGCCACTTGGCTCTTCCCCCATGTACTCTGCCCATATCGTTCTGTGCCTGCTGGGCTCTTTGCAGGGTGTTTCTTGGGAACACAACGGGCTGAGGAAAGCAGCAGGTGCCACAGAGTGTAGTCTGTCGCCTCTGGAATTTGCTATGTGGGCCATTTTGGCCTCATCTGTGGCAAGGAAACTGAATGTTTTAAAAAAGTGAACTCTTGGGTCAGTGCTGTAGTTCTGGTGTACCTGGACAGTGTGTGGATTTAGTGCTGTCCTGAATAGGTGTAGGTAAGGTAAAAGTACAAGAATCAATAGCCAAGTGTCAATAGCATGAGCTCTTCATACTGGCCAACGTTCCAAAAGCTTGCATATTCTTTGCTAGCTAATATTTTGGACATACCTTTCAAGATAACCCTGACTGAAATCTCTGCACAATTTTTGTAAATGATTTTTGTGTTTTCAAACCAGATGGCGAACTTCTACCACAAGTGGAGGGATCCTGACTGTGTCTATTGACAATCCAGGAGCAATCATAAGCCCAATGTGAGTTTTCAATTAAGTTCTGAAATGTTTGAATATAAGTGAAATTGTTGTTCTGAACCATTTAGTACATTCCTTGCAGGTAGTGTTTCAGGTGACCTCAAAGTCACAGCTTCTTGTGAAGGCTTTTAAGTCTGGCCCCTTTCTGAGTGTTTCTGAGCAGTGTTTGAATAATGTCACAGCTGGATCTCACACATCATCTCCCAGTTAGGAGCTTGATGTGGTGGATAGAGTGGAAAAGTGGTGGGCTAGTAGATTTTCACCTTCTCTGTCCCTTCCAAATCAGGCCATGTCACAGCTGTTTTCCACCTCTATCTGAGTGGAAATGACTGAGCACCTACTTGATGAGTGATGGTAACAGTTCCTCCCTGATTCATAAAATTGCTGCTGGACTTAAAGAGAGCATTGCTGTATTTGTGTTTGAGAAGTTGATGGTACTGTTGTTTATAGGTGATATATTTTAAAAATGTCTTGAGTAGCGTTTCCTTGGTAGCATTTTATAAGTAGGGAGAACTGTACCAATATTTTTTTTTGTATTTATAGGATTAATTAACTGGAAATTACACACTTGTCAGTAGAATTGCAGATAAAAAATTAGATAGTTTGCTGCTGGGACTCTTCCTGTCTGGTAGCAATAGCAAATGGTCTCTTTTTTAGTTCTGCCTGATTACCTTCTTGATTTTGTGCCCTCCAGCCCTTCAGCCAGCCTGGTCAAACGGCTTGATGAAATATTCATACCTCTATCAGCATTAAGGCTTTCTTGCATAAAACACATGTTCATCATGTCCTTTGTAACATTCTTTCACAGTTCCCAGAAATTACGATTAACTCGTAGTCCTGTGCCACCATTTCTGATGAAGAGGGACCAATCTGAAGAGAAGAAGATTCCAAAAGGGGTTCCACTGCAGTTTGATATAAATAGTGTTGGAAAACAGGTAAATGCAATTTTCCTCTCATAACTCTGGAAGTAATTTCAAGACCAATAAAAGCCAGTGAGGCACTTTACTCCTAGACTCGAAAGTGACAGAAAGAGAGAACAACTTCTTGTTGCCACTTCCAGTCTTTCCGCTAACTCACTGTGTAACTTCAAGCAAGTAGGTAAACTCACTGTTCCTGTTTTTCTAGTTCATGCCTTGCATGCCCACATGATTTAAATGGGATTTAAAATGTTGAGTATTTCTAAAAGGCTTCTGGTGTTCCTGCTGTGCTTGAATCAGCAACGGTGAATAATTCAGGGATGAGCTGCTTTCAGCTGTGTGACCTGCCTGGAACCCTGGCAGCTAGATTTATAAGGCAACTTTTGCTCTCCATCTAGGAAAAAAAAATTAAATGTGGTCTTGTAGAGGCTTGAAAGATGAGCAATTTGGCGCAAGTTTCATGAAGACAGGTGATTTGCTGCAGCAGTCTTAATGCTGTCATTGAAGGAAATGTTGCAGGGTGACAGAGTTAGATGCTGTTCTCGTAATCAGCTCCTTAGTGCCAGCTGTAGAAAACTCCATGGAGTCAAGGCACTGATCTGCATTTGTTCCATCCAGGAATAAGAACCATGTCAAAAATAGTCTACTACTATGGTGTCAAATTAATGGAATTTCTGGATTAGACTCCAGCTTGCTGCCTTAGTTGAGTAAACTGGAAAGCATCCTGCATTAAAATGGTGAACTTGTTGCTTTTGCAAAGTTGCAGAGAGTCTGTGTGGGGAAATGTGTACTGAAAGTTCCATTTTTCAGTCTGTCCTCAGTTTAACTTACAGTATTTTGAGTAGACTTTGAGTATTGACATTACGTACCGTGTGCTCTTAATGAATTCTGAAAATGTAAGCTCTTGATGTGTAGTCCAATCTGATTCTTAAATGGTGGTGTGGGAAGTGACAAAAAAATCCAAATGAGGCAACTAAGGAGTCAAGTGATGATACAGACTGAAGAAAAAAGTATTCTGTCTCCATTACTTTGATTAAATTAACCAAACACCTTTAAAGTTGTGGTTAAATTACTTTATTTTTCAGACAGGGATGACGTTGAACGAACGATTTGGGATCCTGAAGGAGCAGAGGACAGCACTGTCTCAGAACAAAGGAAGCCGCTTTGTAACAGTGGGCTAACCTGGCAGATGGACTTGGGCACCAAGCCCACCTACCTAGGACACTGAGCTAAAAGTGGGCAGAATAATACAGCATATGTCACTAGAATTGTCCAGACATCTTGCTAAGATGGTGGCAGAGCTATCTCTCTTTATTACTTTTACTTGGAATAGTAAAAGACTTGATGCCCTGAGAGAGAAAAAGTGGAGAGAAACTGTCCAACGTAGTGGCACCATCACCTGGTTGGAAAAGATTCTGTTGCCCAGCTGAGTTCTTTGACCCCTCTGTTATGGTAAAGATTAAGTTTAATTGTTTAATTACAAACCCATTTCTAGGGTTTTTAGGGACTGTCTTTGAGCTTTCTTTCAGACTCCAGTTTAGCACAGAGCCCCAGTCCATGGATACTTTGGTAGCAATGTAGCGGCATTTTTCATGGGAGCATTGGTTCTGTACTTCTTTGTGCTTTTAAAGTTCCATTATTTTCCTTTCTTGAAAACTGTTTTACATCCTCACATTCACAAATAAAGCTGTTAGCTGAGACCCAAATCTTTTAACTGGGATGGAGACTATTCTACTCTTACCCTTACAAGTGGTCAGATCATACACCATATTGGAGGAATACTGCAGAGGCAGTGTGAGAGTCATTTATATTCCAAATAGTTCAACTTCATCATCCTCCTCTGTAAAAGAAGTTTATCTGTCTCCTTTTCTTTTTAAGCTTTTGATTTTTATTTATTTTTTGAAAAGTTTTTCACAAAATTAATGCAATAACTTCACGTTTTTGAGTCATTTGATCGGAAAAGATTAGCAGTTCACAAGGAAGTCAGCAGTATGGTAGAGTTTCTTACCCTCCCAAATACAGGATTCTCATCCTGCATACCTTGCCCCAGAGGACTTTCTCTAACTCTTAAAAATAGCTGTAGGCAAGCAATCTCATGGCACTTGTTTGTTTTTACCAAAGAGAGGTAAGATGTGAAGCTGATCTGAAATCTGGAAATTGTCTGAAACTGAGGAACATTGCTGGAGGAAAGCCCTCAATTTGCCAGCATGTGTAAGGCATTAGGCAGGAACATGTAGCCACCTGCTTTAAGCATAGTTCTGTGCATCAGAATCTGCAGGACAATAACAACTGGGGCATCCTCAGTCTATATTTATATGAACCCTAAAACTGAGGCATCTCTTCAGAATTGCTTCCAGACCAGGCAGTGATGATCTTGGCGCTGCTTTTTGGCAAGGAGGGTTAGGTACAGTCAGCTAGGAGAGTGGCTGGCTTATGGCATCCGGGAATGTTCATGGTGTCTGAAGCAGGTTTTACTCCTTTTCATGTTCTTGAGGAATTTACATTTGACAGAGTTGGTTTCTTTGCATTTTTATCTCAAATTCCAAGTTAACTAGCATATACTGGCAACTGCAACCTTGAAGAGCACTTGACAGCAGAAGGGCTTTTTTTTGTTGTTTTTTTGTTTTGAAGTCAGAGTGCATTCTGATGCTAAATAGGACTTAAACCCTTATTTTTAATGTTGGAAAATATACCTTAGCAAAAGAAAATTAAATGTAATGGTGTTAAGGTTTCCTTCTTAATTACTAGTAGGATTTCTTTTTTAAATAAATGTCCCACTGTTAGAATTTGAGTAGGTAAAGTGTAGTTAGTCATCCTGTTTCAGTGTATACGTTTTCCATGTGCCAGGATGCAACAACAAAAAAATTCTTTTGCATCAGCCTAGATGCAAAACATTGATGCAGTGCATCAAATATGCTAGTTTGTATTTAATGAGAAGATGCTTTACACTGTACCTTTTGGTATTTTTTGGAGAAGTTACTACATTTGATCTATTCTGAAGCTGTTAATTTTTTTTTAAATAAAAAGTTACAGGTTTTATATTGTCTTGTTCCTGTTATAACCACCTGGGCAATATATTTGTTATGTGAAATTTCTAATAGCCTGCAAGGGATTCTTATTGATCAAATTCTTATGAAATATTCTGAAGACCACAGCAGAAAGCAACCTAACTGAACAGAGGGTTCACACTCTTTACTCTTTGACAAAGGAGCGCTTCTTGGAATGACACCGTAGAGGCTCACCTGCGTTTGAATGTGTCAGCTACTAATTAATGTTTCAGCAGTGGTTTGGTGCGGTGAGAGCACCAGCTGTGTCAGCCCAAGCACGATGGTTGCTGTGACATGTCTTGATAGCGAGAATCGCTGTCATCAACACCTGCTGCTGCAGGAACAGCCCGAGCAGCTTCCGTGGCCGCGTGTGGGAGCGCTGTGCCAGCAGGAGGCACAAAGCGGTGGAAATGCTCCTATTGTCAGTGCAGGACAAAATACTGCTTGTACATACATTTGATAAGGTGTTAAATATTGTGATTGTTTTGCTGCTTGATTATTGACAGCCTTTGTTCTTCATCATCAGCTCAGGTGCTGGCTGCAGCTTCAGGTGGGTTCAGTGGAAGCAGCTGGACAAGATGGCATTTATTAAGATGTCGCAAAAAGTGTCGCCTTTTCATGTCATCAATCCTTAAGTTAAAAAACGTGAGAGCAGTTGTTACCTTTCCCACTTAGCGGAGATCTGTGCGCTCTACCCTTGTTTTGCTGCTGGAACCGACACCCAGCAGCTGTGAGCGATGCTCACCCAAAAACCAAGCCGCGACATCCCGCGTTGGCGGGAAACGATAATTTTTAAGTTTCAGCAGGTGTCCGGGCGTGTCCGGGCCGGTGGTCCCCTTGCACGCCGGCCGGTCGGAGGCGGGCGGGAAGGTGCGGCCCTGAGGGGAAGCGGGCTCGGCTCGGCTCGGCTCGGCTCGGACGGGCGCGGGAGGCGCCGGGCGGCGGCCGCGCATGCGCCCCTGCCGCGCGCTGTGGCATGCGCCGTCCGGCCGGGCTGTGGCGGGGAAATGGCGGCGCCGGAGGGCGGCTCTGCCGCGATGCCCGCGGCTTGTCCCGCTCCGCCTGGTCCCTCGGCTCCCGGCTCCTGGAGCCGCTCCTTGGACCGAGCCCTAGAAGAAGCGGCGGTCAGCGGGACCCTCAGTTTGAGCGGCAGGAAGCTCCGGGACTATCCGCGAGCCAGCGCCGCCAACCACGATCTCAGCGACACCACCCAGGCTGGTGAGGGACAGGGCGTGAGGGAGGCGAGGCAGCGGGGAATGGGAGCGGGGGCTCTCGGAGAGCGTCCGGTGGTCCTGGCTGCCCAACCAGCCCCCGCTCAGGACTGAGTCTGAGGTGACCAATTTGCTGTCTCTTCGTTAAATTGAAGCTGGTTTCGCCTCCTTCCTTCGCTCTCCGCCCTTCCTCTCTTCGGATGAGGCAGGATGGAGGAGCTGTGGCAGGGTTTTTCCTCTGCCCCTCTGATGAGATCTCTCCCATTTGAAGGGGTTTTTTTTCTTTATCATCTCTGCTGTAAAATGTTTCCCTTATGGGGAACTGTTTTAAAAAGCGTTGTGAGGTTTTTCTCAGTATTGCTGCTCGCTGCTGTGGTTTTAGCCAGTCTTGTTCTTGCTGTGATGTGTCTCTATGTGAATGTGTGTATATACACATACGTGTGCACCCTCACAATCTCTCATCTTGTCCTGCTGACACGGGAGAACAACTTTCCAAGAAGGGCTGTCAGGTGCGTGTATGCTAAAGAAACTATTTCTTATAAGCTTTGTAAGCTCTTATGCTTCTATTACTGTAATTTTGAACAGCCATAAGAAGCTATGAAAGATACAGTGAATATAATCAGAGCCCTTTACTTTTTTTCACCTGTATAACATGAATTTAAGGATATTAAAGGTTATTAATTACTTTACAAAGTACAGTAAGCACTAGGATTTGTACTTTCTGTTCCTTAAATATATCCATAAGAATAGACTAAAAATGTATGCTTTGATTGTAAGTACCTTGATCAGAAGTGAAATCACATTTGTGTTTGCGTACTACTGTACTGAATAGAGAGGTGAGACTTGGGAAATGAGAGGTTGTGCAGGATGTAGAAATCTTACATGACATAGATCAGATTTAGTTTATTTTGATTGTGCAGTTGGATAAGTGAAGTCAAAGTAACTTTAAAAGGTGTCAGCATGCCATCTGCTTGTAGTTTTGAAATCTAATCATTTAGACTTTTTAGTATTGAGGTGTAGCTTGAAAGCTTAGAAATAAGCTTCCATCATCACTTTTTTTCAAGTTACCATGTTTGTTAATAAGTGTGTTTGCTACACTGTCAGTTAAGCAATTCAAAATGGAAACAACTTTGAAATTGTCTTGACTTCATATTCTGTCCTTTAACATCCTACTTATGCAAAAATCTGTCACTAACAAAAGAAACATTCATGAAAACGCAAGCAAACCTTGAGACAACAGTGGTTTGCTTGTCTTGAACACATCTCTACATGGAAAACACTTCTTGTTGTGATATAAATTTTGGGGGTGTTTTTTGTTTGATTTCTACAAGTGCAGTTGCACAATGAATGTGTAGGGGACTAATGTGTAAGCAAATACAGTATACACATTTGTGTGAGATTTGGGCTTTTTGTTTATAACACTATTCATTTACTGTACTCTTAAACAATTTGTGGGAATTCTTGTTCCCACCAAGGTTCCCATCTATTGTGATGAATATTTGCATTGTAGTTGTTCAAGAAGCATTAAATGCTAATAAGCAGCAGTGCATGCCATACACTTTTGTGCATTTATCATCACAATGAACCTTTAAAAAAGCTAGAACTGTTCTTAAGTTGTAAAAAGCAAAGCTTATTGAGAGTGTGTGGGGACACACATTATGTTTAAATTCTCTGTTTTGAAGGCTGCTGTGAATAACTTCATCTTGTGCTTTTTTTTTTTTTTTTAAATGTGGTCTGTTCTGTGACTTTTTTTATTTTAAGTAAGGCTGGGATCGGTTTTGTTCATGGGAAGACTTAAAATTCTTTGTATGGGCCTAGCCACAAATAATATGATACAATGTATTTGTGTGCTAGGTGTTGTAAACTCTTTAAACAACACCCCCACACTCTAGACTCCCAAGAGCCTTCCTACATGCTGTGCCACAGACTCCAAGCACCTGAAGTGCTGCATGTCTGTGTTCCATAAAAATGACTGGAATTGCTCACAAATTACAGGTACAGTTACAAAACTGAAGATGAAGCAAGGATGTACAAACCTTCCTCCTCATGCATAGACACCTCTCTAGTGTGAATCATATACTGGTACAGCTCATTCCCATTCTTGTAGCAATAAAAGTAACTGCGTGTCAGTGTAACCACATTGGTGCTTACGAGGTGGGAATGAATCACATCCCTCATTAAGGTAACTGCCCTGCCGGAAAACCAGGATCTCTCACTGCCTGACTGAGCCCTAGCAGAGCCGCTGGCCTTGCCTGGAAGCTGCTCTCAGCGCAGGTGAACCAGCAAAGCGGGTCAGTAGGAACAGGGTGTTGGAGATCAGAAGTTTGATCGAGTTTAGTTGGCTGCTCTCTGCGGATTTTGAGGTTGATGGTGGGTGATGTCAGCCAAAAGGTGCATTTCCAGACGTTATATCAATGGCAAGATCACATTTCTTTGGACCTTGTATGGGTTCAGATTTGACTAATACTAACCCTGGTGCTTAAGCGCTAATAGCTTCTAGGTACCATTCTTAACCACTTAGTAAACAGTCACCAGAGCAACAAAACCAGGTCAGCTTTGCTGCACTTTACTTTTGAACTTAATACAGTATTTTTTTTCGGTGGAAAAATTAAGTTCCTCATTAATCATTTTCTTCAGTCTCTAAACTTGTCACTGGAAAGTGGATTCTCTAGTCACGTCAGAACCTTGGCTGCTTCTGGGCATGCTGTCTTCCAGATGAAAAGCCACATGTGACTTTTTAAACCAAGATCAATGCTCAAGGTTACTCTCGGGACTGAGCATGTAACTTTAGCAGGCAGTAAAGCAGTAGTGAGTTTCTAGTTGTTTTGTACTTTGACTGGAATTAAGATCACATATAAAATCAACTTGAAGGTGGTATAGTCTGTGCTGGAAAGCTTTGGTATGGATTAGCAGGAAGGTAACTCCCTACAGTGTGTGATGCAGTTGTCCATTTCATGTTCTCATATGTGAGGGATGGTTCATGGGTAGGAAATGCAGAGGCAGCAACAACTAATAACTTAGATACTGAAAAATTATTTCATTCCTTCATATTCCTCCCTTTCAGATTAATTGGACTTTTAGGAAGTGACTCAGATTTACAAAGCTCATCAGTGGTGAAGAATGAGTAAACTTCTTCATTACCAAATGAAGGATATGCTTTTATACTTTTTGTTTTCTTTCCTACTTTCATTTAACATTCATTATCTCTCCCTGTTTTATCTGAGTTACAATGCATTTGTTCATTCCACTCATTCTTGACCACGGAATAGGAAAAGGAAGCGCTATAAACCACCTGAGTTAAATGTGAAAGGAAGCCCGGCTGCATTTTGCCAGCATTAATGTAGATTCTGATGTCATTATTTGACAGCTTTCCCAGTGGCCTAAAGCATACATTGAGCAGAGAAGTTATTTGTCAAACCCTTCATGACAGCTGTAATTACTTAAACTGCTCACTGTCTCCTTTTTTTAAAGGAGAAGATGGGAATATGTGGGTTTATGCAATAAAAGAAATGTCCGTTATATGGAAATTGAGCAAGATAATTACATGCAGCTCACTATGTCTTGTTTCTGGAATATATTAGTAGTAAAAAGGGATAGAAAGACTCTGAACATGAAGAATAAAATGGTCTGCTGTGCCTTTTCAATGGCTTTGCCAATAAGGCATCTCTGTAGTTTTGTTCTTACTCGCTCTCCACAGAAATGGTAAAATCTAATTGTAGTGTCACTAAAATTTCTATATGCCAAGTTGTTGCATGCATCTAGAAGGACTGCAGTATGTGAGTGTTCTGCAGTAAAGAGTCTCACCGGTGTTTTTCATTCCTGCTGGAAGTTCAGTTGATGCTGCCTAATGAAATGTAAAATGGCTTGAGAAGCACAGCATGGCTCAGATAGCAGTGGCTCTGTTACCCAAACATTTGTTCTTAAAGCCACAACAGCACAGTCAAAACCAGCCTCAAAGTAAATATTTTTTTTTTCCATCTCTTTGAGTTACTGTATTTTGAATGTAAAATTATTGTGATCTTTAAGGTAACGTGGAAGGAGTTGGGACTATTGTTTGCTCAAATCTCAGACTATTTGTCAGCAGGATTTACAGTTTTACAGATATTTGAATGATCTAAAGTTTCAATATTAAAATCCAAAACCTTTTATTTTGGTAGGGTCATTCAGAGTCTTGTGATTGTGTTTGTGTCCTTGTCTCTACTCTTACCCAAACCCAAAGAGAGATGCCCTGTACATAGGTTCAAGTAGCTGTAGGAGTGAGAAGGAGAGAGGATCACAACCCTTTCCCTGACTTTGGACAGTAATCCAGCTTGTTCCATTCAGCTGCTACTTGTGTCAGTTCTTGTTTAATTTGATTATTGCTCCCTTTTGTTTTTGTTCTTGTTGTGTTTCTGTTATTGGGAAGTCTTGATCTCTGTGTATAAATACTGGCAATTTTTGGTCTAATGGAGTAGTCTGAGAGTAGTGCTTTGGTAAATTGCTAAATTGAGGTCAGTTCTCTGGCTTTGTTTGTTTGTTTGTTACCCTGAAAACACGAGAGCAGTAGACTGTGGTAGTTTATAGTTAATTTTCGTTGGATGTGTTGGGTTTGGATGGAGACGTGAGGACTGCAGTAATGCTCAGCTCTTCTTGGCACACAGGAAATCTTTTTTGCCTAATGTTTTATGGCAACTGGGAAAATGCAATCTGAGCTTGTAGTTTCTAATCCTTGTGGCGATAAAAGCAATACGTGACATTCAGAATGCCTTTGTTTAGTGAGTTTATCTTTTAAAACAAACACTAAAGTCCCACCATTAAATTTTACTACCAGTGAGCTCTTGTAAGTAGTGTTCAGTGGTGTTGCACATGTTTCTAGTTACTTCCTTAGTCTTCTCCTTCCTTGACTCCATTATGATCAGATTTTTTTTTTTTTTTAATACTATCTTGTCTGTGTATGCCCTTGTAGTTATATTTATGCAGATAACTGTAACTACGTAAAAAGTGAAGAGAATAGGAACTCAGAGTTGAATATATTGAGCCTTGCAGTCACATGAAGGACAAATTAGAATTTAGGAAGAAAGGAAATGTCTCTGTTTCTTTCATGGTGTTTCCAGCCCTGTTCTCCTGTGGTTGTACCTATGCTTGGAGGTAGAAGATTTATCCTGGTTAAATACTCCCTGAAGACCATTCTAAATACACAGCCTAATGTGATCCAAATTTTATGCTGATGCCAAAAGGGGAAGTTCTGTCTTCATCTCCTGCTACGCAGTCAACACCAGCAGTCCTAGTGCCTTCCAGTAAGCTGTTTCATACTTATCTGGCTGAAAATCCAGCCAATAACTACTTGTTTCAAATCCTTGGACAGCTCGCTACATTTTCAGGCATGTGGATGCCAGCAAACAGAAAGGATGGAAGCACTGCATGGATGGTGAGAAAGTGAGTCTCCTTTGGCAGACGTGTACACTTAAATTGACTTGCGCCAATTGTGAAATCACACCTTAACTCTGTTTTGTAACCTTTTACCACTGACCTGCTGTAAATTTGGTAATTATTTTCTGTCAAACAATGTGCTGGCCTTTGATTCAGCGAGTGTAAGAATTTTTTACTCTACAATATGGGTTACAGAGTTTAATTTCATTCAGTGAAACTTTACTATTGATAGGTTTGGCTCTTGGGCACGTTCATTTGGCAAACTACATTATTTTATGTAAGTAGTTTTAAACTGATGGTTCAAGTTTAGAATGCAGTAGATGTAATTAGTTTACTCAGCAGAAGAGCCAGCAGTAAAGAATTAGTTACAACAAACACGGCAAATTATGTAGCATGTGTTAAAAATAAAACTACATGGTAGCTAACAAAAATGCTATAACTCAATTCAAGGGTTCTTCTCTCTGTAATAACTAATCAGACTTGGATCTTGTGGTTTCTCATGTTGGCCAAACAGCTTGAATGAATTGTAGTTGAGTACTTATCTGAATCCATGGGCTGTGCAGGGTGGTTTCTTCTTCATCTGCTGTGTCCCTCTCTCCAAAGTGGAGGGGTGGAAATCCATTCATGTTAGAAATGTCTTGTGGTTTGATTTATGAGTGCATCAGAGTTAAAAGTAAGTATTGCCTTAATTCTCTGAATTACAGATACTTAGGGAAGATGCAAAGGGTACAATATTATGGTCTTTTCTTTTTAGGACTGTTGTGCCTAAGTTAGGACTTCTGTATATGTGCAGGAAGAGGGTTTAATGTTTCAGCTTGAAGTCCCCAAAACTGTCCCAGCAGTCCTTGACTTCAGCCTCACTTAAAATTCTACACTATAAACTGCTGCTTCCACTGACAGTCCATGTGTCTTTCTGGAGTGAGGAGCCTTTGTTCTCTTCCAGCTGCTAATGTTATTGATTTGAAAGTTAAAGTATTTGCACTCATAACCTCCTCCCAATGAGCTTCAGGCGCTCCAAAATAAGAATATGCCAAAACCCCCGAACTCGCTATGCAGCCCAGGTGTTGGCTGCTGGAACATATGGTTTGTAACCATAATGTGCTGTGTGCAGAGGGCAGGAGGATTAGGGAGCATCTATTCAGTTCCACCCACCACCCCCACATTGTTCAGTGACCCATGTGAATTTTAGTTTCTTTATACAGCTTATTGTTGAAATTTAGCTTTGAATACAGAAACGTGTTATTGTTGCCTTGGGCTTTTGGGTAGTGCTCCAGACTGTTGAAAAGTTTTCAAACACTGTTTTTCATGTAATCTCTGTGCAGTGAAGCATGGTAATGTTACTGCATTTTATATATGTGAAGCTTGGAATGGTACAAAGTTTGAAAGAATCTCTTCTTTTGGGGTACCAAAATTTAAAATACTTAGGGCCTGAACTTATAGGCATTATTTTTAAATGTAGCTTTTAATAACTTCAGATGCTTTGGTGACTCCTTAGAAATACTGGGAATCAAGCCCAACAACTGGGAAAAAAATGTGATTAATTACTATCTTTTTGAAAGATTAGTTTAGAAAATTTGCTTGGTATTATGAAAGAAGTATATGGCACTGACAGTTTGCAATCTGTTTTTCAGTGTTCGCTTCTTTCAGGTTAACCGGCCCTTTTACTTTGTGTAGTTCCCTGGGCTTTTTCCTAGTGGTTTTTCAACAACACTTTCTTATAAAAGACTTCAACTGTGATCAGTCCTGATTCTTACAGTAATTTTGTCTCATCTGAAAAAGTCTATTTGAACAGAAGATTTTTGAAGAAGAATGAAGAGTGGTATGTGGTTTTTAATTAAAGACGTGGACAGTAGATATGCACAGGAAATGAGCAATTGAAGTTCTGTGGGCATCTCTGATGATAGACTTTATCGTCCTTGTGCTTGATTTAGCAGTGTTACGTGAGTTTTTAACTGAGCTTTCTCTTTACAAAATATCAGCATGTTTTCCAGGCTGCTTTCCTGATGCTGAATTCTAAATTCAGGCTGAGTTTTAGTCAGAGATGCAGTCTGAATTTTCTGGAATGGTTAAGTGGAATAAAGCTGGCATCTGTGTTGCTCATCAGGACAGTTCAAACCTTTATGTTTCTCTTACGTAAGCCAGCAAGATAGCAGGAGGTTGTTGTTCCCTGGAACCTGTTTGTAGGGTGGGATGCTGTACTTCCAAGTTGTACAGATGTTTGAGGGCAGAGGTGATGGTTTGAGCAGATCTTACGTTCTGTGTTTGGGTGTTCTGAGGTGATTGTGTTCTGCACAGGTTCCTCCCTATGTTCATGTCACGTGTCTTGTTCCTAGCAGTGTTTGTTACCTCAGTTCTGTCTCTTTTGCCCACATTTATTTTCGTCTCCTTGTTCCCAACTTCCATATCTTAACACTTTGTTCTTTTCTTGTTAATCTTGCCTAGTCTCAAATGCCTCTCTCATCACCAACTATAGTCTTCTCATCCAAGTTGTCAGCATGATAAAAAAATTTAAAAATACCTTTTCAAGCCAAGGAGAAAAATAATGTTAGGATGCTGATGAACCAAGTAATAATTTGAACATGGTTAATTCATGATTACTATTATTTATGGTCACATATATTACCCTTTAGTTCAGCCATAGACCAAGGCTTCTCTACTGGTCTTTGAGCTGGTGTCAGTCATGCTGTTCTCAGGGACTCACAGTCACTGGGAACAATAACAGCAGGACAATTAGGAGCTTGTCATTGCCTTGGTCTCAAGCTCAGCTATGGAATAAATGTTTTTGTAAAGGGCCACGACTGAATGTGGTTATGAGCCATAAAATATCTGCTATTTCCTTTCATTCTGCTGGCTTGCAAAGGACTGGGGAGATTTGTGCTTAGCAAGGTAAAAAAATTATCTTTGGAACCCATCTATGCTAAAACAGCAGGTCAGCCATTGGAGCTGTAAACTTATTGCAAATATTCAGATGTTAGATATTTCATGGCTCTGTTCTGCTGGGTGCAAATTGTGTCACATCATTCAGGGATGGCTGTGTGTCAGAAGATTGTTATAATTACCATTAAAAGTTAGTGTGGAAATCCCAGGAGCTTCACTGTTGGTAACAGTCATCAAACCTTCATTGGTGATTAGCTCAGAACTGGCATTGTGTTCTGAGCATGGTAGAGGAAATCACACGCACACACATTTCTAGTGCTCATGATCTGGCTGTGAATTATGTAACTGAGTAATACAGATGTGATATTTTAAACATCTGCCATCTCTGCTTTCACAAATACAGTAAAATGAGAAACCCATCTGTTAGGTTCTTTAGTCAACATTATTGCACTGTGATTTCTGTTCAAAGCCCCTCTATTGCCCTGTAGTGGTTAAGAAATAAGTCTGCAGAGATTCCATTTGATAAATGTTATCAGTTTGAAAGCAGACTGCTTAAGTAGCTTTCCACATATAAATAAAATTAAATACTATTTAGTTCATATTGCTTTCATTTAAAACACATTTTTCCTCTTTGGATGCATAAAACAAAAGGCAAAAATACAAATTTTCATCAATAATGAAGTTGTTGCCCCAGTGCTGTCAGATTTCCAGTATATAAATGAAAGAAAAACGTTCAACAGTTTTAATAATGACTGTTAGGGTTTCTAATTAGATTTTCAGAGAGAACTGTGATTAAAATAAATAAATAAATAAAATCAGCTGTATCCTTGCTGTATGATGCAGTTCTTTTCAATTCGTGACCATGCTGAAAATGTTATAAATAGAAATACAGGGGTTTTTAGAAGTGTGCATTGCTTCTAAAATGAACGGATTCTGGGATAACTCAAATTAGGTGTTGTTCTCTCTGTTTTGGGGAAGGGGTTTCCTCTTCTAATGGATGTCCACAGCACATGTCCCTTGGTGGCTCTACCTGACAATTGTTAGGGATAACAGAAGCAAAGAAACAAATAAAAAGATTTGAGTATAACCCTGAGATTTTCTGTTCTCCAGTCTGTGGGCTGGCTGCCACTTCACCCTTGGACAAGTACTTTATACTTCTGTTTTCCTCAGCTGGAGGTGTTTCAATCTGCTGAGCACTGGTCTGTGTTTTTTAATTATACTAGAAGATCAGTGTGTTCATACCTATAACATGCTTTTTAGATTTGCCTGTTCTATTTCCATTCTGGTTTGGACCATAAAGAAATCCTTCTATCACTGCATTTCCCAACTCTTTGTGTGCTGCTTTCTCTATTTTGTGTGGCACATTCTGCTTCCTTCCTGTGTGCACCGCGGCACATCCTTACGTCAGAGGCATTTAGAGAAGACCCAGTTTGGTGTATTGTTTTACTTCTCAGGCGAAAGCATATGATTTTAAAGCTGAAAAGCACAGTTTGTGCTCCATGAAAACAGGAGGAAAAAAGAAATTACAAGCCATCCACCTTACATGGGATGGGGGACTTTTTTAATCTCATTTCAAGTTTTATATCACATATAAGAGGTTTTTCATATGCCTTTATGTTTTATTGCCATGCCAGATGATTTGAAGCTATGTGACTACATTACGTAATATCATAAAATTGCATGTTGTGCAGAAGAGTCATTCCGGGGGTAATGCTGATATTCATTTTTTTTAGGTGATGTCAAACTCCAGTGGCAATCTTTCATTACCAAATTTTTTTTCTCAGTTTATGGCAACTTATCTTATGAACCTGCCGCTCTTGCTATCTCACTCTGCCTCAGTGAAATGCAGTACTGTATTTCTTTTACTTAGCATTTCTTGTCAGTTACAACAGTTGTTTCCTCCTTGGCTGTAGGTGCTGTTTAAATAAAAAAGTCTTGTTTGTTAAATAGTATCAGGAGAAATACAAACTAAAATAATTTTATTTTCAAATATAGTTTGTTGTGATACTTCACAAGTTTCCCATTCTTTCTTTCTATTGGCAGGGAGTTTTACTTTACTTCTGTTAGAAGTAGAGATGCATTTCTGTGCCTCTGCTGATCTCAGGATAGATTTTCTTCATCATATTGTGCTTACAGTAATGAACTCAATATTACTTTCAGGGAAAGATAAATACTCTGTACTGCCACTATTGTCAGTGCTTTATCATAAATTTTTTTTATAACTTAAAATATCCTGCTTGACTTACATTTTCCTAGCCTTTTTTTTTTTTTCTGATCACTTCCATATTATACTTAACTTAGATGAGTCTTTTAATGTTGTGCCATTTTTATTATGTTGTTCAAATATTGCATATCAGGGCCAATTATTTTCAATGTATAACCAGCCCTTCCAGTGTGCTGTGTGTGGTTCAATGGCTTATTTGCTATTCAGTAAATATCAATTCTGTAATTTCAAGACTCTAAAGTTTTCCAGTACCCTTGCTGCATCAAAGCCCTTCTCTCTTATCTCCCCCTGTGCAGACTCAAGGAAGTTGTTAAAGCTGAGTTATTTCCATTAAATCTATTGACTAAAATCCAGGCAGTGATTTTTGCATTGGACTGTTGTTTGGGGTTAGATTTCTTTGGGATTTTTTTGCAGTCTCTCACTATTAATTTGCCTCCTGTTCACCCAAGTTGGAGGCTGTTGACTCTGTACCCAAGCCTGTTATTCTAGTGAGGTTTTGGCAAAGGTAAGTAGATTGAATAAATAATGTATGTTTTAACAATACTCATAATTTTTGATAGGAAGAAATAATAGACGGATCCAGAGGTTTGCACACGGGCTTACAATCTGGCAATAGTTTTTACTCCATTTTCAAAGCTTTTTAATGTGTTTTGCTTTAATTTGATGCTTTTAAAAGTTTAGGATTTTTTTACTTGGATAATTTCCTTTGTACCTGAAGGAACTTTATCTAAGCAGCTGGGGGGATGAGTTCATTTACTGCGCACTTTCCCTCACTGCAAACTTTGTGAAGCAGTCTCAGAAAATGAAACCCTGCTCTGCTGGAACTCGGTCAAGTATTTCAGGAGCAGCGGGCAGAAGGCAGTGTCGTGTTGCCGAGGAGCAGTGAATGCTCTCACACATCTCGAGTGTCGTGCCTGTGGCCCTGTGTTAGCAGGGTGGTGAGGCAGTTTCTCTGTAACTTGGAGATTTTTCCACTTGAAATTCTTACATGCTTTCAAATGAGCACTTTTTAAATTACAGTTTTATATGCATGTACAGCTAAAAATACCAGCAGTTGAAGTAGCCATTATGAAATGGAATAATGGAGGTCTCTGGAAGTGGAATTCTCATCGTTGTTGTGCAGTGTGGGCAGTGGCTGCACAGCTTCTCTTCTGTGGCTCAGTGTTTGTCAAGAATTTTCCTAGCTAGGCAAAAAGCTTTCATTTTCATCAGTTTGCACTGAGCTGGTATAGATAAAAGTTGTCACAGAAAACTGTTTCAGAAAAATCTCTCACTGAAGGAGCTGGAAGGATAGAACCAATCAGCCAAAAATTTTCAAATTGACTACTGCAGTTTGGGATTAATTTTCATCATGGCTTCTTAAGAGCAATGTTTACTGTTAAACCTCAACTTAAGCATTTCCCTGAAGAGGAATCAATTTGGTTTGGATTTGAAAAAAAGTAATTTTCATTGTGGTCAGATGAGTTTGTATTTTGTTTTATAAAACGTGTTTGCTTCCAGTGTTCATAATGTTAATTTTATTTTGTGAAAAGAAGTGCATACAATTCACTTCAAATACTAATTGAAGAATGTAGCAATCATTTTTATAGCCATGCTACTAGTTTTTAGCAAGCTTGGCTTTTAAAAAAAAAAAAGTTAAGATGTATGAAATGGTGATGGCCAGTCCTTTAGCCCTTGATCCCTAGTAATGTCTGCATGGTGTGTTTTTGACTGAAGGTGACTATTATGGTTTCCAGAGTCAAAATTTATTTCATACTTTAAGCATGTGTTTTGGCAATTGCTGCCATTTGTCTCCTCGTTTGGCTGTTCCCTCTGATACGATTTTCCATGGCTAGCCTATCCTGTTGTTTTATTTCTTGACACTAAAATGGCTTGTACTGCACAGATGACTTTGTAAGACTCCAGCTCTCTTCCTAGAATTCTGGCAATAATTGTCCTATTGAAATTGAAACACTGGTTGTGTAAAGTGTAACAGTCTTTTTTTTGTTTGGGATGATGTCAGCATGAGAGATGGCCTCAAGGAGCCATTAAAAGAACATAGGACTTTTGATTGTTGGACTTCATTGACTTTTCTCCTCAGTAAAATGCAGTTCTGCAGAAGATGGATCAGTGTCTGCAGTGGTATGAGACATATTTGGTGACTTTACTGAGAAGTCTGATGAAGCTGTATCTGAGTGCCATAAATACAGAGGCACTCTATTAAGAGTGTCAGAGAAATGCAGTAATAACAGGCATAAAAATTTATAGAAATGCTTACCTTTCTCTGAAAGTAATTGGCCTTTTTATGTGAAATTACTCACTTTGCTTTTTAGGCCTGTTGAATTTTCAGTTCTGGTTTGTTTCTAACTCTTCTCTTAAGATATTTTGAAATGTATTTGCAGCTAGTGCTTTTTTCCTTTATTGTCTGTCCATCTATTGCAGACCTTATTCCATCCTTCTATTTAAACTGTGGGGAAAAAAAAGGACTGTAGTAATACATTTGGGTTGGTGAAATATATTGGGGGAATATGCAGAATTAATGTGACAATAGGTAAATAGCAGCTGTTATATTAGCTGACATATTTATATGTGAAAGTGCTTGGGGATGGGGAATTTTATGTCCGGTATTAAGATGAATTGAGTCTTTTAGTAAAATAAATAGATGAATGGTAGAAAAAGAAGTCTTTGTTAGTTGGATTTTATGTTTCCAGTTCCCCTGACTGACACATTCCTCCTGCTTTTATTCCATGCCAGGTTGTCCTTCCCCAAGTTAGTTTACTCACAGAGGCATTAGAATGGGTGAATATGAGGTATTTTACTGATTGAGATGAAAGCCAGGGCAGAACATCCAGCAATGACAGCACCACACAATCTTCCCCACTCACAATCTCTTCAGGTGTGACTCCAGTAGCCGTGGACAGATTGTTGTGGGTCATTTATCATTGTAGTTGATGTATCTGGGATGCCCTAAGCTGGGTGTGGAGGGACCACCTTGGACAGTGTAAATGTATTCAGAAGGCACTGTGCTGCCTTGCAGGGTTTTTCTAGCCTGGCTCAGTCCTTCGTAGAGGTCCTTGACACTCTTCTGTTAGCAGTGTCATTGTCTATGAGTGTACACTCTGTGCATTAAGTTTTTTACTAACCTGTGGTAATTGCTTTGTCCTGGTTATCTTACCCTTCTTTCCCCTCCTTTTTATGAATAACTGAAGGTTGGCTAAGGATTTTAAATGACAGACTATGGTATCTAGGGTAGTATCTGAAAGTCTTATTGTGGAACGGAAGAACTAATATTTATCATATTCTTGATTTCCTGTCTTTTTTGTGAGGAGCTGTATGTGCAGCATAGTGTCTTGGCAGGAGTCTTTTCTATTTTTCTAATCTGCTTCTGTGCATTGCCTTTCGTTCATACTGAGTGCCCCATGTTTTCCATGTAAAATCAGAAAAGTGAGAGAAATGGGTTTGAGGAGGTGATAATGTGTGTAAAGATCTTGAAGCCGTCTGAGTGCTTACTGACCAGTCTCTGGACCTTGAGAAAAATGTGGTACTTTTAACTTGTAAGGAAATGTAAAGTGTCCCCATAGAACACAGAGCCTTCTCTCCTCTTGCTGAGAGCAGACTTCTCCCTGTTCCACTGGTTCAGGCCTTGCTCTGGAGATGGCAGTTTGCACTGTGTCCTGTACTGAAGTTTATTTTTGAATACAATGTACCATGATGTGAGGACAAGCATAACAACATTAGCAAGCTTTTAATTAAAAACAAGATAAAAAATAGTAATAAGTGGCTTGACTTTCAAATTCAGCATTCCAGCTTGAGCCTGCAAAAGAATGTCTTCAACTGAACTTTTTTGTAGCCATTTGCCATATTTGTTCCTGTTTCTGCATGGCAGCTCAGCTCCCCTCTGCACTGCAAGCCAGATCACTGAGAACAAGTTGCTGTAAGTTACGAACTGACAGCCAGGTTAGTTCTGCCCCTGTGAACATGACAAGTTATACTCAAGTCTTGAGCCATCAGTTGTATTCAAGTGTTCATGGGAAAGTGACGAGATGTCAAAGAATGTGAGGAATTGTTTTGTGATTGGGGGAGTCCCTAGAAGGGAGGTGTGTTGATGTTTTTGGAGGGAGTATGTCCCTATACTGGTATTTATTCTCCATGGTCCTGAGTGTGAGAACTGAGAAAAGCAGATGTCTTAGATAAAAATAGATGATGAAGAAATACAGAAGAGGTAAATTTTGGGTTTTGTGTGTTGGGAATCAAAGCAGCAAATCTGAACCATGTAATGATTTTAAATGATTGTGTTGCAGTGAGACATTTACAGAATGAGCTTAGTCTCCTTTGTTTTAGCCAAGATGGTTGCATAATGCTACAAGAAAGTGGAATGCTTAAGTAATGAAGACTTTGATCTGATTCAATTCAAAGTAATGTCTGCTTAGAATATCCTGATGAAAGATTTTCTTTCAAAAGTTGTTTTTCTACTTCTCCTTTTTTCAACTCTTTGTTAAGGCAAGACTTCAACTTATTTGTCAAAGTGCTGATAACAGCTAATTTAAGGAAATTGTGCTGCCAAAGGAAGTCACTGCCCTCATATATCCACTAGAGAGATAGTTCATGTAAGTCCTCCCCAAGTTAGCTTCAGGCAAAATTTGCAAGAGTAGTTTAAACAACTTCAAAAATCATGTGAGTTAACTTGACGGTTTTTCTGCCTGATGTGAATTGGGAAATGCTCACACAAGCATTGCAGAATCAGTAGCTTATAGCAAAGAGCCAACAGGGAGGACCCAACAGAGGGGATAATTTTAAACCAGTAAAGTCAGATCCCAGAGGGTGGGGATCTCCAAGGCTTTTATATATCGTTAAACTGTCTTTGTTGCACTGTATAAAAGGCTAGACATGAGGGTTTCATGCTGTGATTTGACACTTTTTTTCTTTTTTAATTTTAAATTGGCAAGGAGTGAATTTGGGTCATACCTAAACAGCTCCTTTTAAACCAGTTTTATCACTGAAGAGGTGTATACTGCTATACCAGCTTTGTAGGTGTAGTCCAAAGGCTGCTTTCCTTGGAGATAAATACTGTGTCTCTGTTTCTGCATAAAAAAAGCAGAGGGGCCTGCAATGCAGCTAGACAATGAGGAACTGAGCTTCCCCCATTTAACCAGCCTTGGTGAGCTGGAGACTCCAAGTCATTTACTCAGTGATAGATCTTTTGCAACATTGCTTCTCCAACTTTTGCTTAGTTTAGTTTGGCTTTAAGTTTTAGAGCTGTTTGAAAGAGAAGCATAATTGTGCTGTTGGGTGGGTGCCAAGTTTAGTGAGGAAAGGCAATGAAATTGCTAGGAGAGAGAAGATTGGGGGGTGTCTCTGGGAAGTTGGAAGCAGAGCACATGTAAAAACTTCTTTAACAGCAAAACCCCTGTGAAGGGATTGGAATTAATTCCTGTTTTCAGACATGGATGAACAGTTCCACTTTGCATCATCTCTGCTGTAGCAGTCCATGAGTTGCAGTTTGTATTCTGCCTGTAATCTGTCTGTTGTTTACTGGCCAGTCATGAGGTCCAGCTGGCAGGTCACCTGACTTCCTTCTGCCTCCCTTTTAAAGCTACTGAAAATCTCTCCCTGCTCATCTGAAAAGTGCTTTCATCTCACTCCCAGAGTGTTTGCTTTGTTCCACTGTGTGCCATCCTTAAAACACCGTGGTGTTCACACAGGGATAGACCATACTCTGTACTGAGGTACATATCTCTAATTAGCAAAACTTGGGAATAAATCCCTGATCACAGCCCTGTATTTGCTATGTGCTACTCTGAAAAGACCTGTTGTATTAGAAGTGTTTGTGAGTTAAAAAAAACAACCCAAACAGTTTCATGGTTGTTATTAACCAGCTAGTACAATCCCAGTTACTGCCAGAAGTTCCAGTCTTATTCTTCAATACTTGCAAAGCCACATTCTCGTCCTCTCTCTTGTGTTGATATTAGAGATTACTCAGCTGCAGCAGGAACTGGATCATGCCTCAGAAAGGCTGAAAACTATTTGTGGCTTTGGTTTTTTTCGGGATTTGCTCTCAGTAATGAGACCCAACTGGCAGTGTGGCTGCATAGTCGGAAATGCTGGTGCAAGGGAGAGGATAGTAACTCATGGCCAGTAAGGAATTGCTCTGTGAGTTGGAGTGGCTGACTGTGAGGACAGGGTCTACATTGAATAATGAATAAATAATAGTTGACCTAACAGTTTGATCCATTCAGGCTACAGATTTTTCTGCTCTGGAGCCAACTAGAGGAAAAGCAACTTGAGTTGTTGGAATATGAAGTTTTCAGTTCCTTGCAAGGACTGAAGCTTGTCACTCTTGCCTGCTCTCCAGTAACCACACAAGACCAACTATGTAATGATGTTCTATATTTGTCACTGTTTTTTTTGTTTTAATAAACAAACAATATTCTTCCTTGTGAAAGGAAAATGGAATCATTTTGCAGAGGAAGTGGCATTGTATTCCAAGTTGTTACTCTCGTTAGAACGTGTATTCTCTTGCAGTACTCAGGTGGTTCTGCTCCAGCGAGACATCATGCTTTCCTTGGAAATGTCCTTTCTTGTCAGTGGTCATACAGCAGCTTACATTAAGGGAAGGACTGTAAAATACGTGCTTGTGTTTAGCCAGTGTTTTTTATGGTGGCACCTGCATGGTTTTCCTTCATGAGTAAAGGAGAAAGCTAAACTACAGCAAATATGCATTAAAATCATGTGGAGAGAAAAAAGGGAGTTGGTGTTGGAGTGGTGTTTAGCATCTTCTGAATCTTCTATTTTCCTCTTTGATGCCAGGTATGATTGAGTTTTCTTATTTAGTATAATAAAAGGTCTTACAGATCTTTGTATATCAATTTTTTTAGTCTTAAGAGCAAATGGTGAATGTTGCAGAGACTAGGCCAGGTAAGAAAGTTGTACTTGTTTAATTTTTTTTTTTGTAAATGTGATATGTTTCAACAGAAGAGAGTTGCTAAAAAATCCTAGTGTAGTTCAAGTAACTTGGAAGCCGGATTCTGCAAGTCTCCCTTGTGTGACTGTTCTTAAGATGCTCCTGAGTTAGGAAATTAAAAAGCCAGCCAAGTTTCACTTGGTAATCTAGGTGTTGAAGGAAAAGAAAAGGTAACGGCTTTGGCTAGAGTTCTCACTTCATTAAAACTGCTTCAAGCAAGGGATTTGTGGGAGTTCTTCAGAGAAGTGAGGGGTTTTCTTGTTTTTTAAAAGCTTTGGCGAGAAGCTTTGTTATTTGTATTGAATGTTCCAAAATAAAAATGTAGCCAGAGGAAATAGCATCTGTGAAACCTTGATTCACACATGTAAAACTTGACAATGATTTGGCAGTGATTTGAAGCAGGTTTTATAAAGGACAGTTAAGGAACCTTGGTTAAAAGCTACAAACCTTGTCTTTAGCACTCGAGGCAGGAAATCCAGACGGCCCATTTCAGTGTGATGTGTAATCTTCCATTCGTGTTTTGTGTCATGCAGTGAATTCTCAGGTTGGTGGAGCAAGTTTTGGTGGCCACTCTGCATTCCAGATGTAGCACCACCAAATCAACATTTGGAAGAAACCAGCAGGTTTTTCTCTGGAACTGCAGAAATCACAGCCTGTGCATCATACCAAAACCAGCAGGTTGGAGATTCTTGGTTACAAACTGTTAGTTCATGGAAATGGTTAAAATGCAATTTAATGCAGCTGCTGCTAAGTAGGAATGTGATCATGCATATCAAGCACGGATCTGCTGAGAATTGAAATGTGATAAGTGCATCAAGGATGGATCACGTCTGAACCTAATCTTCCCTCATGAAATGCTGGAAATTGAAACTGGGAATTCCCTGTTTCATTACAGGGCTAGAGAAATATTGCTGATGAAAGCAGTCTTCATTAAATCTGTTCTGTGGGTATTCTGGCTTGGGCAGTGGGGCTGTCCTTGGCAGTTTACCTGGGGAAAACACAGAAGGAGCAAATACATTTTGGTTCAGTAAATGCCACCTTAACTTAATAGGTTTACACAAAGGGTATCTTTATGCCTGGGAGAATAATTGGAAAAAGTTCAGGTTTGACAGGGCTGGCAGGTAGAAGGTGAGTCAGGAGATGACATTTTTGAGGTTTGTTTTAAATTAGAGTATGGCAGAAGTGGTAGTCTTGTATCACAGCAGGCAGGAAGAGGTAAAGTCACCCCTCCTGTGTCAGGAAATCCTCCAGGTGTGAAATGAAGCTCAAAGGATGCCAACATTTTCAGTGTTTAGAAAGAAAAACACTCCCAGTAACTGAGTACAGGGACCAACAGCATCAGAAGCATATCACAAGGGTATTCTGTATTCTCTTATGATGATTTCTGTCTAGTGCAAGACAAGTCAGTACCATAATACAAGTAGCTCATCTGCTTGGGGCCATGCTTTCATTATATTAATTTTCTCTTAGTAGCTTTATGGGAATGTTTCCTAAAAGTCAGTAGAATCACAAGGATTGTTGCTCTTAGGTTATCAAGTCCTGAAGTGTTTGAGAAGTGAAAAAAACCCCTGAATTCATAAAACCAGGATACATATATGTATGCATTTATTTAGCTTATAGAGTGAGTGACAGGCTAAAGGTGGAGCTGAGGTTTGTATAACAATGTGCCTCAAATCCATTTGGAAATGTTATTGTTCTAATAGAGTCGATTCTAAATGTCAGAATTGAGCAATCAGATGGCATCAAGTTCCTCTAATGAGGGTTTTAGTGACATTATCTGAGAGGTGGCTGTACCTGAGCAGTCACTTTTCAGGGAGCTGTAGCTGTAAATGAGCTGTTCTAGTGAGCTGCTTTCCATGTCATCAAGATTACATCACCCAATCCAAGGATATTCTTCAGTGCTATGGTGGTTTTGTTATCAGTGTGAAACTGTGGAGTTTGCTTCTGGTCTTTAAGTTGTGTATGTGGGGGGAGAAAAAAAAAAAAGGCTGTTCACACTGTTCTAGATTCTGGTATTCTTAAACAGCTGTACCTTCTCCTCAAGCAGTTCATGCTGCCTTTTGCTGCTACACTGGCTGTCAGCCTTGTGGTCATTGACTGACTTCTTTAATTATTCATTAGAAAATATATTTTCCTCTGTCAGCTGCAAGCTCATATGTCTTAGATTTGTCTGTTATTAAAGGAAAACCATGAATATACTTTCAAGCTACAACACATGTCTCACAGGTTTTGGGAAAACAGAACATTTGCTTGCCATACAAGTGAAGTCCCTAGCTAAGGGCAGTCTGCAGGCACCAGTGTCACTACTGGGATTCAGATCAATTCACAGAGTCGAGTTGTGGGGTTGATGCATCAAGTTCCTGGCTGACATCACACAGCTGCAGAGGGGTTGTTCTGGAGCCGTGTTACATCATGAGTGGGAGCCCACAGCTGACAGTGTCACGATATCTCTTACATCAGTGTTGCCAGAGGGTCTTGTGACGCTTGCAGACATTTGGTTTTGAATAGACAGCCAAAATCTGGGTTTTGCTGGTTTAAATTTAAAAAAAAATAAACGTTCAGGGCATGTGGGGAACACGTGCAGATCTCTGATGACAAAAGGCAGATTTTTATCAACAAAATTTTGTACCAAAGCCCAGGTCTAAAGCTGTCTGCCTTTTGTCACTGATTCTGTTCAAAAGCCTTACTGCACCACCTTTTGACACTGATCCCATTAGCATCTGGTGATGAACTGGAATTCACCACCACCCAGCTGGTCTGAACCATTGAGCTGCAGCTCCCTCTCTGTGTAGTGTCTGCAGTGGGTACCCCATACCTTGCACAGTGCATCTTTGTGCATCACTGATTGTCCTTTGGAGACAAAATTTGTGTTAAGCTGAAGTTAAAAATGTGTGAACACAGCCCTGCTAATGTTTGATGTTAGAGGAATATTCTTCTTTGATCAGGAAGAGTTTGCATTTAATGCTAAATGATGCAATTTGAAGCATAGGGTGTCTCTAGTCACATTTAACATTGAATTTGCTGGCTTTCCTCACAGAATCCCAGTTAAGATGGAGAAGGTCAGTGGTCTGACTCTGCTCTGAGATTTCATTTTGTATCTGTACTGTTGGCTTTTTTATCTTTCACGAAGAGCTTAGTTTCAAAGAATGCTTCCCCTTTGCCAAAATTCCACATGATCTTGCCTTCAAGGAAACACATCCATTTTTAGTAAACTAGGAGAGCCTCTTTTTTTAAAGATGATTTCTGGTAACAGTGGTTTCAACCCATGAAATATGGACACAAATGAGTTAATCCCAGTCCAACTTTATAACAGCTATATTTCATTCAGACATATTCATAGTGAAATTCAGTATTTGTGCTTTTGGGTGGGAATTAGTCATGGGGTTTTTTTGCAGTTTAAGGTATGAGAAGCAGCAAGGCTGTGCACCTACATGTTAAAGAAAATAACCTGCATCACATTGATTACTTCTTGCTTGTTAAAAATACAAGAATTTAAATAATACCTCACTACAACATCTGTTATTTTCTCTGAGAAATAGAAATCGTTGCAAAAATTATAGTTTACACAATAATTTTTACTGTAATGTGTTTCTGTTTCTTGGTTATTGAAGTTATTTCAAGCATACAGTAGCAGAAGAATATGACCAAAACAAGACTTAATTGGCAGGATATTAATTGGGTATTTAAAATAAAATACCTTTTTCCTTTACCTCACTTCCACTTTCTCTTTTGAAAAAACATCAGCTAGTGCTGTGCTGCAGGGCAGCAAATATGTGAATATATAACCAGTCACTGGAATGCTTTTGTTATCTTCTGGTTTTGTTAAAGCTGTGCCTCTGATTCAGGTGTTTTGAGGAAGATGATGGGAGAGAGGATGGAATTGCTGAATTGTTTCATGCAGTGGCCACTGTGCTCTGCCCTATTTTTGGTCACATTTAAGGTCTACTTTTCTGGCATGGGAGAGGATTCCAGAGAAATTGAACAAAATAAAAAAAAGTCACCAAATCTTAGAGATGCTGTATTCTGGACTTTGGGTAATTTAAATACTTACTGAATTTTTAGAGGGGACAAGGCAGGGATTGCAAATAACGAAAAGCAGTTCTTGAATTTGCAGATTCAGAATTCATACTATATTTTGTCATATGTTGCTTCTGTCTAATTCTCAATTAAATTCTCAATTCTTGTTTGAGCTTAGTTGTTCTTTTCCTAGTGCTTGCCTGTTTGTATGGTCCTGGCTGACCCTCCCTCTTGGCTCCCTGTTTGGGTACATGAAATCACAGATGCTGTGTATAAGACAGCATTCTCGTGGCCATCATGAGTAAAAATGCTCTAAACTTATGAACAAAACTTGCAACTGGTTAGACCCATTTTGAATGATTTGAGAGATGATACTGCAGCATCAAAATTCAGCTGATTTAATCTGTTTTCCACTGAATGTCTACTGCTAAATAGGAATGCCAAGCTTTAAAAATCACTGTAGATTGAGATAAGTCTGCAAAACCCTATTCATTGGTGTTAGCCAGCTTCGGTGTCTCTTTTCTATCATGCTCTGAGCCCATTTGTTGCTTAAAAATGTGTATTTTCATTTCTTCATACCTAATGTTATTTTTGCAGGAAGTTATTTCTGTAGCAATACTAAATCATAGTTCAGAGTATGTGGAGTTCTTGACTAATTCATGCCTTATGGTCTGCACAACATGTAAAAAATAGTTTTAAATTGTTCTTTGGTAAGTTAAAGTGAAACAAAAAGTGAAGGAGAATTCTCGTATTTGTGGTTAAACCCTTTCCAAAACAGAGTAGAAAGAAACTTATTGTCACTTTTCTGCCAGAAAATAGGGGTCACTACTTAGGAAGCCTGTTTCTCTGTTAAAATGGGTAGAATTCAAGCTGTCTTTGCCAGCTGTGTGAAGGAGGGACAAAGCTGTGAGCTGAGGGACGCTTTTACGTTGTGGAATTCAAAAAATTTTACACCTTATACATAAAACAGTGTTGTAATAATTCTTTAAATAGGTGGTTAAACATCCAGTCAATATGAGAAATAAGTATCTTTTCTAAATTACTCTTGCTTGTTTCTTGTCTTCTCTGAAATAATTTGTATTCTCTCTCTCTTGCATGGTAACATACAATTGTATTGTGAAACCTCTTAGCAAGTGTGGATGGCAGATAATTCCAGTGTGGTTAGTTGTAGAAATGTTTCAGGATACATGGTTTATGTTGGGACAGTATGATTGAAAACCTCTCTTGTTAACGTTTTACAACAATGTTGGCAGAGAGGTCCCACTAGGAATGTCACAATTTTGGACACCACATTGTAGCACAGCACTAAAACTCTGCTTTAAATCTGCTACAGCTCTACAGCTTGGAGGGGAGGGCTGGAGTGTGCTGTCATTTTCCCAAAATCATTAATTAGAATTAAACTATGGAAATAAAGCAGAAGGGACCTTAGACTAGAGCAGTCTGGGAGATGGTTAGTGCAAAATAAGTGTCCGTTGCATAATTCTTGGAAGTGTATGCTGTGTCTGCAGGATATATACAATTACTTTATTGACTCCTTTGTTACCCACAGGTTCTTAAGCAGGTTCTGATCAGTCCAATAAATTTGCTCCTTACACGTAAGCTGGAGATCAGTGAGGGCTTTAAAATGCCAGGAATATTCTCTGCCACCAAAATAGGGATTCTTCTGCCTGCACCAATATTTTTCCCTGATTCTGAAATAGGGTTTGTGGGAGAGGTGATCAGAAAACCGCTGTATTCCTGATCAGTTTCTCTCACACACTCTGGCAATGCAAAGCACCTGGGACAAGCTGTAGAGGTAGGAAAATTCTGCTTTGGCAGTAGCAGGAAGCAGGATCCATCACAATGATCTTTCTTTGCATCGATGCATTTATCTGATGTATTATCTGGATTAGCAAATGGTAAGATCAGAATGTTTATAGAGCCCATCTTTAGCAATCTGTAAGTGCAGGGGTTTTTTCATTTTAGGAAGAAAAGGGGGGGGAAGGGAAAAATGTTTTCTTTTTCACAAAAAGTGCACAAGTAGGGGAAAGATCTCTATCTGCTGTCATAAAATAATAAAACTATTCTAGATATGCAATGCAAACTTATTGCTGACTTCTATAATTTTGTAGTTTTAATTCCCACTATTAGAGCTGTCAGAAACATTCATTTAAAGTGGGGTGGGTTTTTTTCAAAATCAGGTTTGCAGATGTTGAAGCTGGGGTCGTGTTTGAGTCTGATTCCAGCTGGAAAGAAGCACTTGTTGTTTTTGTATGGGGTGGTAATTTTTAATTTATTTCCTTTTTAAAAAAAAGTATTAGTGAACAGATGAGGGATATGTTCCCCATTACCTTTTTGTATTGGTGGATTAGAAGTCTCCATGACTTTCACGCTTTCTTAACTTGTGTGCACCCTGCTGAACTTTATTTCCATTATAGTCCCTGTTGTGGTGAGCTTTTGTCATATGTGGAGGTTGGGTAATGCTTCTCTCAGAACTCAGAATTTTGGCATTTATAAGCAGCAGGTTTCCTTGACCTTTAAAGAAAAAAGAACCCTTTGCATCTGCATTATTTATCACAGTGCAGCTTGTGAAGGAAGTAATGTTCATGGATATTTTGTTCCATAGACTGGTAATTGGAACTGTCCAAGGAAAAATACTGATTCTTCAACTATAAACATTTGGTAGGGTTTTTTTGGTTAAACTTGTTTAACCAAAACAACCTTGCCAGGCAAGGAACTTAGTGAATTTTTAAGGCAGCTTTACTGAATCTTTCTCTCTTCCCTCCCTTCAGACTTGTCACGGAACAGACTGTCGGAGCTTCCAGCTGAAGCCTGTCACTTTGTCTCCCTGGAGACTCTTAATCTCTACCAGAACTGCATTCGATATATCCCAGAGGCTGTTTTGAACTTACAGTCTTTAACGTTTCTAAATATCAGGTAACCGTTGTCTTACAAATTTTACTTTAGCGTGAGTAGTCTACGTTTATACATTTTGGTGCATCCATAGGTAATGCTAACTTGTTATGTTGTATATAATTTGATCAAGGCAACCTGAACCAGTCTTATGCACTTAGGTGGATCAGGGAACACGAGGATTAAGCAGCAGCTTGTAGAAGAGTAGTATGAAGAAAAAAGCAAATTCCAGCTTGAAGGAATAAATAAATTCCAGTAGTTTCCATGTGAAATCTCACCATGCAGACTGAAAAGAGATGGTAGAGCTTTTGCATAGTCTTTGCAAAGCAGCCCTCAACAGCTGAATAAGGCTTAGGCAATATCCTTTTACCTTCACTGTACTGATGGCTTTGGAAGATCTTTCTCAAGCATTAAGACTTCTCTGCCAGCTTTACAAGCAAATTGCTGCAGCTTGGCCTTTTGATAACATCCAAATGTTTACAGCATCCTCCATTTGTAGAGGGTCTTTTAGTAAATGTGGAAAGTTTCTCTTCAGAAATTGGCAGAGATACTAATAAAAAAAATCTCAGGCTATTTCTTTCTGGTGTTATAAGCACGCTAAATTGACAACTGTGTATTTCTTCATTTTCTTTTTTCTATTGATGTGAAAATTGTATGAATATGATACAGATTTCCTAATGCTGTATCTCTAGTAGGTGCAGTACCGTTATGATCATTACTTAACCAGAAATACACTTTAAATATTCAGTGTCTGATGACTTTCTCTGTGGCATTTCATGTGTGCTGACCTGCGGTACTACACATGAGGAAAGCTTTTGCACTCAGCAAACACGCTCCTTTGTGACAGAACATGGCCAGTTACAGAGGCACCTGAAGGGGCACAAAAACATCACATTCCTCCACACTGAGTTCAGAAGCCTCTGATCAGACTTGACACTTGATATTCAGAGTTTGTTCACACATAACTAGATAAAGCAAGTAATGGAGAACAGCCCCATGGAGCTACTTTTGTAGTAATTGCATAAAAACTGATTGGTTCATCTAAATGGAGTGTTCTTTGTGTATGTGTCTTTCATTGCATGAATATTTCTCATTGGACTTCTGATTATTTTTTCTTTCTGTCCAAAAGTCGAAACCAGCTTTCAACATTGCCAGTACACCTCTGTAGTCTACCACTAAAAGTTTTGATAGCAAGTAATAATAAGTTGGTTTCAATACCTGAAGAAATTGGACAGCTCAGACAGCTGACAGAGCTTGTGAGTATGCACTTGATTTCCAGCTGTTACTATTCTGCTCTTGGCCTAAGGATGATCTGTGTCTGCCACAGTGTCTCTAACTGGTTTTGTATAGAGCTGTTAGAAAAGATTTTTAAATACTCTGAGATTTTAAAAGAATTTTATGTGAGAGAAAGATGCACTGGAGAGCAAATGATCCATGTCAATTTAAATGTCTTCTCTGTTCTAGAAAGGAAGGCCTGGTGGAATTAGAGTTCTTGCTATGTTTGTTTCTGGCAGAAGGCTTTTGTACAGCAAGTTGTGCTGTCTGAAATTCTGTGGAGTAACTTGAAATAAATTTCTACATCTGATAGCTTAATCTTTTAAAGCTTTTATTTCCCCTTGAGTTTAAAATGAGAACAATGCTTCATATCAGCTGTGAGATTGAATGAGTATACGGCTCTAAGGTGTTATATAAATAGCTGTCTTTTTCTTTCAGTCCCTAAATAGAGCTGCATATTTGAGTTAACAGAGACTTAGTGGTAACTCATTCTTTGCTCTTTTTTGTAGGATGTGAGCTGTAATGAAATACAGACAATACCTCCACAGATTGGCAATTTGGAATCCTTGCGAGACCTAAATGTCAGAAGAAATAATTTGGTGCATTTACCTGAAGGTGAGAAAAATGCTGTCAGTTATAACAGCAGAAACTTCAAACACTACTCTTTTTTCAGTCCCCTTTTTTACCCCTGAGAGCTGAAAGCAGCTTAATTGTTTTGTGAAACACATATTTTTATATTTAGATTTTTCTCACACTCTTCTAATCTTCTGAATTGTATCTGTGTTTTCTATCTCCAGAGCTTGCTGAGTTGCCTTTGATTCGATTAGATTTCTCCTGCAATAAAATAACAACAATACCAGTTTGTTATAGGAACCTCAGACATCTTCAGACCATCATGTTAGAAAACAACCCTCTCCAGTCCCCCCCTGCACAGGTAAACTGCAGCTACAAAATCAGACGACTAGTTCAGCTAACAAGGGCAGAACTAAGTTATAAACTGAAGGATTATATTGTGTATTTGTTATTTAGGAACAAGAGAACTTTAAATAAATTCTGTTGTCTAAAATTGTTAAACATGCAGCACAGCTTGAAAAATCCCTTGTATTCTCTTTTCTGTATTAATAGTCTCTGCTGTGGAGTATTACAAAAATTCCACTAACATTGGCTTGAATATTTCTGCTTTCAGCACAGGAGAGAGGAAGCTCTGTTAGGCAAGACTGATTTTCTGCCACTCAAATTCAAAATTTTGACTGAGGCCTCAGTGCTGCAGGTTACTGTTCCACTTTGCAGCAGAGTACTTAAATTGGCCTTTGAGCTAAAAACTGCAATATTGTTAGTGACTAATTTGATTTTCAGTGTGGGTATACGAACCCCTGAGTATTACAGGTTCTACTGTGAGCTGCTGCATCAGAGTCGAGAGGGGCACTTGCTGAAACTTGTAGTTTCAGTGGGGTTTTTCTTCGCTTGTGAAAGCAGAGACAGCTGTTACTGCCTTCATTGACTATAAATTTGAGCTGGCTTTGGCAGGCTGCCACTGCCATTCAGATCTGGGCACGGGTGGGATGCATCTGTTCTGATGCCAGGGGTATAAATTCTAGTACTTGTAAATGCTCATGTCTTGTTTTCATGATGAAATTTCAGCATCCAGCTGACAGAGTTGCCTGCAGACCAGATGTACTTGGAGGACAGCTTCCATTTGTCTATTACAGGCATCCCATGATGCTCCACTGTAGCTGTTCCTCTAAAATGCAGTGAGATTAGAATAAAAGATACATTGGTTGATGTAAATGTGCTTATTTATTATTATTCTCAACTGCATCTAGAATGTTTGCAGTGTACTTTGAAAATATATTGTCAAATTATATACTTACTTTTTTTAATTTTTTTTTAAGATATGTATAAAAGGAAAAATTCATATATTTAAATACCTGAACATAGAAGCATGCAAGATAGCTCCAGACTTGCCTGATTATGATAGGAGACCCATGGGATTTGGATCATGGTAAGTTTTGCACAAGCCATGTTCCCTGTTTTAACGGCATTCAGGAAAATTTTGTCAGTCTACCTGAAGTTTATTAAAAAGAAAAACAGATCAAGGATTTTTCTTTGGCAAGTGCATTGAGGTGGCTTTGAAAAATATTGTTTATGGTATTTCATGGTGCATTCTAGGAAAGTACCAGTGTGTAAGAAATGAGAAGTGGTTCAGGAGGTGACCTGGGCAGTGTCAGAGCTGATATGCAGTAAAAAGAGAGTAGTAATAAACGATACAGGGGGTATGCTCTGGTGTTGTTAACATGTATGTTCAGTTTCCAAGATCTTAATATTTTCCACGGACTTAGTGGATCGTGTTCCAGCTGTGATTTTTAACCTTTTGTACAGAATTTTATAACGGCTCTGCTCAAACCACCGGTGTAAATGCTGATCTCCACCCTGTTAGTAAACTGTTATTTTTGGCAAGCTTTCACTTGGCACTGCTGCTTGGCATTGTAATACAAATATTGGAGTATCAGCTGCTAAATTAAGTAAAAGGCAGGAGCTAAGATTTATTTCTGTTACATGATACAGAAGAAAGGGAGTTGGTGAAGTATGAAACTGAATATGTATAAAAATTACTTCAGTCAGCCTGGAAGGTTGTAATAACGTGTGGAGGAGTAAGTTGCTGAAGGATGTACTGCTGCCTTGGCAGCAATAAAACACAAATCAGGGGACTCCACAATAAATCATCATGAGTCACATTTATGAAGAAGAATTTGCATGAAGGACTGACAGAGTGATTCCTCATCAGTACTGAATGTCATAAATTACTGCTCTAGATGAGGCCAACATATGAGCTTGTCAAGGGTTAATCAATTTCCAGTACAAGCTGTTGCAGATGGTTTCTGCATAATACTGGAGAAACTGTCCTTTTTCTGGAAGGAAAAGGCTCTAAATGAGAAAATGTCATGATCCATTTAGCTCTAACAGAGGTTGTTTTTAAGAGAAATTCAAATTTGAGTGGACTGTGTGCTTACTGATTTTTTTGTTGTCTGTAGTTGTATATTGCTTTGGAAATTTTCATAAATTGCTTTCCTGAAATGAGCAGAAGAATTAATGTATTTTATTCACAGCTTGGAATTGTAAAGGTCAACATAAGGGCCAAAGTAGTTGAGGATGCTTTCTCTAGAATTTTTACCAGACTCAACAGTATGAAATGAGCTTCAACTGGCTTTGCTTTAGCTCTGTTTCTGTACCCAAGAGGAGATAAGAGTTGGTGATATAATTATTTGTTGGTACTGTGCTGTTTAGGGCATTTAGTGTTGCAGGTGATTTCTAGAATGAGGAATGAGGGAATCCCCAGTTATTATACTTTTATGTAAGTTGAGATGAAAGAAATCATATTCTTCAGCTGTGATGCAGCTAGGCACAAGAGCTTTGTGTCTGTTATCTTCAAAGGTGACCAGTAGAAATAAGGTATCAGCCAGTACACCGAGACTTTGTTGCTGGTTTATGTGATCACCTTGGTGTAATACTGTGCAGATTGAGAGTCTGAGTGGTGGAGACTTTTAAAGTGTAAGGAGGTTTGTGTCATGCTGTCAGTTCACTCTTGATCAAACATTTTTAATAGTAAGGCTGTTGATACTGCTAATAAAACAAGATACTCTGAAACATCATGGCAGGAACTATGGGTTGGAGGTTCTAGCACAGCAAATTGGTTGTTGTAGCCTTGTCAAATTATATCAAACTGTTTAACCAGAGTGAAACCCTGTACTTTTCAATCCTTTTCTAGACATGAGCTGTGTGAAATTTATCTTGCAGCAGGTTTTGTTCAGCTGCAACAAGCCAGTCTCATTTGCAGCAGTGAAACTCAGAGCATCTCAGGTTGGTGCTGGAAGGAATGAGAGTGAGAGGAGGCAGAGCTTCTGAAGCTGTGTAGCAGTTGTTGGCAGACTGGCATAGTCTGGAGCTAGAAGGGTTAAAGTCCTCTCAGGTGAACCAGTGTAGTTCATATTCTGAGACTTGGACAACTGTTCTTGCTTACAGGAGGTAAAGATACAGGTTTTACTGTGGCTTGGAAATGGCAGCAAGTATTGTCTTTCATAGCAGGGATTTGGCTTCTCATCCTTTGATTTCAAGTTTATATTATACAACTTCCTATAAGCTGTGGTTGCCCCAAATGCTCTGATCTGTCCAAATGCCCTAATGGTTGTTCCTTGTGGCTTGTTGGTCAAGGAAGAATAAAAATCTTAAGTCTCAGCTGATTTTAGGATGGCTGCTGTATATGTATGATTATAAACGTGTAAAGTGTGTAGCATTCGAAAGGTGGGTTTAGTTGTGAGAGTTGTGAAGACAGAAAGCAGCTGTCTTGTTAAAAAGGAGAAGTCCTGGGCACAGCATTTACATATTTTTGAGCTTGCAGCTAGCTTTAGTGTTAGATGTAAAGCTTTTCAAATTCTCCAATTGAAAAGGGAGGCTAAAAGAAAATTTGTATCAAAACACTTCCTCATTTTTGAGCCCCTTAATTTGCAGTAATTGTTCAATTTACAACAGGGTGCTCAGGAGATGCTGAAAATATTGATTCATTTAAAATGGAATTGTAGTGCAGATGGATTTTTCTTTGACCATGTTTTAAAAATATATGTAAGTTCTATGAACTGTTTAATATAATTATGCTTCTATTGTTAGTTATTCAAATTAGTAGCTCTTTAACTATATTGGGTAACTTCATGGTCATTCTTTTTTCTTCCCACCCAGAAGGGAGTTGGTTTTTTCTTTGGCTTTTTTTTTCTTTCTGATGGTTTATTATGCAGATGATCTTCCTTTTCAAATGCAGGGCTGTAAAAGTGGAACTCCTCTGAGAAAATCAAAACTCCATGCAGATGCATGAGCTTGTCTTCTGCATAGTAACAGATGCATAGCTTAATGTTTCTCATCTGTAGCCTTCATCCCTCCTGGTACTTCTTTGCTATTTCACGTCAATCTGAAAACTAAAATGGGTCTTGATTGTAGTCTGTCAGTCTTCTAAGAAGACGATGATAATAACAATAACATCAATAACAATATTAATAATAATAAATTTGAAAATAAGTATTTCCTTAAAGTGGAATTTCAAACGGAGCAGCAACTTGAGATCGATGCCAGTGAGAAAATGACCTGCAATTTAGTTACGATGGGGTGAAGCAATTAGCTTCCTGAAATTCATTCTTCCTTGTGCATTATGTAGTAATTACTGCTGCAGTTCTCCCTGGGGCATCGAGTGCCAGTAGGACAGTTGAGCCATTGTGAAATGCCATCTGCAGTGCATCAGACAAGTCCCATTGTCTCTTTTACTGTAGCTATCTGCAGCAGTTGCCAGAGTTGACATCTGTGATGGCTATAGTGCTGAATTACATAGTTTCTAAGCCCAGAAATTTAAAGAACTGTATGGCTGTTTGGTTATATGTGTTGTAGCACTGGGCACATGTCTAATGCCTTTGTCTAGACATGTCATTGGCAAAGCTCAGTAAATGAAAACTGTATTTCTACAGTTATTATGAGATATCTGAAATACAGTTCAGCTTACTGCAGTTTCTTAAGTAATTATGACACAGAAGACATTCATGTAATACATGCTGCATACTTTTGAGTAGAAGTAGTATATTCTGTATTTTTAGTGATTCTGTCTTTATTTATGCTTACTTACATAAAAGTTTGTTTGACAATGTTTTTCAACCAATGCATGAGTAATAGAAAATGAAAGTTTGACTTGCTAAACAGAGAGATACGAGACCACTTTGCAGTTTGCTTTGCCTTGATTTCTCTTTGGGAAACATTTGAAGAGTGGATCTATCCTTTGAACCAGCTTAGCTCTGACGGCCAGGCAGTGGCAGGTGACAGCTGACTGACAAGGATGGTGAGCTGTCAGCAAGTACCTCCTGCTCCCTTGTAGCAAGTGCAGTGTGAGGGTTTCAGACATGCTGAGTTTGTGAACATGCTGCATGTGTGCTTGGTGGCTTTTGTTGCTTTTGAGATAGCTGCGAAGTGTTTGGTGGTGTTTATACCACAGTAACTAAAACTGTGTGTTTGGCAGCCACGAGGAACTCTATTCCAGTCGTCCGTACGGAGCACTCGATTCTGGCTTCAATAGTGTGGACAGTGGAGACAAAAGATGGTCAGGGAATGAAGTAAGTGTTGCACCTTTATTTTTGCTGATGGCACTGTTGTACAGGAAAGAGAAGTAAATGTATGCATCTGGAAGCACATTCCATAGGTAACATGCATGTGCTGGTGTGCAGGTTGTCTTGAGCCAATATTGTTATATTGGAGAAAAAATAAGGTTAATTTTATATGGGACAACCCCAAGTTGGAAGTATTAACAGAAATGTGTAAAAAAGTGTATGAGAGGTTAATTTACTGGAGCATAAAAAATGAGAAAAATAGGGTTCCTTATTTTAAAATCTTTGTAACAGTATCATATTACAATGCTGAGTCAACTGTAATTATTCATGAAAAGCTGTTTCAGTAAAATAAATCTGAACATGAAAATTGAGCTTTGGAAATCAGCTGGAAATTTAGTCTTCTTCCTTTGTTTAAGATGTTAAAATCTGTTTGCTATTTAGAAGCAGGAAAATAGGATCTCTTAGCAAAAAGATTGTCAATTAGTACTGCCACAAAGAAGTTCCCTCTTCCTCTTGGGGCAGCTAGAAAATAGCCAAGACCTAAAGTGTAACAGTGAGCTATACTCCATACTTGCACTCTTGATTTTAAATAAAGTGCTAAGGTTTTCCACCCTAGGATGTTTTCAATCACATGCAGATACTGCAATCAAAACTGTAGGCAGCTGATTTCCAAAGAAAGCTCAACTCTATGTTGTTTGGGGTTTTTTTAAAATACATTATAGCTGTCTTTTGCTTTAAGTTAGTGTTTTGTGGTTGTAAAACAGGGCAATCGAAGTACAAATCAAGGACAAATCAAGAAGTAGTAGATTACAAAATTGTGGTTCTGAAGAAAAATGTTTCCGTGCTTCACTTTTTGTTTTCCAAAGCCAACAGATGAGTTGTCAGATCTCCCATTACGTGTGGCAGAGATCACCAAAGAGCAGAGACTGAGAAGAGAAAGTCAGTACCAAGAAAACAGAGGGAGTGCAGTTGTAACTAACGGTGGAGGTGAGTAGTGACCTTTGGCTAACAGTATTTATTGTCACATTATTAAAGTTCCAGAATGTTTCCTATAGATAGTAGCTTGTTTAGAGAGGAAAAAGAAAAAAACCAGAAGGGTCTAGGTGGAATTACACAAAAACAATGTGTGGAAATTGTAAAAATACTGTTGTTTTAAGGATGTTAAAAAGCAAAATCAAATAGCAGCAGAATTGGTATTTTCTTGAAAAATTTGTCAGGTTTTGCCTATATCCCATGTTAAAGTCTCCAACTGCTTCAAATGGCATTTTGGAATATTGAATTTCAGTGGATGGAGTTTTGCTGTTCGAGCTTCTGGGGAAAATTTACTGCAGTAGTAAATTGCTAGTGCTGTGTGCTGACTGCTGTCAGAACAGGATGAGCAATTTTGTCAGGGAATTTTATATTTCCGACTACTACAAGTGATTCATTCCAGTTTTGGATTTTAATCCAAACTTTATCATCCAGGAGGGGCTGGTGTTTGTGAGTGGCAGTGCTTTGTTGTACTTTCTCAGCTGGTGTCCTCCAGTCTTACAGAATGACCCTCAAGGTTGTTCAAGAGGTGATTGTGCTTTCCATGTTTCTTGATCTCCACAGTCCTTTCATTTTTAACTTCTAGTGATCTGCTACTACCAGTGTCTCCTTTTGTTTATATGCCTTAATTTTAACAGTCTTTCTGATTTGTTTTTTCAGTCATTCCTTCTTCTCCATTGTTCTGCACTACTTACTATTAGATCTCATATGCATATACTTCTATTGATTCTTCTTCTTTCTCAGTTGCTCCCTGTTTTTCATTTTCCCTGGTGGCTGCAATTCATTTTTTTAAAGTGTGGCTCTTCCCAGCTACAACTAATCTCCTGTGCCCAGTTCCCACTTTTTCTTCTCTCTTCCCTCCTCCCCATTTTTATCTTTTGCCATCTTCTTTTCTTGGTCTTAGTCTTCTGTGCTACAATTTTTTGTTTTCTCTGCCGCCTTCTAGAAATATCTGAAACTTTTTAGTTGACTCACACTCTTTCACACATTAATGGGGAAAAAATTCAGTTCGAACAGTTAAATTCTGGCAGTTAGAAGAATTGAAGACATGGTGTCACAGGGAGCTCTGGGCAGCCTTAATAACAGGTAGTGCTGCCAGCTCTGCCTCCGCGACTAACTTTATTTTGTTGTTTGAGTTCTGTACACCAGGGATTTCAAAATGCCTCGCAGACTTTTAAGCTGGAGCATGATCAGTTTATGAGTAGGTGTAAAAGAGAGGGGCACAAACCATAGCATGTGGCTGTCAGAGGTCCAGATGCTTTGCATTTTTGTGCTCATAACACAGATACTATTATCTTTCACCTTTTTCTGTATTATTGTTGTCATTATCATCATCATTATTTAATAAGCAAGCCTTGAAAGAAGTGGAGTTTGGGTTTTGGGGGATTTTTTTTAAGATTTGAAACTTAGGTGGAGATTTAATGAAGCCACTGTATATAGGAAAGTAATTTTTGGATGGTTGTAGTAGCAGAGGGGGTGGCTTTGGCACTAACAGTTGCTAGATTGTGTGGTGAGGCAAAGAGAAGTCTGTTTTAGACAAGCAGGAAAGGGATGGGGGAGTAAAGAAGAATGTCTGCAAGAGTCTGGAACAAATTTGGGGAGAGTTTTAAGAAAAAAGAAAGCTCTAGCCCTCTGAAAAGGAACTTAATGCTTTCCCCTGCATCCCTGGTGCAGTATTTTTCACCAGGGGTGTTTGCTCAATGTCATGACTCTCAGAATCCCTGGGCAGAATGTGGAAAAGCAGTGACAAGTGAAAAAATTGCCCTACATAATATCTCCCACACAAAGGAAAATCAATACCAGCTGAACTGTGCTGTTTCTTGCTCTCATTTCAGTGATTCCTATTTTCTTTTTTCATTCTTCTTTTAAAATGAAATTGCAGGTGCCTTATATTGTTTTAGAGGTGTTTGCAGGTGCCTTATATTGCCAAATATTGTATATTTGTTGTTTTCTGTAGTGTTGTTCATTATTCCCACATACACTTCTTATATTTATTGTATTTGCATCCAGATAAGTTTAGACATGCTGCTCTCTGTTTTGTTGTAGTAGTAATACTAGTAGAAGGATCTGTCATATCCATTCTGATTTTTCTGACAGAGAACTAAGAGAAATTATTCCAAAATGTACACAGGTCATTGTACAGTCCTGATATTAGCTGAAAGATTTTGATATATAGCTTTTAGTTTTGAAAAGGAAATCAGAGTATTTACTTTTTCAGTCTCTGCATAAATATCTGCAGCCAGCAGTATAGAACTGCCTGCCTGATACATGTTCCTCATGGCTTTTTAAAAGGCATAAATTTTATCATTATTTCAAAAATTTTTTATCTAATGTTAGTGGGCCTGGCAAAATCCAAGAGCTTTCAGGCTGAGCTTTCCCAGATGGCAGAAAAAGCAGGGCGTTAGTTCCTGACCTTGCTGTCCTGGTGGGTTTTTCCCTCTCTTGTGGGTTGTCTAACTGTGGGTGTTTTCTCTGTGTATGTTTGTCAAGTGGAACACGATCTCGATCAGATCGACTACATTGACAGCTGTGCTACAGAGGAGGAGGAGGAGGAGGTGAGGCAGCCCAAGTGCCTGGACCCAGACAGCCTCAGCTCCCAGTTCATGGCGTACATCGACCAGCGGAGGATCTCCAATGAGGTGGTGCTTTTACTTGCATTCGTTCAATCCACACACCCCAGCAAAGCCCTGGGGAAAACTCTTCCCTGTCAGGTCATTTGGATGTTACCCTTCTGGAGAGTCCAACCTATAGAAACAGGTTTTTAGCCACATCACATTTCCTTCTGTGTTCTGTCAGTTGTAATTAATACCGAAGTACGCAGTTCCACAGTTCAGTGGCTCGCTGTACAGACTACATGAATAACTTGTCTGAAAAAATCTTTGTGGCCGCCCTGCTTAAACAGTAACTATGGTGCTGTGATTCAGGTGAGTCCTTTCAAAGTTCTGTGTGTTTCGAAGCAGAAAGATATTTGCTATTTGAAGAAAGAAAAAAAGAAAAAGTGGATCTTTAGCTTTTATGTAGGAGCTTGGCCCCTATCTTGTCAACTTTATATTACTGTGTTTAAAATCAGTCACACTGATATGAGAGATGCATTCATTTTGCAAAGCTCATGAATTCAATATCAGATCACAGAAGCTGAAGCACAGACACAAGAGCAGAACTCAGAAAAATCCACTGTAGGCAATGCAACCCAAGGACTCCTCGCTCTAGACAGGGAAAAAGCTTTGGTCAGCATCACAACAGCTATTCCTTGGGGTCTGTCTTGTCATAAAAGTTAAACTGCTTTTAGCTGAAGGAGTGGTTTCTCTAAAAAGACAGTCCAAAATACTCTACTGCTTGGGAAGGCTGATTGCATTATAGCATCATGCATGCAGGCATGATGGAAATGGGCAACTTAATCTTGAAGATTTCTATTTTCCTATGTTAATGGGTGTCAGTGGAAGTTCTTAAATAACACCAAAGGCAATATGTCTCTGTTCTCAATAGATTATTTCACTGCTCAAATTAAACCTAAAGAATTCTTATTAATCCCTTTTTTTGCTTTCTTAGTCCTTCTGGGACCTGTCTTTAGAATGTCAGAAAAGACCATCAGCCTCTTTATTCTGTAGTTCTGAGAATCCAGTCTTCACTGCTGTACACTTGTAGAGTTAAACGTCAAAGAATATATTTACATTTCAATACAAGTTTTATACCTTCATGGACTTCTCTGCATGATTCTTAATACTGGGGGTTTTAAACTCCTGAAGTCATCAGCAGGCATATATAATCTTGAAACTGTTATTTATTTAAATTGGAGAAACAAATAAGAGTGAAATTGCTTGGTTGGAAATGAACATCCCTGACTTGTGTTTTGTGCTTCTTTGTCAGGTGTTTTAAATACCAGTAGTTACAAATGAAGCTCTACAAAGAGATTGTTTGGCATTTATGTACAGTTTTCTGAATCAATTGCTAGCTTAGTCTTTTGTGGGTTTTTGCTTAGAGCTCACCAGTAAAGCCTGTATCCATCAGAGAATTTCAGAGAACAGAGGATACAAGACGACATTTACATCAAAACAGGTAAGATTTACTGTGGTAACAATAATTTTATCCAGAATTTCATTTTGAATGCAGAGCATGTATTTACTGAACATGTTTAGAAAATGGCATTGTTTTCTGTTGCTTCACCAGAAATGTGTATGGCATTTTTTGATGAGTTATTGCTCCAAAAATTAGGCATTGGAATTCTAATAATGGCAGTGAGTGGCAAAAGACGTAATTATTCTATGCTAATGCTTGACTTTAAATCAGTTGGTTAAATAAATCTGCATAATTAAACTGCATCTTTTTAAACTGATTTAATACCTGCTTTTTATGATTTAATTTCTGCTTCAATTAAATAGTTGATTTAAGCTGTGTTACATAGAGGATAAACAGGATAAAGGTACTTGCAGGAAGGATAGAGATACTATGGAGTAACGGATGTGCCATGAGGACACATTCTTGGTTGACTCCTACTGGTTTTGATATTGTAGGAGATTCATTTATTTTAAAAGACCTTTCTGGGCCATAATCATGAGCTTACAGCAGCAGAAGGGATAGAATGGGAATCAGTTCTGAAAACAAGTTGCTTATTTTGATAAGTATGCCCATGCTCTTTAAGGATTACTGGGCTTATCAGAGAGAATGTTTTTCTGTAAATTAAAGGTCAGAACGGGACAGAGTATCAATAAGGGGTGGGTAGGTTTCTGAAAAGAATATTGGATGTCTAGTTAAAAGAAAAGAAAATAAGCAAATAAAAGATAAAAAACAAGCGAATTCTTGCAAGTGAAAATTGATAGAACCTTTATTATACTGTTGAAGCACTTTAGTAATCTGTGGAGTGAAAGTGACTCCACAGAAAAACAGCCCAGTTGTACTTGGAATGTTGAGGGGGGGGCAGAGGAGTGGAAAAGACAACTGCTAGTCCTAAGTATGTCATTACTTACGCTGTCAGTAGAAACCAATTTATAATGGATTCTAAAATGGTATTGAAAGAGCAAATGAAACGAAGATTAGTGTGTAAATTTTTCCAGAGTTTTGGCAACATTTTAACAGGCATTCTGAAATGTGCAGATACAGTAGCTGTTCTGATATAAGGGAGGGTAACTATTTCAGCATATGTCAGCATTCCTTACCCTGTCCACAAGTCAGGTATAAAGTGATATAGCAGTTTTGCCATGTTCTCTGCCAAAAAAGTGAGTGTTCTTGGTTTGAAAAATTGATTCTTTGCTTGTTTGTTTACTTTTTATTTGAATGTTTGTGGTCAACGTGGAAATAATTAGACTTTACGAACCCTGATTTATGATAAATCTGAAGGAAATAGGAGAAGGCTGGTTAGCTGGGGAGAGCTACTGTTTACACAGACAGATGTTAATGATAAAGGAAGTTGAAGTTCAGTAAGGTATCCAGTGGTTTCAAAATTTAACTGAAGGATAGCTGCAGATCTCCATGAGGAAGTACTTAATCAACAATCTGGATGAATAGGAGCTTACTATGCTGCAGCAGAGTGAAATTATTAAGGCACTAAAACCAGATCATCTTGTTATTGCCTTCAAAATTGTGTAAAAACGGCCATAAGACAATGAGTAATTTCTTTATTTTAATCTGGCATTAGTCAAATTTTATTTTGTGGCAACCACAAGCTGTAAAGTGTTTCCACAGTAATTCTGTGCAAATGCCTTGGCAGGCAGCCTTTTTTTTTTTTTTTTTTTCTTTAGCATGCTGGAGCCATTAAAATTCTGAAAGTTGGATGTAACACAGACTTCATTTCAAGAGTACTTACATTAGTTGATTCAATTAAATAAATACAGTTTATGCCTCTGGACAGACTGTGGTGCATTCCTGATGCAACAAAGCTGTGTGTGCTCTGCTCTGAACACACTCCTTGGCACTGAGCTGAACTCAGTCTGTTCAAAACAGCTCTAAGTAACGGGTTTGTCATGTGCCTCAGTGATAATTTAAGTAACAGAAGAGACCTGTAACATACGGGTCTTCCACATCTCCTCTCCATGAGGAAAAGGCCCTAAGTGAGCACACAGCCAGCTGGACTGATATTTTTTAGAAATGCATGGTTAAGTGGGTCTGTGTTCCATGGCTGCCCCAGGAGCGAAGGTCGCAGAGTTGAGGCTGTCAAGAGTAAGATCCTCGATTTCCATCAACTTGTTTTCTAAGCAGCAGCATGTCAGGGTACTGCTGTGGGCTGTGGACCTTGGGAATTGTTTCAGTGCTAATAACAGCTGCCTTCTAGCAAAGAACTGACTGCAAAATTTCTCTCTTATGGTTGAAATGATGGATAAGAGCCAGATGGGTTCTTGTTTACCTTGTGACTTTGAGGGCTTGTGTCACTGGCAGTCACCTGATTGCTGAGGTGAACCGGTTTGTGCTGAAAATACCAAAGGATCCTGATGTTTAAAAATAATTCTGCTCTTTCCAGAGCAAAATAAGGTCTACAATAACCCAAATAATGTCTTAAAAGAGAGAATACATCTTCCTGTGATTTGAAACCATTTTTGATTAGTCAAGTTTTGTTTAAATACGAACTGCAATACTTGTAATCTGACTTGGTATCACAATGTGATTTCTTTAGTCCAAATTTCACTTTGTGATTACGTGAAGCTAATTGTTTGGACATTTCTCTTACAAAAACAGTTGTAATCTAGAGCAGAATTAATTTGACAGCAGTCTATATGCATCAGTGGCCAAACCCCCTTCCACCTGGTGTCTTACCTGCAGGGATACAGATGAATTACGGAGACCTGAAACTCTAAATTTGATGCAGGACAGAGAGCATCACCAAGTACTAAGGAGTTATGTGGACAGGACAGAGAGGTAGGGAAAAAGAAACTGAATGTTTCTGCTGATTCACTTTATTATTTCACCCTCGCTCAAATAACCATACTATCCAGTTGTTCCTCTAAATGAGGATCATGTGAAAAACTCCTGGTCTGGTTACTCTTAGAGAATGGGTATGAAGTACTGAGTATCTCAGTGTAGTAGGCCAAATGTACAATCCCACTGGTACATCTTGTGCTGTAAAAAATGTTATCACAACTCAGGAGAAGAAATGGAAATGACTTCACAAAATCTGTCATTCACAGTGAGTTAAATCGTCATCACAGCTGTTAGTGGACAGTTACTCTTCTGATTTGATCAGATACTTGTGTGTCACTGACAATTCATGTATGCAAAATGTTTAGATTTAAGATTAAAAGTCTGCTTACTCTCTGTTTTTGCATTTGTCAGACCCCTGCCTGATTCACCTTATTTTCTCTCGCTATCAAGTCACCTCACCCAGGTAACACATAGAATTCCAATAGTTTTGAATGAGTTTGATGCAGAACCAAACTGATGTTATCCATGAGACGTGGGCTGTTTCTCCACAGCCCATCTGCAGCTCTGAGTTCACAGCCTGGTGCCCTGTTTGACTGCAGGTGCCTAACGCGGATTCGGAGCTGCACCGCCGGCACATCGAGCGCACCCGTCGGGAGGCGCAGCTGGCAGCCCTTCAGTATGAGGAGGAGAGGATGAGAACGAAGCAGATTCAGAGAGAAGCTGTCTTTGACTTTGTTAAGGTACCTCCTTTTAGTACCTACTCCATACTTTATCTTTTCTAAATCCCTTAATTATAACTAATTGCCGTGGTAATTACTGCTTGTACGTTACGCTCCTAGCGCTTTATAAAGAATTTAGACAAATAGCATTTATGTTCATTAAGTGTTGGTGCTGTAGCTTAACACAGGCAAAGCTAGAACTGGGGAGGAAGATGGAAGATTTACCTAAAATATGATTGTTGCAAAGAATTCTGATTTTTGCGTATTTCACCTTATTTTCTCAATTTTTATTTGCGTAGATGTTACGGGATTGGTTTAACAAAGAAGAGGCCTCTATCTGAGCAGGCATAGAGGCAGTTTAATTTTGAAGACAATTTTGGCAGGTAGAACATAATCATTTGCACAAAAACAATATGCTGCCTGATCTATTTTGCTATTTTTTGACAATAAAATTAGTTGATTCTGGGTAAAGCATGGATGCAAACCTATGGTACATCAGGCACTCACTCTGAACACTAAGTCTTCTCTGTCTCTGCACTCAATATGAAGTCTTCTGCTTAACATGCCAGTCTATTTATATGATAGTTGATTTAAATTTGTTTTACTGATTGCTGCTCTGGTCACTTACCTGAATCTCACCATCACAGATTTAAGAAATGTTATGGTTAATATTTATTTTGGATTTAGGCTGGTCTGCAGAGGCAAAGAATGGTTTATTGCTTATATTTAATGCATTTAATGTATAAAGTTAGTTTAGAGAAAGGGTCATAGCTGTCTGAAACTAGGCTTTTCATTAGCAATAACTATTCTTAGGCCTCAAGCACTATTTTGTAGTAAAGCTGCTTATTAAAGATTCATCTCAGTCCTTTAGTTAAATATTAAGCTTATAGGATGCATGTTGTTCATTGATGAGTCTCCTGGGTTTTTTGGTTTGGGTTTGATTTTTTTTTTTGATATTTTTCTTCTGCTTCCTTTGTTATTCATGACCACTTTTTTCTCAGCAGTTAAATTCCTGCCTTGGGTTGTATTTTGGGTTTATTATGCGTCTTTGATATGTGTAATTTGAAATTTTTGCTTGTTTGAGTGTGGAATAAAGGCTGATTTTTTTAAATAATATCAGGGAAGTTTCAGCTCGGTGAAATTTGTGATGTCCCCAAAGCATGTTCTATTTAAAATCTAAAACTTCTGATTTAAACCACTTTTAAATTATGCTGGTTTGTTCTGAGCTTCTGTCTCTCTGTGACATTATTTTAAAATTAATTTTTTCTTTTTCTGTGTAGCAAAAAGCCTCCTTGAGTCCTCAGAAACAAAGTCCAATGGATAGTGAGGTAAGAGTCCAATAAGAGCATGAATAGGGGTGTCAGCATTTAAATTCTTAGCTCTCCATCAGAGTTACTTTCCTCATTGTGGAAAATACCTCAAAACTGCGTTGTAGCATAGTTTTTTATGTAATATTAAGCTTTGGGTTGGAGGTTTTTAATGGGGTCAGTCTAGTATTTTCTTCTGTTCATATAGATTGCCTGTCCAAGTGTGTTGTTTTATTGTTTTTTGTATATTTTCTATGTTCTCTGCAGAAAATACATTTCATGTTCCATTTTAACCTGCTCCTTGTGAGCAGTACAGTTGCTATTCTAACAGGAGTGTTTAGTCAAGTTCCAGTGTTACTGTCATCCTTTGCTGATCAGTTTTCTCCCAGTTTCCTGTTAGTAGATCGCCAGTTGTCCCAGAAATACTAAGCTTTAGAATTTTGAGGGCTGTCAGAAAAAGGAATAAATATTTTTATTTAAATAAGTGTTTTTTTTCTACTATATTTTATAGTAATATAGTTTTTATAATCAAAACCAGGAACACAAATCATACAAAGCTCAGCCTTCTAGAATATACCGAGCTGAGTCAATGACATCTGTTCACTCTCTGCATCGGATTTCTGCGTAGTGACAGCTCTTCCACTGCTTCCCATCCCCACTTTTGTCCTGAGAAAGAGAATTCCCTTGGTAGTGTTAAATCAGATCAAAACTTCTAATATTATAATGAATATGATAGTTCTTTAGCAGCATTTGCCAACTAACTCTTCTTGTTAGAAAATTATGAAATACGGGGTAATTGAAATAGTTTTTGCTCCTTTTTCTTCTTATTGTTTTTCTGTTCCTAATTTATTCTTCTAAAAGGTTCTTTGTTCCGGCAGAGTAAGCGCTATGAATGCATAGTGTTCTGTATTTGCTTGACACAACACAGAAAGCAGAATAATTGATTCCTTAAGTGATATGACTGCACTGTAATTCCTGGGTCATGTGGCTGTGTATCCCTACAGTTACAGATAGTTCATGGATTGTTTTAAAGAGCCTCACAGTGCTGTAAGCAAGCAGTACATTCCGAAATGTCTGTCTGTTCACATACCGTGTGTTTCTGACATTGTGTGTGTTTCTGACATTGCTCCATCTCTCCCACCTCCCAGTGTCCCTTTCCATCCAGAAGGTCTCAGCATACTGATGATAGTGCCTTGTTAGTGGTAAGATCCTGCACGTAATGGCCTTTTTCTGTGGCAGATTCTAGAGCATAGAAATGACAACATGTTATGATTGTCTCAGATTAGACCAACTGTTTTAGAGCTAATCTAAATAGCATAAAACATGATGATCTTCTTTGGAAAGTAGCTTAGCTGTGAACTATGATGTTATGAATACGTTGACACTTCTGCTGACAGACATTTGCTAATAATACAATGATTTTTTCCTCAAAATAATTAAAGCTTATATTTTGTTTGAGAGCAGAAGAAAATTACTGATAGTAAAGAACAGTTTCTAAAATGAAAAATTCACCTCTAGTTGTTCTGGTTTGACTTCTTCTCCATTCAGCTTGCTTCATAATTGATGTGCTCTTCAGTGTCAAATAAGCAATTTTCATGCTTAGTACACCCTTCTACTTTAACTTGTCTGTCTCCTGCACATGCGGGTTAGAAATACTTGGCACAAGAAAAAAGTGTTCTACTTATGAATGTTACAAATCATGAAATACTGCTCATACAGTTTTATTGTTTGTTAGTCTTAAAAATCATCTATTCTGAACACTTACCAAAAATAAAAACATGTATGGACATAATTCATGTTTTATGCTATTTCTTCCTTTGTAGCATCTTAGCAATGTAGCATAACTAAAAAATCTAATTAATGTCATAATCCATGTCTAGAAAATTAAAAATACACCTTATTTGCCTGCTGTTGCATGACTGCATGCCTGGAATTGGTTTTCTTGATTTATGTGTTTTCATTATCTGCCTAAATTTTCTTTAGGCAGTGCTCTTGGTTAGTGTGTCTCCCTCCTGAATGTGCTGGTCAAGATATTTATTGTGTCTTTATTCAGACTTTCTGAGATTTCTGCTGTCATAAGACTTTGTGGGTGAGAAAAAAAGCTTAAAATGCTAGAGAGAAATTTAATAATCATGTGTCTGTTTAGAGAAATCATAATCAATGAGCATATTAAAATCTGCTTTCATAGTTAGGTCATAAAAAGCAGGAGAACAGCAGTAGTTTGGGTTGAGATAATTCCCTGTTGTCAGTGAATTCATCTTTGGAATGTATTTTAAAGACACCTGTAAGAACCCCATTTCTATTTGATTGTGCGATCACATAACTTCTGTTGTAAATTAAGATACAGAATTTTCAGAAATTATGTCGAAACTGTCTTCCATTGCTGTTTGTTTCCTTTTTTGTCTTTAACCAAGTTGCATCTTTTTACTTCACAAAAAGAGTGACCAGGCTGGCAGGGAAGGATTGAAAGCAGTGATTTCTCTGTTCGTTTTTCTTTTCGTTCCTCACATTTTTCAGCAGCACTAAATTATAATAGTACATGAAATGCTGGGGTTTCTGATGTGCAGCTCTCTTCTGTGGTGGAAATCCACACTGTGCCTAATGATCACACATGCCAGGGCAGCTGTTTCTGGCAATTACTGTAACTGGAACATTGAGCCCATACTAGCTCATGAATTTGTATCTTTTTTTTGTTTACACAAATGTGTCTTGTATGGTAAAAACTTGCTTAACATCAAGGAAATGGTCATTAGTTTGCTTTAAAAAAAATTGTAAGTGTTTACATTGGTTTTACCTTTCATATTTTATTGCATTTCATTTGACATTTTCCCTATCCTAATGGGTTTGAAATTTAGCTAGGTTTAATTTCTGAGGACATAAGGAAAATCTTTTAAGAATACTAAATCTAATATGTAGTTAGAAAGCAAGTGAGCTTTTATTTTACTACTTTGCTCTTCTGGCATTTTTATTGCTTTAACAAAAAATTTAAATTGTGAATCTCCTTTTTAAAATCTTCAGTGTTTCTTTTGGTTGTCTCGTTGTCTTTAATCACTAATTAAAATTAAAATGTATCCATGTTGCACAGGTTGCTCTGACAAGGAAATGGTCAATTTCCTTCTGTTTATAAACAACGTCAGGACTGTTGGTTTGAAGTCCCAGAATGATTGCCCATATCTTCTGTGAATGTTAATGGTTCAGTTTAGTTGTAGTTCCTCCTGCATATCTATGATTTGAAGTGGGTGTAAAACTTCATTGCACACAGTGGTGGATTTTTTTGGGTTGACCTGTGATAGATAACTAGACTAAAATGTTGAAGAAATGTAATCACTGGCCTGTCTGAGAAAATAAAAGTTTTATGTTAGTCAGAACCTCTTGCTGTTCTTGCAAGGATAGTTCCATTCATTACAATGGAGATCACTTGTAGAGCTGATATCAAGCTTTCAGACTCGGTTAATGATTTCAGCCTTCACTGCGTCTAAATCTCATTTTTCTCTAAATATCACCTTCTCTTCTCCTCTACTATTCCTTACAACGTTAGTGCTATCAAAGGGGGGGAAAAAACCCAAAACACCCTCTCTAGCTGCTGCTCCGTTTCTCTGCTGCAAAGCCCACAAGGTACTTCAGAAACATCAGGCAGCCACTGTGACCTCTTCCTCTCACAACCATTGTGTCATTGCTGCCTTGTGCTCCCTTCCTTGTGTTGTTTACTTGTTGTGGTCTCAAATGTGGCCGGAGGCTGTCATATTACTGCTAGCACATAGAATCTCTGAAACCTTTTAAGTTCAGACTAAATTTGAGTTAGGCACCAGAGTGTTACAAATAATAATGATATGGGTAAACTAAGCAGGGCTTGACTTAGCAAACTTGTGCCCTGGAGTTTTCTCTCAGACCGTTGGCATTCAGTTGTGTATTCAAATGTTTAATAACAGAATTCCTTTAAAATATCCCTATTTGGTTCATGGAGAGTTCTGGTTGGGCTCTCCTTTGGCACTGCCTGTATCTGCAGTTGTTTCTGGCACAGGGCAGTTTTTGTGACTTCAGTGCTAGACCTAAAGACTGCGTGCATCATGTGCAGAGGGTGGTGTAAGTCTGAACTGCAGCGTCCTGGCTCCATTAGTGCTGTGGCTGCCTTTTCTTTTCTCTGCCTCACTTCTTCCTTTCTTCCCTCTTTTTTCTTTCCTTACTGCCCCTGACAGAATGGCTTTGAGCCTCTCTTTGTGTTTGAGATTGACAATAACACCAATACCATTAAAAGGAGGCCAGGCACTCGCAAACAGGTGACGAGCATGCGGTGTGTTGGTGTTGTGATTGTCCCTCCCTGTGCTGTGCCGTGTCCCCTTCCCTCTGCCCACTGCTGGGTGCCTGCATAGTGGCCGCTTCTTGTTAGTCTGTGTCAAGCTTGCCCTGCTCTTTTCATACAGGAATAAGCAGATATATTGATGTTACAGCCCACCTAGTTCTGGTTTATTTTACTGTTCTCATGTGCAAGCTAATGTGTTGTCTAAGTCAAGTGATATTTGAAGCTCTTAAAAAATAATAAAAAACCATATCATTTTGGCTGTGTCCTGCTCTGGAGAAAGAGGTAGTCTCGAGGATCAGCTGTAAGTCTGTACAGGGCCTAAAAACATTCGTGTTTAAGGCTTGCCCTGAGTGTAAGCCTTCCCTTCTAGTCCCTCTGGCTGTGCTGTTCTGAAGTGGCAGAATAGTTGCAAATGTTTTAAAAACTAATTCCTAAATGTATCTTTCGCTACCTGTAGAGTCTCTGGGTGTCATTTGATGTTCTTTCCTGTGCTGAACTGTCACTTTGCTGCTTGAATGTTGTTTCAGAAAGCATAGTGAGCCATTCAGTCCTCAAATGTTAAAGTTTTGATGGTGCATTCAGTAGGATTTGGCCTTCTAGATCCACTTGTCCGTGACAGAAGGGCACAACTACAGCCCCTGTTCTATAAACAGGAAAAGTTGTTTATTTGGCTGGTTTTGATATTGGCCATAATTGAAATATGATTGCACTTCATTTGTGGCAACACTGTAAATCCTGACACTGATCTCGCTTCCCCAAGAGTGAGATTCTACCCACAGAATCTCATTTACTTTGTGTGTAATCACAAGGACCAGTTCTTAGTGTTTGTAGCATATACAAAGTGTGTTTTACTGAGCCTCTTGCATGTGGGTTTCTCCGATTTTTCAGACATGCATAACATCCTCAAAACATTGAAAAGAAAGCTATTTATTTTCAATGGTGGCCTAGAATGGACTGTTGTAGGTAGAATTTCCTTTTTTCTGACGGCATAGGTGTTACTAAAGAGGCTTTTGCCTCACTTACTGTTCTTATTTCTGTTTTTAATGTCACTATATTATATGTAAATGAAGCACTGTACCTCCCAGAAAGTTCAGGAGGGTAGGAAGGTTTTAACTATAGTTCAGCAAGTATTTCTGTGTTGCTTGTCGAGTGTTTCTGAGAATGTGATCGTGATCACCTCTTCATTTTTAACTTTGCTGCATTCCACCTTTGTGTATGACCTGTCAGCTACTCACTAACTCTGCTACTGCCTTCTCTTTCTTTCTGCATTCAGTCACTCTCAGGGCTGAACCAAGAAAGCTGTGCTACTACCCTGCCTAGTGCCTCTACCTTCAGTCCTGTCAAGGTATCTCTTGCTATTATCATTCACCACTAGAGCCAACAAAAAAATCTTGGATCCACACATCGGTTTTAGCAGGTGTTAGTCTGTCAGCATCTAATCAAAAGTTCAGGTAGGGTATGAACCTGATTCACCTGATTAAACTGTAGTAGGTATTACCTCATCTTAGCTTTAGGCTGTGTCTACAGGAGGCCTGATTTATAAAACATTGTAACCGGTCTCTGCTCCAAGGGGTTCTTGGTTGTCTTTGATGTTGCTTTTTCTGTACAAGTTCGTTTACTCTTGATAAAGTTGAGTTCATCGAAAGTACACTCGTATTCTTTGCCTGTTTCTTTCTTTCCTGTGGAAACTGCTGTGCTGAATGCATTCCTCACAAGGAGTCCTTAGTCTGTGTAAGCACTGTGATGAAACCACAGTGTGTTTCACTGGGGACAGATGTTCAGTAAATAGCAGTTCCGCATTAGCAAAGGTGTCAAAGAGGAGTATCCTTGTTGGGGCTGTTGTTCTGCCAGTTCTGCTTGTTGCTTAATACCTGTTTTTTGGTGTCCCCTTTGCAAAGAGCACTCTTCACAATGATCTGTCATTGCATAGTCAGTGCTTTTTCAGCATATTTTTTCCTAAGGAAAAAAAGCAGTTGTGTCATTTCTGTAAAAGAAAAAAACTGTTTCTGTAGAGATAAGACTTGGGAAACAACATACAGTGGTTTTTCTTATTTCTGGTTATTTATCTGAAACATGTTTAGATGGATGGAGCTTTTCTTAAAACACAGCAAATTAAAATATAGTTTAAGCTTTTCCAGATTAGGACCATTCATACTCCTCTGCTTTTTCATTCACAGAGTGATGACAGATCTACCATCACCCCTGGCTCACCTACCGCTCAGACAGGTAACAGGGACAGGAAAAGAGATTCTGAAAAATAAGATCAAAATGCCTGCTTGCTTATTTGTCCTATGAAGAGAGGAGAGCATCTGTTCCCACCTCTGGCACTGCTTTGTGTGAGAATTTACCCAGTTACTTGGGTCTCCTTAGAAAAACACAAGGGAAGAGGCAGCAGGGATGAAGCATGTCCTTAGGCAGAGCACAGCGTTTGGCTGGTTTAGGCCTTTATCATAGAGGCTTTGGCACAGAGATGCATTCAGCAAGAATCAGAGCAGTTGTTGGAATTGGTATGTGGAATGTGCTTTGCATGCAAGTGTCCTTGGAAGTTCCTTTTCCTGCTCTGCTTTTATCATGCATGGCTGTAATTTATTTTGTCATCATTACATTAAAATTTTTGGTTTGTTCTTTTTAATTACCACATTGCTGTACCCACTTCCTATTTAAACTCTAACCATTTCCTTCTTCCTCCTTCCTTTCCTGTGCCTTTCCACATTTGTTTAGTCCACCTTTCCCCTCCATATCCTGGCCATGCAGCCCCGCCTTCCTATAGAAACCCTTCCCAGCGACCTGAGAGTTTCCTTTTCCGAACAGCTGTCAGGGGTGAAGCCAAGAAAGGTAGGTTATATAGCTCAGAAATCAGCTAGTTTTGCTACATTATATTGATATCTGCATTACCTGGGGCTTGCAGTGCTTTTTATCCTCAAACTACTTTTAGAGTTCCATTTGTAAACAGGCGTCATATACATTGTGAACAAACAGGGTTTTATTTAGAGCTGTTCAATATTCTTTTGTCATATCTCTGGAAGCGTGAGAATTCCTGGTCTGTGCTTACACCTTTGCCACACAAACCTTCAACAACCTGATAATTCTTGCATTGCCCAGTAGCCTGTAACAGAATTGCAATTTCTGGAGAACAATAGAACTGTTTCTAGGTACTCAGTGTGGCAAAACTTTGACATCATTTGTGCATGACTATTACCCAACAGAAAGATCAGAGTTAAACAGTGAGGGAATCGTGTTTACATCTCATTTAAGTTGGTAGACCGTTAGTTTGATTAATAATCAAAGGTAAGAAGGAGATTTGTGAAAAGGAATGGACTGGAACTTTGTGTGCAGTGCAGTAGCAAAGAACACAGAGCCAAATCATGCTTAGTGATTTTCTTTCCTTCATGCTACTGTTTTAGCTGTTGCTTCATCCTCTGCCTGTGCCTTGTCTCCTGCTAATGATTCTGCAGACCCTCGAGTGAGACAAAACTCCAAACAGCGGGAGGAGGAGCTGGAGCTGATAGAGCAGCTACGCAAGGTAAGTGCTCCAGGAGCCAGAACAGACAGCAGGAAATGTGTTCTGTGACCCTGCTAAATCTGCCTTTGTCTTATGGACCAGTTTCACTGAACCAATATGGGGAACAGCTGACCAAAATTAAATGGTGTGGTACAGTCTGTGTACTTCTTTCAGATGGGTGCACTTGATTATTTGTGGTAGATAAAGTCAGCTTCAAATTCTGTATAATAAACTGTGTCAGCTCCTGCTCATAAATGTCTGGTGAACTCTGCTTTTATGTGTGCTTCCTTTCTTCATTATCAGCTTTCACACTTGTAAGGAGCTCCCTGGAAAGTTGTCTTTACTGTCCCCTTTTAATGTCTTTTTTTAAAACTCTTTTTTGCCCATAAAGCTGACAGAAAAGCAGATGGAGTGCAGAGACTGCTGCCAGTCATTCTGCCATTCTGGTTTCCTCATGTGCTCTAGATGTGTCTGTTGATTCTTACCTTATCCTTAGTAAAGTACAGAACTTTTAAGCCCAAAATGTTTCTAATATTTATCCTTTTGTCTGCCATGGGGCACCACTGGTGCACACTGGGTTTGTGCCCAGGTACAATGACAATAAACAGGAATATTGGAAATGCCACGTGGCATTAGGGCACTGCTCTGCTTTGCCCCAGACTTGTTTCTGCGAAGCATGAAGGGATTTCTTGAGGTGCTGTAATTAATTGTTTGAATTTTTCCAATAAATAAGAATATACTTACTGAAGCTAATCTCAAAAGCCATAAGCATCCCAGATAGAGAAAATTCTCTCTCTTTGGGGGGGAGTGTTGAAGTAAGGACAGTCTCCTTTCTCTAAAGGAGAAAGGTTACCTTAGATAAAACAAAGCTTGGTGGTGTTTGCAGACCCTGTCATGTTATCTCAGATTGCTTTCTATGTAGTCTCTCTCTTGTTCTGTTCCCCGGGTAAGCTAAGTGTTTTTTTAATACTTAAAATTTTGGATACAGCATTACAACTCAGTGACATACACACAGCATTTTAAATTAGTTGGAAAGCCTGAAGTGAATTTTTATTCATTCTCTTAAACAAATGCTAACTACCTTCTTTTTAAAGGACTGCTTATGTCACAAAGACAATTATTTTCACTTCCCTCAGCAGAACCATTCTCTGAGAATATGCAGGGTTAGGAATACTGTTCCTAGATCCTGGTTTCCATTATTTTTGAATAATGGTTGTATTAGTCCGCTGTGCTGTACAATGAAAACTGTTTTCCTTGAACTCAATCGCTCCCAGACTGTGGCCAGCCCTGGGCCACAGCAATGCGCAGGGCTTTCCTTGGGGTTATTCAGAAAGCGGGTTGGAAATGCCAGGAGGGCGGACAGAGTTGTGCTGCAAGAAGTCTGCCTCATGCAACTTGTGCAGAATGGAGCAGCTGGAAGGATGCAGCTCTCAGCTCCCCTGTGTGTGTCCCTGTTGGTTTCCCACAGAACATCGAGTCACGGCTGAAGGTGTCGCTGCCCAGCGACCTCGGGGCGGCTCTCACGGACGGCGTCGTCCTGTGCCACTTGGCCAACCACGTGCGGCCCCGCTCCGTCCCCAGCATCCACGTGCCCTCACCTGCTGTTGTAAGTGTGTAACTGACTGTGACACTACTTTATAGCTGTCCAGAGTGACATCCTACAAAGTCCTGTAGTCCAGATGGTCGCTAAACTCAGCATTCTCCTCAGTGAATGTACATGACAGAAAATAACCATCTGTAGTGTCACTAAATGAAATTCTGTTTGGGTTTGTTTCATCTAAAGGAAGCTGCTTCTAACAGCTTGTAAGCAAATGTTAACATTTTCTTGTCCTCCCTAAGCACGTTACCTTCAAAACTAGTGAAATACAAGACAGTTCGGCACGAGAACTGAAACAGGATATTTTAAAAGATCAAAATGTCTGAGAAGTTCAGGAAAACATAGTAGGGAATTACAACAACTAGGATCCTAGTACACAAGACAGTGAAACCAAGAGACCAAGTTGATTCCTGTGTCCACAGCACTACAAATTCCTCTGCTTAGGAATTTTAGCAGAACACACTCAAGATACTTGGGGAACAGCATCTCCTGGAACAAAACAAATCCCATCATACCTTTGTGATAACAGGAAAAAAGGGTGGCAGTGTCAGGGGGCTGTTGAGTGCAGGGAAGTATTGCAGTCTGTTTTGTAGGGAAAGCACAGAATTAGAGAATGGTCAGAATCTTTGAGATAACAGATTATTTATCCAGTTTGTGTTTATAGAAGTCAGAAAGTTCAGTGAAAATATTTAGGATCAGCTACTTGAAACTAATACGGACAGGCAGATTGCTTGTTATGCACCTTTAAATTGTATGAATAAGGAACAAAATCAGAAATTGTCCCTTGGGGAAGAAGTTGAAACATGCACGTAGTCTTCCCTTATCCTTTTGGAGTGAGTCTTCGTGTTGATTGGAACCTGACCTGGCACTTCCAGGGCTGCCAAGTGTGTCATTGTGGTTGTGTCCCTGGGAGTCGATGTGACCAGGCAGATGGCCCTCTTACTTTGAGAACGACTGAACTGGACACACCAACATTTTAGGCAGATTGTGGGATCATTCCAAGCAAAGGCAGGGAGCCACTGCTCAGGAGACTTGCGTCAGTGAGCTCTTTTCAGTGGGCCAGTTTGATGTGCAGCTGAATGTCCTGTTAGGAATTAAATCATGGCTTTGTCATGTGAATCCCAAGGAAGAGGCAGCCTGGAGTCCCGTGGCTCCAGGAGCAGGAGAAGCATCACTTCATGCCCCAGGCACAGTGGGATCTTTGTATTCCCGTGGTCCTTTGGGAGAAGGAAGCCAGTGCTGCCTTTAACCTGCTTCCTTGGTGGGGAAGCACAGCACATGAAGGGGACAGAAGAAACCCCATCACTTACAGAACTATTGAACACCTGGAGCCTGCTGCTCCAAAGTGTGGTCATAGGAGCAGGGAGCTTGTGTCTCCTGAACCAGAAGAGAATAAGCTTTGGGAGCAGGAACAAGACAGAGCCTGTGCTGTGGTATGTCTGAAGAGGTGTGAAAGCTGACTGCAGGAAAAACCTCAGCTGAAAAAATGCCACTGAGTGCAATTCAGACAGCTGCATTAAACACATCTGGAAGAGGCTGACAAGCAGCAAGCTTCACTTCCAGTTTTCTGCCATTCATTTTTGGTTTCGTCTAGCCTTTATTTTTTTTACCTCTTTGTTAATTGAAGTTTTGTTTGATATTTGTATTGTTTTGCATTATAGTAATCCAGAACAGACTCTAGATTGCTTTATGTCATGAAATTGCTCTGAAATCACAGCATGGAAGCCATGGATGTGTATTTCATCAAAAGATATTTTTTAAATGATTATACTGTACTCACTAAAAGTGTTAGCCAGTTTTATATAACACTGTGTATATAAATATTGCATGGCTTAGAACAGTCCTTTTTTAAAATCATCCAGCTTTCATAACTTAGCTTTTCATAAAACAGCTTTGAAAACTGGGATGGTTTTCTAAGAAAAGCAAACTTCAGCAGAGCCTGCTTTGAATTAGACAAGCTTATGTCAGCGCAGTGTTTTTGGCAAAGAGATTTATTAAGAGTTTTATTTAAATAAAAAATAAATTTTTTTTAAACCTTGCCAGTTAAGAACACTGTATGCCTTTGCTTCTTTGCAGCCTAAACTTACAATGGCAAAGTGCAGACGAAATGTGGAGAATTTCTTGGAAGCTTGCAGAAGGATTGGAGTGCCTCAGGTATGTATTTCTTCTGTCCTGATATAATGTTTCAGATGCAGTTTTGCCTGGTGCTTCAGAAAATAAAACATTCTTTGGAATATTGGATTAAAATGAAATGATTAAAAGTTCAGAAGGTTCAGGTACAAGCTATCCTGCAGTATAGGTCAGACTTACCTTGCATGGTCTTCCCAAGCAAAATAAAGCCAGATATAGTTTTAACAGAGTGTAGTTTATAGATTTTATATTTTAGTACAGGCTCACTTAAAAGCTGTGCATCAAATTCACAATAGCTGATGGACTTCGAGTCTGCTTTTAGAACTGACAGGTTCTATAAAACCAGTTACATTTTCTCAATATTAGGTATGTGACAGCTTAAAAGTGCGATAAAATCTGGATGATGGTTTGCATGTGGCTTTTTTTATCCCAAAGCTTTTCATGTTCCTTCACAATAATTTTCTTACATGAATGTCTTTACTGTCTTAGCAACAAGTCACAGAATTATTGGCCCTTTCTTTGATGGTAGCTGTCTTTCTATAGTCCATACTTCTTTTGTTATGTCAATGACAGAAGTCTGTCTTCCCTTGTCCCCTTTTGAAACTTTGAAGATCTAGGAGGTGGACACATACTAAATAGTCCATCTTATCCTGTTGGTCCAGTTATCCTGTTTTATGCTGTCCTGTCCTATGCACTTTGTCTTATTCAGCAGCTGTCTCATTAGAAATAGTTTTAATACGTTCTATTTTTCCTAATTTCCCTTCCAGTGCACTAATTGACCTGGGTTTTTACATTGCTGAGCATTGGTGGTTCCGTTGTAGGTGCTGGTTTCTTTTGTGTTCTGAAAGGGAGAAGTAGACCCCGTGACTCATTTCCCAGCTCCATCTAAAGGCAGTTCTTGAGTCAGTCATGCAGGATTTTCTGGTGGTTTCAGACCACTTGCAGACATTTGAGCCAGTGGGATTTTAGGATGACTTATTTATTGAGCTGCCTGGCAATTTCACATGGCTCAGTGGTGAAATGTGTTGGAAGGGGCTAGGGAGTTGTAAGTGATCATTAATGCTGGGAGAGCCTGCACTGCTTTGGTCCCCTAAAAAGCTTTGCACTTTCAATCCCAGCAGAACTGCACAATATAAATTCATCTGGGGCATTGAGCAATTTCATCCCAGCTTCCCTATTTATAGCTCCCTCAAGTATGAAGATACAACTTTTATGGGATTGCAGTACAAAGAAGATCACTGGAATGACCCACAGTCAAAACCAAACAAACACAAAGGCCAACCCAGAAAAAGTCCCCTCTAAACCCAGGCTGCTCCATCTGCTACCCCCACTGTGTAGAGCCCTCCTGGTTTTTTCATATATCTTGTTTTAATGTGAAAGAGTTCAAGGAGGGTCTCTCTGAGAAAACTTAGTAAAATACCCCCTGTGAACTCGGAAGCTGCTCTCACATGTCTGCACTACATCTCTACTGGGATGTGAATATAACATACCTGTATGTAAGGATGGCATGGCAGCCTAGTATGTTTTTCTTGAAAAGTTGCCTGCAGGTTTTTCATTTCATTTCCATTATAATTACAAAAACAATAGGCTTTCTGAAAGCATGGATCCATGTAGGAATATGTGTCTTTTAAGGGGAAGGCTACTTTCAGAAGGGGCTAATTACAGGCACCACAGCAGAGCAGCAATTTCTGTAGGACTTTGGTGGTTTTAAAGCCCTTGGATCAAAAGAAAACCTCAGCTGAACAGGTTGATCCATGCATCTAGATTTCACTGATTATTAGCAGTTACCTGTGGGAAAGGGAGACAAGAGACACACAATGGGAATAGTTATAGAGCTCTTAAACTCTAATTAGTAATAGATATTTCTGCAGGACGCTGCATTCAAGCATCAGTTACACATAAATAATTCCTTGTCCTGCTGTTTTCATTAAGTTACATGTGGAGGCTGAACTTTGTTGAATACTCAATGCCAGCAGCATCTCAGATACCTGTAACCTCTTCTCTTCTGGAGAAAAATGGGTTTCACTGAGGCTTGTGTAAACTGCTGTTTTCAACAACAAGAAATAGTTACACGTTGGAGCTGGAGACGTGACAGGCACCTCACTGAACACTAAGCACTGATACTGAGTTCTTTGCAATGGGAGTCTTGGAGATTTCTATGTGAGAATTAACCAGGTGTGATGTGCTTCTCAAATGTGTAGGTTGTATCTGAGATGTCTGATAACTGCTTCGTGGATGTTGCTATGGCTAACTGACTGACCTTTTTTTTCTGTCTGTTTTCCCTTCCTGCTCACACACTCTGGACAGGACAATCTTTGTTCCCCTTCTGACATTCTCCAGCTAAACCTCAGCGTTAAAAGAACAGTTGAGACTCTTCTTTCCCTGGGGACAGATTCAGAAGAATCCAGTCTTGTGTCCCTTTCCGTTCAGCTCTGGGGCTTTGTGGTGTTTTACTGTACTCTAATGCTAACGCTCTGTATGTTCTATCGCTGGGTCTTTTTTCTCTAGTGAAGGATAGTGGTGCTGCTTCCTCCCTCCGTCACTCCAGTGCTTGGGAACAGATTCTGGGCTTTGCCAAGACTGTGTGTGTGAAGTGCTTTGTTTCCCACGGATGGGACAGAGGTGACAAGTACGAAGTGCAAACACGTTGGTGCAGCCACAGCACCGTCCGTGACCCAGTTCCCATTTGTATTTGCTGTGTCACGTTGAGCAGATGAAATGCTTTCCAAGGGAGGACGTGCTGTCCCTGGGCTCCAGCAAGGGCTGAGGTCAGGACACGTGGTGCGTGCTGTAGTGAAAACTGCCGTGTCACATTGTGCCTCTGTTCTCCCATCTGTATTATGGGAAATGCAACCACTTTGGTCAATTGCTTGAGGATTACCTGATAAAAAATGTTAAACAATGTGAAGTATTTTTTCGATGTCAATGTTCTTGATGCGATCTCACAGTCTCAGGAGACGTGGTCTGGTGTCATCCACAGAGCTTTCTAACTGGTTTGGTTTTTACCCCAGTCCTTTATCCTGCTTCTGAGAGCATTTGATTTCTCAAATTTATAGACTCTGCGGTATTACTTTGAGTCAGGATTTTTAAAGCAACTGTCAATGAATCCTGAGCTACTTGAACTTTATAACTGTTCAAGCAGAAAAATTTCAGAGAAATTAAGCTCTTCAACAGCTTTAAGAGAAAAGTTTTCTGGCACAGGAAGAAAAATCTTCCTGTCAGATCCTGTCAGATGCTACAGAATGTCATAGCATTTTACTGTGATCTGGATAAGACTGACCAAAAACTTGTTGAATTGTCACTGGATCTTGGGCACCCCACCCAAACCTTGGTCCATGCTTATTCCCTTCCTCTTATCCTGTCATTTTCAGAAACACTTGTATCATACAATTGCACAAATATAAGTCCCAGCTGCACAAGCACTGTTCACTGTTCTACAAAACTCAGGTGGTCTTCCATAAAGCTTCACAGCCTTTCCCTCCCCAGGGAAAGCATCCTGGTGCTTTAACGCTTTAATGTCTCAGGGACACCTCAGAACTTCAGGGCACTCCCCATGTGTGTAACAGACCGTGTCTCCTCAGAGTGGAGATCCATTCAGGGAGCTCTGCTCAGAGACCAGTGACAGGTAAGTGGTCAGGAAATGGCCGTTCCAAATGTGTCTTCAAAAACTTCCTGTTATATCTGCAAGGGCAGTAAATGGCTTGGAAGCCCAGTGCAAGTGGTGTTGGCATTCCAGCCATAACCTGGAACACCTCTGAAGCACAGTTTAAGGTACACAGGAGTTCAGTTGCAAAATGTGGTCACTAGCAGTAAAAATGTGTTATGTGTATGTGGGTCTCACAAGCTCTTGTACCGTGAAGTGAGTATTTATCAAAGGAGCAAGTAAGAGCTGCTGCCTTCTGTCCAAGTCACACCAAGTGTTCTGTCCAAGCCAAACATCACTGAGTGAAGAAGGGACTTTTGACAGGGGGAGATTGTTTTATTTTTTAAGTAAGCTATTTTTGCACTGCTTACTGGTATGAACTAAAATGAACTCTGTTCCTGTGTTTCTTAACTTCTAATGAACACTGTGATAAAAGCTGCAAGGGGTTTTACACTAACAGTGCCTTCCAGTTTTTAAATTTTGTTTGTCATTACTGTCTGTGGTATGGAGTCATTCCAAAGCCTTTCCCCCTTATCTGTTTGCATACATAACAAAAAAGATAAGGCATATTTACTCAAGTTTACAAGTATTTTCTCAAAAAGCACACTTTTTTCAAAGTACTATACATTTGCTGGAAGAAAAATGTATTTTAGCCTGAGCATATGGCTTTCTATGAGAATTTCAGTCGGGGCTCACTTGTTTTCTCTCTGCTGGGAGATTTTTGGGAGGAATGTTGGCTGCCACTGTCATGAAGGATTTCTTTAACCTCAAAAATCAGTAAAGACTCAAGGAGTGGAGAAATGCCAGTTGATGTGAAAATAGCACATGAGAAATAGTCTCTATAGCTCTATAGGAAGGACACACTTGGGTTATTTTCTGCAGATACAGAGAACTGTTGGACATGTATCCTGACTGTTGTGGGAGTGAGGATGGCCAGGAGGTGCCAAAGATTTCTGTAGGATGAGGCTTTAAATACATCTTAGACTGAGAATAGCACAACTATTAATAAACAGTTTGAAACCTCTTTTTGCATGTTGCGTATTACTGTTATTCCTCAGGATGATTTTGGGAGCCACCCACTAAGCAGGGGAGCTTTGGGGAGGTGAGTGAGTGGTACTGACTGATTCCCTGCTCCCCAGCAGAGCTTCCCTCACAGCTGTAGCTGTGCAGGTTTGTCCCAAGAGACTCTCTCCAAAAGGTGTGATTCAGAAAGGAAGCTGTGGTTCCTCTCCTGCTCTGTGTTGTAGCACATTGATCGTATTGAAGCAAAGCTTCTCCCTCTTCAACTTCATCTGCTTTGGTTTCATCAGCTGCTGCCATCTCAGTGTGGGCAGAGATGGAGGACAATTTGCTATTCCCCTTTTCTCCCACAATCCCTTTTCAAATTCTTATTTGTAGAGTTTTCTAGTAAAAGAACACAATACATTCGTCCAAGGCCACCTTTCTTGAGTAGTCAAGGTCATGGTTCCTTTGTGACAAGCAGAAATCTCGTGTCCTACCCCTATGTGTGTGTGCTGCCTGTCCCTAACATTTCATATTTCAGTCACCTTTTGCTTAATTTTTTTTTTTTTTTTTTCTTTTCAGTTGAGTCGTTTTCATCCATTTTGTTTTTTGTCTTTGTTTTGTTCCCCATTCAGGAGCAATTATGTTTGCCTCTGCATATTTTAGAAGAGAAGGGTTTGACACAGGTAGCTGTGACTGTCCAGGCGCTCCTGGAGCTGGCACCCCCAAAGCAGCAGCCACTTCACCACTTGTCTGCTGTGTAAAGACCTCCGGGACCTTTTGGGTTACCTTGGCTAAAGCAGAAGGACCTGAAGACTTTACTGCCCATGCAGTGCATCCAAACACACAGAGCTCTGTTCTAAGGAAATGAGTTTCCGTGATTCCTGACAGGAATGTTTTACTTCATTTCTCCGTTTTTTTGGAGATCACAACAGTTTCCAGTAACATTTTTTACTACCAGTATTTTTGCCCCTTATTTAAAAAAAAAAAATGAGAGTTTGTTGGGAGGAGGGCAGGGAATTCCAGTGGCTGGCTGTTGGAGCCAGCTCTAGAAACTGACCTTGCAGGATGAAGAAATGGGTTTAGAGTCTGAAAAGCAATTCCTAGGGGAATTTGTTAAAAAAAAAAAAAAAAAAAAAAAGTTGCTGCAGTGGGCACACGGGAATTAAATTTCTTATACAGGGTGCAAAGAAATGGAGTTTCTATTATAATATTTTAAAAATTGCATCACACAATCTTAACCTGCAGTATTTGATAACAGGGTCAAACCTCACACAGCTGTCACTTGCCTTGGCAGGTCCTCATTACTAAAAGTTGAAGAAAAAACCCACTTTTTTTTTTTTTTTTTTCTTCCCCAATGGAAAAATTACTGTATGTTTTCTCTGCCAGAAACACCTTTAGTAAAAGATGCTAAATCCCATCTGTTCAAATGGGATTAATCCCATCAGCATTCTTGCTGGGTTCACTTTCAGTTTGAGTTCTAACACGTCTTTATCTGAACACTTTTGCAACAGCAGTGGAGGGAGATTGCCCGTGTCCTCACATCCCCTTCTGGCGGTTTGTGGGATCACCAGGATCCCGTACACTTCCCTGCAGTGGGAACGGTGCCAGCCTGCCCTGCTGGTCATTCGAAGCCCTTCCAGCTAACACGTTTCTGAGGGGCTGAAGCATCCCCTGCAGGCACAGAACGGATCATGTTAGAGCGGATCTCAAGTTCCCCAGGTGGGCTGGGTGTTGTCAGAGCAGCGTCTGTGCTCAGGCAGCTCTGAAGGGTTAGACAAGGCTTTCAATAAAGCCCTTTATTGGAGTTTATGTAGAGAGATGTGCTGGTTATACAGAACTGCTATTACTTCATTCCTCTTTCCTTAAGGTAAAAATGGAAATTCACTGTACAGAAGTGGGAGAGGCAGCTGACAAGTTTTGCATTTTCCTGGAAAGCTGATATGCAAAATGGAGACAGGGCTATATGCTCTGGTCCTAGTGCCAAGGCCGAGCTCACTACCAGATCAATTAAGAGTATTTTTTTCCCCCCACAAAAAGGCTTCACAAAATCCTGCTTTCCACCCCTGCGGTTTCTTTGTCAGGTGTTACCCAATTTAAAGCATCCCTGAACATTATGCTACTACTGCATGGTACATGAGGTTCTGAAAGCAACTCCAGGCATCAGCCATATTCTGTCTGGGATATATTTGAAGCAGAATACACCAAGAGAATTGTATGCAGATAAAGGAAGAAGAAATGGGAACAAATTAGCTAAAAGCTATTTTTGCAGAAGTAAAACCTGCTGTGGGAGCTGCCATGGACAGGTCTTAGCTGCATTTGCCCCCTTTTGATTTGCAGTTTTGTTTCTGTTTTGTTTTGCTTTGTATATTTCTTTCAAGGGCCATTGTGGTGATTGTTGAATCCCCTGTTTCTCATAATTATTCCAATTGTTTCTTATTGGCATTGGTTGGTCACATTCCAAGTGAAGAACACCTGGAAGGTGTTAAGAGTGCCCAGCTGCAAAGAGAAACCTCCTCGTGCTGGGCAAATGCAATGCCCTGAGCCCTGCAGGGAGTGCCAGGAGCAGCTCCACCCAGGCATTCTCACCACCGTAAGCAGTTTTTGTGTTTCACTTAATGCCGTTGGTGAGGAGCTTTGGCTATTCCGGGGTTACACAGAGGTGTCTGAAGTGTCTGCTGCAGTTTGCTGAGGGGAAGGTGCTGCCACTCACAGGACACAGAGTGTTCCTGGTTCCTCTGCTCGTAATTGGAGAGACAGGGAAACACTGAATTCATCGTGGTTTCCAGCATTAGGTCACCTGTTGTTACAGGGATAGTTGCATTTAGCAGCACACCCATCATGGACTATTTAAATACCCCTGTTTGAAGAAAACCATTCCCTTCATGGAATTGCAAGGGTGTGGTGATTGCTCCAGCACTTAAGGAAAATGAAACTTAGCAGTATTCAGGTTGGTGGAAATTTTGTCATTTAATTAACAGTGGTTTTTAATGGGGTGGGGCTCGAGTCTGGCCTGCCCTTTCCTACTGCCATGTGTGGCTCACAGCCCTGAGTGGCTCGTGGCCACCTGTGGCTGGGGGCCAGGCAGGCAGCGGGACCCTGGCACCAGGTACTTTGTTGTGAGCAACGTTCACTCTGGCAGTTTCAGTGTAGGCAATTGTGTTAGTTTGACATTTGTAATCTTATGTTTTCAGGCTGGCAAGCGCTAAATCTTGTCCACACGCTTAGGTCAAAAATACAAACCTGAAGTTTCATCGGACGGTTTATTTAACGTGTTAACACCAAACCCGCTTCAGTTCTCTCTTGCAAAATGGGTTGGGATTTTTCAGTGTAGTTATGTGCAATTTTTGTTGTATCCCATGAGAAGAGTATTTGAAAGAAAACATGTATAAAGTTCTATTCTGTGTGTTAAAGCAAAGAAGAGGCTGTCCTTCCTCTTGGGGGCATTTGCGTTGGAGAATGTAGGAGGGATCCACCTCAGTGCTGGGTGCTGCTGCTGTTCACTGACTCCATGGTGTCACGTTCCATCCTCAAACCTGGTGAGCCCTGAGCAGTGTCTGAGGCTCTGCACAGCCACACACTCCAGGCACTCGGGAGCCCCTAATGGCACTGGGGGGCCAGGGCAGAGCAGCTGGGGTTCCCCCTTCGGAGGAGAGGCTTTTGTAAATGCCCCACATCCTGCTTAAAGTCCACCAGGGACAACTCTTTACAGCACCGGAGCACCTCTGTTGTTCTCGGTAGCAGCAGGATGGTGTTCATACCCCTTTATGACTGTAAATGGTTCTTTGAAAAACGGTTTTAGAAACAGAGGACTGGTAAGGTGAATTTGGACATCAAAAAGTTCTTTTGTATAGATATTGTGATGTTATACAAAGTGATCTAATTTTGTTATTTCTGAAAACAGTGTAAACGTGTAAGTAATAGAGTAAAGGATTTTAAAGCTTCATCCCATGCTGTATGTCTGTAAATACATTCCATCCTTTCTGTTACATATAAATGTGTCTGAATATTGTATATTTTAAATCGCCTGTATTCTGCCAGTAGTGTGAACTTCTAGCACATTGATAATATAAAAGGAAACCATGGGTATTTGAAATAAAGTTTTAAAACTTATGTGAAGTGCAGTATTTCTTCCTGCTGTTTTTCTGTTGCACCAACAAATGTCACATCTTCTGTGTCAGGTGTTCATTACCATTCCACATAATCCCAGTTGGAATTTGATGGACTTACTTTGATTTTCTACAGCACAGGAAAATCCCAGTATTTTTACACAAATTTTGCAGCCACATCAGAAGCTTTTTCTTGGGCCTCATGTGGGAATCTGATGTTCAGCACCCCAACTTCATGGCAAAACCCTGTTCCACTGTTGCCTCTTTGTTTTGGTTTCCAGAGCTGCTTCATTCTCCGCTGAGGAGCAAGTGCAGCCCAGGGTCAGATTTCACTTGTTTGTTTTCATTAATAAAGTGTGCCCGGAGTTTGACATAAACAGCAGAGATCTGCTGCCTCCATCTCATCCTGCTTTCCTTAGCTCAAAGCCTCTAGAGAGTTTTATTATCAATTTCACTCCTTCCGCCCAAGCAGGTCACCTGTTAACTCCCCTGTCACATACAGAAAACACAGGTCTGTGGTGAAATGCAGAGTCAGCAGCACATGAAGAGCTAGAATTAGGAACTCAAGTCCCGGGTTTGCACTGAGGCACTTCCTGCAGTGGGGTGCAAGCACAGTCCTGGCTCTGTTCCTGCCAGCACCGAACTGGAGCGATCCCTGCTCTTAGTGCTGCGTGGGGAACATGGGAAGAGAGGGAATTCGTTCAGTACCAGTGCTGGGATGAAAACTGGTACAGGTTTCAAACAAGTGTCCATGCTCCAGTGGGAACACAGGCTCTTCTAATGGAGTTTGTCTGGAGAATCAAACTTCAGCACTCCCCTGACAACCAAGTCTGCCTGATAAAGCACCAGCACCTTCTGTTCAGGGCTCAGCCACAGGCTCTCATGGTTGCAGCCATCTCACATGAACTTCAGAGCTTTTGGCCCAGTTCAGGTTGGACACGAGGAGGTTTGGATGGGGCCAGCACGGGCTGGTCACAAAGAGCAGAGCAGACTATGGTTTGAGATCATCTCCCATGTGAGAGAGTCAGAAACCAGGCAGCTCAGCCACAGGGCTTTGTGCACAGACCTGCATGTAGACTGACAGTGGTGTCTGGAGCAGGGATTCCCTTTTGGTTAAAAGCTCCCTGCCTTCAGCCCTGTCCCACTGTGCAGTGGTGCTGGCTGGGGCGGTGGGGACGGCTGTGACAGAGCAGCTCCTGCCAGCAGCATGGCTGGCTGCCTTTTCCCTGTGTTCCTCCCCTTGGTCAGAGGGTGTGTGGAGCTGTTCTGTCTGTGCACTGACACTGTGCAGGACTGTGGGAATGGAAACCTGCATGCTCTGAGTGCTCTTGTGTTTACACTGCAAACGGCCCATGTTCTCCCCTGCTGAGCTGATGCCAGCGCTGGAGGCATGGAGAGCACAGGGAGCCCAGCTGGGGTCCCCACCTGACCCAGAGCCATGGCCGGTGCTTTGGGGCTGGCAGAGGAGGTTCTGGGTGCAGAGCATCCCATGCTGCTGAGTTCCTGGGCTGTAACAGGATTACTTCCCACTGTTCTGTTCCCATAAAGCACTTTGCAGGGGATATAGTGTTTCTCACTGCTTTGAAGCAAATCCCCTTTCTGCTGGGAAAAAAAAGCTGTGCAAAGGCAGCTTTAAGATCTTTAGTGCAGCTTCACCTTAACTGTGTTCTCCAGGATTGCCCAAGCTCTGTTACATGGTTTATTTTGTCCTGTCAGACATACCACAGTGCCCTGCCCAGCAACAGTCCTGGAGTACCTCTGTGGCCACTTTCTTACTTCTTTGCTCCAGATTTTCCCTTGCCTCTTTTAACTGTTCCTTTCTCTGCTAACTGTTCCTTCAGATACTTCTCAAGCTCCTGGTATTGGCCAAGGAATCTGCGGACCATTGTACCTTTCCACCAGGCCTGCACCTGGAAGTGAGAGAGAGAGAGAGGCCTGAGGGGAAATCACTTGCTGGGGTACCTGGTACAGCTCAGTGCCTGGAGATCCTCTCCCGTGCTCCCCAGCCATGCAGCAGCCTTTGGGCCTGAGCTGGTTGTGCCAAATGCATCCACAGCTGGGCTGAGGGCAAGCACAAGCAGGGGCACTACCCCATCCTCCCTGCATCACCTGTGCAGTGATATTTGCAGGGCTGGCTGCTCCCCTTTCATTTCCCATCTCAAACCTGCAGCCAGCTCTGAGTGTGCCCCAGCAAAAGGAACAGGCTTTGTCCTTTGCTTGTGCCACACACACCAGCCAGATTTTTTGGGCTGTTTTCTGCCTGGACAAAGCCTGTGACATGGATTATTAACTCCCAGCTGCTGCTGGAGCAACACTGCCTCAGCTTTGCTCCCCTTTACCTTCACAGCACTCTTCAGCTCCAGGGCTTCCTGCTCTCTTTGTTTTCTCTTGGCCTCCTTGTCTGTCCGGTCAATGATGATGGTTGCCTGGAATGTCAGGCACTGCAAGGAAGCACAGGGGTGGGAAAGCTGTGACAAACATCCCCTAAATTGCAAGGCCAGCCTTCAGTGTGCCCAGCCCTTTGCCAGAGCAGGGCTCACCTGGACCCGGGTGCGAGGGTTCTTTCCCTCTGCTGCCTACAGGTTTCATCCTTCTACACACTTCCCACAGCCCTGCCAGGACTGCTCAGGCCCGTGGGTTGTGGTTTTCCTCTGCACCACGGAGCTCCAGGGCAGCCCAAGGATAATGTGTGAGTGGGGGTTTTCCTCCCCCCTCCATTATTTGATCTTTCCTAAATCCAGATGGCAAATGTTGCTCATTACCACCGTCAGTCCTCAGGCACTTGGAGCTGCTGCCAAAGTGAAACCTCTCACGGCCTGGGTGTAATTAACCCCCTGATCCCGTGCTGTAAAATGGCTGGCTGATGACTTCCCAGGCAACAGCTGGTGGTGGGGAGGACACTTGGTCCCCCAGGCTAAGCAGCAGATGATGTACAAACACACTTGGGACACTGAGATGACAGTGTACAGAGTGAAAAATGAGCCCACAAACAGGGAAACATCCAGCTCCGTCCCATCATCTCCGGCCCATGGACAGCAAGGAATGTTTACAAGTAAATTCCTTCTGGTTTTAAAACACGCAATTTTCTAGATGCTTTTTTCTATTCTGTGCTGCTGTTCTGCTGTGATCGGAACCCAGCAGTTAACCACAAACCCAGCAGGGCAGGAATGGTTCTACCCAGGATCAGCTCCCTGATACCAGAGCTCTGTGCAGCTGGGGATGTGTGTCTGCAGGAAGGGATGAGCTGCCTTCTCCACTCTCAGCCTGTGGTACCCTGATCTTCCCAGAAGGAGCAGACTTGTTCAGACTCAGGCAGAAAGTAAGGTGAGGCATAATGATGGGATGGGACAGTACCTCTGCCCCTCACAAAGGCTGTCAGTAGCTCTCTCATTACTTGCTGGTATTTGAAAACAGGGAAACATCATCTTCCCTCCTTGATGTCACAGGTGGCAAATAGAAGATGACATCTCAGCCTCAGGTGACATCTTCCTAAGACAAGTGCTCTAATCACAGCCTATGCCTCAAAATTACTGATTTTTTTCTCTGTGGTCCTGGTTCCTTATCCAAATGAGTGTAGGAAAAAGCCCAATGCAATTTTGCATGGCTGAACATTGAGATGCTGCTCATGTCTTACCTCCTTGGCAAATCTCTGCATCGTTTCCAAGTTCTCTGCCTTTAATGCTCTTAGATCATCCAGTTCTTCATCTATTGCAGCAGTGTCTTTATTATACTTCTCCATCCAGTATTCCAGCTTCTCCTTCACCTTCTGCATGGGGAGAGAGTGGTGCAAAGAGTGCACAGGTGAGAGGTTTGCTGCTGTTACATGGCCTGCTTTCAGGATGGTGGTGAGAGTCCTGTAAAATGTGCATAGTCAATGTTTTCTTCTCATCTTGAAAGGATCAAACCCCTCAGAATACTCACAAATTACTGCAGGGCTAGTTTTGTGCAGTCAGTCCTGATGAAGCAACCGACAGCCAGAAGCCATTCTTGGTGTGCATACAGAAGGAGGGGGTGTTAAAAAGCACAGTTTGTCAGTGGGAGAGCTTTTATCCTCTGCCTGACTCCCTACCGCTCTCTGGATTAAGCTCAGCACACCAGGAATAAGGTCCCAGGGGACAGCACTTCACACTATTTCAGGCTGTGAACTTGGCTTTGTGCTCGTGAATAGGGCAGGTATTTCTGAAACAATCACCCAGATGACTTCCTCCTATTCACCAATAACTTCTCCATAGCAACCACCGTGACTGCTTCCACGGAAAAATAATCTGAGGAAAAGCATCAATCTCATTACTGCATCACAGCTGGACACACAGCGGGGATGAGGCCATGGTCATCCTGCTGTCTGCGGGCCCCTGCAAAGCCACCAGCTGCTGTCTGAGCACTGAGGGGCCGCTGCTGGGCCGGCTGCTGGAGGTCAGCCAGGCTCAGCATGTACTTGGGCAGTCCCCTCGCTGGGAGCATTGATCAGACCCAAGCTCTGGGGTGCAGAGCACACTGTTCAATTGCTCATAAGATGCAGCACTGGTTTGCACTCAAATTACATTTTTAAAAAGCTGTTATCTCCTATTGAATTCTGTACTGTCGGTGACGTCAGGTACCCTGCAGTAGTCTAGGTTTTCTTCCCATCATACCATTTCTGAGAGGCTTTGCAGCATTATTCACTGTGGAGTTATTCACTGTTAATGAGAGGAATGCTGTGAACCTCTGAATCAACGCCACAAGGAAGGACATTCATGCTGCTGAAAATGTGTACAAGAGTTGTGGGTTAGCAACTGGACAGGCAGTTTGTGTCATTCCCTCTGCAGTGTCCCTCCCCTCTGTGCAGCCCTTGGGTCTCTGAAGCTGCTGCCCTTACTTTGGGCTCTTCACTGGGGTGCTGGGAGCCCCAGTGACTGCCAAGGAAGGTCTCAATAAAATTCCAATTAACAAAATACAGCTATCTGAGAGAGAAAAAAAATCCCTAACATGAATAAACAATGTAATTCATTACATGAACCCTAATTTTAAGGAAATAATATCGATATGTAGCAAATCCCAAGCCTGGGAGAGCTGTGTTAATTAAGATTTGAGGTAATCATTCAAACTGCAGCAGTCATGAACCCAGTACATTTGATGGAGCAATAACTGTTTTCCTTTAGGCACTAATCGATTATATGCTGTTTATAGGTTACTACTTTAAGCATTAGCTGACAGTCACACATACCTGATATTGCTGTGTGAGGAAATTTTCAGTCTCCATATGGAGTTGCATCTCCTCATCAGTTATGCTCTTCAAATTCTGTGATCAGAGCAGACAGAACATGTGTGAGACAATGTTGGTGTTTACGTGTGTGCACACACTGCTGCTGAAAGCTGAATAAAAGTGCTGGAGCTCTGTGTAGTCCACAGACATTTTTTTCCAGTGATAAAATCAGACAAGTCCCTGCTCCGGGGCCATCCATGAAAAAGGGACAATTAGATCAGACCTGATCAGTCAAAAAAAGATGCTTGCAGACCCAGAAGAGTTTTGTAGTCCAGTTCACCTTATGGCCACACAAGCAGCTCTGTCTGTATAATCTGCTGGGAGCTCAGGTTGCTAATGCCTTTGTAACCAGCCCTTTGGCTATACTTCTGGGTCTGGGTTTTCTGACCATGGCCAAGTCATCCTTGTTGTTGCTGTTTAAAGCTTCATACAGAGAAACAATAGCAGAGATAAAGGTGTCTAACCCCAAGGAGTTTCCTGATCCAGTTAAACAGCTGTGCTGCTGACTATGATGGAGAACAGAGAGGGCATCTGGGCCGTGAGGGAGGGCTCTTCCCTCATCTGATGGAGAAGCCTTCCAGTATGGGCCATGGGGAAGGGCTTACCTGGATTTCCTTCTCCAGGGCATTCTCTGCACTGCTGCGCTTTTTCTGGGTCAGTTGGATCTGGAGATCTGTGTTTTTCTTCATGTAATAGCTCTCTGTGTTCAATTTGGCTGTTCTCTCTTGAAGCTTATCTTTGAGGCAATCAATAACCTTATCTCGGTTCTAGTGGAGACAGAAGCAGCAAAAAGCACTGAGGTTAGCTCATGAACTCACTGATAAGGTCAGAAGAGACAAAGCTAAAGGCTTCACTTTCCCTGAATGTTGCTCCATTTCAAAGAGCATTTCAAAGGTTAGTTTGATCTGTAGCCCATATAGACAGCAATAAACCCATCAGCAAGGAGTGATTGCCTCTGGAGAGGGTGGAGGAGGAACAGAGTGGCACAAGAAGGCAGGACTGCTCTCTGGTCAAGAAATCGATTCAGTCATGCTTAGGATAAATATGAAAAAAGCCAAAGAATTTTAACCACTTAAAGTTAGGCTTTACTTTTACTAACACCTTGCATTAGACCATCTCAGTGCGTAAGCGTCTGTAAGAGGAGGATAATGCCTCAGCCCCATAAAAGCCAAAGTTTCTTATCTTAAAGTATACTCTATTCCTTGGATTTATTTTTTTTTCCTAATTATTCAGCAACTGTATAAACACAGCCTCAGGAACAGGTGCAGATCTAATCCTGACTTGCTCATATTTTCAAATAGTTCTTTCTTGAAATCTTACCAGGTAGATGGTGCCCACTTTGTTATGAAAACATACACCCAAGGCGAGGAAGCAGCGTCAAGGAAAAGCAGGCTATGAGGTCCCAGCCTCTCCCCATGCCTTGCTTTGCAATGGAGCTGAGCTTTCCTGGGGCAGAAAGCTCAGATTTCTGTTCCCTGGAGTTCTCCCATAGGCCAGAATCCTGAGAGGTTTGTCCAGCTTTTGGAGCATGCTCAGGAAGCAAAGTGCATTTGCTTGATTTGGGATTGCTGTGTTGTTTACTCCTTTTTAATTAATTTATTTGAATAACAGATAAAGGTTCATTACCCTGGGGTTGGAACTTGGGAGAAATGCCTGTAAAATGAAGACTTTTTTATCGAGTTAAAAAGGTCATCAAAGCTTCCTGTGTAATTATGCAAGATCAATGTGAATACACACAACTGCTCCATTACAGCCTTTCTCTTTGCTTCCCTGCCGTGCTGTGGTGGGTTTGATGTTCATCAGCCAAACCTCCACAGATGAAGATGAAATACCAAACTGCTGGCATTTTTTGAAGCCCACATATCTTATCTCTGAAGCACCTCACATTCCTTAGCTGTGTAAACATGGAAAAATGCCCCAGGAAGAAGCCAGCTCAATAGTGCTGTGTTTGAAAGCCCTTGCAGCATGACTCACTTGGAAAAGGTCTCCTTATAAGAAGACTTTGGAACAGTTAAAAGGAAAGTCCTTCCTTCTGCAGCCCCTGTCATATAGAGGAGGAGTAGAGTACATTTATGAGGCTCAGGATTATTGGGGCCTTGGCTGATGCTGTTTTGTGGGTTCAAAGGTGTTCACATGTACTTGAAGGTTTCAAACACCAGGTGCTATTTTTATGGCCATATCGTCATATGACTGCAGACAGCTATAGACATGAGCTCTTTCTGCCTTATTAAGGTTTCTGGTCATGGTCTTTATTTTCCCTGGCATGGAATTTTTTTTTGGTGGCCATTGGGAAGAGTTGTGTTCCTGGTGAGTAGACAGGGGATATGAGTGTACCACTCTATTTTGAGATTGTCTTCCTGGGTCATAGTGGAATCGTGTCTAAATTGAAGAACCAGCAGGGAGACTGAGGAGATGCTAATTAAAATAAAGCAAACCCACAGCTTTTTGTGGCACTGAGGCTCAGGAAAGTCAAACACTGCTGATGTGTGTTAGTGCTATCTGCTCAAAAACTGAAAACTGGCCAGAAAAAAAAAGGTTCAGCCTAGGTTACAAAGTACTCAGAGAGTTGGGGCAAAGTATGAACTTCTCACCGGGTTATTTTCTTTTCCATTTCACATTTTAGTAAAGAAAAAAGTGCATTTGATTCTTGTGTCCCAGGCCCCAGCCGGGATGAGAGCCCATCTGCTCTGTTGTTTTCTCGGTTGAATGGCATGTCTGTGGTTTGGATTTGGTCTGTGGTGTTGTAAAACATCCTGGTTAGAGGTGAGGAGTCTGGGGGCTTGGTTACACAATCCAAAGCAGACGGGAAGTGAAATGCAAAACCCACTGGTGGTTTACAGCAGCATCTGCCTGGCCAGGGAAAGCCAGCTGCAGAATTGAGGGCACCTCCTGCTGCAGGACCTGGTGCTGCTGAGCTGGGACGCATTTGGGATTTAGCTGAAGGCAGTAAATGCAGCAGCAAATGGCCACAAGCTGTGGGTACCATCTGCAAAGTGTGCTGTTCCCTGAACTTCAGGGACAGTAACTGGGAAAATGAGTTAATATTTATTCACTCTGGTTTATCATAGCAAAGGTCCATGCCAGGACACGGAATGCTTTCATAGCTGATGCAGTAAATCTCTGGGCTGCTTATTTGGGATGACTTCAGCGTTGAATCTGCCAAACCAAATCATCCCTCGTGTCCAAAAGTATCGGAAAACTGGCAGAGACCAAGATCAAAACCCAGGAAATAGTTGTCAGGAGCCAGTCTGCTTCATGAGCAGGTAAACAGGCTGATTTTCTCTGATCTCTCAGCTTACAGACAACAGCTCAGGGGCCTGTCTGCTGTCACCTGGTGCCACAGGAGTCTTCCCCACAGATGCTGTTTGGCTGCAAAAGCAGCTGCACTTAGCTGGAGACCTTATCCACACTCCTGTGTTTTCATTTACTTCGATTTATCTTTCTTGTAAGTGCCACCAAGGTCTCCCAGCTCTTCCACAGCAATTAGTGTTTACAGTCATAAAATACAGCTGGTTACAAAAATAGCCCACAGGAGTAAACAGTCTGAGGAATTCTCCAGCAGTGCAATGCTGCCCTTTTGGCAGGGGAAGGAGTGCTGTGCTCTGTGCTGACTGAGAGCCCTGCTCTGCCTTGCTCCCACACGGAGTGCTCAGAGCTCAAAGCCCTTCTGGCAGCTGCAGCATCTCAGTTTGCAGGGCCTGGAGATGTGCTTGGATGCACACACCTGCTGCAGCCACCCCTGCAACCACAGCGGGCAGCCCTGCAGGCACTTCAGTACGGCTTTGCCTGCATCAGTGTCCCAGCTCCAGAAGGCCCTCGGGAATGTCTGTGCCCAAGGGCCAGCAGGGCTGCCTGTCACCTGGCATTGACAGAGCGGCTCCTGCAGCCCCTGGCCAGCTCAGCTCTGATTCTGCAGCTGCGGGAGAGTCCCAGGAGGGGCAGTTTGCTGGCAGAGGGAACAGACCTGTTGGCAGCAGCACTCCTGTGGAAAATCCTGCCCCTCTGGAGCCAGGTTTGGATCTAGTGCACCAGCTCCAGGTCCTGCAGTGCTCCTTGGGGCTCTGCCAGCAGTGAAGCTCAGGACCATCTCAAACCTTGTGCCTTCTACTGTAATCATCCTGTGCATATCTCCAGTAGAAACATGCACCAGTGGGTGTGTACATGCATTTAAAACATTCCACAGAACACTCCACTGATGCATTTGTCCTCCTGGGAGAGGAAAAGGGAAGAAACATGATGGGTTTTAATCTTTAATCTTAAAAACATGACTGAGTGATGCACTGATAAGGTGGATCTGGGTGTGTTATGACAACTGACAAAGAATTAAAGTTACAGACCTGTTTTCACTGGTACTGTGGTGCAGTTGCTTGGATTTCTGTCTGTTTGGTAGCTGTAATATTAATGCTTATTATAAAATCACATCACTACCTGCACATATGTATGAGTACAGCCCAAAACCTACAGGACATAAAAAGTCTTCTGGTGAAGAGCAATACAGGAATGCTAAATTTTACATTCCTAAATTTTTATGTTAAGCAGTATAATCCTATATTAATCTGCTTCAAAACCTGCACAGACTGCTATTACTTGTCCAGGAAACCAGAGAAAGTGAGAATTTTTAATAGAAACTAGAAAATGAACTCTGCAGAAGCAAACAGACACCCTGCAGCCAAACCTGAGCTACCAGTGCTGCTCCTGCACAGAGAGGTAAGAGCAAAACCAGATGCACCATTTCAGCTCCTTTAGAGACAACAGTGCTCTCCGAGAGAAAACAAAATAAAGAGCATTTAGCATTTGATTTGTGTTCCATTAGAAAGAAAAACGAGCTGAGCAGGCTAATACACTGTTAATTAGCATCTTATTAAGAGGTAGAAAGGCTGAAAATAAAAATTCACGGCAACATGACTGAGACAACGGCCATGTTTTTCTGGTTCCAGGATTAGATTTACTCGCTTTTGTTTTCTCAGCCATGTAGGCTTTTGTCTACAGGTCTGTGCATTATTATTGTTTTTCAAAGTACTCCAAAGTCAGCAAAGCTGTATTTTTATTTTTAATTAGTTGGCAAGGTGACAATTCATGCAAGTGTCTGTAAAACTGCCTATGGGAAAATCCCATATGAAGCTAATAGAAATTATTCTCTCTTGAGAGACACAGTGAGACACCATTATTTTTGGCACAGGAGGAAAGCAGTGCTTTAAAGTAGTCTTGTCTTTGATTTGTTATCAAAGCTGAAACTATAAGGAAGCTCAGAAAAGAACTTTAAAGCTGGAAATATTAAAAAAAAAAAAAAAGTGCAAATCCCACTTGATGAGGCAAAACCCAAGAAGTGAATTAGCACTGAAAGGACAAAAAGAAGAGCCCTCCCTCAGCACAGGAGCTGCACACATTTTTATGACTGCAGGAGGTAGGAGAGGTGCAGGGCAGGATACAGAAGTGGCCCCTGACTGCAGAGTGCCAGGACATTGCTGCTGGTACAAGACAGGATGATGACAGCCCCTGGGAAGGCATTAAACCAGGACTGGGTATGTGTATTGTGTGCATGGACATGGTGAGGGTTGAAGAGATGGAGAACTCATCATTCACCAGCCTGGGGAGTGGGAGAGCAGGAACTTCCCAGGAGCCACCAGAGTCTGACTGAGAAAGGACAGCGTGAGAAGCAAACAGGTTCCTCACATTTTTACAACTGTCCTGTATTTGCAATTAAACTTTCCACTGCACATGCATCCAGGCTGCCAACACAAAACTTTCATGTTCTACAAACCAATCTTCACCAGCATGTCTGGGGCTTAAAATTCCTTTCTGTAATCAACTATATCCTGGCTTGACTACTATCCACACTTTTGTCCAAAGACAAAACTCAGTGAACATGCAAGGACATTCCTTCCTCAGATGTCCTTGCTGTCTTCTTGCTCACTACTGAACCAAGTGTCAGACTCTTGTTTCTTCCCCTGTACAGCTCTGCCCCAGCTTGCCCTCTGCTTGTTTGCTATCACACATCTCCTGCTTCAGCAGGGCCAGCTGCATTTCCATGTTGAATGAGCATCAAGTCTGAGCTGTCTGGTGAGCATCAAAGTGACCAGTGATAAGGCATTCAATTGATCTGCACTTGTGTAGCAAGTCTGACATTTCCAGAATGCCCCCTGTTTCCTGTGAATGCACACACCCTTGGCATGATGCAGACAGAAGGGCTGAAGCTTTCCAGAAAGATTAAGCTGACAGCATATGTGCAATAACATTGATCTGCCCTTGTGTAGGCATGTTTGGGATTTTCTGATGTCTGGAAGCCTAGAAAAATAGACAAATAGAATGTTACTTCCCCCAGATGAAAATATAGGTGGAAAAATGGCCTGCCTCTATGATAGGTGTCTGTCTTTTCTCACTCCCTTTGGCATACTTTCTTCTGTGCCCAATGATCTGCCATGACTGACTATGACAGAACTTTTAGATACTGTTATCTGCAGATAACCTCTTTCTTACTGATTGCAGGTATCTGTGCTTTGTCACTCCTAGCAGAGTTTTTGGGATATTCTAATTTCACCACAGTCTCTCATGATTATGAGGATTTTGAGCTTCCATTTGAAAACTATCAGACACTGCTCTTGATGTCATTACTGAGCTTATTCTAAATACAAATCTTTATTGTAATTATTCTACTTCTATAGTCCTGAGTGGTGGCTCATTGTGTACGGCCATGGCCTCTCCAAGTGCTAGTTCCTGGGCAGCAGAGGCCAGCTTCCTAACAGGCTTCCCCCTGGCAAGATGCCCGGTGCTAAGTGTTCTCACCTGAAGGTCTTTATCAGCTTGTTTCTTGACATCTTGCAGCTGTTTCTGGAGTGCCTTGATCTCCTTCATTCCTTTTTCCTCCCTGAAGTGGGAAAATACAATCACTTGACTATATCAAGAAAGCTGTTTACCTAGAAGGGGAACTTCCTGTCTCCTGATACATTGTGGTAAGATAAACAGAGACTTCTCACCAGAACTACTGACTTGGTCAGTAAATCCTGAAAGAAAAGGTGCACAGACTGAGCAAGGCAGATGGCAACAAAAGGGAGAACAAGGTGAAAATCCAGGGGATGCTCTTGTTGAGATCCATGAAGGGATCTGAGTGAAGACCAAAAGTTAGAGAAGTGTTCATCTATCTAAAACAAAACAGATGCAGTAAATATTCTAGGTATTATTACCTTATTTCATTCAGAGTGCTTCTCTAAGCTTTTATGCTTATTAGCTTTAAAACCAGTAAATACTACAGTTGGCCCCTGAAATTTTGTATCCTATTCCAACCTTACAATCACACATGCATTTCATTTTCAGGGTCCTTATGTGGGAAACTGACAAACAAAACTCCTGATAAGGAGTCCCCATTGTCTCACTGCAAATGTCTTTCACAACACTATATTTACACAAATCCAGACAAGTGTTTATCATCTCAAAAGACAGATCAAGTTCATCCCATGAAAAGAATGTATAGTACAATATGGCTAGATATGATTGACAGAAGGGGATAAAAAGGATTATGTCCTCTCTGATTATAATTTGTCTGGTCTATTCTACCTTTCAGTATTGGATAGTTACTCCACAGCCAATTGCTAATCTCATTCCTGTTTTCTGTCCCTTTCATGGATAAACAATAAATCCCTTGATTTTAGGCAGTGGAAGAGTTGGGTTTCATGCTTGAAGTCACACATTCCACTGAAGCTGAGGATTTGCCCTGGAGTCAGATCCCTGAGCCACCACAAGAGCTGTTCCAGTAGGTTGGACTCCTGACAAATCACGACTGAGAGCAGCTTTGCTGTGCACCCTCAATGAAGGGCCGAGCTGCGACACTGAGGCAGCTTTAAAGTGGTCAAATATTTGTCTGATGACTTTCTCTCTGACAGTCTTGGGACTGAACCAAAGCTTTGCATACTAAACAACCACCAAACCTCTAGAGCTCAAAGGTTTGAGCTAAGAAATCACCAGTTTGAGCTGAGATGATAACAAATGTGTACCCTAAAAGATTTGGACAGAAGAGAATCACAGCACAGTGGCTGGTGGATTAGCCTTAAATAAGACACCTCTGTCACCATCTGTGCTAATCCCTCACTGCTGCTGGGAAAAGGGAGCCTATTGACATATGGGTCAGAGCAGGTTCTCCTGGGCATCACACAGCCTAAAGGCCATATGCTGCTGGCCCTGATTTGAACAGATTCTCTGCTGCTTTGGCTCTCACTGAGGACACGAGTTAAAGATCAAGGAGCTCCTACATCACATTATGTTTTAATTGAAATGAGGCATTTGCATTAATTCAGCCACTGGTGTTCACCAAGGTCAAAGCTCAGGCAATTCCCAGCTCAGATCAGTATCAGACCCATTCACTGTTTCTTTTGGAAGGGAAAAATTGCAGTTTGCAAAGCAAACAGAATAATTCAAGTTTTAAAAAGTATCCTTTCTGTATTTTGGTTTTATTGGATTTTATTTCCTTTTCAGCATGTACTGAGTGGGAATGGCTTTCAGCATTTAAACAGGGAAGAACTGAACACAACACTGACCTGACGAGGATGTCAAAAAACTTGCTTTTTTCTGCCTTCTCTCTCTCATTAGCGTCTGTTAGGCTACTAAATGTTCCTAATTCCTCCATCTTTTTGATAGTGACTGTAAGTACATCACTTGCATACTGCCTGCCAGGAAGAAAAGAAACACAACAATACTTTACAGGTGCTGGTAGTACAGTGTCTGGCATTTTTATCCACTATTGTTTACAGTAAAATGTAAGAAAATAAAAGATCCCTTTTCTAGTCTTATGTTCTAGCAAGCCCAGGAGTGCTTCTCCCATGGTATCTGCTAATTGTCTGGAGAACTCAGTATTAGGAGTTGGTTGAAGTTTATAATTTTAAAATGCTGCCCTGCATGCTACTCTGAGAAATTGCAAAGAGGCACAAACATATCCATGCTGTGCCAGACTGTGTTGCCATTAAGTTCTGCAGTAGTGATGACAGGTGGATCTTGGAAAATGAGAGCTGGCGATGCAGTACCTGGTCTTGTCCAGTTTATTGAATGTCATGATGCATGTGGCATTTACACTTTAACTGCATTTCCCTCATCTCTGTTCGAATCTTCTTTAAAACCATTGTTGAAATGACATTAAATGACAGAAGCCAGGATGCAGAAAAATGCATACTGAGCATTCAGCTCAGTAATCTCTTTCAAACCAAAGGCTGCTGGTATTGCTGCAAATCAGGGCACTGGTTTAGGTGCAGGAATAAATTTTGTTTCAAAAAAGAAAGAAACTCTTTAGTCTTTATATACATTATCTTTTCTGTAATGGCTATAACTGCCACAGAAGCTCTGTGTGACCTGCAGAATGACTGAGTTCAAAACTAAGACTCAGATCTCCTTTTGCATGTGGGATCTGCTAAAGGAACCTGACTCCAGGGGCCAGAACATGAGCACTGATTGGTGCCTGGCATGATTTCTACCCAGGCAGCCATTATCAACAGGCTAATGTTTTCCAGCTCCATTCAAAGGAAAACTGCTGCATTAGGTAGTCCCAGAGGCAAGCAAAGGCTGGAACTAAATGGTCTATGAAGGAAACCACTGCCATCCTTAGAGGAACTCCTTCCAGACAGAGACTGATGTACTCTGGCAGTTGGACAGCGAGGCATTTGTATTTTTGCTTTCAAGAGATAGACTGAGAGCTTTACAGCTCTGAGCATCCCTCATAGGTGCTTCACTCACCTGTCAGCATAAATTTTTTTGAGCTTCTGTGCAGCCCGGGTGGTGCGTTTCTTGGAGCTTTTGGAAGAATGGCGAGTGTTTTTTTGATCTTCAGTTTTCCCCTGCTGCTGCTTGTGTTCGGTGTTTTTCAGGGTTGTGGAGGTAGCTGTTTCCCCACTCTCTTGCTTTGCTGACATAAGCTCTGGGGAGTTAATATCCAGCTCCTCCTGGGTCATTTCTTTCATTTCCTGGATGGGAATGAAAGGGGATAAGGGAAATAAGAGAATATGGGAAGAGGGAAAAGGGAAGAAGAGAGACCTTCTTGCACATTGCACAGCAGTACTAAGCCCTCTGCAAAATTATGTGAGAGGAAGGAAAACTAGTAATAAACTAGAATGAAGGTATACTGAGAGCAGCTCAGAGTCCATGTTACATTCTGCAAAGAGTGGAAGATCAGAAACGTTTATGTTGGTTAGTTTTGAGCACACAGTGTAGCTCATTGAAGTTTATGGGCTCAAAAGTCCTAAAGTGACAGGACTAGAAAAGGCCTAAAAAGATGAATTCATCTACTCCAAGAGATGGTGGTTCAGACTGTTCTTAACCTGACATGCTCTTAATGGCCTCTAGCAGTAGAGACTACACACACTCCTGTCAGTGCCAGCACCTCACAACTTTCTTTACCATAAGAAAATTTTTTTTCTCCTCAACAGCATTTGAACCCCGGGCTTGTTCTGGACTCTGTTGGCACAGAGAACAAGTTGTTCCCTCCTTTTTTTGCAGCAGGTTTTGCAAACTGGAAGACTGTTAGCCCCTTTCTCCTCCTCCTCTCCATCTTAGACATTTCCCACTGCCTGTCACCACAACCTTTCCCTACAATTTTATTGTTATAACTAGAGGTGTGTGGAAATAAAGGTAATAAAAATATTTTAAATAATAATTTAAAAAATATTTTAAAAATAAAAGCAGACTTTCTGTCTGCTATATGCTTAGCAGTTTTTTTGAGAGAGTAACAGCAGAGGAAATATAACATGAATTCTAAGGATAAATTCAAAATATTGGCAGCTCTCTCCTTCATGGAAAAGTATCTTGTGACTGAGTTATAAAATTATAACATTATAAAATCAGCTAAGCTCTTACTTCTAGGAAATTCTCTGCTTTATGTGTTATGGATAAAATGCAGGTGTATACACTGGGACATTAAGAGAGAACATTTTCTTGCCTGCCTATCAGCATTTCTGCGGCTGAACCCTTCACAGCAGCACTGCTGACTGCAGCTAACACAGTCTCTGCCAGCCCCATCTCTGTCTGCAGCTGCCGGCTCCCCACCCCAGCTGCTTGGGGAAGTGGACAGAGAACTCACTGTGATGAAACATTTTCCAGCAAAAAGGAAAAAAAAAAAAAAGTTATTTTTAGTAGCAGCAGTTCTCAGTCCAGATCCTTCCACAACCACACATACATTTGTGCCAGCAGAGCAGAGAGGGCAGAGTTAAAACAAGTGGTCAGGGCAGCAGCTGTGGATGCCAGGAGTACTTCCAAAAATTTACTTGTCAGGCAAGTCAAGCAAGGCTCTGTCAGAGGTCTGAGGCGCTGCTGCAGTCTGTGAGGGCACTGCAAGGGACTGCTTCATGCTGAGTGTTTTGGACAACTCTGGATTGGGATGGATCAGCCTCTGGCAGTGCCTGACTCGTCAGTGACTAGAGAAGGAGACTGAGCGACTGCATACTTAATTTTTGGACTGTAAAATTTACATTAAATGAATCACATGCAAAGCATACACAGACCAGTGAAAATTGCAGTGTTAATTAGAAAAAAAGGGCTTTAATAACTGGTTGGTGACAACTGTACTTCAGAAAGAACTAATTTTGGCAAACAAACTGTTGTAATATTATGTAGATTTTATGAACTGATAGATTTTTTTAATGTCTGGGAAAGTTCAAGACAGGCAATAACTGAGTTGTCTGTAAACAGCAGGGCTTTCCACACTAATAGTCAACAAATAACTGTGTAAAAGCAAGAAGTTTGTAAACTGCATGTGTTACCATCTGTGTAGTCTGCTAAGTGCTTGTCTGTTGCCCAAAATTCAGCAAATAGAAAGGCTGCCTCCCTCTGGGGTATGCACTGTGTGAAGCAATGTGCAAGAGAATCCAATCTGGAAAATCAGTGAGGTGCTGCCCAACACTGTGATTAATTCTCTCTAAAATGTCATCAACTGAAATTTAGATGTCAGTCTTTGAAGATGCCATTGATTTGTCTGCCTGATAGTACTCCAGGGTACTTTGCAAATACAGATCTTGTATGAATACAATGAAAACAGCCAAATGTAAACTGAGGAACAGGGAGGAGTAGCAAATTACAGAGCACCAAAGTCAGCGAGCAGCTTCCCTAAGCCATTTTCTTGTTTCTAAATTGTTTCCCCCTCGATTTTTTTTTTTTTTTTTTTTTTTGACATCTTTAACAACACAAGTAAGGTTTATAACCTGTGAGAAAGTTGTGTTCTAAGAAGTGAGTTGATGAAAATGAGAGTCTGTGATTGAAGAGAAAAGCAAAGGTGTTTTCTCTATAATTTGTGTGTACCTTCAGTAGGTCAATCAGCCTAAGTCTGTGTCTGAAGAGGACAACTCCTGCTGTCCCAGAAATATGCTCTTTGTGTTTTGCTGCTGGCACCTAAGAGAGGGAGAAGCATCCTCTGGGAGCAGACGAGACGGCTCCCGGGAGTCTTTCAGGGGAGCAGTGCCCTCTATGGCACAGTCTCAGCATCGTCCCCGCCCTGGACAGGGGAATTCACTGGAACTCCAACTGCTGCTGCGGCTTTGCCATGGGTTTTTTGAAAAGGTAGTATGGAAAGAAAGCACGTAGAAAAAAAAATATTTAACTTCTTCTGGCATTCTTAAGTGGTGCTTCAGACAGAGTGAACATCATTAGATGTCAAAACTCAGATCCCAGTTTTAATTTTCCTCCTGGTCGTGAACGTTTTTCATGAGTTCATCTTAAAAAAGTTTCAAACCTGCTAAAACTGGAAAGAGCCTCCTGTGTCACTTATAGACCACAGTACTTAAAGCCATTTACCCCTCAGGATGGTCCCATCCTGATTCCCGTCGAACAGCTACCAGAAAAGTCACAACACCTTTCTCAACAAACCCCTGCCTGAGCATTAGGATTTCTCTGGTGCCCATATCTCTGCTCAACCATCTTAGCTATATAATGATGCCTATTAAAAATCAACTAATGATCACTGAGAAAGGGTAGTTACGAATACATTTTGAAGTGCATCTTTTTTGTGGGATGTGAGAACAAAAGGAACTTTGGCATGGACTTAAAGAAGAATAGAATTACCCTGGTTTTGAGTACTTTGAAATTACCTATATGTTTCTACTTTTAAAATAGCTCTGTATCTACCAAAGAACCTACACATTTTGCTTCCTCTTTCCTGATTCTTCACCTGTTGTCTAACCACTGAGATTTAAAAATTATAATCTCAGGAACCTCATTTTGGATCAGTAGGGTCTTTGGCACAAATTCTTGACCAAGGCTTCTCAGTGATGCTGCAGTATAAATATTAAAATTAGGTCACTTTCATTGTGTTTCTTCACCCGTGAGTCACAGAATCACAGAAAATACGTTTGAATTTTTTAAAAATGCTGGTAAAAGATATAAAACCAAGACAAAGAAAAAAAAAGAGATATTGTATACATCTTTTTAAGCAGTGGCACATACATTGTTGATGTCTGCCTTGTCCTCGTGTGGAACCGGCATGATATATCCAAGAATTGCAAGTTGATCCACACAGCTCTCCAGCACAGCACTAAACATCAGAGCTTCCAGATGAGTGATTTTTTCCATTTGTTTAGTCTCTGTGTTCTTGCTAGGAGGAACAAAGATAAAAGATACCAATCAGAAAAATGCTACGGTGTTAGTAATGCCAGTAACAGTAGTTTAAACTAAAGGTAGACTCGAAATAGCCTTATTGCAGCCTTACATATACTTCCCTGGCTTTGTTTATAACCTTCCATACACTGTTTATAAGAGGAGCTGTGCTCTGCTAATGGCTGCATTCAGGGACAGTGGGAATGTTTAGCTTTCACAAAACAAAGAGGTCCTGGTCCCTCCTACAGCAGATCTGGGCAGACAGGCTGAGAAGGGAAGGGATATGGAGGGTACAAAGTGGGTGAGGTGCCTCATTATCCAGTTCAGGGGGGAGCACTGGCTTATGGTGGACTTCAGGAAACAACAGAAGAAAGGTGCCTTTAAAAAATAAAAAAATAAATGTCCTATAAAGTCTCAGATGGTGAACCTTCATGCTTTAATCATTCCTCAGTATTACTGTGCAGCCTTCACACTTTTATGATCCCAGTCCCCTCTCAGCAGGAACTGTTACCATTTTAAGATGCTGCAAGTTAAACAAGAACCAATACCTGGACTAAGTAAACAATCTTTAACTTTCTGTATTGTTTTATTTTAACTTGCACTTCAAACATGAAACTGCTCTGACATACACTTAAGCACCCTTTGCCTTGCCTACAGATGGAATATTGTGAAAGCATATCTAAGGAAAAGTGAAAATTCACAATTAATCAAAAAAAATCTAAGAAAAAACCTGCACAACAATGGAAAAATTCTCTGAGGATTTTAATGTTTTGATATACCATTGGACAATCCCTCCAAAGCCTGTACATACAAACCAGGTATTTCTTGTACAACACGTAGCACAACTGCAGTCCGAGGTGGCTGAGATCCTGAGTGTCAATGGAAGCATCAACAGTCACTAACAAAATCTTCATTTGGCTGCTCTATCTACAACTGGATTTGTGCCATCTGTAAAACCCTTGCATAAACACATCCTAAGCCTGCAAAATATTACAGCCCAGCCGCTAAGCATGCCAAGGAAACACATCAGGCAATTCCTGTTAGCATAAGACATGGCCATACTCTATGAAAATTAAAGAGATTTGGATGCAGCCGTGCTCTGCATCACGGGAAATCAGTGATATTTCATAAGCAAGTGTTTAAAAATATTCATATTTGCTATAACCTCTCTGAAGCTGTTATTATTTGTCCTCCTCCTTTTGTGTTGTTTTTGTTGAAGAAAATATGTCATTTAATGTTGGACCATGAAGTTAATTTCACTTGGCAGAAAAGAAGGGCCACTTTTCAGTGCAGGTTTATTTGATGTCTGTTAGTACAGAATAGGTAAAACAAACAAAAGTTACTTAGAATTCACATGTTTATTTCCTGATGTCCCTGTCTGTTGCAGGAAGTTGTTTAATGCAACACGTGTTGAAATGTGCTGGAAGAGGACACGGCTCTCCCTGGAGATGAGATTAGAAAGAGTGCACGGGGCAGTGGCTGGGATTGCTCTCAGTAAATCCATAGGAAGGGCAGATACCAGCGAGAGACAGAGGTATTTAAGTTAAAGGATAGTACTGCTCTGGCTCAAAGGAGAATAATTCCTCCTAAACTAGGCAATTATGATAAGGTTTCTAATTCCTGAATGAGAAATGAAAATACAGAACAGCCTTTCAGACAAGGTAATGGTAGAGACACGCTGATTTATTTCAAGAAGCTTGTTTAAATCATGGCAGGAAAAGATAACAGGAAAGTAGTGACTCTGAGAATTATCAATATGTTCACTATACTTGTATTGTTGGTACCCACTTACCTCTAATTCCTCTGAGAAGGGCTTTTGATGGTCACCTAGGATGAAGAAGGAACTGATTTCATACCTTTGCTTCTGAGGTTTTTTCTCTTTTTTATCTTAAATTTTAAAGAAAATGTAACAACTTGAGATAGGAATCTGATAATAGCATTGACAAAAAAAGGCAAATGATCTGCTAATGTATAATACACTAGACCCATCACTTTTCTTTTCAACCTTGGAATAAATTATAGAAGTGGAGATGCAGTATTCTTACTTCAAGAAAGGCAGTGTCTCCAGTCAACAGGCACTAATAAAATATTTTTCAATGTTTTACTCATTTTGATCTTTTTCAGAAATCCGTGATCGGTATTTTGAGTCTAAACAACCTAAGAATAATCTATTGCATATGGAGTCCTGATGCTAAAAATATGGTGAAAAAAGATGTGTTGAGAGATAGCTGTGACAGATGATTACAGCAGCATTTTTGGAAGAAGAAATAACACATGCAGCTCTCATAGGAAAAAGGGACTTATTTGGAAACAAAGGAGGATGCAGCAGCTTCTCCTCCTTTCTATAAGCAGCTTCTAACCAGGAGAGAATTAACTGAGGATATTAATATGTTTTGAGAAAAAAACACTGCCAGGGGCATTATCAAATGCTACAGATATGAGCTGCTTGCTCTGGATTTTAGTGTCAACACAGTGCCCTCAGACCATCCATTGGCATCACCCTACATTGCTGAGTTTGCTGAACTCCCTCATTAAACTCTATTAATAATAATTTTTTTAAAAAAATAAATAATAAAAAAAGAAAGTATGTGAAGGATTCAGCTTTCCCCATGAGTTTTGAACTACATTCTTTCCCCACTGATCTAAAGGGAAAGAAAAACATATCAAGTAATAATTTTTTTAAAACTGTATAAAAGGTCTGGCCTCCTGTTCCTCTGGGGATTGCAACTGCCTCTGCTGTGTGAGAGTCCTGGATGTACATTTCTCCCACCCTGCTGCCTGATAAATGAAAATGGATTCAAGAGCAGCATTTTGTGCAGCATTCCTTGTAGTCAGGCAAAGAGTCTCCAGTGAATTCCAGTGAGAAAATGCATAGCTGAGAATATCACATCTCCTTTAGCTCTGTTTGGCAGATGATTGGCAAGGAGAGATTCTGAATATCCACAGGAGCAACAGCTGGGCCAGAAATCACAAGTAACTTCATTTTTGCCAAAGAAACGTCTCTTGGAAAGCAAAATAGCCACATCTCTTGGCCTTACCTTACACAGCTCTGCATATCCTAGACAGATTAGGACAGCAAGGTGCTCATTTTGAAAAAAGCAAAGTGTCGAGGGGAGGACAAGGAAAGGAGAGGAAAGGGGAGGAATGGAGAGAGAAAGAGGAAGGGGAAAGGGGAAAAGGGAAAGGACTATCAAGGTACCTCAGTGTTTCCGCTCCCCTCACCTTTCTTCCCCTAAATCATTTCAAGTGCTCTGAAAATGCACCTGAATTTCTGGCAGTGTGAGGGAAGTGACAGAAGTCGGGAGTGAATAACCCTGACGTGAGCAAATAACTACATGCTTCCAGATCTTATTTGGGAAAATAAAGGAATGTGAGACTTGGTTACAGGTATTTCAGTATCAAAATATGTTTTTTGTCTCCAAGACGATATCGGGAGTAAAATAAATGTCGAGATGATTCACTGACTCTGAATGAGAACACAGGACGACAGGGGCAGAGCCCGGAGCCCAGCCCGAACACCAAGGGCTGCTCACTCCCTCCGCGCGGCCCGTTTTCATTCGCCTTGCCCAGACCGGCCCGGGCTCCCCTCAGTCTCTCACCGGGATGTGCCCTCATCCCCCCTGATCCCGCTCCCGATCCCGCCCCCGGTCCCGGCCGCCCCCCGCCTTCACCGGGATGCGCCGCCCGTCTCCACGGCAACCACAAAGCTCGGGGGCCTCGCGGGGCTGCCGCTGGGTGCCTTAGCAGCGGGGCTGGGGCCGCCTCTCCCGGGCTCGCTCTTGCTGGGATCGCCCCCAGGGAACGCGGGAACGGAACGCGGGACCCGGAACCCAGGACACGGGACACGGCACGGGCGGCGCGGGGCCGCTGGAGCGCCTCCATCAACTCGGTGCTTCTCACTCAGGCAGCGCTCGGGCGCCCGCTCGGGTCCTGGCGGCTCGTTTCCCGGAAGGCAGCGCGGCGCGGGTCTCTTTCGCCGCCATCTTGGGGCGCTGGGGGTGAGGCGGAGCGGGGCAGCGGGCCGGGAGTGGGGCTGGGAGGGTGCTGCTCCCGCTGCAGGGCCGCCGGCGGGCTCGGGGCTCCTGAGGCGCTGCGGATGGCGCGGTCCGGGACGGGGACGGGGCGGGATGGCGCCGATGCGCGGCGGATGGTCCCAGTCGCGGCTTGGGGCCCTCGGCTGGAGCGGGGCTGAGGCGGCTGCGCTGTGGGGGAGCGGAGGGTCCCGGGTAGCCCCCGGCTGTTCGAGGTCTCTCTCGCCCGGCCGGGCGGAGATGCCGGCCCGAGGCTCATGGCTGTATGTCGTTTCCAGGCCTGCCGGGACCGGGTCTACGAGAGGACGCCATGACCGGGAGGTGAGTTAATGCCTGAGGTGGCTCTCGGCTCGGTGCTGTAACGCTGTTGAAACATTCCCGAGTGCGTTTGTTGAAGCAGTAGGCAATGAGCAGTGTTCCTCTGCCCAGTGTCCTGCTGGGCCCTTTGAACGCCCACAGTTGTGTGTCCCTATTCTGATGTCTCTTGAGCTGGTTGTAGTTGCTGTTACTATGTGCCACGCTTTCCCTGGCCTGTTAGTAAATATCAATCAATGTAAAATTTACAAACTCTGTTTGTTAGCACAGTGTTTGTGACTCTCCAATGTACAGTGGAGTTTTGACATACACTGTTTCCTTGAGTGAAGGAAGCAACGTGGTTTTACCATGGGTAAATTCCCTCTTGTGCCACCGAATTTTCTTGAGGATGTAGGGATTGAGTTTGTAAGTGGAGGATTAAATCTGGATACTCTGGAGTTGGCTGGAGAAGCTGTGGCTGCCCCATCGCTGGGGCTGTTCAAGACCAAGCTGGATGGGGCTCTAAGCAGCCTGATCTAGTGTGAGGTGTCCCTCAGGTGACAGGCAAATCAGAACTGGATGGTCTTTAATATCCCTTCCAACCCATACCATTTGATGGTTCTGTGAATCACAGCTTCATGTCTTACTATTTTTCTCTGGAGTTGATGTCCTGTTAAATGTGTGGCAGGTAGAACTGGATATCTCAGTTTGATCCTCTGTGTCCCAGAGCAGATGCTGGGTGCCCTTGGACCAGAGGTGCTGTCTATTCGTGTGTGGGCCAAGTTTTATAATGCCTTTACATGGGCAGTGTGGGCAGGACTTCATTCTGAAGAATTGCTGGGGCATTTGTGTAATGGCTGTGTCCAGTGGATGTCAGGCTATTGCTCTGGCTGTTAACTCCTTTGAGGCTGGAAGCCAAGGGCAGTTCATACCTTCTACAGCAGTTACTGCAACACAGTAGCATGTAGAAAAAAGCAGTGTTTACTCATAAGTGTTAGTAGACATTTGGAAGCTGAAGCATTTGAAACTTAGTGTGAAGCCTGTTCTGTAGTGCCAGGAGTTTATGACAAGCAAAAAATGTACTGTTTTTATAAATACTTCATGTTTCACGTACTCAGCTTTCCTCTGTTCATTGAACGTAAGTATTTGCAGTGATCTTTAAAAATTAGCTGTTTCCACAGGTGTGGAATTAGTTTCTGCTGAAACAGCCTGTAATTTGCTTTTTCCTTACGTTACTTTGGAGTGAATTGTAATTTGCATATGTTTTCCGTGTTGTTAGGCTGTGGTGCAAGGCCATTTTTGCTGGCTACAAACGTGGCCTCCGAAACCAGCGGGAGCACACGGCCCTTCTGAAAATTGAAGGTGTTTATGCCCGTCAGGAGACAGACTTCTACCTGGGCAAGAGGTGTGCCTATGTGTACAAAGCTAAAAAGTAAGTAATGTTTTATTCCTGCGCTGAATTTGCCAATTCCTGTATCGGCTTTTGCAAATGCTAGGAGAGAATGATATTATTTGATAGTTAGAGAGCAAGTGGGATGGGAAACAAGTTTTGCCTAAGATTGACAAAAAACTGAAGGTGGGTTGATAGAGTCAATTGAGGTGGGTGAATTTGCGTTAAATGCTATGAACTGTTGAGTTACTTAAACAGCAAAGTGATTTTGTGAAGCCTGGATGAATTTGTGTCCTGACTGTTGTGCATCCATGTCTGAGCGCTGTCTGTCACTTCTGCTCTGCTGCCATTGGTATACACCTTGGGAACAGCTGCTTATTACGTCCGCTTCCTTTTCTTTTTTCCTTGAGTACTGTTGTTAGAGTTCAGAATTGCCTTGAATAAAATTGGTCAGACTGGTGACTTGACCACCATCATTTCCAACATGTTTCTTCATTTAAGGCAATTTCTGCCACTTATCCCAATGGCCTATTCTTCTGCCTTCAGTGTGTTTGGAGAAATAAGGAGTTGGCAATTCCATGTTGTTGATTTTTCAGTTTAATCATATTCGCAAAAGTGTTTTCCAAATTTTTGAGCATTGTAAGCTGTTAGTAGTTGTCCAGTGGAACTTCTGATAAATTACAAGCTGTAATTATCAGTTTGAAAGGTGCAGTGAAAATATCTCAAGCCTGGAAAATTTCACAAATAAAGTGGACATTGGTCTAGTTAAAGATGGCTATGGAGCTAAATTGTTGAGATGCCTTAGAGTTATCACGTTGTCACTGCTGGTGACAGCAGAGCTGTGACTGCCCTGCTCAGCTGTTGTTTGCCTCTTTTTCCCAGCAACACAGTAACCCCCGGAGGCAAACCCAACAGGACACGCGTGATCTGGGGGAAGGTGACCCGCGCCCATGGGAACAGTGGCATGGTTCGTGCCAAGTTCCGCTCCAACCTTCCTGCCAAGGCCATTGGACACAGAATCCGTGTGGTAAGTGGATGTGTTTCAGCAACAAAGTATTTTTTGGCAGTTTTGGGGGTGCCTTTTAATTTCACATACTAGGAGGGAACATTTGAACTCTGGTTTTGTTCTCTTGCTGTTGGGTGTTCAGCATGGCTCATGAGTGTTATTTTTGGAGCCTAGAGAGGCTTTTTTCTGGCTTCATGTGCTCAGGGGGTTTGTCTCATTGTCAGGGGTTTGTATGCTTGCTCAGGTTGTCTGGAAAGGCTCGTCAAGTTCCAGGACTCAGCTCCTTTCTAAAGCTGCCTTGATTTCTTTTCCACCAATCTGTTCGGTGTATTTTTGCACCCTTCTACTCCTCTACCTGTTTGACTTTTCTCTTACCTCCCAAATGTTTTAACTGAGGGTGGGAGTGTCCCTTTAGGTCTCTCACCCAGAGCTGTGATGTAATATTTTCCTAGTAATGTTGTCAAAAGGTACAAGAGGGTTGCAGTCCTTTCTTTCTGTCTTTCTCCTGTACCTTAGAAAAAGCACAGTAGGAGCAACACAGGTAATTGCTGAAATCCAGAGCCATGGGAGGTCTTCTTGGTGCACAGGAGGGCTGGCTGCCATGGAGTCTGTGCCACCAGCAAAGTGCTTCTGCAAGTCCCTGAACCTGCTGCTGAGCTTTTCCATTCTCACATCTCTTCTGTATAAACTGGGGATTGCTTTTATAGCAGTTGAAGAGATTCACGGTCTAGATTGTAACTGCAAAAGCTCAGGTTTGAATACAAGAATTCTAACATGATTCTGTTTGGTTTTGTGTTTTACAGATGCTGTATCCATCTAGGATCTAAATTTTTATTGAAAATAAAATTGAGAACCTGTTTAACTTTTGTGTATTTCTGGTTTTATTGCCTTCAGCACTTCTGAGAGACTTCTTTCTCAGTAACATATCAGAGTTGACAGCACAGAGACACTTAAATCCTGGCAGGTGCAAAGCCTGTCACATCTCACAACTGTAGTTCTGGTGGAATCCCAGACAGTGAGTCCATGTGTTCCTGTAGTGTCTGCCCAGTTTAAATTATTTAAACACATATTCATTGCATGGCTCTGTGGTGCCCAACTGTTAAAGCTTTTTTCTCAGCCAGCCTTGTCCCAGCATGTCATGTAGGACACTGAGCATTCTCACAGCCCTTCTGTAGTTCTTTTAGGTTTGCTGAACAATGAAGTAGTGAAAAATGAATTTACAGTCTTGAAGTGCAAGGCTCAGAGTTTCTTATCTCTGAAAATCCCCCTCAAGATACTGGGTAGTTTAAAGGGAGCTTTGAGGTAGGTAAAAGTTGTCACAGTTGGTGCTTATGCCACAGTCCCACAATGACTTGTGGGTACCCTGTGAGGGCAGTTCCACATACACCAAGTAGTTCCATCATTTTCAATGCCTAGTTGGTCAGGCAGGTGAGTGTGTTGGCCGAACCACGCCTTGAGGCCACTCCAGTGCAGTCCCTCCTCAGGGCATGAGAGCTTCTTTCCCCCTGCCTGGTCCTGCTGCCAGGGTGTGTCAGGGAGCCTTTTGAGCTGTTGGCTTTGTCTCCTGCAGTGGGCTGGTATTTCACAGCTAATCCTCTTCTGAAACAGGTGGAGTAGTTGTGTGTGCAGAAAATGTTGCGTAAATCAAAACTTGACTTTGAATTGGAATTAAAAAACTTCACCCAACTACTCAGCTCTGGTATAGAAATTATTTTGCTGGACTTAAAAGACCTAAGCCTGCTGCCGCTGCTGTCCTTCGCAGCAGGAGAGCCTTTGCCGTGGAAAATGCATTTTTTTTTAGCATGTGGAGAGAAATTGCAGCTTATGGGATATTGGGCCCGGTCAGGTAGGGCTTTTAGTCTTCCACAACTGCCAGCAGATTGGACACACTGGATTCAAGGAAGAATGGATGCGATTTCCAGCTTTAGGCATTACAGAGGAAGAAGGAAGAAATGTAGTGACTGAAGTGGACTGACAGGTTTGTAAGCCTGTGGTCATTATATAGGTGAGTTTTGCTGATTAGAAGGTAGTCCTTTTGAGTTTGATACAAGGTGCCCAAAAATATGTATTCATTCTTTCTGTCTCCCCTGTCACCTCTTTTATTGTACCAGACTGCCAAAGTACAAAGCCTTTTTCTGGGAGGTCCACCCACAAATAGCACATGGCTGCAATTTGTGACTCTGTATCAAAACTGCTATTTTCACATTTGTTTGGTCCTACCCAACTGGATGTTGGCTGCTCAGAGCCGCAGGTGTTGCCTGTTTTGAGCCTCTGCTGTGCAATGGCCTTTGTTACTTCCATTCCTTTCCCCAGCAGCACAGTAAACTGAGTGTGAGAGGAAGCTGTGGCATCAAAGGAGCCTGTCTTTTGTGGACAGAACCACCTGGGATTTCCTCACCTGGGATTTCCTCAACCTACTGGACATGCTGGGGCACCAGAATGGACGGGTGGGTGTGATGGAAGTGGACCATGCTGACTCAAGAGCTCCCTCATTGCTGGTGGATTTTACCCGGGACCTGTGTGGCTCAGGGGACATCAAGCACAAACCACAGCAGGCAGAGAATGAGGGAAAGGAAGAGGAGGACCTGGTTCCCCCACATCTGATTTTTATGCTACGGCAAGCCAGTGTGTTGAAAAGGCTCATGCAGTGGGATCACCTGAAGGAGGCTGTCCGGGATGTGAGGAACCTCCTCCCCTGCCTGCTAGATGTGCTGGTGCTCGTGATGATCTGTCCTGACTCCCAGGAGCAGCTGGATGAGGCAGTGAGAGCGCTGAGGAGAATGCAGTGCGTGCTGGATGGGGTCCTGCAACTGACTGTGGCAACTGCAATCTACAGCCCAGGCCAGTCTGGAGGTATCCTGGAGGCAAAGAGAGCTGCCTGTAGGGCACTGAGGGAAGCCCTGAACTGCCATGAAGGTAACCGGGTAACACAGCTAAACACAGGGGTGAGGGACACAAAAGCTTGCCCAGGGCAGAGTCTGAGGGGTAGTGTAGATGGAAATGGTGTTTGTCAACTGGATTCAGATACAAGAGTGAAGACAAGCTGGACCTCACAGGTAATAGGAGTCAGAAATGAGAATGAGAGTTTACATGCTGGGATGGGGATGGACAATGTGTCCAAGCCAAGTGTGTTCCCTCTTCCAAGTCAGATGGTGTTGGCTCTTCCTTGCCCCAAAACACACATGGCAGTGAAAATGCTGCTCAGTGTAAGAGTTGCAGTTCTGACTCCCTGCTGGAGCTTTCTGTAATGATGTTAACTACTCCACAGCCTCACTGACACTGAGTTCTTCATTGGAGGGATGTGCCAGTCTTTTCAGGTGGCCACAGGCCTTAGCTTTGAAAGGATGATGCCAGGTGTTCTGCTCTCATTTGTGTTTCTTCCCCTAGAAGTTGACTCCTAGGAGCCATTTGTTATTTCACTCCCAGAGCTCAGATACTGCCGAGTTCTGCCTGAATGTAGGCAAGAGAAGGTGTCAAAGAGAGATGGAGAATGAATTCCCTTGGGCAGCAGAATCTGTCAGGTTGGTTTTAGCTAGATGCCCTTTGCAGATCACTTCCTTCCTGGTGACTTGCTTGTCTGCCCAGGCCTTCTGCGTGGATGAAATTCAGTGCGTGGCTGTTGCCAGAAGGGGACACTGCACCCTCAGCATCGTACTGTCCTTGCCACAAATCTTTGCTGCATTGGCTGAACAATCTGCCCCGGGAAGCTTTTATCAAAAATCACTGAGTTTCTGCTTTGCATTAAATGTTTGATTATCAAAATGTCCCTAAGAAACCTGTCCCTAAGAAAACTGTCAGCAGAGAAGGAATCAGAGCAGGCCACAAACCTCTAGATTTTAAACTGTTCCAAAACTGAGGCAGTGAGAGAAACTCAAGACTAAGGCCTCAGACCGTGTTTTCCCAGGAGAACCTGGATACAGGAGCCTTTGGTACATGGTTCTCATCAGAAACAAAGCTCCTGAAACTCCCCAGGGTTCTTTGTAGCAGGGAGTTGACCTTACATACAAGCGGGTACACATCCAGCAGATCAAGTTTCTGGGATGGTTTATTTTGGATGGGAGGAATTGTGGGAGCAATAGAATATTTTTTAGTCCAATTACATAATAGCTGAACTTATTTCCTATCCTCTCTGGACATGGCAAAACACTATAGGTAGCTGCACTTTTTTGCATTGGGAGTTTATATGTATTTTTTTCTGGTGTTTTTTGTAGATCTTTTGTCATCCTAAGATCTCCATTATCATCAAAAGAAGGATTAAAATCCTGATATTTATCTCATTTCTTTGTGTCTCTGTGTAACTATAAGCTTTAAAGCTTATATCTAAGACTGCAAAATTTGCTGAAGCTGCAGGTTTGTGCAGTATGATACAGAAAGAGTGGGATTTGAGGGTGGTACAGATCTTGTAAACCAGTGTTCACCAGAGAAAGCATTCTCCAGGTTATTTTTCAAATACGGATTCTTTCCAGATCCTTAAGGATGTGGCTTTACAAAGCAAAACAACCTTGCTGTAAGTGTTGGGGTGATGCTGGTGCTTGGCAGACTTTTGGATGAGGTGACCCAATTCCTCTTTTGTGGAAGAGGCTTTCCAGGAGCATTTCCATGAGATGAATTCTGCCTTTTGTTTCTGAGGACACTGTTTTTTGGTCAAGCTAGTGAAGAAATAGCTCCCTTGAGTGAAAGCAAGACATGTACATGTTCAGGCAGTTTGTGAGTAAAGAAAGTTTGGCTTTAAAAATCAGCATATTAGGACATCCTTAAGGAAAGAAGCCATAGTGAGGTCCTGTGTCCCTATTATTTCCTGTACCATCTGAAACAGATAACCATCCAAATCCAGGCATAGTCCATGAAGCTCTCAAGTTTCTCCTCTGGCAGCATGTTTGTACTGTGTCCAGGCACTTCTGTGCAGGGTGGTATGGGGCACTGTCAAGATGAAAGGGGGAAGAAACTCTGAGACATGGCTGAAATCCTGGCCAGAGCTTGGGAGCATAGAAATGCAAGGGCAAGTGATGTAGCCACAGGGTTGTGTGGCTGGGACAATGAGGAGTGTGGTCACTCAGAGAGCTGAGGAGGAGAGGAGGCAGAAGGCCATCCATGAGTGCTCTCACGCTGCACCCTTGCTGCATTTCCACCTAATCCTGTGTGGATACAGAAGAGTCTTAAAGTGCCCTGTAGTGTACCAGAAGGGCCCCTTGGTGGCCTCTTTCAGGGCTAGCAAACCAGGCAGATCCACAGTGACCTACTCTGCTCATTCCAGCAACTCCAGGGAAGCTGATGGATCTGCCCTTTGCCTTATAAAAGAGAGCAGTTCTGAGAACCTGGGAGCTTGGCCATGCCAAGAAGGGGCTTTGTGAGAAGGAAGTAGGAGAATGCACGAAGCAGGGTTAGGGAGGCAGGAGGGGCTGTGTCTGCATCCAGTGGTCTCAAACATTGCCCCCAGCTTGGTGAGGTCTGAGGTGATTTTTAAGAGGTACTGCAAACGGTAAATGCAGATGGTGTCAAAAGCATGTATGTACTGGGAAAGAATGGAGACCGGTGGCTGTGAACAGCTAGTCTTGGATCCTAATTTCAAACCAAAGGTGAGGATCCAGCTGAGGACAGCCAGAAAAAAGGCCAGAAGACACAGCTTGGCCCTTTGGTCTGATTTCATACTCATTCCTACATCTTTAACATCTTCCAGTGGAGGATCCAAGAGTAGAATAGTCTTATGGGGCACCTCCATCTGTCTCTAAGAGAGCAGGGAAGGACATCCCTCCTATTGTGTGACCAGGACTGACCAACACTTTCGGCACACTGCATATGGCTCTTTTCCAGGTTTCCATCCTCCTCTTCAGCCTTCCTATGCCCTTCTGCCATCTACAGGGGGATGGTGAGGAAACTTAGGACAACTACAGAGATGGGCAACTTTTAGAGGGAACAGAATTTTGGAGAAAAGCTGCTGAAGGGAAGAATTTAAAGAGCTGGGCTGGGTCATTGGACATTGGGCTCAGAACAGTTCCTACATATTCCTTCTTGCTTATTCAGTCTCTCTGCTCTTCTATCATTGAAACTGGCACAAGAATCCTTCTTCCCTGTCCTCTTTTTACTCTCTTCAGAAGAAAGGTTAAACTTGGTAAATGCAGGCTCTAATGCATTAGACTTTTTTGTTGTTGCTGTTTAGGCTTCAAGGAACTACTAATACACATGCCAAATTTGTTTCTCTGAACAAAGCATTTTCGCTCCTCTTTTGAAATCAAAAATGAACAGATGTTTTGTCTTCTCTGGACAGCTATGGGCATATGTGATGACCCTCATTTAGGGCTGTCCATAGTGATTCTTTACAACTGAGACTGTCAGATGGATGTTTGATGGAGTGTCAGGTCTTCTAAATACATCTGTGCTTTTGCTCAGATTCCTGACAGGGCTCTGAAGACATTTTGTGGGGGACTAAAAATACTGCTGAGCTCATGACTGCCTCTGAACTGTTTGAGTTGTACCTCTTTAAGTAACACAAAGGGAGTTGTATGTGTTAGAGCTTACCCCTGTTAATGAGTAAAGAAATGTAAACAAGGTTGTTTGGGTATTGTGGGTGACATTCACCTTTCCAACCAGCCTCTGCTGGCAATGTTACATGTGTACCCAAAATAAACGAAAGAATTGCAGTGGTCATGAAGAACAGCTCTACATGGTCCCGAATATTCGTTTTTAGTGGCTATGCTGGCAGTTTGAACATCGAGGCCACTGCAGAGAATCAGCCAGTGGTGTACCTGAGTTAGGAAGAAAACTCCAATTTTTTCTATGCCTTCTTTGCAAGAATTGTCTTCATAAATCTGGGGAATTGCCAGCTAGAAAGCCAAATTCCCAATGCCTGAGGCATCTTGGCATCTCCAGGCAAGTCGCTGGCATAGTGCTGCTCCGGAAGCCCTGGGAGCCATGCTGTAATGATCTGCACATCAGTCAGGCTTTAACCGGTACCACCACACCACAGGCTGTGCTGGCAGCTCATGAGGAGTTCAAACACTCTGTAGATCTTTTGGCAGTTTTCCAGAGAGATGAGGATTTCTGGGGACCAGCACGTGTTCCTGCCCCCTCCTGCTGCTGACACAACTCATGATGCTGATTACAACCTGGGTTTTTGTCAATAGGACCGTGAACAGGATTCTGAACAGATGAGAAAAAAATCCTTGTGAATACAAAATCTGGACAACACTAAGGCCAGACCTGGCTGCTGTATTTTGTCTGACTCTGTAGCCCTTCCATGTTGACAGCTACTCTCAGGGCTACCACACTGGCATGGGAGTCTGCTCTTGCAAACCCTGATCTTTGGAAGAGGACCCTAATCTTTCTGTTTACCTCCCCCTTTTCACCCTGTCCCGTTTGCTTATCAGCACTTCTCCATGAGTAAATTACTTTTGCTAGCAGCCAGGGCAAAAAGTTTCTCTTGAAGAAGCCCTCATCCATGATGCTAGCCTGAGGCAGTGTTTGCTGAGCCTCCCCTACTGGGGGAAATATTTTCCTTGGATTAAAATTGGTGCCACACTGTGACCTTCCTGAGCTGCCACACCGCTGTTGTGCCTGGGGAACAGCGTGGGGATGGCACATCTCATCTGCTGTGGCTGCTGAACTGCGGGGCTCCGGGACAGCTGGCCACGACAGCAGGCAGCAGGCATGAGACCTCAGCCGCATTTGTGGCACAAGTGTACCCAAACACACCTGTTGGGAATCACTGATCCACAACAGACACTTGGATTTTGTTTCTGCTTTCCCCCCCAGTACACTCAGAGACTCCTCCACCCATCTCACAAGAGATGGTTTGGCTCCAAAAATCCCCAGAGAGCAATTGGCCAAGGTGACTCTGGCCGTTTACACCTTTGAGCTCTTTATCCCTTCCCAGGTTCTTGTGATAAGATGTTACTGGTTTGGAGAAGCCTGCTTTGATATGGCATAGGGGAAGTATTTACTGCATGCCATGGATTGGAACTTCCCCATGCAAGTGTCAGGGCTGGGCACAGTGGCTTTCATTCACTGGCGGCTGGCAGAGTGACAATATACATGTAACAAGTGCCAGCACTGAAGCCCTGACTAAAGCTCCGATCTTATCCCTGGAAACATTTGTGCTTTGATGGGATGTAGTGATGTTGATGCTCGTGGGCCTATGACTGTTTTGTGTGGATGTGGCACAGGAGAAGTCAAAGGTCACTGGCTTGGGAAGGGACTCAGAGATGCAGCAAGTGGTGTGGGGGCTGCAGCTCAGCTGTGTGCTTGTGAGTGGGGATGTCCTTTGAGGGTGGAAGTGTTTCCCAAAGTGGAATTGTTTCCAGGGGCCTGGCCATGCTGTGCAGCAGCATACTGCACATGATGCCACAGAGGCCACTCTATAGCTGCCCTGGGGTGTGAGATGCCATACCATAGGCGACACCGTGGGGATGCATGATCTGCCGCTCCTCTATCATAACCTCGTGTGCGTCCCACTTTGCCTTTCCTCATCCCCCTCTCACCTTCCAAGCCCCTCCACGGTGCAGTTTTATGCCTGAATTTTGTCAGCTCCTCATTGGCAACAAGACCAGCCTGTGCGAGGGCTCTTAGTCTGGTTGTGGGGTAATTTACTACCCTCTCTGCTGTGCCCACCCGGCAGCAGGCAGGGGCTGTCCACCGCGAGCTTGTGCGGCTCACGGGACCGGGCTGGAAGCGGGAGGCTCCTTGACACCTTCTCGCCCCGCTGCTCCGGGGTGTTGCTTTTCGCGGGGTCGGGGTTGGTGTCCGGGGCTGGTGTCGAGTGGCGGGGCGGGTGCGGGCCAGTGGGCGGCGCGGAGCCGGGGCCGGGGAACATGCGGGTGCGGGCCGGACTGGGAGCACGGCGAGGGATGGCGGCGGCGGACCTGCGGGAGCTGCGGACGCTGGTGGAGCGGGCCGGCGGCCGGCGGGCAGTATTGCTGGTGGCCGAGGTGGTGGAGGGGGCCCCGGCGGCGCCCGCGCTGGCCGCCTTCGCCCGCGACCTCCTGGGCGACGAGGCGCCGCGCGCACCGTGCCCGGTGCCGGGGTACCGGGCGCGGCGAGCGGCGGGCGGCGGGCGGCGGGCGCTGGGAGCGCGGCTGCTGCTGGTGCTGTGCGGCGGCGGGGCGGCGCGGGGCCGCGGGGCGCGCACCCGCCTGCGGGAGGTGGTGCGGGACGTGCGAGGCCGCCTGCCCGCGGGGCCGCCGCCCGCCGTCGTGGGCGTCCTGCTGCCCGGTGGGGACGGAGAAGACGCGGCGGTGCTGGACGCGGCGCTGAGGCGGCACTTCCCGGCGCCCGGCACGGTGCAGGCGGCACGGTACAGCCCGGGCAGCCCCGGCGATTGCCGCGCCGCCGCCTGCCGCGCCCTGCGGGCCGCCCTGCAGCACCCCGCAGGTACCAGGGTCAGGGTATCCCTCCGTCACCGGGGCCCGGTTTTTACAGCGGGATTTGCTCTGTTTTCCTGTGGCATCTTCTCCCCTTCTCAGTGGAATCTACCCCATCCTAATGGGTTCTGATCTCTCCTCATGGATCTCCACTGCAATGGGGTCAGGCTTTTCCTATTAGGATCCAACCACTCCTGATGGGATCTTCTCCTCACCCAGTCGGGGTTTTCCATTGGGATTGGACCACTCACTACTAATGGGATCTTTACACATGCACAATCTGATCTGCCTTTCCCCAGTGAAATCTCTTTCATGCTGGTGGGATCAGAGCCTTTCCAATGGGATCTGCCTGGGTGAGGTTCACCAAACCTGGCAGCCAGGGTGGGAAAACTTCCCAGCAGTTTGGGAAACACTAGAGTAGCTCGTGGATAACAGGGATGTGGCAGCTGACAGCTGTGATTTTGTGGCCATTCATGACACCGTGGCCTTCCATGCTTATTGGATATGTGTTCTTGGGGTAAACAGTACTGGGATGTCCCTGTGCTGTAGGGTGCCTGAAGGACCTGACCTTCCTGCACAAGGAAGATGCTTGTGCTGATTTTACATAATTAATAAGTAACAACAGCGAATCGTTGTTTGAGTATGTCAGGGTGAGGGTGGCAAGATGAAAGCTGGGTGTCAGCCAGGCCTGAGGAACAGCATTTGCCCTGGGGCAAAAGGGGAGTCAGGTTTGTGTACATGAATGCAGGGTGATGGGCAGTTTGGCAGGCTCTGCTCTCACAGCTGCCACATAAAACACTTTAATCTTTGGCACTGCTTGTCTTGGGCTGTTTCCCTTTCCTCCTCCCTTTCATTTTTTCCCACTTCTACCTTGCTCTCCAGGATTTCCAGGAGCTTGGGTGTTTTGCTGTCTTGCTGGCTTTACCTTGAGGGACCCTGGCGCTTGCCTTCAGCACCACAGGGTTGACAGGGTCTCCTGGGATCCCTGGGACATGGGGATGATTGGCTGCAGTTCAGGTGCTTCTTTCTATCAGGTCAGGACAGAATCCTGGATCTGAATGTCGAGGAGCTTTGAGGTGGCTGGTGATGAAGGTACAGGGCTATCTTCTGCTAGTTCTCTACTGAGGCACACAATCCTCTTTCCAGCTTCTCTCCTTTCACATGCTTTTTGTTTTCCTCACATTGTTCCTGCTGCAAGAATTTCTGGTGTGCTCCCAGACTCCAGTTCTGGTCGCAGCAGTCTGGTGGGGCAGCAGCAGAGGCACAAAAGCATCCCTGCATACCCTTTTCTGCCTTGGCACTTTGCAGGTGCTTAGCTCAGTACACGTATTTTTGTGGTTGGCTGCGGAGAACAGGGAGCAGGAGGAGTTGGATCGGGTGTTACAGCCTGCTTGTGTGTGCTCATTCACTTCTGATGCTCTGCCTGGTGCTCTAAGTCATGTAAGTGTCCCAGGACCTGTGTGTGTAATGAGGACACTCATCACCTTCAGGGTTCAACCTTAGGCAGGGACAACTTGTTTCCATGCTTCTGTGAGCTTTGCCTTCCAAAATCTCCACCTGGACAGAGGATCCCAAGTGTAGCTGTGCCTCCAAAGAGCAGTTAAACCCCGCAGGCAGTGCACCCCAGGCAGTGCACTGGAGTTCTTTGTTTGTTGACTGCCAGACACTGAGCCCTTTAGTGTTGCAATGGCTCGATAAACTGAAGGACACTGAAGTGGTTTATCATTTTTTATCTGATTAGGAGGTGAAAGGCTGGATGATATTTCAGTGGGGATGCTGAGCTGCTGCTGTTGGAGACCATGTTAAATACGCTGCTGGAGTATTTTACAGGCTGCTGTAGCGTTTTACTGAAATGGCTTGAAAGTCTGTAGTAAGTTTGTTGTCTTCTAGAATAATTACCATGCATTGACCACATGCTCTCTGCAATTTGCAAGCAGTTACAGCTGCAGTTTTCAGTGTGCTGCTGCAAGACAGTCTGTCCAGCAGGTCTCCATGGGAGGAAAGAATTGCTAAATAAATCGGAGCAGTAAACAGGTTGATGTGGTAGAAGCTGTGTGACAATGCAAAAGAAAAACTTTTGGGAATTCTCTAACTGTGTCAGTCCCTAGCCTTGCCACGTGTGCCAGCTGAGCTTCTGCCAGGTTTCTTTTGTTCACTCTTGGCTGCCACATCCAGGTTTGGCAGCAAGGTGGCAAAGTACAAACTGACACCAGGGACAAACTTCCAGGGTGGCAGAGAGGTTTCAGCCAAAAATATTGATTGCCAGGAGTTGTTTTCCAGTTTTGTGGAGTGGTCCTGGTTTTGTTGCTAGGACTTGTTTTTGTTGCAAGGACCTGTTTTTGTTGCAAGGCTCATGGAGGGAGAGGTGAAGAAGCAGCAGGGCTGACCTGCTACCAGTCTGAACTCATCTTCTCTGGTTTATTCAGAAAACATGAAACACAGGGAGAGGTGGAGGCTCCCATCCTTCCTGCAGTGCGTTTCTTGGAACCAGAGGAGCTGGAGAAAAGATTACAAAGAAAAAGCTGAAAACAACATTCATGAAGGTATGCCCAGCTCCCTCCCTTGTACTCTGCTGTGATTGTCAGAAGTTCCTCATGATTCCCTGGTGGTTCTGGTGCCCAAACCCCTTGCTGGTAGCCTCTTCCAGCTATTTCCAGCTCTGCAGCTCACCGTGCTTCCCTGGCTGTGGTTTAGCCCAAACCTGAAGACAACCAGCACATCTGTCTGCTTTGTTGCTGTCTCCTTGTTTTCTGACCTTTTGCTTGTCTAAACAAAACCATGCTGAGTCTGGTGCCCAAATGAAAAGCACTGAAAGCACCCCTGAAAGCACTGCTGAACTCGGCTGCACTATGTTTGAATCTCTGGAAGCAGAACTACTCTCTGTCTAAGCAATGACACGGAAGCACCCTGATATTATGTGATATTTTCTGCAAACATGGGTGGAGGGAGTGTTCCCAAACCATTTGCTTTTGGGGCTGGCAGAGAGAAGGGGGAGGGCAGTCAGCTGTGCGCTCCCTGATTCTAATAGAAAACATTCAGGTAGCACATAGCATAGCATTCAGCCTTTGTGCATGATTGGCACTTTGGCTTGCACTTCCCAGCAGTGATTTTCTTTCTGCAGGAGTGCTTCATGCAGGAGGCTACAAGGTGTGTGGAGATCCAGATTGTACTATGAAGCACAAAGAGAAGGGAAAGCTCCTTCACTGTAAAAAGAATAGAATATAACAGAATAGAATAGAATAGAATGTTATATTTTCACTTGAAAGGAACCTACAATAATAATCTAGTCCAACGGCCTGACCACTTCAGGCCTGACCAGATTTTAAAGGACGTTATTCAGGGCCTTGTACAAATGCCTCTTAAATACATAGAATACTTAAAGAGCATAAGAGTCAAACACAACAACTGAAATAAATGCCCAATTTACACAGCTTTCAGACTTGTGAGACCTATGGGACTTGTGAGATCCAACTCTCCGTGATCAGAAAACTGTCAGTGCCAGGCAGACAATACCCGGTGGCCATGCAACTTGTTTTGATATTGCTGAAACTTCAGGAGGCCAGGAGCTGCGTCCTGCGCTCCTTTGCTCTATTTGCTGAAGCGATGTTGAGTTTTTAAAACAAAATGAAAATCAGTTTGGCAAAAAAAAATCACCTGTGTTTAGGTTGTGAGTATATATCAATAGCTTCAGCTCATGCTTCCTTTTCATTTTAAGTTGCATTTTCTGGGAGGAGGGGTTTTCCATTCAGGTCTGCCTTGACCCTTCTCTGCTCCCTGCAGATGACCTGCAGGACCCTGAGGAAGAAGTGGCTCTGGCCAGCCTTTCCCCCAATGGAAACTGTGAAGAAGCTGCTGGAGGTACAGGCACCTAGAGCTGCTGGGCATCCAACACAGTCCACATCCCAGAGCTGCCCAGTGGACTTGGAGCAGTGGGAGGAGGAGCTGGTGTGGGCCCTCTCCTCCAAGGACGCAGAGCTCCAGGGAAAAGCTGCTTGGCTGAACTCATCAGGGTCCTCTGTAGCTGCCACCAGCCCCGGGGGTCTGTGCCAGAGTTATTCCCTCCTGTGCCCTGCTGCCCTGGGCACCTGGAGCTGCTGCTGGACACTGGGCTTCTGAGAAGTCCTTCGGGTATGTACCCCACATCCTGCCCAAATTGACACTGGGACTTCGAGTGTGAAATGCAGTCACCTGCTTGAAGAATGAGAAAAGTTTTCTAATTCTGAGCAAAGTTCCCTGCCGAGGTTGCTGGGGCTGGCTTCCCTGACAAGACTGATTTTGCTACCTTGTTTTCCTGCTTTATTAGTGCTTGAAAGTTCCCACACTATTTTGGGGGGGGGGGGGGGGGAAGGAAAAAAAAAAAAAAAAAGAAACAAAGAAAAAAAAAAAGGCAAGTGGCTTGGCGACTGCAGTGGGTCTAAATGTGATCTCTTGGATCTACCAGCTACTGAAAAGGCTTGAGTGTAACAGTGTAACATGAAGAATACAGTAATAGCCCAGCTTGAGTGGCAAGAATAACTGAAAGATACTGATGGTACTGGCATCTACATCAGAGGGGGGTTTGGGGGCAGGATCTGTCCCTCTGGCTTGTCCTGGTTAACTGAGGGATGCCTGGATTGGAGGGGTGGCTGGTGCTAGACGGGGCTACAGGACAGAGCCATCTTACCTGGGACATCTCCACAGGCATGGTGGCACATCTTGGAGGTGGCCTGCAGCACAAGAAGATGTGGCTGTTTCAAAATTAAAAATATAAAAATTATCTATTCAAGTAGTTCCAAAGGGCTGTCTGTAGCCTATGAGGCAACACAACTAACTAGAAATCTTTGGTTTACGAGGAATATTACTCTAATGCTCAGAATATCTTTTAAATTCTTTATGCAACATAAAAGAGGTCTTCTTTCATTTTGAACACAAACATGGGGCCGGCTTTTCTTCAGGAGTTTCCTCCAGCGCAGATGAGAAATTTCAACCTGCCTACCTCTACTTTGGGTTAGCTACCAAAGTGCATCCTCTGTGCATGTCTGTCCTCTCTCTGGCTCTTCGTTCTCCACTGGCAGCAAAGTGTCTGGAGTCCTGCCAGCTCTGGCCAGCATTCTCCCCCAGCAGTTTGCGTTTGGCATCCCTCTGGCTCTTACCTGGAGCAGGAGATGCTGCTCTGCAGACAGGGCACTGACCCACTCTCCTTCCAGCCTTCAGGACTTCTGTAGGATTTCTGTGCTTATGACCTGTGGAAAATACAAATGTAAACAAGTGACTTGGTGGGGGTTTCTGTATCACTGGCCCTGAGTTTCAGCACTCAGTGCATCTTGCTGAGATTAAGGTTCCCTTCTGCTCCATCCCTGCACAGCCCAGGTCCCTGTGCAGGTCTGTATTTCCCAATAAAGCCCTTCTTTAGGTGGGTCAAGCAGAACTCACCAGTAGGAATCTTTATTTTCTTGCAGCATTTAGCCTTTGCTCCTAGGCATTCTCCAATGAAGAGGTGGTCCAAGAGCACAGACTGGCAGTTAAACCTCCCTTAGTGCTGCAAACCCACTGGATTTATTCACCGGTAATTTTTAGGTAAATCACGTAAGTTTACCCCTGCAAGAGGCTGGTGGAAGTGGATGAACTGCCCAGGCTTTAGGAGATGTGAGCAAGAATTTGACCAAAAATATTGTTTATCTTTGACTGAGGAATAAAAGTGATTTTTTTTTCTTTTTTTTTTTTTTTTTTCTTTTCTTTTTTTTTTTTTCTTTTCACTGTCTGTGCACTTGGAGGTGTAAGCAGGTAGTTTTACATGTTTAATTGATTGAATAATTTAAGGGCACTATTACGTGCTTGTTGAATAAAGACATTTAATTCCTGAATTGGAATGTGCTTATTTGTTCACCATGGTGTTATCCTTGAAGTAGCATTATGCATAGCTTAACTCATATTTATCTTGGCTTGAAAAAAATGGATATTGGGATGGAATGGAAGTGACCCCAGGGTCTGATATGCAGACGATCAGCAGAACTAAGTGCAGCCCAGGTGGAGCAATGGAGAAGGCAAGAGATCTTCTCAGCTGTCCAGGAGCAGAGCAGCCCCTCTTGGCATTGTGGGTAGCTTGGCATTGTGATAAGCTTTCATTAGTAACTTTCATTAATTACTTTCACAAAATGACGCCAATATGCATCCTCAAGGAATTGAAGACCTTCATAGGGTATTTCTTCCTATTCTGTAGCAACAAGGTCAAATGAATTCTGCCGAGGTCTGGGCACTTTGGTCTCTTGTGCAGTAGTATCGTTGCTCCTGAGCTGGGCTTTCCCTGGTGCAAATCCAACACCCTGGATACCGCATCTGTCCTGTGCAGCAGAGGCGCCGGCAAGAGCCGTTAAACCCATGGGATAAAATCGCTGACCCTTGCCCTGCCATGGGACACGCTGTGCCCCTGAAGATGCCCGCCCACCGCGGGCGGCCAACCTTGGCAGGGGAAGCAGCCGCTTCTCTGGGCACGGCACAAACGCGGGCTTCTGGGGAACTCACAGCTCCGGCCCCCGGCCCCGTTGCCCAGGCAGCGGTGTGGGGTTTGCGGGCGCGGGAAACCGTGAAGGGCGCAGGAGCCCGCGACGAGCCCGTGAGGGCTGTGGGGTAGTGGGGCGTCCGTGAGGGGCCGCGCGCGGCACAAGGCCCCCGGTGCCAGGGCCGTCCGCTTCCTGCCTGCCTGTTTCTCCGCCGTCCCGCGCAGGCGATCACGCGGGCACCTTTCCCGGGCGCAGCGCGGAGCCGCCGGAAGAGGCCCTTGGCGGCACTTCCGGGCCGGGCAGCGGCGGCGGCGACGGAACCGCGGTTGGGCCGGACCGGACCCGACCCCCCCCCCCCCCCGGACCCTTCGGACCGACCCGACCCCCCCTCCGAGGGCAGCCGGGCGGCACCATGATCACCTCGGCCGGTGAGGCGGCGGCGCGGGGCGGCGTTGTCCGCCGGGGTTTCGCTGAGTCAGGGCCGTGACTGAGCGCCGCCGCGGCTCGGCGGGGCCGCTCGTCACGGTGCTCCCCCGCCCTGCTCACCCCCGGACGGCAGAGAGAGCCCCCCCCGGTGCCCGGCGGTCTGGCACGACCGGCTCTTGAAGCCCGGTGCCGTGTCCGTCTCCTGCCGGTGGCTCATGGGGGCTCCGGTGGCTCTGCGGGGGTCCCACGGTGTGAGCGGGAGGGTTCAGCTGCTTCAAGTGAATGGCGTATTTTCGGTGTAAAACCGGAGGGCGCTCGGGAGGTGCAGCAGAGACTTGAGCGGGGGAAGAGGAAGAAGTTTGGAGCTCAGAGACGCAAATAAATGCTTGCGGAGGAAACGTCGGTCTAAGGGATGCGGGATAATGAAGCGTGTGAGGAGTAGGAGGTTTCACGGTGTTTGTGCGCCTATTGTGAATTTGAAAGTGTAAAAAAAAGAAAAGTATGGAAGGTATTTCCAGAAATACTCAGGCTAGAAATTAACATGTCTCCGGTTGTGGCTTGGCGAGGGAAATAGTGCAGAGGGTGGCAGTGGCCAGAGAGCTTTTTCTTCCTGAAGTCTTTATTTTGGTTTTTATTTTAATTGAGGAAAACTAGAAAATAATTTTAGAGGTATTTTTAAAATGGTATGTAGGAGCGAGATTGCGTTCTCCTGATAGATCAGGTAAATGCAGGAGCTTATTTAAAATAATAATTTAGAACAACCAAACACAAAACACACCAAAGCAAACATTTTGAACAGAGATGCAGGAAACAGCTGGAAGTGGGATGACTGCTGAATATGCCTTCTTTGCCTGAGAGCCACTTTGGTGTTCCTTCAATTCCTGTTGCTGATGGATGTGTGTCTAACCTGGTTTTTAAAAACAATACCTGCTAGCAGAAACTCTGCAACTTCATTAGGCAAAGGAATAAATGTGTTCCTGGGAGAAAACTTATCAGATCAGCATACTTCAATCTTTGAGGCTTCACTAAAGTTTGGTGTCACTGTTCCTGTTAATATCTGATACAAAGATCAGATTATTCCCTTCCTGCCGGCAGCTGCCCTGAACTCTGCACCCTCCCCAGGTGTCTGTAGACCAACCAGTCACAGACCTCCAGCCACCCTTCAGGAGCTGGCTGCCAGAGCTCCCTGTTCTTACTGCCCAGCTCCAAACACCCTGGTTTGCTCAAGACTCAACCCTGGTGCCCAGCACTGGGCACAGGCTCTGGCCAGGGGGTGCCAAGGGAAGGTGCCTCATGGGTCTGCCAGGAACTGCTCTGAATTACACATCTGTGTGAGGTTTGGGTTCTCTGGCTCCCACTGCAGCCAAATGACGTTATTGATCATATTTCATCCTAACCCTCTGTACTGTTCAGAATCTGTATTTGTACATTTTGGCTTGGACCTGCACATGCTCTTTTTAGATATGTCAAGATCTTTTGGAAGCCCAGTTCAGCCGTCCAAAGGCTTGCTGGTCTTTCCAGTTTCATGTGTTTTTTCAGATTTAAAGAAGTTTTCAAGCTGTACAACAGATTAAAGATTTAAAGCAGTGAATTGTGTTGGACTTTGATCAGATCATATTCCAACCGTTTCCGTTGCATCTTTGCAATCTGACAATGAAACCACCTATCCCTGTTCTTCAGATTAGGTTCCTGTGAACCTCTCAGTCATATCATTTAAACAGTATTTCTGTAACTGTACAGATGTTCTTGGACAGGATCAGCAGTCAGAAGCATAAAGTTGTGAGATGCATCTCCTCTTATCCATGAGGCCAATTTCCTTGGCATGGAAAAATTCTTTGTTTTCACCTATAAATAATGTGCCTTGTCAGTTATAAATTCTGAACTGTTTTACCTTATATTTTTTACAAACTTGAATTTGATCTTTGAAGTTTAATACTGAAGATGTAAAATCAGCATTCCAGAGACAGCTTTCCTTCCTGTTCTGTCGATTTTGAACTAAATGACAGGCTTACTTTTGATACAGAGAAACTGAAAGTAACTATGATTTTGTTTTGCAGCTGGAATTATCTCTCTTCTGGATGAAGAAGAGCCACAGCTCAAGGTAAGCTCTTATATCTGAGGGCAAATAACAGCAAAGGCATCATGTGGGCAGCTTAAAGTCAAAAAGGAGTAGATCTTGATAGTTTATGGTTGGACAGCAACAGGTGGGCACCAAATTGTATTTAGCCTGAAAGCTAAAAGAAAAGGCTTAAATAAATGATAGCAGATTGCAAACTTCCTTGTTTTGAGCATGGATCAAGCAGGAGCTTCAAATGCAAAAATCTCTATTCATGGAAGTTCCCATCTCTCTGGTGGTAATGGGGCTTTGTTACTTAAAATTGTTCCAGAGACTGCATTTTGACTACGTAAAGTTCAAAGCTGAAGAACAGCTCAGATTTTTAGAATAATTTAACCAATGTAGAACAAAATCACAGTTACAGTTTTCACTTGGAAAAATATCACAGTAATAGTATGAGAAGAAGAAAACAGCAACAGAAACTTTCCAGTGTACAAGAGGGTATGAATCCATAGAACACCAGCACTTAGCGTGGTGGTGTGTTGATGGAACATGCACTTTTCAATATTTGTAATTCCCTAGTTGTGTTTTTTGCATACAGACATAGATAGTGATGGATCTGAATGATCCCTGATTTTGCTGTGAACGATTACAAGTGGGCTGATTGTGGTTTGTTTATTGTCTGAAGTACTGTGTCCACGTAGATAGAGTTGGCTGCTGTAGGCCATAGGGTCATTCCATGTGCTACACAAATGTTGTCACAGTTTCACCAATCAGACACATCAGCCAGTCATTCATCAGAGAGAGGCCATGGAAAGGAATGCTCGAGTTGTCTTACCTGTGAAGTGAACAGCTCTTTATTTGTAAAGGACTTGCAAAGATTAGTGAATGCTTGCAAAGATCTTTTAAAATAGAATTTGCTGTTGAAATGGGTCAGTCTTCATGATATTAATCCTAGAATGTACTTAATTTTTACTGGGGAAAGGTGGTAAATGCATTTTTCATGTAATATTACCTTTTTTTTTTTTTTTTTAAATAGGAGTTTGCTCTTCACAAGTTGAATGCTGTTGTCAATGACTTCTGGGCAGAAATCTCCGAGTCAGTGGACAAAATGTAAGAGACGACATTTAATACTGCTGAAAAAGCACATGAGATATGAAGTGGATATAGTACTTCTGGTTTCTTGACTATGGCTAATACAGCACGTAGCTCCATATGTTCTAGAAAGCTCTAATGTGTGTGGATGTGGGGTTGGAACTGTGGTCCCAAAGATGCAAATTCAGTCAAACTTATACTTGAGTCATGTGGCCTTACAGAGATCTGAGCATACAGAGCTGATGCTCTTCTCTCCCTCCTCTGCAGTGAAGTTCTGTATGAAGACGAAGGTTTTCGGAGCCGCCAATTTGCTGCTCTGGTTGCTTCTAAAGTGTTTTACCACCTGGGAGCCTTTGAGGAGTCCCTGAACTATGCCCTGGGAGCTGGTGACCTCTTCAATGTCAACGACAACTCGGAATATGTGGAGACGATCATTGGTAAAGAACTTTTGCTGCAAAGGAAAAGCTCTTGTGCTCTCAAAGCTGCTGTAGTTTAGAAATTTTACTTGGATTAGCCTTTTTCTCTGTGTTATTGCTGTCTTCATGCTCATTTAAACCAATTCTGCAGCTAATTTTACCCAGTTTATTTGTACTTTCTTATATTTTGGGATTCTGTAATGGAACTGACTTCAGAGTTCTGGAGTTTTTTTCCTATTCTTAATCCTTATTTTGTAGTGAATTCCTAATAAGAAAATTACTTTGGTTGTTTATTGTCCTTTCTCTCATTTGTGTGCTGATGTTGTTATCAATTTCAGCATGACTGGAAATAATTCATTGGTAAGTGTAGCTGCACACCTAATTGAAAGGGACAGTTGTGTTTATCCACCAGCAACGAGATGGCAAGTCAGCAGTTGACTGCAGGTATAATTTTAATGCCTTTTAAGAATCTCATCTGCTGGAGTCACTTGCTTTGTGCAGGATATGACAGAGCTGGGCTGGCTTTCAGTCACCCCAGCTGGTGTTTGCAGTGGAGCTAGGAAGTCTCTTAGTGCTGCTTTCTCATTTATTTAACATGATACTGGAATAAAAAATCATATCCTTGATTTAATGTTTAAAATACCTGCTTGATTTCAGCACTAAAATTAGAGTTTGTTAGGAGATAATAGAAGTGTTTTCCACTATTGTCTGTGTATGACTACACAAATGTCTAATTTCCCATGCTGTACGTGCTGGTAGAACATGTTCGTGTGCATGCTGGTCTCTTCACCTGTACAAAACCGCAAAAATCTGGGAACTTGAACTTTTCCCCCCATATTTATTCATTATCTCTTCAGCAAAATGCATCGACCACTATACCAAGCAGTGTGTGGAGAACGCGGAACTGCCGGAAGGGGAGAAGAAACCGGTGGATGAGAGGCTAGAAGGGATAGTGAACAAAATGTTCCAGCGGTGCTTGGATGACCACAAGTACAAGCAGGCCATTGGCATCTCTCTGGAGACACGCAGGCTGGACATCTTTGAGAAAACCATCCTTGAGTCGGTATGTGCAAGAGACAGGAGGTGCCTGTAGCTAGGCTTTTCCAGGTATGGATCCAGAAGTCAAGTGCAAGATCCATGTTGCTGTGGAACTTGCTCTGTTTTGTATGAAAAGAGCAAAAGATAAAACTCAGGTGTTCAGTTTGGCATGTTCATGGAAAGCAGAGCCACTCAGGACTATCAAGTATAGGAAGATCCCCCCTCTGCCTTTAGGAGGGGGGAGTTTATTTCCCATAAACTTAAGTTACACGCTTATGGGAAACTATTCCCAGGAAGCTTGGCTATGTGCCCTCTTCTTAAGGTATTCCCTGTCAGCTACTGGTGGAGATACAATACTGGCATAATGTAAGAACAGCGCTTTTATTTAGTTGTGCCTGTCATCTGCTGTAATTCACTGTGGGAAGGGATCCTTAGGACTGGATAAGTGATTTGTGAATGGCAAGCAAAAGCAAAAACTCGCGTAGGTGGATGAGCTGCTCTGATTTTCAGTGACTTTGTGCAGTGTTGGCTTACCCTGACTACAAGATGGTGCACCTTGGTTTTAAAATCTTTCAATGAAGGTGAAAGGTTTAAGGTAAGTCATGTTACTGTTAGGGGCAGTAAGAGAAGCAGGCCTGTAGTCATCTGCAGCAGCTCAGCAGTTGTGTGCAGTCTTGCTATTCTGTAGTATCTCAATCAGGTGCCAGACACATAGCTTGAATCCTTTAAATTTTACTGCTTTTCAGTTTAAAACTTTTACGTATGTTTCGATGTCTCCCATATCAGTATGAGTGATAATCATAAGGCATCCATCTTGCTTGCTTTGTTCTGTTTGTCATCCTATGCATTTAATAACTTGCCCATTATAAATCCCTCATTCTAAATTACCTTTCTGAGGTCTAGTAACCAAATCAGTTTCTCAGGCTTGGTCTTTTCTAGGTGCATGGTTTGTTTTGCTGATATTTTATGTTAGTGCAGGGAATTTCACTGCATTCAAAACTGATTGTTTGAACAAGAGGGGTGAAGGGAAGATGGGTATTGTCCTTCTGAGTTAATATTTTGCATGTCTTAATTTCTGAATTAAATATTGTCCCTGCATGATTTTGATAGTGTTTTTTCTTTAAACTGCAATACACCTGTATATAAGCTTTTCTGAAAATAGAAAAGGAAACGGTAAAGATTTATACGCACATTTCGTCTGCTTTTTAAAATAGAGAAAGGATAGCTTTATTTTCCTCTCTAAATCCTGCTTGTCAGTCTAAACCCATGCTTGATATCCCTGAATTTTATTTCAGAATGATGTTCCTGGTATGTTGGCCTACAGCTTGAAGCTCTGTATGTCTTTGATGCAGAATAAACAGTTTCGTAATAAAGTCTTGAGAGTTCTAGTTAAAATCTACATGAATTTGGAGAAACCAGACTTCATCAATGTGTGCCAGGTAAACTTTTCAAAGTAATGTTTAAAGATAATAAAAAGTTACTCTTCTTTAGGTATATTTGGTGTGACATCTACCTCTTCTCTGTCTTTTGTTCAGTTAAATGAAATATCTTTTCCTGGTTGCGTGCTTCCAACATATACCAGAGTGAGACCAACTTGAAAAAGAGATATAAAGATTGTATATTTGGTCAATTTATAGAGAAAGAAATCCATTCAAAGGCAGTTTGAGGACACAGACAGCTCTGACAGAATATTTTAAGCCTGTGTAGGGAGTATCAGATGGTAGGTTCACAGCTTGGAATTTTATTTATTCCTCACGAGAATAATTCTAGTGCTTTGTTTTTTTGGTAAGCCATTGTCTGAAAGTGTTTAGACAGCCAGTTTTGAAGTTACTCAGATGTTCTCAGATCTTTGCCAGTCTTGTTATGCCACATACACGTGACTCAGTGTTACGCCTGTTTCATTTCAGCTGAGACATCCCTACAGAATGACTGGTGCTTCTCACAATGTACTTCTGAAATTTCTGTGTCTAGTAGGACAAGTCTTGTTTTTCTATGAAAACTCTTCTGTTTTCTCTGTTGTCCTCAACGAAAGGAAGAAAAGTTTTCTTTCTTTGAAGGGGGTGTTCTGTGGAAGCAGCAGATGAGGGCATTGGAGTGCAGCCTTGGGTAGTGTTGCTTTCTCATTCTGAAGTGTCTGATGTCTTCTATTTTTTTTTTCCTTGTTCTTCCCTTCCTCCTGCTCAGTGCCTGATATTCCTGGATGACCCACAGGCTGTGAGTGACATCTTGGAAAAATTGGTGAAGGATGATAACCTTCTCATGGCCTACCAAATTTGCTTTGATCTGTATGAAAGTGCAAGCCAGCAGTTCCTGTCTTCTGTCATCCAGAATCTGCGCACGGTTGGGACTCCCATCGCCTCCGTGCCTGGATCCACCAACACCGGCACTGTCCCTGGCTCAGAGAAGGACAGGTGGGGAGGTTGGCTTGGGAGGTGCTGGAGTTGTTTGGCTCCAGTCCTGCTCTAAGGGAGCCTCATATTCCATGTATGTGTGCTTTTCACAAGCTAGCAAGTTACTCTCCTTTATTTAAGTAATAGGAAAGGCATGCTATTTGCTCAAAACAAAACTGTGTATTATCGAAATCCACTGGTTTTTAAAGGGCTTTTTCTTTGCAGTTGAGATAAGCACAGAGCAGTTATAATGGGGCTCAGCTAATGAGCAGTAATTCATTAAGCCACAGCATGAGTTGCTTGTGAATTCTGATTCTGTGTGGTCTTTGCAGCAACTTGCAGAGCTGAGAAAGGAGGGAGTTCAGGGAAAAAGCTCATCAGAGCTACGTGCATATTTGGTTTCGCATAACAGCTTGTGGGAAAAGTGAGCTCAGATGATCCTGTGACGTCAACAGACCCTATTCTACTTGTGGTTCAGAAGAGCTACTTCAAAAGTTGTTTGAGCTTTTAAAAACATGTTCAGTGGTCAGTATCACAGATCTCAACTGCAGGAAGCTGCTGCTAAGAAGAATCTAAGTTGGCACTAACCATTCTGTCATCCTTATTTCTTCTTTTGGTGACTTACAGGATAATTGGCCAATCTATGCTCAGGTTGCTGCCCAGCTCAGGGCATGGAAGAATTTTTTTCTCTCATCTGTTCTGTAATCACCATAAAATGCTTACTGCTTTCACCAGAGCTCTCATGTCTGTGCACAGAGTGCTCCCTTGCACTCTCTTTGGTAGTGTGTGGTGGAGGGTCCTACGTGCATCCACGCTGGTTGAATATAAGGATTTATCCAGCTGTGGAACTGAGTATAAATACTTGTGAATCAGTGACATAGGCATAGCAAGCATTTTCCTCTTCCTCTCTTCTTTTCCGGTGAAATAAAAGGAAAGACACAGAATAGTTTATGTCAGCCTGTGAAGCATTAGAACAAGGTGCTAACAACAGCTTAATATGTTTAATTTCCATGTCAACACTCTAGGATCCATGCTAATAGTGACAAGCACAAGGCTTCTGGGGGAGGATATAATTGTCCTTGATGCCTTGTTTATTTACCTTGTTTTCTCACCAGTGTTTGTTCATTCCCTACAAGCATCTTTATTTTTGTTGTTTCTGTAGATGGAATAAGAGAGTAGGATTTTCCAGGCCTTTGTCTTCAAGTTCCCTGAAAATTGAGTGGAGGGGGAGTTTTCTGCTCAGCAGTAAGCTCCAGATAGTCAACCCTTCTTCTATCCAAGTCCTCTTTTCCAGTCATCTCCAAATCCCAGGCTACACCTTCAGAACAATGTTCAGCCATAATTACAGTTCTTGACTTGTTGCAAGTGATGCATTTTTAATTTTTATTTTATTTCAGTGATGCTATGGAAGCAGAAGAGAAACCAGGAAGCACTTGTGCAGCAGGGAGGTCTGCAGAAATTGTGAGTGCTATTTCTGAAACTGACCTTAGTTAGTTTTTTTCACGTGTTCTCTTTGGCTATCTAGGATTTCTAAATTGTTTTGGCTAATAAAGAATGGAATTCCTTTTCTGTCTTACCTGGGGACGGATGATCTCTGAGGGCCAAATATCTGACTTAATGTCCAGCAGTTCAGATACTGAAAGCTGTATGAGAGTGGGAAATGGTCAGAGTTTAGTAGGAGTTACTGAGTTCTTAAAGAGGAGACAGAAGGACCTAGCTCATGTGTTTGCTTTTTATGTTGAAAAAATTAACTCATCCCAAAAGAAAGAGCCTGAAATTTAACTGCTGCTTAGAACCTTAGGGAGTGAATTAGCTTGAAGCTTTTTTTCCCTCTCTTTCAAAATTCCAGCTGTAGTTCTAGTTGGATATAATTGATGCTGTTCTGCAGGAATGGCAGAAGGAAATGCTGATGGTTTTTTTTCCATGAAGGCATAAAGTTACCTCGGGCCTACATGTGTTGCTGGGCCAGTTGGTTGGAACCTTTTTGTTTAGTTTCTTTTCCCAAGTATTGGAGAAAGTGAGTTCACTTCTAACATGGGCATACAGTTGCATTTCAGCATGTAGATAGTTATTGCTGTTTTGACTTCTTGAAGACAAGAAGTGCTACCAGAGAGGAAGGTAAAACCCAAGACAAGTTGTTTTCTGTTTTTCTTCTTTTTCCCCATGGTTAATGTTTGCAAACAAAACTTTTGAATCTTTGAAAGATTCTTGAAGATCGCTTCTAAATTTATTAGGGGCAAACAGAAGTGTTTTCTTCAAATTATATTTCACAAGGAAAACAAAAGGGGTTGAGTTTCTTGCTCCAGCAAGGAACCTTGACAGTACAGGAAAGGTGTCTTGAATCAGTTTCTGCTGCATTGGCTTTGCTGATTGTGCAAAGTACACAAAAACAATCTGTGTGGCCAGAAATGTTCTTTAGCTTAATATTCCACAATTCAGAAGTCTGACTACAAAGAAATAATTGAGGGAATTAGTTAAAGGGCTGAACTACTCATACTTGTCTGGTCTGTGACCAGCTAACAATGTCAGGACAAAGAGCTGCACTGTACTTTTCACCTTGCTCAGAACAAACTTCAGTTTTTCTAGAGATCCATTTTCGACTGTTCCATCACGAGAAAGAAGGAGACTTTTCTCAAGGAGTTCTTGAAGATGAATGTTATTAATTTCCTAGATCTACTAGCTGTTGTTCTAAGTAAAGCCTGTAGCTTACAAGAATTATGCTGCAGCTCAGCACAGGGTCATGCAAGCTATTGTAGCTTTGTGGCCCTGTCTCTGAAAGCTTCCATGGAAATACAGGTTCATTTATAAAAGGGTTTGCCTCTGGCTGGAGGCTCTGTCTCTGTAAGGCCAAACAGCAGCTTGCAGGATATCAGGTGTCACCCAGATCCTTTTGCTTGCAATGAAATAATACATTTCTTTTTGAAGAGTGTCTTCCCCCACCTGCACTGCTGTGCACAAAAGATTTGATTTCTGGGAGGTTTGGGCTTGTGCACCAAGGACAGAAACAATGTCTTTTTAGTCCTAAAACCTGATAGCTTTTGTATATGATGATGGGAACATACCAGAGCTGCTTCTCATGAATTGTATTTTAACAGAGCCATAGTTGGGTTCTCATTGATTTTTTTTTTCCTTTCTGCTTGTATGTGAAGAACCCAGAGCCTAAGGATCAGATCTCAAAAATGATTAAAATTTTAAGTGGGGAAATGGCCATTGAGTTACATCTGCAGTTTTTAATACGAAACAACAATACAGACCTCATGATCCTCAAAAACACAAAGGTAAGAGTCTTTGTGAAATATGGTTGTCCTGTATTTATCTGATTCATCCTGTGTTGGGTTTGACCATGCTGCTGTTGTATTTAATGATAAGCTGCTATTAACATGTTGATATTTTAATTAATTTTTTTCTGATTGCTTATAGCAATTCATCCTTTTCTTACTTTTTTTTTTTTTTTTTTTTTTTTTTTGGTGGGTGTGTTTATTATCTGTTCAGTAAGATGGGCAACATATACCCTTGAGCTGCATGTTAGATCCATTGCAAATGCTGTTGCGTGGGAAGGGAGGAGTCAGCCAGGACTGTAGGTTACAGTATGTTAGTGTCTTGGTTGAGATGTTAGGTAAGCCCACACCTTCAGCTTGTCAAGGGAATCCTGGTATGTAGTAAAATACCAATATTTCCACATTAGAGACAAAACCAATCAGGTACTGTAATGTAGACAGAGTTAGTGAATGGAGTAACTGGTTTTTTTTTTTAAGATGTTACTCAAGGGTGGGCAAATGAAAACTTACAGGTAAATTAGACTCTTAAATACGTACTAGAAACTATAGAGAAGTTTTTATTTGTGAAATGAGATGCACATCATCAGTAAAAGTAGTAGGGGTTGCTTGTTAGTGAGTACATCTATTTCAGATGACAGTTCGAATATATTGGAAAATCTTTGCTATCTGCTGGTGAAGTGTTCAGGAGTGATCCTGCAATAGAGTTCTGGGAAGGGCCTGGAAACATGAGCAGCGCTCTCTGTGCAATGCTCAGTTCTGGGAGGCGGAGGGGGGGGTGTTTCTCCAGTTAAATGGCAATTGGAGTAATCACATCTCTGAAAGAAACTCACAGAAAGGATCATTTTGCATGGGAGAGATGGCTTGAGGATATGTTAGAGTGTATTAGCAATCTGTTAGCTGATTACAGGGAAATCTCTGGTTAAATTTAGAATCATTACAGTCCATTTTTCTAGTGTAGTGGCAAGCTTGTTAGGTGACCTTGGGCAGATGTTTTGCTGAGTAATGCCACTGATTGTTCTTGTTCTTTCAGGATGCAGTGAGGAATTCCGTGTGTCATACAGCAACTGTTATAGCAAACTCCTTTATGCATTGTGGGACAACCAGTGACCAGTTCCTTAGGTAAATCTATGGCAAGGAAGCTCCAATGTCATTTAGAGGTGTTTGAACAACATTGATGTCCTCCTTGATACTTCCAGAGTGGTCACTGCAGAACTCTAATGGTGTTGAGAATTGTTTCCTTCTCTCTGTTCTCACAAACTGGCTTTCTTTGACTGCTAAATATATGAGCAGCTGGGAGGGTGAAGATCTGGAATTTCTCTTCTCTTTGTTTACCAGTTAGAGAGTTTCTGAGATGATGGATCTTTTTACAGTGGAGACTGACAGTACTGAATAACTCTTGTAGGGGAAATGCCAGGGCTGACCTTACAAGGGACTTAAGGAAAGCTGCAAAAGTATCTCCCAGAGAATTGGTGGGCTGAATATTGAGCAGTTCTCTGTCTTTCACTGAGATCACCCTTGCCTAGAAGCTTGACTACAACCAGGCAAAAATCAGGAGTGATGAAGGGGAGAGAAATGTAAAGTGGAAATGTGGTTATAGCTGCCTTCCCTTTTGGAGCTGCTTTTTAGTGTGAAAGTAGTCTTCAATGCTCTTAAATCCTGCTTGCAGGATTAGGAACAGGCTGTATGAAAAACCTTTGTATAACCTTTCTCTTTTCATCCTCTAGAGACAATTTGGAGTGGCTGGCCAGGGCCACTAACTGGGCTAAGTTTACTGCTACTGCCAGCTTGGGTGTTATACACAAGGTAACATTGCTTTCATTTCCCTCTGCTCAGTGTAAATGCTTGCCTTGTGAACACTGAAAATGTGGAAATTGGGATTCTGAATGGTGCCTGCACTCCAGTGTGCCTGGCACAGCTATAACATATTTTGTGTCTTTGCACTAAAAAGCTGTGTTTATATTATTTTTTCTGACTTCCAGTATAATTTCTGGTATGTTTGGCTGAGAATCAAAAAGGTGCTAGGATAACGTGGCTCAAGGAGGGAGTATTTTTTCTCTTCCTTTGTGAGTTGAACAGATTTAATAGTTTCTAGGTACTAAAAATGCAGGTGGTTCATAAGTAATTTTGGGACATACCAAAGTTCCTTACTGTAGTGACTTTCAGTAAGTTTGAGCGATGATGTGTGGCACTGAAACACTGATTTTAGTGGGTAAAGTAATGGCTATAACACGTGTCAATATTACTTTGCTGTTTTTTCACATTTCCCTTCCCACTGTCTTCCCTTCCTGCTGGACACTGGACATGCAGGGTCACGAGAAAGAAGCGTTGCAGCTGATGGCAACCTATCTGCCCAAGGACACGTCTCCAGGCTCAGCCTACCAGGAGGGAGGAGGCCTCTACGCCTTGGGTCTCATCCATGCCAACCATGGCGGGGACATCATTGACTACTTGCTGAACCAGTTGAAGAATGCCAGTAATGATGTGTGTACTGAGCTCAGCAGTGAGCCTTGATTTTGTTTGGAATATGCAGGAGGGTGCTGGCTGGTTTAGTAGTAGGGGGTAGAGGTAATTAAGCAGCATTGCGGTACTTAGACCTCCTCTGGGTCTTAAAGATTGGTTAAAGGTTGGTTTTAACAGCCTGTTGCTTGAGGTTTAGGTAAGATTTTTAGGAAATTCTTATGTACTTGACAGTGACTGTAGCTTCATCATATTTACGGCTTGTTATATCTGCTTTTTTTTTTTTGCTAGTAGACCTGCAGCATTCAGGCAGTGTTACTGTTTACAGCTTAGTTGTCAAGAAAATAAGCCACAAAATGTTTCTGCTGACCTGACATGTAGTTTTAATGCATCTTAAGATGCATTAAATGCACAGTAAGAAATATTTTACTTCTGTGCTTAGTGTTTGTAGATCTCTAAGAAAAATACCTTTTTAAGTTGGGAATAGATCATTGTCCCAGCATGTTCCCTCTTTCTCCTTGTGGAATCTCAAATTACTTTCTTTTAAAAATTCTATGAACAGATCCCACTAGTCTTATTGCAAATGTATGCATTGTTAGAATAAAAGAGGTTGTAGACTGTTTCTAAGTGGGTACCTTTTATTTAAAAGTTTTAAACCCTTTTCATTTAAAAGCTATTAGCTTTTACATGGCAGAGATTTATGGTTTTACATAAATCACTCAGTGGGGGAAAAGATCTTGAAGTTACTACATGCTACTTCGGTCCTGTGTGTTAAGCTTCTTTTAATCACTGTTTATGGGCTTTTGGACTGGTTTTCTTCTATTTTCTGCCTCTTTCACTGGGCCTGCTGCCTGAGACTGTGAAAGTGGTATTTTTCACAGGTCAAGAGATCATTTTGGGTTGGTTGGGGGCTAAAAGGTTGCAGGTTTATATTGATAGAAAGCTGTTCACTTCAGCTGAAGCCATGCTGTTCCCTGTTCCGTGACTGAACTTGCATATGCTTCTCTAGATTGTGCGACATGGTGGCAGCCTGGGCTTGGGGCTGGCTGCCATGGGGACAGCACGTCAAGATGTGTACGATCTGCTGAAAACAAATCTATACCAGGATGATGCAGTGACAGGTAAATGTTCTGCTTTCAAAGCAAATAACCATCTGAGGCCTTATCAGGCACCTGGGGGTTTTTGTGGTGGTTTCCCCCCCCCAGCCCAGGTTTTCTGTTAGCAACACAGATTGTTTCCAGTTGTGTTTTATTTACTGACTTTTTCCAGATCATTATGGTTTTTTAGTTATTATCAGTAATGTTGAGAGATCCTGTCATGACTAGCGCTGTGCCAGGTTTTGATAGGACATGCTAGGTCTTTAAACAGCCCCTTCTTTTGCTCTGCTCTTTTCTTTGTCATATGTTTTTTCTTTAGTGTGGCTGATCTCCAGAGCCATGTGCTTTTTTGAGCTGAGAGATTTGCCTGGAGAAGCTTGTGGGAGTTCCTGCTGCATTGGTGGGGCTCGTAGGAAAATGATCTCAGCAGCTCTTGGCCCAAGGAGGAGATAATTGAGCTTGGTAGAGAGTAGTACTAAATTGTGGTTACAAACACATTTTGCCATGAATAATGGAGTTTTGGGGCATGGTGATGTCCAGAAGTGATCTATTGGCCTACATCTGGTGTGATTCTCTAGATACAGTATTTCTTACTTTTGGAAACAGAGTTGATGACTTTTTTACTTTTCTGTGCTTTTCAGGTGAGGCAGCTGGCCTAGCACTGGGGTTGGTTATGTTGGGATCTAAAAATGCCCAAGCTATTGAGGACATGGTTGGCTATGCACAGGAAACCCAGCATGAAAAGATCCTTCGAGGCCTCGCAGTTGGAATTGCTCTGGTCATGTATGGGAGGATGGAGGAGGCAGATGCTCTCATTGAGAGTCTCTGCAGAGATAAGGTAAATTGAGCTGTGACTTAATCCCTGACTCTTGTGTTACACGGCTGACTTTTGTGAATCTCCAGCTGTGGTGGGTTGGCTCTTTTGAATGAGAGAGTTTCTTACATAGATCTGAAGTAGGACTATTTCACAAGTTGCTGCATTCTGATCAAAAATACAAAAACAATACTGCTTAGTTGTGTATTTCTTTAGCCTTGTACTTAGTCTTCTTAGTTATGTGAGCAGCAACAGGGAGTAGAACAGGATGTAGTGGTTAAAAACACACAAGACTCGCTGTAGATGGGTCATCTCAAGGCTGTGGTAGTGATCATTGCAGATAGCAAGTAAGAAGCACTATGACACCTCTGTCTGTACTCTTTGGCAGGCTATCTGATCCCTGAACTCGGTAATGACAACCCTGCTTTGGTGATTGACCTGTTACTTGTCCCAAATAAACAATTAAGCAATGAGGGTGACCTATGACCTGTTTACAGATTCAAGCCACAGGAGTGGAACAGATTTAGAGTTAGAATTACTGAGTCACCATTTCGATGGATGTGAAATGTTGGTGCTTTCTCTTGCAGGATCCAATTCTCCGTCGTTCTGGCATGTACACCGTGGCTATGGCATACTGTGGCTCAGGGAACAACAAGGCTATCAGGCGCCTGCTGCATGTGGCTGTAAGTACTGCAGCCTTAGGGGCACGTGGGAGGAAATCTGTGGACAGGAAGCAAAGCACATCACTTTGTCAGGCGTTATGTCTGCAGTGTTAATATTCTGGTCCAAATCAGAGATTGTGAAGTGATGAAAACTTTACTTAGTAATATGAGTAGAATTAACAGGGCCTTCTGACAGGGTAAGTAGACTTTCAGACTTTCAACCTGGTATCACCAAAAAGGACCCTGTTAAAAACTAAAACATGAACCTACACTACCCAGCTAGCAGGTTTGCAGTGAATAGTGCATGTGATGATGGGCTGGAGAAAAAATAAATTAGATTCTAAAGGATGAGGTCTGTCTGTTCTTTGATCATCTTGCAGTTGGTGTGCAAACATGGGTGAGGCTGTCTGGACTAAGGCTGAATGTGATTTTAACTAACTTTCTCTATAATCCTGTCTTCTTGATTAGCTGACATCTGTCCTGAAACGTTGCAGAGTCCTCAAGTGTTTTAACTGTATTCTGAATGTCCTGTTTTTCCTTTTGTAGGTGAGTGATGTGAATGATGATGTGAGGCGGGCAGCTGTGGAGTCACTTGGTTTCATTCTGTTCAGGTAAACTGCCTTCCTCTTTCACTCCTGCAGCCTTCAATTTAATGTTGTTACTTTTTCAGAAAATGAGTATGCTACTGTTTTCACAAAGTGACTCAACTGCTAATTGAATGGATTTTGAAAGTTAAAAACCTGAGAGATTTGTTTAGAATTAGAAATCTTCCTTAATGTTCAGCAGATGTTTAATGAGGTTTCTGTAGGTTTCCAGACTTGAAGCTTAATTGTCTGAACAGAGCTAGATGAAGTTGACAAATGGAATGAAAAATTAATGTTTGCAGGATTGACAGTTAAATAAAAATTAAATATACCGTGCTTGTGCCAAGCCTCTTAAGGGCAGTAGTACTCAGACAAATATATCTGCCTAATGGCTATCTAAAATGTTGTGATTTTGATTAAAAGCAGGCGAAGGAGGACCTTGAAATGACTTTGTTTCTTAAGTATCCACTGTTAAACTGTGAAAACTCCTGGGTTTACAATGTAATGGGCCCATCACAAAGTCATCACAATGTTTCCTTTGGTTGTCTAAAGTGAAACCTATTTCTGAAACGGTATTTTGTGGTGCCCTACAGTTCCTTGGCTAAGAGGTGGCTGGGGAATTAGAAGGCTCCCCAAGGACTACACCTGCATCTGTTAATACGATAATCTGTGTAATCTGAGCACTGAGCCAAACTGCAGCCTTTGAGTGTGGCTGAGAGGGGCCGGTGCATACTTGGGTCCATAATTGTAATTTAACAATAATTCTTCACATCTTCTTTTGGGTTGGTAGCTGTCCTTAAAAGCAGGATGAGAGGTTCTTAAAGATGGGGTTAAAACTTGGGTTACTGATGTGAGCAGTCAGCTTGTCTGTAACCAAGTTGTTCCTCACCTGGAAGTGATCTGAAGGATAATTGAATGTGGCTTGCAAAGAGGACAGATTCTCTCAGTGGGCAGCAGGTGTCTCTCGAGTGCTCCTGCTCTGTTACTTCCAAGCAGCACAGCTCGTTCCTTACTTCTTAGGGATCTCTGCTTCCCCTGAAGCCAAGGGGTCTGTTTAGCTGCCTTCTGTATCTGTGTACAGAACGAAAATTCCATGCACGCCTTCCATAGTTTTAGGCATCTTTTTTCAAAACAGGTTGTGACAAAGCCCTTTAGAGCTCAGATTTCAGTGTAAGTTTTCTTTTCAACAAATGCAAAACACAATTGGACATGGATAGCTCTTACCAAAATTATAAACTTTCAAGGCTCTGAGCTAAACCATTTACCATGTCCTGGCATCTTGCTGGAACAACATAGTTCAGGGCCTGTTCTCTCCATGTCCAGCAATGAGGAAATGAGTGACATAATCTTTGACTCTTTCATGTGCTGTGCAGTGGTTCAGATGTTACCCTGCCTCTTCTCTTCCCTTCCTGGAGACTTGCAGTCCAGAACCTACTTGTGCAATAAGGAGGAGCATTTCCTTGTAAATTCCAGTGTCCATCTTACTTGGCAGTCAAGAACTAAAACTTTTTAGCTGATTAACACTGGCTCCTGAAGGCAAAAGGTTTGTGTTAGGCTGTGGTAGTTGCCAACACTTCTCACTTGATAACCAGTCGTGTGCCCTGGCCCAGCTCAACAATGCCAAGCATAACGACCAAGCGAGTTGTGATTTTGTCAGATTTCATGGCTTAAATGACATTTCTTTCTTAGGACTGTTGTTTGTTGAAGTCTAACTGGATTTGCTTGTAAAGGCCACTAACACAGCATTGAATACTGGCAAGAGTCAGTGATTTGTCAGCTGCTGGGTATACAGAGCTTTTGACTGAAGTGTTTTGTGATGGGAGGTGGGCAGCTCTGAGACACACTGGGCTAAATCCCAGAAATTAATCTCATTTTAGGTGAAGGAAACACGACTGAAGGTCCTATGAAAAGAGTTCTCACTGAATTCTTTGTGTGTGGTTCCAGAAAGGGAACTGTGAAGTCAGGATTGAAATAGGAGAATACATTTGTTTAATGCAGTCTACATTTTTCTTGGGGAATTCATGGCATTCATGTAAGGTTGAGTATACTGGAGGTGTGAGTTTGTCTGCTGGATTGTGCTTCTGTCTGTTCCTCCTTATAGGAATAGTAAAATCTATTTAAGGGTGGAGGTTACACAGTCAGTGGATGATAATTTCCTTAAAACACCATTGTTTGAGCATGACAGAACTGCAGCCCACAAACTCACGTTGGTCATAAATATCCAGTTTGTTTTCTCCTGTTGTTACAACTATCTGTGAATAAATGTTCTTCCTCTTGGATTTGAACTAAAAGCGTCGTAAATGTCACAAAACTGCTAATTTTAGATAACACAACTGCATAGCAGAACATTCTGTAAGGCTTTGCTGTCCTTGTTTTCCTCTGTGAGTCTTCCTTGCTATCACATACATACAACCCTGCATACACTCACTCAAGAGCCTATGTTGACTTTTATTGTTGGTGATGAAAACAGCACAGTATCAAAGTAAAATGTGATAGAACATAACGTAATAAAACATGACATTTAATTTTTAGAGCAACAAAGTTTTCCTTGAACTTGAAGATTTCTTCTTTTATATATTTTTAAGCATGGTAGTTTTTTTTTTTCCATTGGGCTTTTGAATTATTGGGAAAATCTACAAAAGAATGTATGTGGCTTTTTTCATTATTCAGAATTCATGAGCCAAGGTTTAGATAGAATATTCTAGTCTAGGTTGTTAAGTTTTACCTAAGAATTGCAAGATTAAATTTTCCAGTGTGTTATGAAGGATAATAAATCACCCAGTTACAATCCCCCTGAGGGATGGGGGAGCAGGGGTTAGTGCTGCTGTAGCGGTTTCGCTCTGGGATGTTGGATACACACTTGCCTGGCTGTGGGAATGTCTGCAGGCAAGTCACCCAAGTGAGCAGAGCAGTATCAATCACACTGCTTGAAGTGCAGAATGCATCTCAGGTCCTATTCATAGAGCACAAAACTTCCTTGTCCTGTTCTTGGGCTCCCCAAAGCTTTCCAGGGGACCCTGTATGTAGAATTGAACCTTGACCAGCAGCATTGCTGCTGTTAATTCTGGTTTTGCTGACTGTTTAGAAGCAGTCCATAGGTTCAGACTGGGGATGGTAAGCACAGCTTGTTGGCTGTAGGACTTGGTGTGGCTTTTTCCCCCTCTTGGCTTAGTGCCATACAAATATTAGTCACTAATTATGTATTTTGGAGCAGATCATTTTCATGCCACTATATTAAATTATCAGAAGATGATCTGGTGCAAGAAAATTGTTTCGAAACTGCCTCCTTTTTTCTTCCTTTTCCCATCCAAAAAAGCAGTCAAAATTGTGTGTTGCAAAAACCCGAGACTTTACATCTTCTCTCTTTTTAAAAAATGGGCACCTTTTACAGGAGTCGCTTCTGAGTAAAATGTTATTGTGAAGTGATACAAAGGCGCTAATGAAGCTGGGGATGTTTGGAGCTTGCAGTGTGGATGCAGGGCTGAACAAGAAGCTGTATTATGAAACAGGAAGAAAAGAAATGATGTATTGACTTGGCTACTGTCAGGTGTCTCTGTTTTCCCAGTCCTGATCCTTTTGCCAGTGATCACAGATAGCAAACTTACCTTATTGTTGATATTTATGTACTGGTGGTTCTTTCTAGTGAAGTGGTTTATGAAATATTTACGACTGTTGGAAAACAGCGTTTAAAGTGCCTGTGATTTCTGGTCAGCTTTTTTTAAAGGCTATTATGATGAGATGGAAAACATGATAAATTTAAAGTGTTTTGCTTTTTAAAAATGGAAAGACTTATTTTTATCATCATTTTTACCACTTTAGATCATTAATTGATCTTTGTAGGTACTGCAGTACTGCAGAGTGACATGTGGTTGGATTAGGTAGTCAGCCTTATTTTTACATTGTTAGAGCAGTGCTGCAGAGTATGTAAACACTTTATATACAAAATAGGAGGTAAATATTTTATGGGTAGAACAAATCTGATTGGGAGAGGAGAAAGATGTATTCCTTCAATGTGGGATGGAGCAGTGCTTGCAAGCATGAACTAAAAACATTTAATGCTCTCAGAGCGGTTGTTAAATCCAAGGGAATGAGAGTCATGGGGAAGTGGAACTTGAGTTGTAGGATGCTGCTTTTGTCTTCGTGCAATACTGTTGGGAAAAGGTTGAGGGCAAGAGAGGGAACAATGCAGCCTCTAGAGAGCCCCAAAAGGAAGATGTAGTCTCAGCTGATAAGTGTAGGCTACCCAAACATGAAGAACTCTGCATGGCTTCTGTTCAGTTTTTCATTTTGGGATGATGCAAGTGAAATAATAATGTTTCCTGCTTTTGTATTCTTTGTGTTTACATAGCCTTTGGTATTTTAAAGCTATATATTTGTTTTAAGACAAACAGATCAGACACTTGGATTTTATTCCGGGAAAACTCAGACAGTTTGTTTCCTTTATGCCCTCTAACCTACCTTTATCCAGAAGGCAGACAGCAGATGATCTGGGTAATTGAGTGTGAGGCTGACAGTCACTCTAATGTGATCTGCACCAGTGACTTTTAACATTTTAATTGTGAAGAGGAATTTAGTGAAACATATCTGCTTCTAATTCTTGCATAGGAAAGATTAAAAGGGTTTTGTTTACAATCCAACACATTTTATCTTATCTTATTCAGTCTTCCTGGGAGAGGAGAATGAAGATCCCTTTCAAAGAAATAGTAGATTGAATCTTACTATAATCAGAAGAAGCCCTAGACTTTCACTGAAGTTGTGGAGGGTTTAATGAATTTGAAAATGAGTTGCCATTACCTGTGTGCAGCATTTGTAAAGAGGATCCTTTAGAGAGTAAAAGGTCTTGATTTTTAAGAGCATGATGTTGTTTTTCAGAAGTTGGAAAGGATCTGAATACCTGGGTGCAAGGAATCATAGCTGTGGCTTGACAAATAGGGCTAACATGAATTATTAAAAATAAGAGTAAAAATGGACAGTTTTAGTAAGTTATCTTACTTATTTTTGTATCTAGCTTCCCATTGTAAAATGAAAGGGCTTCCTCTCCTCTACAGGGCAAAATTCTTCATTTTCCACTGGAGAAAACCTTGTTTCTCATAGGAATGAACATTGATAGTAAACACCATGTTGTTATGCCAAGGCAAAATTGTGGAAGTTATTTCTCTGCTGACTATTGTTTTCGCCATGTTAATGATTGCCCAGAGAGCCAAAGGGGGAGTGAAACAAAGGGGGGCTTCTGAGCGGTTGTACATAGGCAACTTTATCAATATGAAGAAAAAAGTCTAATGCTTCATGGTAATATTAAGTTAGTGCTGAGAACTGTCCGGAATTCTGGGGCTCTTGGCTTCAGCTTGCAAGGCAAAAAGCCAGAAGAGCATTCTGGCAGATGTTCTGCCTCTTTGGGCTCCAGTGTCCTAGTTGTTCAGTTGTTCAGCATGCCTTTACCTGGTTTCCTGTGCCTACATTGCTTTGCTTTTTAAATCTGATGTTACCTACAGCAGCCTCAAAAAAGATTTAGGGGAGTTATGTTTTTGTTTTCTTTTACCAGCTCGCAGTGATGTGGGTGTTTCCACAGTATGAAAAGAGTGTAGAAAAGCAGCACTTTTCTGTGAAGCACTATAAGAAAATCCTATTTGCCTCTTGTGGGCAGGTGATACAGCACCAGTTTGTAGCATCAGCCTCTCTTCTCAGAGCCTCTGCTTAACACTTGATTTTAACTGTGTTTGCATTTGAAAATTGATACTAGTATGCCCTAGTGTGATATAGTCAGGAAGAGTTCATACTTGTAGAACAGAAGATAACTGAATAATACATTTTTCTAGCTTGCCTGTAAGTTTCCTGCTCTCTAAAGGCCTGCAGGTTATAGATAATTTAGCACTGGCTTCACAAAATGTATTTTACGTTGCATCACTAGCTGGGATTAGCTGAATTTCTTGCTTCTCTGTTTCTCAGAGTAAATTAAAGGTTGGGATTTTTTTTTTGGTTGATTTTTCTCGTTCTATGTATTTTGTTGTTTTGTGTGGTTTTTTGTGAGTTAATCCCTTTATTTGCATTTCAAGACATTCTAATATGCTTCGAACTCCATTATTTTCCTCTCTGCAAGACTGCTGAGTCCTTACGTCCATGTCTGTGCTGTAATTTTTAATTAGATAGGCAGACAGAACATTGACTAAATATCTCCTAATGTATTTTAAATAATTAAACAACAAAACAACTACCATATTTGTCCATTATTCTTCTAAAGTGTTCTTCCTGTAGTGTTTGGATGTTGCAGATCAGTTCGACTTTTATCTTGCTTTTTGGTAGTTTAAAAAGAGATTAAATATGCCAGCTAAAGGTCTTTGTGATAATGAGAAAAGTTGAACTAGGTTATTATTTTATGGACTTTATTTTTTTTATTTTATAGTTTCTATACAATAATAATTCTAAGTTATGACTGTATAGAGGCTATAGAGCTGGCCAGGTGGCTGATTTGGTGTGGTCAGATTCAGAAAGAACTGGCAGCATTTTGCTCCAAGGAAAGGAATCCCTTTTTTTGTTTGTGTGTGTTAAGTGGGAAGTGCATGACCCCTTCCTTCTGTAAAAATGTCTTGTGTTCTACAGCCAAACGACTGCAAAGCTTTATCAGTTATTATTTATACTGCTCTCTTTATGAAAAAAGCTGAAAAATATTATAATGCTATGAAAATGCTCCTCGCTTTGCAGACAGCCTATAAAAATACTTTTTATAAATTTGTGCTACCTAAAGGCAGTACTCGTGGATGTAGTCCTGTGCTTCCTGTTGTGCTTGTTGATCCCACATGAGCAGTGGTGTCCGTGGTTACCATACAACAAGCTGCTGCTTTCTTACAGGAGCCTGCAGTGATCTCTCATCATGTCTTACTAATGAAGGTGATGTCTTTGTTCAGCTCTGTTCTTGTAGATACAGTTGCTAAAACAAGAACTCCGCTGTCCATTATGCTTTCTTATTTCATAGTTCTGCATCTTCACCTTTTTTTCATGCTCTGTCCTGCTTTCCAAGGCTGTCACCTGAATTCTCAGCTTGTTTGCTTTGTAAGGGGACAAGCTCTGAGCAATGTCTTTGTGCACCTAGCATATTAAGCAGAACATTTTCCACTTGTAAAGTGGAAGCATGGAATGTGCACGCTTTCTTGGCTGATGTGTTTCTGTCTATGGAGAAATTTTCTTTCCTGGTAGAAAGACTGGATTTTTGATTAGTGACTAGTACTTTAGATTGAGGTTTGTTGTTGCTGACTGAACTCAGTAACTAGAACATGCTGAGCTGATTACAGTTACTAAAATCCCAAAACCTATATACTGGCTTGAGAAAATACATCTCTGTTGGGTGAGACTTTTTCAAGGATTATTTCCTGTTGGTGGAGGTCTAAGCACTAATTACAAAGAGGCCTTGAAATCTTTCTCTGTGGGACATTTAGGGTAAATTACTCCTTGTGTAAGACAGATTGCAGACTTGACAGCTACACAAGAACAGGGTCAGACAGAAAAGAACTGTTACCTCTCAGTCTTTCTAGATGCTGTGAGCCACCTGTGGTTTTTCTGCTGGAAAGGGAGAATATAATTTGCTGCTCAAAGTAGATGATTGCTGCTGAAAGTAGGTGATTGCTGCCTGCTATATGATTTTTTTTGTTGTTGTTATTTAATATGGATTTATTTAAGTATCAAGAGAGTTTTCAAAGATGACTGCTTGTTGGTTTCTGTCTGCTGGGCAATTACAACTCAAGAATGGTGTTTGCCTTTTGGTGTTACTGCTCATGAAGGCCAGTTCCTGCATTGCAAATTATGCTTTTAAGATTTTTGCTGTGGTCACTCTGTGCGTGGGTTTGATTGCACCTTCACCTAGTTCCAGAGCTCTGGGTTAAGTAAGGCACTGCTCTGTGATGTTTACAGTGACATACCTGGACATTTAAGGGGGTTTGGGGTTTTTTTTTGTTCCTATTCCGTCCCTGTTTGAGTTTCAAAGTGATCTAGGTCTTATTAAAAGCACTTGATTCTCAAATATTTTTAAGGGTAGGTGTCTTTTACAGCTATTGCAGTCCATTCTGGCATTTAACTGCAGAATCCTCTTAAACAAATTTTGATTAAGTGAAGAGGAGGGAAAGCAGTTAGAATTTACTCTGATTTAAGTGGCTTATGATTATCACCAAAAAGGGTAGGAAGGAGACAACTTACTGCAAGTACTACAGATGTATTTTTAATGCTTTCTCCTGAAACTCTCTGGCAGTTGTTACAGTAGGTTCTGTTTGAGCTTGCATATGTTTTAAATTATATATATATAAATAAATGTTGGAAGGACATGTTATCTTTAGTACTTTCTGTTCTGCAGATGAAAATATCCTAAGCCCTTTGCTGTACATAATTTTAGTGTAACCGAAGAATGCTGAAAACATTAAAAATGAAAACAAAACCCGAGCTGAAAATTTTACTGTAAATGGAAACTATTGAAAAAATGGTGAGCTGGCTGCTTGCTGTAAGAACTCCTGTACTTTGGGGAAATCAGATTTCCTTTCCCAAAGATTCTGGAGCTGTCAGAAGTTTCTGATTTCCCAAATAACAGACTCTGGTAGCATTTATGGATTGTGAGGACCAATTCTTTCTATTAATTTTGTGCTCGTACTGAAGTCTTGAGCATGTGTGTGTTTGAGAGTGCAAATTGGGACCTGTAATTGGCCACTAATCCAATTAAATCATTTTGAGCTCAGCTAAACTGTGAATATGTGCAGGTGTGGGCAGTACTGTTGTCTCTTGCTGTCTCTTAAATATTTGCTTTGGTTTTCTTGTGAAGTAGCTGTTCTGTCTGTGATTTCTCTACTTTCTGCAAACTACATTAGATGAGGGGAGGCTTTCACTGAAGTTTCCATGGTCATTATAAAGAAAGCTTGTTCATATTAATTATAGGGATGTTCCAGGCATTGTGTTTCCTGTTTTTCTTGTGATCATTGATTGTGTATTGTGTTGCTTTGATTAAATAATTAATTTTCTTAGTATGAAAAGAAAAAAGGGCAGTTTTCTGTAAATAATCTGGCAATGCTTAGTTTATGCGTATGTGGATGTAATGGAGATGAAATTCAGGTGGATGAAATATTCTGCCCGTCCCTACAGTAAAGGCATAATTTCCATACATGGAATTTTTAATCATGCCTTATGGAATGCGTTTGTACATTGGTCTCTGGAGTGAGTGATTCTGCTTTGATTTCCACACCCTCAGAGGACAAGGAAAGCTCCTATGTGGATGCTCAGCCTCAGCAGAGGAATGTATCTGTGGGAGGGAAAGCAGTGAGCTTGTGTGCTGCTCTGTTTACAGAGATCTAAATTAAAACCAGTGAGCTTGTATCCCTCTGCTACTTCCATTGTAGAGCATCAACCTATGAAGCTTTGTCTTCTTGCCAGAGCAAATGTTAGAGTAGTATTTGTACAGAAACACTTTTCTCATAAGGATGTGCTTTGAAGAGACTGATGGTGATGAGAACTGAAGTCAGATACTTAAACTGATTTAGCTTTTATTTATTTCCTTCTTCCTTAGGCTATAGTTCTGCATGAGTCATTTGTCATGGAATGAAGTTCTAGTTGCCACCATTGGGTTGGGGTTAAAGTAGAGGAGACTTTGGAGGAGAGGAATTAATATAAATTTATAAGATATTGCTCACATAAATAACAGAAAACAATAGTATTTATACCCTCTTACAGCGCAGTTATCTAGAATAATACATACAGTAATGCTGTATGGACATGGCTGCCACTCCACTATACATAGCTGACTTGTTCTTCTGTTTTATCAACCTCATTCTCGGTGAGCAGCAACGTATCCAGCAGAATGGCTGATGATGCCTGGATGGGTGAGCTCTTCAGCCTCATTGGGCTCTGGTACATAATGGGGTTAATCCCATTTCTCATCCCATTCATGACAAAGAGCTTGGAATTTTCTGCCACAGAGCTTCTGAAAGAGATCCTGCTGGAGCGCTGCCGCAGGGCCTTGATAGGCTTTGTGGTCCGATAGTTGCAAGTGATGTACCTGCTGAAAGCCTCCCTAAACGTTTTGTTGAAGAGTGTATATACAAGAGGGTTCACTCCTGAGGACACATACCCTATCCAAACAAATATCTCCAAAAGCCTTTGAAAAACTTCCTTGTTGCAGGAGTTGCACAGAACCGAGCTGATGTTTGTTATGAAGAACGGGCACCACATCAGCAAGAAAAGAAAAAATACAATCCCCAGAACTTTTGACGCCCTTTGTTCATTGGTTATCGTTTGCATGGACTTCCTCCCAATCGTGGATGTCCTGCAGATAGGCACGTCACTGGACAAAGTCTGGTCCTTCCTGGAGCCATTTAGCATGGCCACCTTTTCTGGGGAGGAGGCAGGTGTCGTGTCACGCTGAAAGACCGTGGACACCGTTGACCAGGTGAAGCGCTGGGGCGGCTTGTTGATCAAATAGGCCTTTTTGCGCAGCACTTGGATCGTCAGGAAGTAAGTGACGATCATGATAGCGAGGGGAATGAAGAAGGCAGCCACTGAACCATACAGAATGAAGTCATGAAAACGATCAGGCATCAGGACACACGTGATGTTTGTAGAGTTGCCGTTTTCATCCTCAATGCCTCTGATAGGGATCGGAATTGCAATGCCTGTCGGAGAAAAAAAAACAAGTGCTTCAGCAAAGGGCAGTTGCTTGCAATCGCTTCACCGCGCCTGAAGCCTCGGGGTTTCTAAGGAAAGGTAATTCCTGAGCACAGGGTGATGGACGCAGCGTGAAGTGTTGAGAGCATCACGTGGGGAATTGGGCAAACAGTGCTTTGTAAGACTTGGCAGGCTGAGCTTTAACAGAGTGCCCTTTCTAAGGAGATTGGGCGTAGTGATTGAGGAAGCAGTATAAAGTTGCCAGCTTTTCAAGTGTAAAACACATGAATTGCTTTGACTTTGGTTATTAGAATTAGTATGGCTTTTCTTCCAGTGAAATATGTTTCCCTAATGCCATCTTCCCTTTTTTTTTTCTTGTCCCCAGAGTAACATTTGCATGTTTTGAAGGACAGTTTTGTAAATACATAAATCTTGTCTTTCCCTCTTGTATTAACCACATCGAGTGACTGGACACAGACAGCTGATTTTTTTCAGCCTGCTTGACTCTTTCATATATACAAGTAGCTAAATAGTTGCCAGAATTATGCAGTGTGTGTTTGAGATGGATTTGTTGTTTAAATTCTCCTGCATATTTAGGAGTGTTTAAATGAGGCTGGCTAGCTCTGTAATTCACCACTAGTTTAAAAAAAATGTTAGCAGTCTTGTCTTTAAATGATTTTTTTATAACCACTAAATTACAGTCAGCAATTCATTTGCCAGCAGTCTGACTTTACAACAAAAACAAGAGGTTCCTTGCTGTCTGGTGAAGCTGATTTGTGCTGTTTTCTGATACCACTTAATGAGATATAGGGATTTACTGTATTCCTCTGCTACTCTGCTTACTGAAGTTGGTTGCAAGTAGCAAGAGCAAAATGGGTTACCCTTCAGCAACTTGATCCCTTTCTTAATTAGAAGCACACCTTCAGCTACAACAAGCATTTAAAATGAAGATTGAACCAAATTAACCTTTGATTTGGAGAACCTGGCTCAGCTGCAGAGTAGTTTTATGTTAGATGAAAAGAAATTGAAAAGTACACACTGTTTAGTGGCAATAAATCACACATTAAAAGGTCAACTTGTGAGTGTCTTGTCATGTAAGTTAGTTTGGGGGGTTTTTTTGGTGAGAGGGTGGTGATAGCATCTTTTCTCCTATCATCACAGCTCTTCCAGAACTTTTTTCAGCTCAGAAATTTGGCGTTTGCCTCAGCCAAGAAGGTGAATGTACCCATTCTCCTGCATCATTGGCCTTAATAGTGCAGCATAATTTTGTTTGGTCTTGTACACAGACCATACAGCAATAAGGCTGTCTGGAGCATGTATTAAGTTATTTGAATTAAATGTTTTCACTTCCTTAGCTCATTTAACAGGCTCATTTTTTTAAGCATTAAAGACAGATGAGGTGCCACATGCACATCACAGAGACACTAATATAGAAATTTGTATGTTGGTATGAACTTAATGTTAACTGTTCAGGGTTTGTTGTTGTGATTCTGATTTCTATATGCTGTCTTAGCATTTAGTGTTAGCCTGGATGTTACCAGCCACTCATTTATATCTTTGCTATAAATAATTAACCCTTTTGTACTTCCTTTATGTGGCACAGATTTTTACCAACATCTATTCAAGGCTTAGAATTGTGTTTGGGACAAAACAAAGCCCCACGGGAACATGAATTCTTGCTTTTCCGGGAGGCATACTATCCATGCAGATACTGTCTTCTGATTTTTGAAATTTTAGGACCGTGAAGAAGAGTGATGATTAATACTCTGACTCAATCCCTGGCCTTTCTGGTGAGCCTAATAAGGAGCAGTGGTTCAGGCAGATTTTTATGATGTAGCTATGTATGATCCAAGAGGTGGACTTCGGCCAGCCTGAGTGTTATGGTTCTCCAATCAATAGTACTTAGCCAAATTTTCCATTTTCTCTATATTTCACCTATTGTTTTGGACATGAAAAGCTTCTGTGTTCCTTTTCCAGTCTCCAGGTCTCACATACCTATTGAAATGAGCCAAACCACGATGATTTTGATGATTGTTGTAGCCCATGAATTGTACTGGCTGGCCTGGATTGGCTTTTTTATTGCAATGTAGCGGTCCAGGGAGATGGCACAGAGGTGCATGATGGAAGCTGTGGAAAAGAGGACATCAAGGAACAGCCAGATGGGACACAAGGCAGTTGGTAAAGGCCAGGTATTGTCTGAAAGAGAACAAAAAACTCATTAGAGTCTAAGCTTTATGAAAACTTTCAGTGTGTCATTTTCCTGTGGCATCAGTATCTTTGAAAAGTTCATAGTACTACAGGAACTGAGCTTTGTCACTGCCTCAGATGAGTTCTGTCTTATATTTTAATTAGCTCCTAGCTGCCATGGTTGCTGCCATCATATTCATAAGGCTGCTTGTGTACTATAAACCTTTCCCTGTCTTTTTGTCCTTTTGTGGCAAGGACTCTGGATTAAAAAGTTTGTAAACAATGGACCGTGACTAGTTCGTGGGAGCCTGCTGTTAAATTATTATTTTCAGCTGTTTCCACTTGATAGTCCTGTGATTCAAGATAATGGGTCATAACCAAAGTATTCATTATTCGTTGTGGAACCACTATTGAATCTTAGGAGTGATACTGCGGAATCTTGTTCACACATCTTTAAAATGAGTTTGCTTTGTCACTTGGCCAGATAAAGTGGAACACTAAAGTGACAGAGTAATCAGTAATGATTTTATAAAAATTGAACATTTTTGTGCATGTCCTTTTTTTTTATTGTTTCCCCAAGAACCATGGCTTGGATTTTAAGTCTGGCATCCTGTTTCTTAGACTAGTTACCTGTCCTTAATATTAACCTTTATAGCAAACATAGGGTCTGTCAGCTGTACTGTGTGCAAGATAAAGGTTTTATAGTGTTCAGATTTCCAAAAGGCTTGTATTTTTGGGAGCTGTATTTCCCCTATCAATGTCTGCAATACCAGAGTTCCATTAATGAACTTTAGCGGAACTGGGATTATTTTTTTTTAACTGGTCTATTTTCACTCAGAAGTAGCTTCTATTGCAGTCCAGTGTGAGCAGTGTTCAGTTTGAGGTGCACTTAAGTGTTCTGTGTCTATAAGGATGTTCTGTAGTCTCAGGAAAGAATGTGTGAACGAGGAAGATTTTTCTGTTTCTTATGGTAGAAGTTGATCTATTAAATGTATTTTCCTCCTTTATAAAATTCAGCTGTACTCAATCAGTAAGTACATTAATAGTATTGCCAGGGAAATCAGTTCTTTGTTGAATGACGATTAAGGGGAAAAAACTGCATTTCTAACAAATCAGATTGATTTTCATTTCCTTGGTCAGCATAAATAGACCTGCATGCTGAGAACACCAGATGAGCTGGACTTTTGTAATGTTCAGTCTTATCAGCATGGTAACATTGAAATCATTTGAGATTAAAACATTTTTTCGTAACATGACTGATAGATGGAAATGATAACGGTGCTGCTTTGACTTTAAACTCCAGTGGATGGAAAATTTTATGAAAACAAACATACCAAGTACTTGTCTGCACTGTTACCTATGCTGGGAAACCTTCTGTGTTAAACAAAGAGAATGGATGGAGTCCTGAACTGACCTTCAGCTGTCCCCAAAGTAGAGGACTCCAGGTGAGGATGACATAGGCAGTGAGGCAGATGGGAAAGAGGCAGTCTGCTTTCAATTTATTAACCAGAAAATTTTACTATCCACCATAATTATTTCCTAAAATAGATCCTATGGTTGAAATTATGCTTCAAAAAACTTAATCTGTCAGGCAGGTGGGAGAAAGTTGTAATTAGTAAATGATGAAACATTTACTCATCCTTAATTTTCATGCCTAGACTTTTAGCTGGCAGTAAGGTACGGTGCATTTCTGAAACAGATTTCCTTTAAAAAGAAAAATCAAAATATATTGTGGCTCATGTAACCAGCTGTAATTAAAAGAAAGTAGAGTTAAAAGAAGTAACTGCTTTGATGGGCTTGAAATGTTTTTCCTCACTCCAGAAAACTGACAGCTTCTTTTGACTTTGTTATAAATTATTACTTCAGATAAAACATGAACAATAGAAAGTGTGTTCTACAACTTGAAGGATGGCAGATAACACAGCAGGATTTGAAGTGAGCAGCTCATACTTCTTTGGATAGTACTCACATGCCATTCCCTGGATTATAACTGCTTTGAGATGTGGAGAATCCCAATGTAAGAAGTCTTTCTTTTTTTAGTTAATTTACTGTTTGCAGAAGAAAATACTTTGCAACAAAAGGCCCTTTTGCTTCTTTGAAATAAAGATACATTTAAACAGTGATCTGATATAAAGCAATCTTGTACATTTTTGAGTTTTATGAGTTGACAAGTGCAACTGAACAGAGAAAGCTTTCTATTTTCTTTATTTTTGTCTAGTTCTGAACTGGCTGCAGAAGTAGGTTGTCACATTCATGGTTATAGCATTATGTCCTGCTGTACTTGTGTGTAAGAGATGCTGGGTTTTGTCCAAACAAAATCAAAGTAAACTTCAAATGCAGTAACTGATAAGGACTGAAGATGATGGTTATTATTTAAATGAAACAAATATCACAAAACTGATAAAGTCCAGAAGAGTCACACAGTTATCTAGGATTCATTCTGTGGTGTATTTTGCTATAACTTACTTTGATTTGTAGGTTACACCTACATTAGAAGCTTTGTGCCTGTTGTTTGAGGCAATGCTCTGGGCTGAGTTCTTGTCCTTTTCTGGTGATGGTGGTGCTGTCTGTCACTGTTGGCCTATCCTATTCATTTTGCAGTAGGGAAATAACAGAATATTAATTTCCCTTCATGACTCAGAAAGCATCTCTGACCCTTGAACATGATGGTGACTTGCTTGGTTGTTGTCCTGCTTTATAATTCAGAACATAAAATGAATATATCCTGCCACGTAGTCACACAAAGCCGTTAGCAGGCGGTGCTTAGTTTGGACTGTTCTGATGCTCCTGCTATCGAAACCTTGCCTCAGATCCTCCCAGCACTGCAGCAGTGCTGCTGTTGCAGATTTTGCTTATTTTGAGTCAAAATAAGACCGAATAAGTGCTTTAAGATTTGCTTTGCACCTTAAGAGAAGTAAAATGAGCTTTTACCACAACTGTCTGCCCTTGATTTATCTTTATTTAAGAAAAGCTTTATTTATAGGAAATACCTTGGAAATGTGTAATCCTTAAAACAAAGTACATATAGAAGAGCTGCTCTTGCTTTAAGCCAAAATATTTTTTGAAAGCTTGAGAGAAAGCACTGCGTGTGTACGTATGTAAGTATGATTGAGAGAAGTCTTTAAATAGAGTTGGAAACCAGTTGTTTTTCTGCTGTAAGGGCTGCAGAAATGTGTTACCTGTAAAGGGTTTGTTGTTGTATGTAATGATGCTTTTGCTGAGGTGGAAATGGATATTTTCAGCTCTTTTCACACTGGTGTATGTGCCTGTAGCTGCATGTGGGGTGTTCACCCTCATGGCGGTACTTGGCTCCATGGGCTGCCAAAGCCTGGTGTCACCAGGCTGTTCTCTAGGTTTTTTTAATTTATTCAAAGGATTTTTTTCAATTAGGCTTACTTTCTGATAAACCCTTGTTTTTTTTACTTATCTTGAGATTTGAGATTTTGGAAAGTAGTCTGTGATTAAAATTTTCTCTGGCAATTTGCACAAGCAAGAAGGGAAATTTTGTTGTGGTTCATTGTCATTAATGGGGGAAGATTAGGATTGGTTCCATGCGAAAGATTAAAATAATGGTTTGCAATGTAGGATGATCAGCATTATTTTCTTATTTTAAGTGGACAATTATTGGGAAGAGAGAATGTTTTTTAAAAGATGGTACATGTGTTGTCTTCAAGTAGCCCATTGCCCACCAAGCTGTGGACATCAGACTTGGTCCTGCTGCAGGCTTTGCAAATGGGAGGCTCTCTCAAGTTTGTCTGCTAATTTCACTATTCAATGGATGTCAGTAGTTCTGAATGTTATAAATTTGGGTAACTTTTGAAAGCTAGATTTCAGAGAATGCAGTTATCTCCTAGTGGGCCCTCCTTGATTTTTTTTTTTTTTTTGAGAAATGAGAATAATTTAACAAGCTATAAAAACTATGAAATGTTTATGTATTCTGACACTCACACTCCTAAATTAAAATTGCTGTGTATGCTTCTATCAGAGTACATTTTGATTGCTGTGCTGAGAATAAATCATGTGCTGCTCATGGCATTACACCTGCAAGTGAGTTTACAGATTCATTTATTTACTTACTTTTAAAAGGGGCAGCTCTTTATTACAGACACAGTCCTTTCTGCAGATTTTTTGGTGAATGTTCTGTCAGGGTGTGCTGCCAGTGTCTGTAAAAGGTTTTGATTTTGAACACCCTGTGACACATTAGTTTGTACAGCCAGGATCTTAAATGTGACCTCACTTCAGTTCACACCTTTTCCTTCAAATCTTCTCCACATAATTAGATATCAATCCCAAATCGGAAGCATAATATTTGTACTCTTTTTCTAGAAGCTGCTTTCATTATTATGGAAACATTCCTGTGTGGAGGTGCCAGGAGGCTGGATTTAGTTTGCTGTCTGCCTGACTATTCTTTGTTCAAGTAGTTATCTGGCTAATGTAGCTTCAAGATTTAGGCTTGTTATGTATTAATGTCTGTTCTGTCTTCATTCCAGTAACTCCTCATGTTTTGCTCATGCTTTGAACTTCTATAAACACCTCAGCATCTTCTCCCAGTTGGTGAAGAGGCAAGGCAGTTTTTATGGTTGGCTGCCAAAGAGAGATTTGTGTGCAAGAAATTTCAGTTTTAACCACTGTTGTGTGGAAGGCGGGTTGTGGTCTTAACTAATTATAACTGATTTTACTACTTTCTGAAAGATGTTTTTGTTTGACTTTTGAATTAAGATTCCTAGCATGCTTTAAACTGTTGTAACCAGGGTTTAGCAGTGGATTAATTGAGAGATTAAGGCGCAATAGAGTCCTTACAAAGTTATAAAGGAAAGATTTGTTAGTCTAGCAGAATGAAAATAATAATAAAAAAAATCCAAAACAAGAAAACTCCACCACTGCCAAAAACCTACTCCATAAAATCCAGAATTTGCCTTCCCTTTATATTGATTGCTAGTCCATACTAGTATTTTTTATGGCTAGTAACTTTATTGTTGTCAGTGATGGGATCTTTGATCGGCACTAAGCAGTTACGGCATCCATGTGTAAGTATGGGGATACTGTCTGCTTCTTGTGTCCCACACACATGCACATACAGGACATACCAATGTTTTCTAGAAGTAACTGTTTTTTTGAGTTAGAAATCACTGTCTCAGTGATGTACATTCAGTTTTCTTTTTAGAAGCTGTTGCTTAAAAAAAAATCCCCATTCTATGGTCTCAACGCTGATTTCTGACCTCTTGTTCACACTTCTGTTTAGAGAGAAGTCTGTAACACACAGAAATTCACAAGGCATTTAATGAATAAACACATTTGCAAATAAAGTGATACCAGTTTACTGTAGCAATCAGAAGCTACTGATGGCCTTTCTGAAATAAAGTTTATGATTGTGTTTGCTTGTTGCTCAGGCAAGTCTTAGAGTCTAGCCTAGGAAAAATGAACTCCTGCAGCCTTTCTTAGGACCCAGTGTACCTTAAAGGTAATTATATAAATCTTTAACTTTATTGAAATACCTGTCTCACTGATTTTTTCCACTTATGATATGAAAATGAACAATTTAAAATGTATTCTTAAAGAAAAATTGGCAGTAAAAGGGAGACTTTCCCATGGAGCTGCCTCTAATTAGTTGTCAGAAGCAGTATCTAAAATAAAGCTGGGTATGAGAGACTGTGGAAAAATCATCCTTGTTCTGTAAGGACTAACGAGAAAGAAAATGTCACATCCAATGTTTGTTCATGTGAAAAAGACCTATTTTATTTCATATGGAGCAGACTAAATGACAAATATGTATCTCGAACATTAGGTACACGCACAGAGGCTTCCTTGGCTTGACAGATGATTTCATTGTGATGTCTTATGAACCTGTGGCTTTCCCCAGGGTAGGAGAAAATCAGTTTCTCTGAAACCGGTACTGGTAAAGTCTGCTGTCACTAGTGGTGCAAAGGGACCAACTCTGACCGACCATGTAAATACCTGACTGCTCATGGAGTCAATACTCAGGTAACATCAGGTGCATTACTCATAGAAAGTTCAAAACATGTTCAGTGTACTGAACAGATACCTAGCTTTGATTTCATGTTTTTTAAGAGAATACTGCCTGCAATTAGTGTAATGTAATACCACAAATACCAGCATTGTGCTGATGTTGTTAAAAATTGTATTACATTGTACAAAATATAATTCCCTGTACTTAAGCTCCTATTTGAATATTTTTAAGTCTTGGATGATTTTCGAGTGGCTTATTTCAAAGGAAATAATATCCACATAGTTGTACTTCCCATAAAGATATTAGGCTTTTCTGAGGGGAGAGGGAAAGAAGATTTAGCAGCGCTCATCCTAGTGATTTTTAAAATTGTAATGCTGAAAAGCAAACAACTTTTCTGTTTAAATTAGACCTCCCAGAATTGTACCCCATACACAAACCTGACGAAACAAACATGCTACACTTACCAAATAATATTATGAGAAGGGCAATTGGCATCACAAACAGACCCACGAGCAAATCTGCCACTGCCAAGGACGTCAGAAAGTAGTTGGTGGCATATTGCAACTTTTTCTCCAAGGACACCGCCAGAATGACGAGTATGTTCCCCCCAATGGTGGGGATTATCACCAGGAGGATCAGCAGTGCTGCCCAGTGCACTTTGTTTCCTTGTTCCTCGCTTGGGTAGTCCTGCTTGGGTGCTCCTGTCACTGAGAGAGGCGACAAAGATGCGCTGCCAGCTCCAGATCCGTTCAAGGACTGTAAAGGATGGGACATTTTTGTGTGCAGCGGGATGTCTTCAGGAGCTGTATTTTGCGCAGGAGCTGCGTAGGATGTAGGAGTTCTCTGTTCCTCTCTGGTCCAGGATGGTCCTGAAGAAAGGCCAGCATGGTCAGTATAGTGAACTGGTCATCTGCTATTTTGAGATGCTATAACCATGTCCGAGCTGCTATCCAGTTTTTTTTGTTCTGTGCCTTGCTGGGTGCAAAAGAGCTTTAAAGATGAAAGTCCTGTCTTGTGTCCATCTCTGGTTGGTAGGGTTCAGGGGTCTGGTCTCCCCTTTATAGTGAAGTCCAGACTTCAGAAAGTTATAAGGAAAAAATCAGTAGCTATCAAAAAGAAGCAGTGCATTAGCTTCCTTTTTTTTTTTTTTTTCCTCCTCTAGCAGTAAAGAGTGATAGATGAATCTGAATGCAGAATGATTCCCTTTCGGTGCTGTCTACGTAGATTTGCTCCTTCTGAGTGCAAACTGATGCAGAGGCAGATGCTGGAGTTGTGTATGTGCAACTCCTCCTCTCCTGAGTGTCTAGTCTCTAGCAGCATGTGCGTAGGCAGACAGCAATTCCCATATTTCCCCTTATTAAGAATCCTATTTCTCCTCAGAGGGTAACCCCAAAAATATCTTCAGAAATTATGTATGAGGTTTCCGTTTTAATCTCAGCACATCCTAATTTATCAGGTGAGGGTCAGGAAGCTACAGACAATAAAACACTGCTGACAGTCTCAAGGGGACCGTAGAAATTTATCGAACTGAGACATCTAAATTTACCCATTACTTGAAGGGGTGGGGGTGAGTAAAATGCTTGTTTTTGCAATTTGAACAAGGCTTTTATTAAGCACAGCCCGTTCTCTCCCTCTTTCTTTCTCTGTTAACTCTGCTAAAGACTTATGGCTTGCATTTCCCCCTTCAAGCAGAGACTCAGACAGCTGTCCTGACATTAAGCTGACATGAAGCTCAGTTACTGACATTTGATGTGTTGCAGTTTTCAGGTGAAGAAAGCCTTACCTGTTTCTCTTGCATTTTAGTAGAGTTCACTTTGCATCCAGGAAGTTCCTTTATAATTTTCTTTTTCATCATATGGTGAAAGTTGAGATTTTTCACTACTTTCTGGAAAAGAATTTTTTCATTTGCTTTTGATTTTTATAATATTTCCAAGGTTTGTCTCTTTGTGTGCTTTTTTTTTTTTAGCACATTTCTTCTATCACGAAGATTAAGAATTTCTGTTTTGGGAAAACTGCATTTCTTCTCATCCAGGTATTTTCTCCAACTCTGAAACAGAGGAAAAGAATAATTCTTACCACATGTAAAAAAGGATAGAAATTAGGTTGTATTCTCTTTTGTTGTCCTTTAACTTCCATTCTTTGTTGATTCTACTGAGGTGACCAGCAGAGTCTGTGTGCAGTTCTCTCTTTGCTCATAAGCAAAGCTCGCAGTTTGCTGCTGTCCTTGTCCGTTGATTGACTCCTTCCAGCGGATCCAGCTCCAGGGTTGCAAAAGCAGGGAAGTGAGTGGGTGGGAGGTTTGGCTGGAAAAGAGACAGAGAGGGTTAATTGTTTCACTGCTCCAGCACTATGTGTGCTCCCTGTAGCTGTATCAGGATGTGCAGGTCCTGGAAATGACCCTTCACACTACACCAGTCTGTCTCTGTGCACCGTAGCGTGTCTGTCTGTCTGTCTGTTTGCTGCCTGCTCTCTGGGCTCTCTTGCTTTCTGGATGGAAGCACAGTTAACCCTGAAAAGTTCTGCAGCCCTGTAAACACTCCGGGTTTTTTCTTGCCTAACTTGATAAAAGTATTGTCTAGCACACTTATTTTAAGTGTGTGCACTGTTACTTTAAAACTTTCCTTCTGCAGCTGCATTTTATTATCCTGAGTGTTCTCTTTCCTTACCTTCCAGCTTTCAGTCAGATGTGTGTATAGCCTCAACGTCATCTTATAGTTCTGCATTAAAATGGAAATAGAGTTCACTTCCAAGGACATTAGCTGCAAAATTGTGTAATAAGTCCTTGAGTAAAGGCCAGAAGAGACCAGGAGATCATGGTCTGACCCTCTGTATGACACCAGCCATTACATTCCATGAATTGCTAGTGCTCACTAGCCTTGAGCTGGAAATCAGGTCCTCAGTGAATTGTACATCATTTTATATTTCTTTAAAAAAGAAAATTACTGTATCTCTAGAATGCAGGTATTGTGGGGCCAAAGGTATTGTGTGCTGTCAGAAATTAACAGAAACTTAAAGTGTATTCAGATCATACAATAGAATTTTCAGTAGTTTTCATTTGTTCCTTAATTTTCCTGTTTCAAGGAAACTGTCAGTAAGATTCCATGCTGTATTACTTAACAATAGAGTGTTGATTTCTATATTCATCAGAAAAGTATACATTACAAAAATAAAGATTAATTCAGCTATTGTAATACTGTTTCCTTATCTGGCTACCTCCCTGTTGTCACCACAGACAGTACTGAGGGAGCAGAGCACAGGAAAACATAAAAAGTGGAAACTGAGACAGGATAATACCTTATTTGGCTAATGAGCATTTGGGTTCAGTTTTTCTTAAGCTCCACTATGTCTAATCAACTTCTGGTTTATATTTTATAAATCTTGAAGGATATCCTCCCGTTAATCTAGCTGTAGTTGAAGTTTTTACTGCAGATTGTTCTGATGAAAGCTAATGAATACATCTATATCTAATTGAAAAGGAAATTATTTTTAAAATAAAAATAAACCAGTTATCTTAGGAACTTGTAGAAGATGATACAAGTTTAGTGGTATGTTGGCTTGCAAGCATTTTTACCTCTTTGGTGCATTGTTTAATTTCAGAGAGTTGAAAAACACCTGCCTTTTGTGATGTTTTCTGAACTTTACCAGGTTTGAATCATTTGAGAAGCACATCCTCCTCTATATCTATTACAAACCTGCAGCAGGTTCTTCACTGTGTCTTCTTGTCACAGGCTTTTTGTGCAGGTCACTGTCCTGCCCCTCTTCTCCTGTGTTAAGGAGGGTAAACCTTAAATCATGCTAGACCCCACTCCTGGTCCACTGTAAATTGAATATTTGAGCCATACATAGATATTATTTTTGTTTCCCATCCCTTGCTGTTACTTCTGTTTTCAAATTGCCAGTGTTATTTTATAGAGCCATGTCTCCATCAGATATGAGCTGTCTCTGGTGAGTGCTGTTCAGTCAGTACATATCCCTCAAGTTCACTTGCTGTATTGTACGTGAGACAGTTGTGGGAAATTCCTGGTTTGGGAATAGCTGGGATCATTTTTGTCCAGAGAGAGAGATGTTTAGTCTACACTGAATATATCAGTTTGTTGCATTTTTCTCTGCAGGTTTTTCTGTTTTCTGCATGTTTCCCTTTCTGTTGCACATCCCCTCCTCCAGAAACGACCACAAACTGTGCAGTTAATATCTGCATTTCTCCTTTGTTAACTCATTCATGGATGAAATGAAACTTCTGTTAAGCTTTTTTTTCTTTTTTCTTTTTTTTTTAATTGCCACTACACCACTAAAACAACTTGTGGAAATAGTTCTGTAGAAAATGATTAATTCATGACCAATAGTTTATAAAAGTTATAAATATTTAGAACCTTTTGAAATATGACTGGGGACACTTAATGAGGAATTTAGAAGATATATTTGACATTGTTCTTCAATTCTCTGACATTTCATTTTTCAATGACTTGTATACTCCTTAAATATTTAGACTAAAAAAGAAGTGCATGTTAGTGATGCTTCAGATGCTTCCATTTTTAGTCTCAATCACGAGACCAGTGTGATGGGTTTTTTTCAGTATTCTGTATATTTACTTACTATGCTACCATATGTATATATATATATATTTATGTGGGGTTTCAGGTTTAAAAATTGTTGAAATATAAAGAAAAATAGCAGGAGTGCATTAACCTTGAAGGTGTGCAGCTTAGAGGATTGGAGATAAATTGCTCAAAGAATGTGCTTTTAACTGGTCTGTGATCTAAGACACTTGTGAAATGTGCTCCAAGATATGGCAGTCTGAGTTTTTAGTTTATGTTGGTGCATAGCTCGTGGGGAAAAAAGATTAGAGTGGATTGTTAACAGCTAACGCACCTAACTGTGATACTCAACTTTCAGAAGCCCAATAAGGCTCTTGCAGTCAAAGCCTCGTGAGAGCTATGATATCTGCAGATGTTGCAATTGTAAAAACATTCAGAAAAAAAAACAATTTAGGTCAAAACCATGGATAGAAGGGGAATCTGACCACCTTCTGTGTCCAGCTGACCTGGGTGGAGTTTTTTGTATTAGTCTGTGTTAATAGCATCCTGGTTTTCATTCTGTTAATTTTTGCACTGGAGGATTAAGAAAAGTTTTCCTTCATCTCTCTGTGAAAGTAATGAAGAGTTCAAAATTATCTTTGGTTTCTCCGAAATTCTAAGCTACTTTCAAGCTAAGTATCAGCTTTTTTAAGGAGACAATATGACATATTTTTATATATATATATATCTCCAAGAAATAACAGTCTCAGGATTCAGAGTTGAGGCTAAGGCAGTTGGGCAGGAGTCAGGGAGCTCCTCTGTGCTTTCACTGGATTCAAAATCCATAGTTTAGGGTGTTTGTTTCATGTGGAGGTTTCAAGAGCAACCAGTTGGTGAGTAAAACTAATAAAATGCCAGCTGTTATGCTTTGCTGAGAATCCCTTATTGCTGTCTTGGTGCATCTTTATTTTTCTTTATGATTTTGTTTGACTTTTGAAACAGACCAAACTCAGTCTTGGAGGAAGTCCTTCATCTGCAGCCCATTTCTCACAACAGTAAAACATACCCTGATGTAGGGTAGAAACAAAGCTGTAGCTGACTACACTATTGAAGTCCCATGGAAGAAACTTCTTGAGATTTTTTGCTTCTTTATCCATTTAGTTTCCTGGTAACAGAACAAAGTTGAAGGTAGTTATGATGTTGGCTTTTTTTGTGTACAGGTCTGGGTTCACTGACGTCTGTGGTTTCATGGCTTATGTAGGAGCAGCTGAGCAATTTTCAGATGAAAATGAAGGAAATAATTGAGCCATTTTTTTGGCCTGATTTTGCTGTTGTAGTAAAGCGTAATTGCAAAAGCAAACTGCTTGAGTAAAACCAGTGTTAGGAAAAAAGGAAGGAACCAGTGCATTAAAGATAATTTGGTTTTCATAAATAGACATTGCCTATCTTTCTAGATACACAGCCCAGTTTAGAGACGTGCCTTAGGCTTTAATGTAGGAATTTTAAGATGAAATTACTGGACTGTGTTATGGGAAGATCGTGCTAGAGGACTATGGTGCATTGCTTCTGTCCTCTGAATATATTAAATCTACTCCAGGGTTAGAAATTTTACTGTGACTTTAAAGAGGGAGGAAAAATTTGTGTCTGGAGATAAAACCTCTGCGCGCTCAATCTCCAGATGATATTCTGGTGTTTCATGTGACGTTATTTTCTGTGTTTAACTTGCAGTAATGACAGATATCTGTATTAGCACTGAGTAGGAGTAGCAGGTTGATGAGTGTGAGTTGTGACAAACCATTTCTCTTTTTCAGTAGTGTTAATAAGATTTCTCACACTCTTCATTATATCTCTTCATCTCCCACCAGAGGTTTCTACTCTGTAACCACGCTGATTCAGCCATCAGCAGTCTACAGCGGGGTGGAGGTCTCCAGCAGGGAGCCAGAGGGGTGGACTTGCTTTGGGAGCCTGTGTGGGGCTTGGTACCAGTGAAGCAGAAACTTCCTCCATCAGCAGGAGGACTGTCCCTCTGGACTGTGCTGAATGTCACATCAGCAGCTCCGGGGGCTGTGCTCTCACTGAAGCGCCAGGGGAAGGAGAACATGGTCATGTTTTAAAGATAGTCCACAACTGGATTAACAGATGGAAGTAATGCCATGGGAGCGCAATTGCAGCCTGTGACTGCTTATGAGGGCTTTTTAACTTTTCTTTTGATCACTTGACAGAATTGTTTTGAGTTCTATAAACTTTATGGAGCGTGGGTTTGAGTTTATATGGGCTGACCTTTGGCAACACTGTGTAGGATTTTGTAAAACATCTCAGCAATAAAGGAGTAAGCAAACGTTACTGCTTCAGCGATGATGCCAACAGTGCTGTTGTGCACTGAGGTCCTGTTCCTCTGATACACACTTTTGCAAGACTCTTTCCCACTTTTTGATCTGCCTTCTAGATCTCTGTTAAGTGAGAAGCCATTTTTTGAAGATTAAGGTTTTGAGAAAACAGAAAGTGATGGGACCCATTAAGTTGCTTCAACTCCCAAAGTGGATTTATGGAAGCCTCCTGTCAAAATGTTTGACTGTTTTATGGATAGATTTGAGATAAAAGTATTTCAAATAATGGCCACAAATAATTTAAATCTGGCCAAGAATTCAAAAATCAATTAGTTCACATTAATCCTGATTTTATTATAAAAACTGTGTTAGAACTTCTGTGCCTGCAGACACAAATATGTGTCCAAGTTAATGATTCTATAAAATCCAGCTTTCTGAACAGGAATTTAATGATTAATGCTCCAGAGGGCATAATGACATCTTTGCCAGAAAGTGTTTTTCTCTTCTTTGGCTCACAATCTGCCTGTTTAACATTATATGAAGTAAAGCAAACACAAAGGTGTTAAGGGTCTTTATGCAAGAGCTGAAATTGTCTTTGCAGCTGAATGCTTGGCCTCATTTATTATAGGATTTGTGTCTCCTGGTCTCCATTTTTAAAAAAACACCGTAATCATCTATGCTGTTAATATGAGCAAGAGACTGATAGGTAGTTTTAAATGTCTTTTAGTTTGTCATCTTCACTCACAGGGCACAACAGAATTGTTCTGTTGCCCAGATTTTTTCCCTTTCTTAACGTTTGTCATCATGGCTGCATCTTAGAGGCAGCAGTTTCCAGCAGCTTTGTGTTCCCTTCTCTCTTGTGGTTTTTTTTTTTTTGTTGCTGTTGAAGGCTGGGGGCAGTTGTAAGGTGATGTTGGTAGATGGAATTCTTTCCCCATGTGGATGCTTTGGGAAGACTCAGATGGAAGTGGTGGGTGGGGGAAAGATGTGGATGCTTGCTGCCATTACTGCAGAGGCAGTGAGTAGCCTGTGAAGCTGGCTGCCTTTGGGTCCCTTCAGCAGTTCTGGAGGAGGACTGGAGCCTGTGTGGTGGTGCTGCCTGTCTGTGATCAGCTGGAGTAGGAGAGAGGAGTTCAGCACTAGTCATCAGAGGAGACCGTGGGAAAGTGTTGAAATGGGAATAGCTAGAGTAGAAATTAATTGATTATGTGTGTAGAGTATAACTGAAGTATGAGTGTGTCATTATATGAACATGTCTTCTGTTCCTTGTCACAATGAAAGAAGAGAATGAGCTAGATTATTGCTTAAAGCCTTTTTCATTCCTGTTTTCTATTATTCAGCTATTCATTTAAATAAAATCCATGCTGGAGTATATTCCGTAGTAGTTTTTCTCTCTCTTGAGTTGTAGAGTGCTTGACAGGCAATGATTTTACACAATGCTGTAATTCCTGTGTACAAACAGGTACTGCTGCCACCCTCCAACTTCCATCTTTCAGTGTAGCAAATGTAAGAAAGGAACCTAAATCTAAGGTGCTCTTGGCTTCTTCCTAATTACATCTTAGTATGAAATCAGTTTATAGCAGAAGTAAATGCTTACAATACTGCTTATAGGATTGTGAATGTGACAATTAAAATGCTAGTCTAGACTGCAAGACAGAGTGAGATGGCATGAAGGGCCAGATGATGTTCACTCTATAAACAGATATAATGGAATCACTTAAAATTTATAGTTTTACATCTTTCTTATTCATGAGTGTGTACTTACCAACTGCATTCCTGCATTGCTCTCATGTTCATCGTGCCACGAGACTCGATGTGCTGAAATTGGCAGTGTTCCATATTATGGAGCGGTTTGTGTGGCATCAAAATTAAAGGAGGAATAAATATGACCATGAAGACAGGAAGCAAATCAATATATTAACACCTGTGAATTCTGTACGACTTCAGAAATACTCGGTATTTACAAAGCTGTTTGCATTAGCAGCAGCTGTGGGAAATGAAGGCTCTCTTTCATCTTCCAGCAGTGCGCTGGAAGTTTTGTTGCTGTAGTGCTCAGCAGGACACTGGTTCCCAGCTGGCAAGGCACAGAGCATATATACCCATTTCAGATCTCTTAAAAGGCAGCAGCAGTCCCAGCATGACACTAAGGAGGCAGCAGTAGTCATTGCTCGTAAACTGATTGCAAGTGTGTGTTGTACCAGCATTTCCTCCCGTGATGTGATTTACAGCAGTAGGTGGGGGTGAGGAGGAGTTGGCAGAAGCCGTGATTGCAAAAGGGAGTTTGGGACCCACCAACCTTGAAGGCTGATTGAATACTGGAGGTGAGTTTTGTGTCTACTCATGGGAAATTTAGTACTGTGTGTCTTGTGGAGGGTAAACCTCTGCTAGTGGAAAGCCTGTCAAAAAGGCATGATTTCTGGAGATAAAGACCTCAGCCTCAACAGATATATCATTCTGCTGGGTGATCTTTTAAGGGCAGAAAATAAGCATTAAGGAAGACTTCAGCAGTGGGAGTTCTGTGTGATTATCTGCCGTGATAGGGAAGTTTATTAATTTGTCCATTAATCTGTTCTCTTAGCCCATTTGTTCCTTCTCTCTGGTTAAGCTTTGAGAAATGAAAAAACACACAGCGTGGAAGAACAATTTGAAATTTTCAGGTATGAACAAAGTCCCCATATTTTGAAACACACTAATAATAATCAATTTATTTTTTTTTTGCCTTTCTCTAGGACTCCAGAGCAGTGTCCGAGTGTGGTTTCTTTGCTGTCAGAGAGCTACAATCCCCATGTGCGTTATGGGGCTGCCATGGCTTTGGGCATCTGCTGTGCAGGCACTGGAAACAAGGTGAGGGCCAGAAAGAAGAATCTGTGGCCAAGACTGTTCCTGCTCCCTCCTGCCACAGACACATTTGTGTGCAAACATCACACATGCAGATGGATTTCTCACACATGTACACTTCCAGCCAGCTGGAGTACAGCACTATTTTAAATTCTTTAACTTTTCTGGGCATCGAGTTTCTTTTCCTGCTTGTACAGAATGGATAAATTAGAATGTTTTTATACATTACTGCCACATTCTTGGAATTTTGTCTTCAAAACTTTTCGTAGAGTTTTCTTACTGTCAAGTTGCCACTGAACTTTAAATGTATGTTCAGTACTCCAAAATCGAATACTCCTTTGCCCTTGGAATGCCAGTGACAGGAAAACAGCAGGTGTTTTGCTTAACTTCTAGCTCTTTTCATCTTTCCTGTGATACACAATTCATGGAAGATCCATGTAGTAAAGCCAAGTGCAATGAAATTTAATTAAACTTCATGTAGTTTCAGGAGTACATTTTATTCTCCCTTTGTAAATATCAGTGAAGGTTAATTCTCATGGATGGTAAGAGACCTTTTACAGTGGGATTCTCACTTCTGCTGTGGCAAGTGAGCACTCACTGGAACAAGCAGCAAGTAAACTTGGGAATAAGCTCCCTCTGCTTCTCCCACATGTGTATAATAATCTGTAGTGGTACAGAACTGCAGTTTCAGGAACAGGTGCACAGGCAAAGTAATATGTCATGCTTCTGAGTCTTTGATGAATCTTTTGCTTATGTGTCTCATCTCTTCCTGTATTAAACACTCGGTCTGTGGCTCTTGCGTGAGCGCTCCCGAGTGTCGCTTCTGCTGCCAAAAGCACGGAATGCTGACGTGCACCGCCTGCCATCTTTAGTAGCTAAAGCATGCAGATTTGAAAGCAAATCTGAGAGTCCTATTTTTATCCAGGTTGCTTTATTCTCAAGTGGAAGGTGGAATCAAGGAGTTAGTTATTTTTAACCTGCTGCATCTGACAAGTTAATTTAAGTGGAAAGGCTTTTAGTCGCAAGAATGAGTCTTATTTCCAGATACATTGTATGATGACCTAAACCATCTGATTACAGAGACATATCTTCCAGAGCTTCTATTAGTAGGTTTTGAAGGCCCAAACAGATTCCATTTTGGAGATCAAAAAGTTCAGCATTTTGTCATAGTGGGTGTTTCATCCACGGTGCTGAATGCTTGCCAAAGAGTGAATGAGTCACCTTCAGGTGAAGAAGCACAGCCTCCAACACAACTCACATGGCAAAAGCAGTCCTAGGGAAAGCATGATGTTATTTCAGAAGTGGTTCTTTGAAACAATGTTCTGTATAAAATGAACTTGTTTTTAAAAGCCTCACCCTAATGGAAGTAACACCAAGTGGAGTCTCTTGCAGTCTGCACTCAGCTGTATTTGCTCAGGTCCTCAGTTTAAGTACGGACAGAAGGGCTGAACTCTGAACAAGAGATTACTTAAATTATGCTAAATACTACAGGTTCTAACAATAAAGTGCAAGGCCAGGAATTTGGAATCCAATGTGATGAATACATCTGTTGCTTATACCTGTTGTTTAGCTGTTGCCCTATTTCTTAGGTAGATCTTGTTCCATCCATCCATCACTTGTTTTAAGTGTTTGTTTTCTTTTTCTTCACAATTTTTAGATTAAAATCTACAGAAATACAGATTTCTGCTTCATTTGCCAAGAACAGGCAAAGCACTTTTTAAAGTATATCTGATAGCATCAATTTGATAACCTTCCATTGGGGAATTGAATCCTGGCATACTAAAAATAGTAGTATTAACTCTGTGACGCTGCATTTCTTCATTTCTTTAGGAAGCAATCAATTTGCTTGAGCCAATGACAAATGATCCTGTGAACTACGTGCGTCAAGGAGCTCTCATTGCATCTGCCCTTATCATGATCCAGCAGACTGAGATCACCTGCCCAAAGGTAATGTGTCACACCTCACATACCAGCCTCTCACGTGGGAAAATCGTCTTGGATGCCAAATCTTTAGTGCTTGGCACTGCAAGTAAGCATTGGCAAAAGACTGCACATGTCCTGTAAAGAGGCAGAGCTGAATGTACAGCAGGATCCAAGCTCCTGCTTGGATCAGAGCATGTGCTCTGAATGATGGGAACGTGCCTGATGGATGGCAGCGTTCTAACCCTGGGCACTACAAGAATAAATGCTCTTCCTTCAAAGGTCTCTTGTAATGGTAGGACAGTGACTGTAAAGACATTGGTTGATTTGATGATAGTATGCTTAGTTTTGGATGTGGTCACCATGCAGAGAGGTCCTATTAGAACAGTATTTCCTTTGTAGTTACTCTTTCTTACATTTTTCAGGTGAAACAACTTCAGAACTGTCAGAAGTGGCTTAGCGAGTTTATAACAAATACTCCATATTTTCATGGTGTTTTCTGCTCATAAGGCAAAAAGGGTTGCATATGCTGTGTTTAGCTTTTAAAGTAGGTTTCCTGGAAGTGTGTGACAGGTGATGATATGCAAACATTTGTACAGTCTAAAAGTCCACATTAGGAGAAGCTCTGAGGTTCCACATTTCACCTGCTCTGGTGAGTGCTGAGGCAGAGCATTAGCTGGCACTTTGCTACTCATCTGCTGCATATTGGTTGCTTTTATTGATGTCATTTTAGAAATTGAACTGTGATAAAACTAGACACTTTTTTTACTGCATTTGGATGAGAAGAAAGAAAAAAGCCTCTGTCCAGTGGAAAATTTTACTTGGGAAGGTCAGAGAAGGAAATCTACAAATGCAGGTGTTTGGGTATTTCTAAGTCACAGAACATGAAAATTTGCTGGCAGACAGTTTATTCCTTCAGATTGTTTAAAAAAAATAGAAAGAAAAATGTTAGTTTTCACTGAGCAGAATCTGGGAATGTTGTTTATATTATCAGAATTGTAGTTCAAGTGAATAAGCCAAGAATAGTGGCTCACTTGAATAAACCAGTGGAGAACACTAGACTTCTGTTGGATCCCCTTGTCTTCCAAGATACAAAGTTGTTGTAACGTGAAGTTGAATTATCTCTCCGTGGAAAGAAATTAATTGTTGTTCTTACTGTTTGTTCCTTGGTCAGGTGATTGGAATGCCAGGCCTCAATACAGGATATCAGATTTAATCATTCTGTGTTGCTCTAGTATTGGACAAATTATATAGCTCTCCCGTGCCTCAGTTTCCCACCAGAAAGGATTAAGGATGGAAGATACTTTTATATTTGAAAGGATGTTATGAGAATTGATTCCTTTTGGTTTGCAAAGCACCCTGATCCTTTTGGGATGGGATCTACAGTCTGCTCTGCATCAGTCAGCCATCCTAAACCATGGATCACTTGCTGAGTCTGCCTGTTGGAGTTTCTGATTTTTTTGAGATGATAGGTGAAAGACTCTGTCCTAAAGAAAAATGTGGGTAGGAAAATAGCTAGTGAAAACACAGATTATTTGAGGTCTCTTTTCCCAAAGATCTCTTTTCCCAAAGAGGCCTGGAAACCTTGACTGCCAGGTCATGGGTGGCACTTCTGCTTGATGAAAGGGTGGTTAAAATAGTTGGGCAGCAAACACAGGGTAAGATGTACAGTTTGGGAGTCAGTGGCTTGTTTAAAAATAGGGCCAGAAACTGAAACAGCCTGATGCCAAATTGTTACCTGATATAGATACAGAAGGCAATTAATTGTCTAGTCATAGAAGCACCACAGATATTAAAAAACAAACAGAAACAAAACTCCAAACTAAAAAATAACAAATAATACCTGAAATATTCTGCCAATTCAGGAACTAAGCACACAATATAAAAATTTTGCTTTTTATAAAAACCCCAAAAGTTAATTATAACCATTATTGTTTCTTGCTCAAAAATAAAATATTTTGAAGGATATGCTTCCAATTAAGTTATTTATTATCCATGGGAAACTTTTTTTTTGAGCTCTCTGCCAATCTGAAAAGAAATTACTTAACTGTGATGTGAAAGGGTGGAGTTCAGAAAAGGAACCATTTTTGGATTGCCAGGGCATATTTTGGTCTGATTAGATTCCTGAGTGACATGCTGGGCACTGTGTGCCAAAGGGCCTGACTTGATGGATGTGGGTATTTGCATTGCTGAATAAGCACCCAGGAAGAGGAGTGTGATGATTTTTGTATCCCACAAGCTGTATGGTCTTGATGGGGTTACAGAGAAGCTAAATTTTATGTATCGTCATCTCACTGCTTCTAAATACTTGGTGATGTCTTGCATGTGAGAGATGGTGATTTTAATAAAAACTGTGTCATAGAGCCTGGCCAGATTCCTGTCATTGCTGCTCAGTTTCGTGTCTTCTGGGATTTTAGATTTTTTTTTTTAGTTAACATATTATTATTGAGCTTTGGGTTAGAAATACTTTCAATTCTCTGCTGATCATTTGGAGAGAAGATGGTAGCAAACAATCTTCCTTAAATAGTTCAGGATTTTTTCGGGAATACAATGCTGTCAGAGTTTTGAGAGCTGAGCATTGCAATGCTGAAATGCCAGGAATAAACAGAGATTTAAGAATCAAAGTATTTTGGTTTTAAAAAATTTTTATTGTGAGCAAAGGGTAGATGTACGCCTTTGAATTAACTTCATTGTGATCTTCTTTGTGTTCATCCTCCTCTTTGTTGTGCTCAATCTTTGTTTAAATGAATAATTCAAAGAATTTATATTTAAATGAAGAGTTTAAATAAAGGATTGTGAAATAAATAATTGTAATTACATGAACTCCTTGAACTTGCAAGTTGCTTAAGGGACAAAAAGGGATAGCAGGTGTTGAGTAAAGGTGGTTTGGTGTCTTTGGAGTTGAAACAATTCCTCCATGTGCAGCCAACATGATTTTTCCTGACCTCTGTTGATAGATTTAAGAACCATATTAGTGCTGGATATAAAATATTTACAAGTTTATTTTGTGAAATGGAATGCTAAATTACAGATATGATGAGGTGATGATAATAGAAATCAATGACAACTTCATTATGTGTTGGTGACCTGCAGGGCAATTAAGTCAGCAGTTTTGGAGACAAACTACAAGTAAACTCAGTTCCTGGTTTGTGTTAGGATAGTCATCTTGGCAAAATGAGAAAATAATAAGCAAGGTCAAGCCTTTCCTTCCATCCTCCTTCAGTCATAATGGCCTTTTTCTCCATCCTCCTTCAATCATATTGGCCTGTTGTTTTCAAGATGTGAAGAAACCAGGACCAGATTGCTGTTGGGATGTTTTTCCCCCATTTACATTAAATACTAGGTCTTGCTAGGGTGAAGAATGATTTTGCAGTATTCTGGTAACACCTTTACTTTATGAAAGCCCACTACTGTGAGATGCTTCTGCACACACCTTCAAGAGGGCAAGTGTAGGGAGAATAACTTTATCTTTTGAAGAAGATAGATACAACATGCAAACAGTTTAAAACCTATTTTATTAGATTTCATTAATGCTCTTGTTCTTAAGAGCTCGCATTTGCCAGAAGCATTGTGCACATCACCTGCCAATATTTCCTGTAACTAACTGTTTATAAAATCTTGTTCTTGACAATCTCCTGGGCTTCATGTGCATGAATACTGACTGCTGGAGGGAGAAGTGGTAAATAGCCTGATAAATGACAGCCCTTTGTGGTAGGAAATGGTGCTGTATCATTCTCCTATCTCAAAGTCTCTGTTGTTTCCTCACTGTTTCCAAGGTTCTGTGTTTGGCTTCATTTGAACTCAATGCCATGTCACTTTGGCCAGCATTAATTATCAGAATGGGGTGTGTGTGTTGTTAGAAAGATGAAGTGAGCCATTGTCTATATTTTAGTGTTCCTCCTGGAAGTTGCCCAGATAAATTGCTTGGTAGCATTTCCAAATGCTGTAGAATTTTTGAAGTGCTTGCAGATTTCAAGGGAGAAACAAAGCTTGTGGGTTTCATAGCATATTAAACTTACACAGTAGTTTGGGTCATGCTTGTTGCTGTGGTTTGAAGGAAAAGTAATAGCAGATGAAAGAACTTTACTAGACAAACTATGGCAGGTTTTGCTTCAAGAGCCTAAGAATGGCTGACTGTTGACATCTTGCTCCATTTTGTAGGAGGTGAGTGCCCCAGCACCTTCTCCCAAGAGATGGAGCATTTGGCTCCATGTGAGGTTAATACCTTCCTGAACTGCTGCAGCCAGAGCTGCCAAAGCAGGCTTTCCCCTGCACCAAGGAATTTTTCCAGGTGGGACCTGATCCAGTCAAAATTCCCATTCCTGGGAAGCATTTGCTTTGTAGGAACAGCCTGAACAAGTATGTGGTCCTGTTGTGCATTTGAGTGTAGAGACCATTGGTCTCACACCTTTGGTCTGGGTTTGCCTGGTCCCTAAGGCTGAGCAGGATAGTCTCTCACCCTTTCATAGAATGATTTTGCTTCCATTGGCTTTAAACTCTGGAAAGGGCACACTTACTTAAGTGCATGTTCCAGGCCTGGCAGTGATCAGGTAAGCACAGGTAAGCAGAATTCATATGAACACAGAATGCTCTTGAGATGGAAATACAGGTTTTGTATTTTTATAACAGATGGCATAAGGACTGTTCCTTACTGCAGCTGTTCAGTGCTTGTTCGTTGAATGCTCTCAGCTGATCTGCTGTAACTGTTCCTGTGGCCTGGAGAGGTGGCAGTTGATCTGCTCAGGTTGAGCAGCCCGGTTTCTGTCCTTGGTCCCTTGTCAGTGTCTCAGACACCTCACTGCCCTGCACAGGGTCCTGGTGCCAAAGGTGGCAGGTTCCTGGTGGGCTTGTTTGCCTAGGTGTTGGGTTCATGTGCTCTGGACTAACATACACGAGTAGGAGCTGAGGAAGGTGTATCAGGGAAAGGGTGCTCACAGGGGCAGTGCCCCATGACCAGGGAGGGGGATGGACCAGTGTCTGACCCTACTGCCTTGAGCTAGAAGTTTGTCCTCTCCTTTGTGTCTGCAGATGTAGACAGAGAATTTGGAATAGCGGGAACAAAATGGACCAGTAGTGGGGAGAAGCTTGTTAAAGACATCTTGGAAGAATTCTATTCAAAAATACCTCTTTTGCTTTTGAGAATGTCAAATTAAGTCTGAGTATGTAAAGAGAGAGAGAAGAGAAAAAAAAAGACAAGATGTACATGAGTACATTAAAATTAATTTTAAAAAGAGATAAGAAGTACTCTCCCAGACATGCTGTGGGTGTGATGCAGCTTCCCCCGTTTTGACTGGATTACAGACCGGGATTGTCTGGTCTGTTTTTTCAGCTACAAATATTATACTTGAGCTATATTGTTGCTCCATTGCATATATTAAAAGACATAAGTTATTAATTTATGGTAGAGCCCTAGATATTGCTGGATGTGATACTGTTCTGTCTCTTCGATACTGTTCTGTCTCTTCAATACTTGGACTATTTGACACATCCAATCAGTTTTATAATCTCTTTTTTTCCCCTTTTTGTTATTTTTAACCAGGTCAGCCAGTTCAGGCAGCTCTATTCCAAGGTGATCAATGATAAGCACGATGACGTTATGGCAAAGTTTGGAGCAATCCTGGCACAAGGCATTTTGGATGCAGGTAATTCTCCAAACATTTAAAGCTGCCAAAATTTCTTGAACTTGTTTGGTTGCAACCACTGTAGCAGCAGATTTCATTTGGGCAATGAGGTGCTGGTTTTATGCCTGTCATGTCATGGTAGCAAGAAATCTGAGTTTTCAAGGAATTTTAGCTAATTGAAGAAATAAACCCTGTTTTGTAGTTTCAGCTTGTATCAGCATGTTTCTGCTAGGAGAGACTCAGCCCAGTCATTGAGGCAGAATTCATGTCCAGAAGTCTGGACAAATACAGTATTTTTTCTCTGTTTTGTCATCCTGAATATTGATTTATTATAGCACAATAGGTTGCTTCTTTATATTTCTAAATCATCACCTGCTCCAGAAATTTGGGAATCATGTGATATCCAGTCTTCATATTTTTCTTTTTCTGTTAAAACTTTACATAACCAGTTTTTAAAATGATATCTAAGTTTATATATATATGTCTTTAATAACTAATTTTTTCTACTTTCATGATTATTAAAGAGGTTGCTCAAAGGAGGGAAGCACAGTTAACGGCATCAGTGTTTTTTCAGCAGTTAGTTTCACAGACTACTGCTACCTTTTTTTAGCAAAGAAAACATAATTTCATGAATGTTAATGACTAAATGTTGAGTCAGGAATAGGTTTCTCTAAAGCCATCAGCATTTCACGAGGGCTGAGTTGCAGAGCCTATTAGGGAAGGTTTCTGTAAGCAAAGAGGACAGACAATGTTTTGAATTTTTCCTTCTGCTGAGGTAACACTTGTAAAGTGCTGTGTCCATCAGTGCTACCTCTTTTGCAAGTTTCCAAACACAATTTCCCCCACCTGATCTCTTGTGCTGAGGCCTTCTCTTGCCATGCACCTCCTTATCCTGTGTAACAGGCAGAAACAAGCTGGTTTTTCCTGCACTCTTGAGATCAGGATTAGTCCTGAAGTGCATAAGCAAAGGAGCCTCAGAATTTGTGCTGTGGCTCAGGCACAGCAGCCTGCAGTGTGTGTATGAAACCTCTGCATGTCCAGGCAGTGTGGGTACAGTGTGTGTATGAAACCTCTGCATCTCCAGGCAGTGTGGGTACAGTGTGTGCATGAAACCTCTGCATCTCCAGGCAGTGTGGGTACAGTGTGTGCATGAAACCTCTGCATCTCCAGGCAGTGTGGGTACAGTGTGTGCATGAAACCTCTGCATCTCCAGGCAGTGTGGGTACAGTGTGTGTATGAAATGCATCTCCAGGCAGTGTGGGTACAGTGTGTGTATGAAATGCATCTCCAGGCAGTGTGGGTACAGTGTGTGCATGAAACCTCTGCATCTCCAGGCTGTGTGGGTACAGTGTGTGCATGAAACCTCTGCATCTCCAGGCTGTGTGGGTACAGTGTGTGCATGAAACCTCTGCATCTCCAGGCAGTGTGGGTACAGTGTGTGTATGAAACCTCTGCATCTCCAGGCTGTGTGGGTACAGTGTGTGCATGAAACCTCTGCATCTCCAGGCTGTGTGGGTACAGTGTGTGTATGAAATGCATCTCCAGGCAGTGTGGGTACAGTGTGTGTATGAAACCTCTGCATCTCCAGGCAGTGTGGGTACAGTGTGTGTATGAAACCTCTGCATCTCCAGGCAGTGTGGGTACAGTGTGTGTATGAAACCTCTGCATCTCCAGGCAGTGTGGGTACAGTGTGTGTATGAAACCTCTGCATCTCCAGGCAGTGTGGGTACAGTGTGTGTATGAAACCTCTGCATCTCCAGGCTGTGTGGGTACAGTGTGTGCATGAAACCTCTGCATCTCCAGGCAGTGTGGGTACAGTGTGTGTATGAAACCTCTGCATCTCCAGGCAGTGTGGGTACAGTGTGTGTATGAAACCTCTGCATCTCCAGGCAGTGTGGGTACAGTGTGTGTATGAAACCTCTGCATCTCCAGGCAGTGTGGGAACAGTGTGTGTATGAAACCTCTGCATCTCCAGGCTGTGTGCTGGGGGAGAAGAACGTGGTGCTGCCTGCACCTACCTGCATGGGAGCAGGGTAAAAAAGCTTTCCTGGGGCCATGTGACTGTCAGGCTGCTCAGTAACAGGCACCACCTTGGTGCCTCCTGGGTGCCCCTCCTGGAGCTCACACTGAGCAATGTTCTTGGCACGAGACTCTTGGAATAATTTTGGTCATTCTCATACTCAGTTGCTGGGAAGCCAGAGACAGGCTGGCTCTGGGATTTTTCTCTCGGCAGTACAGACCTGTTTTGAATTCTGACCCTTAAGATTAAATCATAAAAATGCAACTAAAGCCTTATTTGTTTGCTGTGTCACCCGTGTATTGTACAATGATTTAGAAACCAGAAATGTCCTGTTTTAATAAACTTTATGGGAATTTGTGCCAACTTTAACCTCATTTTTTCTTGCTGAGAGACTCAGGGAAGGCTGTGAACTCCTTTTTTTTAAACTTATTGCCACTTTCATTAGAGCCTCCTAAAAGAAGAAATTCTTTTATCCTTCCTATACAATGAGTTACAGAATTTAATTAGTACTACAGGAAGAAAAGGTTCTTTGTGTTATCTGCCATGGTTGGAGCAATTGAATTTAGTTTTTTGTTGTGTCTTTTTTTGTGGGGCGAGGAGAAAAGTCCAGTTCTCTTCCAATGACAGGGATCGATTAGAAGGGCAAGATTTCCAGTGTACAACTGGGAAATGATGCGCTGGAGGTGGGATTTTTGCTCTGACAATGGGGCAGCCATTTAGGCTGGTAGTTTAATGGAAGGAGTGGGGTACCTTGGGAGCACTGAAGTGGAAATGAAGAATTTGGTCATTGCCTAGTTGATAAGCCCCAGAAGCAACATTTTGACTTAAATAAACTAAGAAAAAAGTAGACACTAAATTTAACTTAGTGTTTGGAGATTTTCCCCAAACCCCCCTTGCCCTAGTGGCAGTGTGAATTTTGGGAGATGGACCTTATAGTACTACACAAGGATCCCTGAGATTTTTTTTCTTTAGTGTTTTTTGAAATTTTTTTCCAGGCATCATGTCACAGCTTTTTTTCATCCAGCCAAAGATCTGGAATGTGTTCCCTTCCAGTCAGGGTTGCCATTTATTTATGAATATAAATCACAATTGTGCAGTATTATGTCTCCCCACCTTTCCTGCTCCCTGCAAAATCCTGAGAGCGAGGGTGGACTGTTAGTGGGTATAAAACAGCAGAAAGAAGTAGCATAACAGCATCTTTTGAATATTAAATCTGTTGTTCATTCAGGAAATTCCATAGTTTGGATAATTGTAGGTTTTATCTGAATTATAGGTTAAAATTCTGAAAATTAAAGTGCAAAAGTTTGATAAAGTCCAATTAAGCTGCTTGTGCAACATTGACTGGGGGCTGCTTGATTCAGAATATCTGCTGATAACCAGGACCTGGTCCTTACACAGTGATGCAGTAAAATAAGTTCAAAGTAAAGATGGGGGAGAAGACCAGAAATTTGAGTGTGCAGTGCTCAACATGTTTAAGGATAGCACAAGACCTCAGGCAGTCCCTTCACAGTGCTGTGGCAAATTCAGGTGAAAGGGTAAGAGGTTGCTATCAGAGAAAATACTAAGCAGTAGAGCAGACCTAGCAGTAGAAAAAGACAAGACTGTATCTTTGTCTTTCTTCAGAAATGTAGCAGGAAGTTTTCCTGTCATACAGCAGTTCTATTACTACCACAAAAGGAAGAGGAAGGAGATAGAAGGTAGGCAGAGCATCCTACAGGAGGGCATCAAAATGTCCCACCTTCCACTGCCTCTCCTGGGACTAAGCCAGATACCCAAGATGACAATACTGCTTTAGTCAGGGCTTTCATTAGTTTTGGCAGCAAAAGAGAATTCTCTTTGTCTTTAAAACTCAGACAGCTCCATTGCTGTCTGGCCCTGCTGAGGTGGCTGCTAGTGCGAGGCTGGGAAAAGCGACTCCAGTTTGGGGTTTTCAGCTACAAAGTGGCCTGAGTTTGCAAGGAGTGGGTGTTTGTATTTTAACAAAGTTAACCTCCCTGCACTGGGTCTTGTCAGCAGTAATGGACTTGCCTGGTGCCCTCTTCAACTCAATGCACTGTGTTCATCAGTAGACAGAAGATCAGATTAACACTTTCTCACTCTGTCTGCGAGTCCAGTCTCTCAATTTTGTTTCTAGCTGAATGATTCTGCACTACATCAACATATGGAGTTGTTTGGGTCTCTGCTTTGCAACTACAAATCTAAGACTTGGTTGTCTGGCAGAGATTTTGCTGCAAAGGCTGCAGCAGCTTGTCGCTGTGCAGCTTAGATTGATAACGTCTAGAAACAATTTCTGAAGTTGCTGCTGTTCACGTTTTTTTCCTACTAAGATGGTGTAGGATAAAAACCTAAGCGTATTTCTTCTGAATGAATGATAGTCCAGGGAGGCAGAAACAGACAGAAAGAAAAGTTTCTATATGCTCAGCTGTATATGTACTGTGTTCCTCCCAAACCTTGTCTTGGGGATCATTTATATGCTGTGCTTTAAAATTGTTTATGGCAAAAGTTTGTCTTTTTCTCCCCCTCTCACTGCCTGTACTTTTGTCTAACCTGTATCCTGGCAAAATGAGCATGGAAGAAGGGCTGCATTCCCCAATTGCGTTTGGGTACTGCACAGCAGCGCGCTGTCTGTGCTGTACATCTGTTTTACTGAGTAAGGTGAGCTCACAGTAAAGGAGGGAGGTGTGTTCCAGAGGAGGAAACTGGCTCCACTGTGGCCTGGCTTGCCCTGTGCAGCCCTGTGCAGGCCTTTGACAGCAGCTGTTTGAGATTCATTGCTCAGGTGTCTCTGTGGAGTACCCAGAAATGAATAATTCACTGACTTTTATGATTCCTTACAGGGGGCCATAATGTAACCATTTCACTGCAGTCGAGGACAGGACATACTCACATGCCTTCTGTGGTGGGGGTTTTGGTCTTCACCCAGTTTTGGTTCTGGTTCCCTCTGTCACACTTTTTGTCACTGGCGTTCACCCCAACCTGTGTCATTGGCCTTAACAAGGATCTTAAGGTACGTAACGGGAAGAGACCGAAAAGTTGCTTGGACTATTCGAGTGGTCTGCAAGACGTGTTCATGGATTTGTTGGTTTTCTTTGCATGTTTCCAACTTGTTTGTGCCAGAAAAGGTACTAACTGGAAGAAATCTGAAAAACAGGCTTAAAGTGCAGAGCTGGTGGTGGGAATGGGAACAAGAAAAATGTTGTGAGCAGATACTGACCTCTTCACTTCAAAGCAGCTTAAAAAGAAAGGAACTCTATTTAGAGTGTTGGGGCAGAGGTCACCCCATTATCACTCTTGAAGGTCAGGGTTATTTTTTTTAAAAGTGTGTTGCCCCCCCTGGTCTTCCAGATAAATTATGTGATGTTCTCCCCTAGGAAAGCTAGCAGTGGGAAAAGAGGATTTGTTTGGATTCCTTGGGGAGTAAACATTAAACTGAGCAGTCATGGGTACGGCACTTTTCTTGTGCATCTGTTCTTGCAGCTATCAGCTGTGGTACAGCCCCTGAAAGCTGTGTACCATGCTGGGTCTCCTGTGCTGAAGAACTAAGCTAAGAATTTCCACAAAAAAGCTTCTGGATGTGGCAGCAGGGGGTGTTTAACAACTTGGATTGGCTATCAAAAGATGCTTTCTACCCTTACTTAAGTAGCCAAGAGTAAGAGAATGTGTGGCACTGGTAACTCACCCCCAAATGTACGGTCCTTTGGCAGGAAGGGAATGTCACTGCTTGGTCTGCCCTCGCGTGCATTGACAGAGCAGATCTTCACTTAGATCTTAAACCAATTGTGTGTTAATACACACAAACACAGCAACAACATCAAAGCCACAAAAGCTTTGAAGCAAAGAAAACAAAGCATGGTGTGAATAGGATGGAGTGTATGGAGAGGGCTAGGAGATCTTGCCAGAGTCAAATTATAGATAATTAAATAACATTGTTCTAGTTGAACTGCTGCCACTGATAAGTTTCTCAGCTTCCGGAGAGGGAGAAGGGAAGCTCGTATTCTTTAGAGGATCTGTGTTTGTCTCTGCTGGAAGGAAAATGAAGCTAAAGTAATTACTCTGCTGTGGATTTTTCCCCTGCTTTTCTAGCTTCTAACATTGTTTCAAACTCTTTGTCTTAGATGCCAAAAGTCCAGTACAAGTCCAACTGTAAGCCGTCCACATTTGCCTACCCCCCACCTCTTGAGGTACCAAAGGAAAAGGAGAAAGAAAAGGTATTTGAGCTCTCTTTCTGTGTAAAGACTAACCCTTTCTCCCTCCTAGTATAAACATTGACTTTGGTGGTACTACTAGAGAATCTAAAGAGCAAAGGAAAAATTGGCAGGTGCTGTAGTCTCTGAAAGAGAATTCTAGGTAAATTTTCCTACTGTGCCTGGGACTGTTGCCAACTGTGGTATACAAGTGCTTTGCTACTGAATTGCTGCAGCCTCCCTTGTCTGAAGTGGTCAAGCAGAAGTATTGAAAAAACCCCTGCTTTCCATGCCCTGCTGACTTGTGTGTGCAGCACCCAGCACAGCAGGATCCTTTTCTGTGACTTGAGCTCCAAATTGCTGCCCCAGTGCAGCCATTGAGAATATTAGGTGGGACATTTCTCAAATGATCCCATATGGAAGGAGCAGCGGGCCCATGTGCTAGAATAATAGCTCCATGGATTGCAAAAAGGTGAATGTGGCACTGAGAATATCTGGGTATTGAAAAGGAGAAGATGAGACCTGTGCGGTCACAAGTGGGACAATAGTGGAAGCAATTTGCCTCCTGGCACAGGATGGTAAAAGCTGTTGAACAGAGCACAGCAGTGGGCAGAGCAGCCCTTAGGGAGCAATTGCAGCAGTGGAGGCTTCAGGCATGTCATGCTGATGAATGACATGGTGTGAAAACTGTAAAACATTTTACCAGAATTCAGTGCTGGACCGGACAGATTTCCAAGCCACCGAGGAATCCAGAAATGAACTCTGATGGAAGGCAAAGCTCACTGCTTATAGCTGTTTTCTTGCCTTTGAATAGGATGTGAATTGGACAAATCCTTTCTCTTTAAACATCCGTGGCCGAAAGTTAAAATGTGCCAACAGCCCACATTTATTCTCAACAGCAACGTGACAAATGCTGTTGCTCCCTGACCCTCTCAGAAAGTTGCTGCCATTTGCTCCCAAAAGACTCCAGCCTGGGGGACTGAAACTCCGTATACAGTGCTGGGTCACACTGAATAAAATATGTGTTGCCGTATCCAGGTTTCCACTGCTGTGCTGTCCATCACTGCAAAAGCCAAGAAGAAGGAAAAGGAAAAGGAGAAAGAGAAGAAGGAAGAAGAAAAGATGGAAGTGGTGAGTGCACACATTGAAACTTGAATGTCTTCTTGCCCCCACCCTTATAAATGTGGAATATGTGTCATGAAGGTTGGCACCCACTTATCTCTGTCCTCTTGCCACCTGTGTTATGAGCAAAGCACTGACACACATTGCTGCAGACATTGGTTAGCACCTTTACTCTGTGTGTGCACTGGTAAAAGCAAGAGTTGTGAATCTGTTATTTCTGAGAAATAAATTGTCCTCAGTGTTGTTAAGTAACTGACTTCCCTAAAGGCAAAAGCTTGTTTGACAGGTTTATGTGCCTTTAACTGCAAGAATGAGTATTATATCATTACCTGCTGGTTTTAGACCCAGAGGAATTTTATCTCTTACCCATGTCATTTTCTTACTAATGCCGAAAAAGTCTTAGTGATTTCACATCCTTGGGACCTCTGACCTTTTTAAAAGATGTGTTGTAGCAGTTGCTTGATCATGTCTAATTCACCTTGAGAGCCCTGAAGAGTTTAAACTTTCTGGGTTTGCACATGCTTAACCTCCTATTCTGAAATGTTCACCTTTTTGGCAGCAGTCTCTTACGTGCTTTCCCCATCTAGCAAAATGCCAAACATTTATCCACACACAGCTCAGAACCAGCTGAGGTTTGAGCACAGGTTCCATATGCTGCTCAGTAGTTATGGTGATTGCTTTGGTGCTCTGATGATTTCTTTCAGCTCATAGACCTGACACTGGAGATTGTCATCCTCATCTGTGAATAATGTGTCATCCTGGAGCAAGCTGACTAATGATAAATGAATTTTTGTTGGTTGTTGTAATTTGGAAAACATATGGCAGCTAAAATTCTTGCAGTACTGACAAAAGACCATTTCTATTGTGCCCTGCTCATAGATGCAAATATTCCAAGAACAACTGTAAGTTGAAAGTGCATTGTGGACCCATAGAATTCTTTAGGTTTGAAAGACCTCTAAGTCCAACTTAACCCCAGCAATGCCAAGGTCACCACCAAACCATGTCCCCGAGTGCCACATCTTTTAAATACTACCACTTCCCTGGGCAGTCCAAGTGCTTGATAATCTTTTTGAAGAAACAATTTTTTCTAATATCCAACTTAGAGCTCCCCTGGCACAACCTGAGGTCATTTCCTCTTGTCCTCTGTCTTGTTACCTGGGAGAATGAGCCCCACTTATTTCCACCCCCCTGTCAGGGAGTTGTAGAGAGTGATAAGATCTCCCCTGAGCCTCCTTTTCTCCAGACTAAACACCAGCAGCTCCCTCAGCTGCTCCTCACAGGACTCGTGCTCCAGTTCTGCTGCCCTTTTCTGGACATGCTCCAGCACCTCAATGTCCGTCTTGTAGTGAGGGGCCCAAAATTGAACACAGGGTTCAAGGTGTGACCTCAGCAGTCCCAAGTACAGGTTGCAGTCACTGCCCTGGTGCTGCTGTCCACAGTACTGCTGACACAACCCACAATGCCACTGACTTGCTTGGCCACCTGAGCTGCCTCATGTTCAGTCACTGTCAACCAGCATCCCCGGGTTTTAATTTGAATTTTAATCTAACAAACCCCACACGTGTGGCCTAAGATCACTGGTCTTTGTGTAAAATAACCTTCCTAAACCTACATAGGTATTGCCACATTGTAGGCACTGAATGTCATGCAGCTGGCCCAGAAAATAAATCATCTCATGCATGCAAGATATAATCTTTGGCTTTTGGGGTTTTTTTCTCTTTTGTCAAGTTTCCTTGTCACCAAACATTGCCTTTTCTTTGAATTATTCTTACAGTTCTATGTAGGAAGCAAAATGTGCTGAACAGATGCATATTTCTTCTAAAATTGCTACAACCTACATTAAATTGCAGGTGTTGAGAGGAAGCAATATATTAGAAGGGGTTCACATGTTGTGTCCATGTGTGCGTCCACATTTTTGAAAAGTTTCCTTGGCTGAACTGAGCAGAAAAACAAGGATAGTAAACAGGGAGCTTGCTGCCACCTACTGTGTTGGAGTGTTTTGCCATTGTCCTAATGTTTAGAGGTATCATTGCTTTCCTGTTTTCCTCTTATGCCTGTTATATGACTAGAAAGCCATAGCTTCCAAGGGATCTGCACAGCAGTGAGCAGCTGCTGTGTCAGAGAAAGTCCTGTCTGCTGTTACAGGACGTGCCATGCATTCAGTGGTGTTCCTGATAATTTCCTATTGGTTGTTCCCATCTTTTCTGCTTTTTTTTTTTTTTTTTTTCCTGTTTGCTACTCAAATGTTTCTGAGAAAGAGGGAAAAAAATGACCCACTTTTTAAGTATGTAAAGGATTCTGGTTTTTTTTCCTTCTGCTTTTCACCTCTAGCTGCTGAGTCATAGGGTAAGAGAGGGATTCACTGTAATTCCCTAGCAAGTTGCTGAGGTCGAGTCATTTTGGGTGAACTGCTGTCACTGCCAGTAGTGTGAAATGTCAGTGGCAGCTTTATAGCTGCAAAAATGCAAGGGCAACTTCTGGCAATTTTCTTATGCTCAGTAATGATATTGAAGAATCTTCAGTTTTGACAGAAAGTGGTGAGTTTACAGAAAAGGTAGAAGAAAGGGGAAGCAGAGGTTAAACTGTTCCACTACTTCTCACTGAATTTGCTTTCATCTGCAGCTGAGAGTGAGGCATTGCTTTGTTGAGAGCACTTAGATGCACGCTGGCATTTTCTCTGCCAGCAGATAGATAAATATTAGCACGTTCCTCAGGAAAAGAAAGGTTTCTCACCACACGTTGGAATTGCTGCCTGACTGTACCTTACCCTGCTGAACTGTGAAATGCTAGAGATTGCTGCTAAATTCATGTGGATCTTCTCTTCTCCCTCCACAGGATGAGAATGAAAAGAAGGATGAAAAAGAAAAGAAAAAAGAGCCTGAACCCAACTTCCAGCTTTTGGACAACCCAGCCAGAGTCATGCCTGCTCAGCTCAAAGTTCTCACTATGACGGAGAGCTGCCGGTACCAGCCTTTCAAACCAGTAAGGGTCACCTTCCTAGTCCCTGTGCTTGGCAGAGTGTTCCCAGTGCTGGGCTTTTGTGTCAGGCCCAGAAGTTCTGTGTGTACATGAGAACTCACAGCTGGTACAGCACTGGAATGTGTTGCAGAGATTTGCAGCTTCGATGTTGTCATATTTCCTTTTTTAAGGTCCCTCTCTGCAAATGATCACGTGCAGTTCTAGCTGGGGGAAGTCAGAGTTGCTGCAACCTTTTCACCATGTTAATGCTGCTTTATTTTTCTTTTTTCTTGTACCTGTGTCAAATGTGTAGCATGAAAACCAATCAGACATACTCTGTGTATTAATGACATTGCTGGGAACATAAAGACCGAGCCGTGATCTTGAAAATAGACTGAGAAGTTGTACAGGTTCAGTGTCAAAGCAGTGAAATACATTAGGACTTGTGCTGCAGCTTTATTACCCTGCAGTGGGATTTATACCTAAATGGGAAGTTTTTTCATTGAACATATTTCCTATAGAGTTACACCTGGCTTTAGAAAAGTTCCTTCAGCTCTGTAAATATAAGGAGAATACGTGATTGTCAGATGGAGAATGAAGAAGGTCCTTTAGCACTCAGCCCAAGGGGTAACTAATGTCTCTGAGATGCTCAGATATATTGCAAATCTGATAAGCTGGCTCCTGAACTGTAAATCTCCTGAGTCAAAGTCTTCTGCCCTTTATTTTTGTTCAAGAAATAACATGCTTGACTTAACCCCATTTCCAGGATTACACATGGGAAGATGGTGTTCAGTGGTAGTAATACTTTTTCCTGGAAAATAGTAATGTTTCTAATAAATGGATTTCCTGGAATTCCATCAGCACATTGGAATTCTCTGTGCACTGTTCCCTTTTGTAATATCTCCTTTAGCAAAGCAGTGGAAGGGTTTTTTAGTTACTAACCATTAAAACTAGGTAACCCAACTGCTGTCTGGATTGGGAAGATCTGCTGTGTGTTCCAGTAAGTGTCCACTCACTGAAATGTGGACATACACAGCTGTTTGCTTCAGTTTCAAAAGAAGCAGAGTCCTTGGTGAGGGAGTTCAGTTTCCTGCCTTAAAGCCCCATAAATAGGTTTTGAAGAGAACAGAACAGTGCAGTTTTTGCTGGGATTAGGGTGTGTAACCAAGGAGTTTCTTGGAATGGAGCCATTCTGGACCTTTGCTCTGCTTTGGGGAATGCCAGAGTAAAAGACCTCTTTGAAATGCTGTTTATAGCCTGAAATCCTGCTGTGGCCAAAGCCCTGATCCCAGCCAGGCGTGACACAGCACTGCCTCTTTGTGCCTTGTGTTTCACTCCCAGAGGTGCTTCAGCCTGCCAGGATGTTTGGTTGTGATCTTTGTAATTAATTCCCCTTTGTTTTTGTGAGGTTCTGCTAATAGGATTCCTCACTTTGTAGAAGCTGGTGATCAGATTAGTCTCTATTTCAGAGATTCTCCTGGGAGGCAACTATACAGAGAGGCTTCACTAAGCATTGTAAACCTGAAAAGATGAGCCTTGTAAAGCAATTACAGTTCAATTAGTTTTCATGTGGAAAGCCCCAGACTGGGAATGGGGTAAAGCTGTGAATCCAGATGTCACTTTCCATTGAAATGAGACCTAGATAGAAGAAATATAAAAAGCAGCCTGGATAGACTCTGCCTGTTCCATGCCCTTATCAAGCAGAGAGCCAGGTGAGTGTCAGATGCTTTGCTCTCTGAAACTCATTCCTGCTGAAGAGTCTCATATGGCCTAGGATAGACTCTGTGGCCACAAACACTCCACCCTGAGGCAGAGGCAAGCAGCTCTAAATGCTCATGGCACTTGTCTTGCAGCTTTCCATTGGAGGCATCATCATCCTGAAGGATACCAGTGAGGATATGGAGGAGCTGGTTGAACCTGTGGCAGCTCATGGTCCAAAGATCGAGGAAGAGGAGCAAGAACCTGAACCACCAGAGCCCTTTGAGTACATTGATGATTAAGACTTGAGGTACAGTGTAGTGTGCAGAGTCACCTTCTTTAATCCAAATGAAGGAAAAGCCTCTTTGTACCAACTGAAGCATTTACCAGCACCCAGCACTCTTGGTTTAGCTCTTTAACAGCTTCTGTGTCAGATTTAGGAACATTCTCTGTCCTAATTTTAAGAGTTTGGCAGCTTAGAAGTCCACAAGTTCACTCTTTTGGGTCAGGCCTGACCCAGTTGTACTGGATCTGCTCTCTAATCTGGCAGGCTTAACTACTCTTGAGTAGAGCCTGGCTGGGCAGAGCGTAGTGCAGGGGTCACAGGGACTAGTCATCTCCTGAGAGATGGTCCTGAAAGAGGGGCAAGTAGTTTACACAACAAAGCTGTCATCTACTTGACCTCAGGGTGCCAGGATTTGTCAAAACAGAACTACTGTTCTGCTTCCCGGAGTTGCCTTGTCTTCCCAGCAGTTCTTAGCAGAATTTAAAGACACTTCAGTCATGGGTTCTGTGATTCTCTCTGAGCCCAACGTAATAATAGTAGTAGATATGTTTCAGGATATAAATGGTGAAGTTCTCAGGTTCTTTGGTTAAAGTGCCTGAATGGATATGCAAGTTTCTCACTGAGAGGCAGAATTCCAGTTGCTTTATTTCCAAATATGGGTTGGCATGTCTCAAGGCTCCCACGAGCAGAGATTCTGCACTTGAATTGGTGGATGGGCAGGAAAATAAACTCCTTGCTCAAAACTACAAATGTTGTGTCAGTGACAGGCTTGGGTGAGTGTGTGGGACCAACCACAAGAAGTCTTAGTTAAATACATTTGATTTTCTGGTTTCTCTCTCTCTCCTTCCTCCAGGGTCATGTCATCTAAAGAAGACACTATGCTTGATATCAGAAAGACAGGCATGAAGACCTTCCTATTGAGATCTGATGTTCAGTGCATGCAGCCCCAATCTGTGCTGAGCTAAAGCTGATAGTCTGTGTTTTATGGCTAAAGAACAGATATATGCTATTTAGTGTACTCTTTCACAAAACCTTGTTTTCAAATAAATATATTAAAAACTCTTGACAGGAAACTTACTGCTTAAAACATACCAAAACAAAACGAAAAGAAAGGAAGCCTAACAACTTTTGCTCTCCCCAGATTTTGAAAACTAGACTCAGGTTGTGCATCCTTGTCCAGCAGAGCTTGATTGACTGCTCCTCTGTACAATCATCAGGATCTGTGCACACCTCTGCACTTGTGGAAGCTGAGCAAGGTAACAACTGCAGCCTGGCCTAGCCATAGCACTGATGCCACAGAGGGCAGGTTTCTGCTTGCCAGCAGCTGCACAGATGAGTCTGCTTCCAGATCTTCCCCCTTGCTTATCCTGGTATTCATGTGATGGTGTGGGGCTGACAGAAGGGCTCTGGGTGTTAATGATGGGGAAATGGGGGGATATTTCTCCTTGTTTCACAGAAACCCTTTTCTTTTGTGTGTGTGCTTTCACTGCTTTCACCAAATATGAGCAAAATAGCAGATATGAGCAGGTTATGTTTCAGGCCTAGATGGAGTGGACCCAGACATGTAACTTGTCACACTGATGTGTATCGTTAGCTAAGGGGGGATTTTAGTCAGGGATATGGAATGAGGAGCAGTCAGAAGGAAGGAATGGTGCTCCACCATTCACTATCCAGCTGGCCCTTCACCTTTCGGGCTGTAACACTTCAAAGGGTGTCTCAGCAGCAAGCCAGAGACTGCAGCCCTGGTCTGCTGCCAGCAAATGCTGGGTGAAGCTCTATAGTTTGAAACAGCACATAAATGGAATGAGGTTTTTATTGTATGTGTGTGTGGGGAGAGTATTTTATCCACATGAACACACCACAGTCTCACATGCATTGGTAATAATGGAAGATAAATCTTGTCTGTAGTGCCTGGAAGCTTTTCCAGCAGATGGTTTATTTTGGTTAATGTTGCTACAGCAATGGGATAATCTGCCTTTGTTCTCTGCAAAGCTAAGGAATACTGGGCAGAGGTGTGGGACTGAAAGCCAGTTTTGAGTCCTAGGCTTCAGGCAGAGGTCCCTCAAGTTGAAATGTCTCAGGTTGCTGGTTAGAGCTTGCAGTTCTCAGCATAATCCAGATCTGTTCTCCAATGGAGTAGAGCCAAGAATGAACCTGAAATGGCTACAGATAACGTTATTGTCAGAAAAGCTGGAAACAAAGAGGGAATCACTGCTCCAATCCCATGGTCAAAGACCTGATATTGTGGTGCAAGAAACAGAAGCTGGACAAATGTACATTGGTGAGTCTTCCGGTGTTGCATTCCTTCCCTTTGAATGGATACTTGTATCCCTTAATCCAGCATGTTCTGCCAATGCCAACCAATATTGTGTGTGGTGTTTATCAGGTAATTTGTTAGTAATGCCTTGTGTGGTAAAATACTGTGGGGAGGGAAAGACGCTGGGAGGAGAAAAAACCCTCATTTCAGGTTGTTCAGCAACCTGCCAGAGGCCAGATATTGCTGGAGGATTTCTAAAGTCCAAGTAGCAATGCTGGGAACAGCTGGCTCAGAAGGACCTAAAGTCCTGCATTGGGGCTTTGGCCAAGCTGTGAACACTGCTCCTTTTCATGGGACTTTTGGCTGCACTTTTCATATTACAACAGATTTTTCAGGGTAATCAAAACATACCTGATGCTTGCTGCAGGTCCTCAGTGAGGCTGTGTAAAACTGTATGTGCAGAGCAGCTCCCCCCAAGCCACTGGGTACTGCCTGGGGCACCATGGAGGACTCCCTGATTCTTGTGCTAAATTATTCTCTTGTGCCTTAAGATCCCTTCTGCCTCTGGCAGTGATGTTTGCCCAGAGCTCCCTTACCACAAGCAATGTAAAAACCTCAGTCCCAAATGGATTTCTGAGCTGCTACTCTGGGGCCACAAGGTAAGGTTACACAGAGACAGATTTTTAGAAGAGATTTTGGTGACTGTGGAAGAAAAAGTTCATGTGTGCCAGGCTGGGGACACCAGGAAGGAACTGAGACTTGGCCTGTCCTCACTTCCCCATCTCTGCCACTCATTGTGTTTTTTCTCCACTGTGTAAATGTGTGTGTGGGAAGTGTGGCTTAGGATTGAGAACACTCATAGAAAAGCATCCACTGCTTTGGCTTTCTCCCCCAGGTGCTGCTTTTTGCTCCTTGGACAGGAAGATGCTGGTCTGTGTCTCATGAGACACATGTAGCTCAGGCTGTTTTCTTGCAGGACAGTGCTCAAAAGACTCCAGAAGGGACTTAGAAATGGTCCTACAGAGTGCTTTTGAGAGTTTGTGTTACAAAACGTGTCCAGACTGTAGAATGATCCCATACATGCAATTTTCTTTTTTTTTTTTTCTTTTTTTTTCCTTTTTTTTTTTTTTAATCTCTTCATAATTCCTCAGTTTATTAATCAGGCTGCTCTCTGACCACTTGAGGTCACGTGGTGCTTGAATGAGGTGCTGAGCTTCGCTCAATTTCCAGGGTGCCACTTGGGAAATCTGGAAATGGTCAACCTGGGAGTGTTGAAAACAAGATAAAGAGGCTTATACAGCCCTAAGAGGCTTCCAGTAAACCTATAGGAAAGAGTCTAGGAATGTTCTGGAGATGCAACAGGAAACCTCCAGAAAGACTAGAAAAACATCAAGGAAATGGCCAGGAAATGTCCAGAAATCTTCTGGAAAGATGATAGAAAACCTCAGAGAAGGCTCAGGAAACCTGTGGGATCCTGCCCCCATGCTAAGGGGTCTGACCAGTTTCTCTTGGGTAGATGAAGCCAATAACTGCAGGACTGGCTCAGTGCTTTGAATAATGTCATTTAGTTTCAGTGACTCATTAGTGCTGATAGCTGAGGAAGTGCTGCTCTCCTGGGCCTGTCTGGGGATGCTGCGGAGGGGCCCACCCTGATTGTTTGTCAGGGGCTAATTGGACTTAAATACTCCTGACTTTGCCAGAGGGAGAGGCCAGGGTGACAGGAAGTGTGCTTCTATCCCTCCTGACTAATGGGTTTCATCTCAATTAACCCCTGTGTGAATTAAATCACTTCTAAAGCATGCTGCTCTGACAGATCCCAGAGTCCCTCCAGGCTCTGGATATTTCCTTAGCCTCCCCTTTCCACTCCTTAACTCGGGTGCAAGCCTCCTGCTTGGCACCATGCTGGGGACTCAAGTGATGAAGGAGATGTTGGAGGTAAAGCTCCCAAGGCAAGAGGTCTTCAGGCAGGGGGCTGAGAGTCCTACAGCTCCCCAGCATTGCTATTCCTCCCCTGCAGGCATTCAGTGGCCTCATCCTCTCACCTCTGCCCATCACAGCAGTCACCCTCCCTATCAGTCCCCTTCCTTCCAGGGCCAGGCAAAGCTCTTCCTCCTTGCCTTTCAGTGTGAAGGGTGGGCACTGCTGGTAATGATGATGATGTTGGCCATTTATCTCCTGCATCCTGGCAGCTGAAGCACCCTCCACCCTCCCCCTGCCAGATGCCAGCCAGCCCCAGGCTCTTCCCTTGCTTGCTGTTGGCATTGGTGATTGGTTGGCTTTTCAGCCCAGCTCTTGGGCCACCTTGAGCGTGCAGCAGTGGCAGGATGGGAGAGTTGGTAATCATGGACTTTGCAGGGCTTTGCAAGGCTCATATTGTTGGCTTGTAACCTCTGATGGGACCAATGGGCCTGAAGGCCTTCACCCCAGGGTACTGATCTTTTCCCAGGGTGGTTTTATGTGGAAGCAAGGGTCTTTGGTCCCTCAGTGAGAGCAACTTGATTGCACAGACCTGGTTCAGTGTGTTTCTCCAGCACTTCCGGGATTAGCCTGGCCCATGTTCTCTGTCTTGGGAGGAGCTGCTGCCCCAGCCTCTGGAACTGGCTTGACTTGGCCTCTGAAATCCTGTTCTGTGTGGGTAAATGTTCCAGCTGGCAGCAGTCTGGATGTGGAATTTTGTTTTGAGCTCCATACTCCACTTCCTGGCATTGGCTGCACAGCTAAAGCTCTGGATTTTTTTCTGAAGAAATACCTGTGCATGTGCTCAGGTGAGCCATCGTCTCTGCCACTGGGGACTCAGTGGTACCCACATATGGCAGAGAGGGGACTCAAGAACATCATCCCAGACATCTCTGCCCTGTGCACTCAGTCTGATGGGCCTTTCTGCCTGACAGGATTTGGTTAAGCAATGTGTATGTCTGGGTTTTTTCTTTGTGTTTGCAGAGCATGAGCAGAAAATGGGCACAGGAGGGTCCACACAGTAAGGGTCCAAGTGAAGCAGGTCCTGGGCAGCAGGGCAGGGTGCTTGGGGGGACACCATGGGTTCACTGCCCACTGCCTTGGTGTAGGGTTGGCCAAGGGGAAGGACTGGTTTGGTGGCAATAGCATCCCTGGCCAAGGGTATAAATAGCTGCTCTGGTGACACAGGGAAGAATGGCTGCACAGGCGAGGTTAATTGTCAGCAGAAATTATGGGCACATTGTTCCTCCCAAGATAACCTGCAAGGGATGAAGCACGGAGCAAATTTTTCCCCTTCAGAGTGAAGGAAAAAGGGCCTGAAATATTGGTGCAGTGTCTTTGTTCTCAGTTTTAGGGTGGCTCTACCATTTAATTGGTTTTTTTCCATTCCATGTCAATGAGAACCAAGATGGATTAACTTTTTGTCTCCCTACCATGCCCTCCCATAGGAGGAGCTGAGATAGCTCCTGCAGGGCTGGGCAAATTCTCTGTTTACTCTAGCCTCATGCCAGGATCTTTTTTATTTTTAGTTTAAGTATGAAATCTGGGGTTCAGCAGTGGACAATAAGCAGCTGAAAATAATTTGCTGGAAACAACTGCATTGGATAGCAGAGTTCATGGGCTCCTTCACAGACGAAACCTGATGCTTGCTCTTCTTGCAAGACCTAGAGGTTTTGCAGTTTCTCCATGAGTGGTTGGGCTGCTGGCCATGGGACAAGTGGCCACTGGCCTGTGTCGGTGGCAGCACCAAAGCTGTGCTGATGTGATGAGGGCAGTGAGGTTCACTGGGACTAAGGATGCTTCTGCTGCTGCTGAAGCTCTCTGTCCTGCTGTTTCTGTGCACCCAGTTCCCAGACTATTCTGTCCATATTCTTTTTTTCTAACGGAGCATCTCCAGCTCTTCCTTTCTCCCAGCCCCTTGCCATTTTTTGGCTGGATTGCCTTGCTGTTACTGCAAACCAGCTCTCTCACACATGGGTATTGGCCTTGGTTGGTAGCTTAATGACCCATGTGTGAAGTGAGCACATGCCAGAAAGCCCAGCTGAGGCCCCTTTTGGGCCAGAGGGACTGAGCTGATATCATTCCCAACAGAGGCACCCCCAGCCTCTAAAAAGCAGAGTCCATCTCCCCTGGACGTCAGCTCTTTTCCTGTAGGGGATCTCTGGAGGGTGATCTCTGCTGGAAAGGTACCATCAGCTGTTTTGCTGGATGAAGGAACAGAGAGAGTGCTGGAGGACTCCCTCCTTCCACACCAGGGTGGTGGCAGCAGCAAGAAGGTTTTGCAGAGGTTGGAGAAGGCAGCGTCTCCTCCAGGAGCAGTTGAGACGCACGGGGGGCTGACATGGTAGGGGAGTAGGCTGAGCCCTGATGCTCCTGTCCTCATCTGTGAAGTCCTGCTGGGAGAAGAAAGCTCTGGCTCCTTCAGCACTGGACTGCAGGTGCCAAGGAGCCTCCTTCACTGTTTTCAGCAGTGAAGCTGAAAGGAGCTTTTTGGGGATCCACCAGCCAGTCCCTCCTCCCTCTCTGCCCTGAATTGATCAGACCAAGAGGTTTCTGGATTTTAAGTAGAGCTGAGTTCACCCTGTATCTCCTTCATGCATCCCAGGACACAAAATCAAAGTCTGTTGTGCTTCTCCTGGTCAGGACTTGGAAAGGAAATTACTGAAGAACAGTGTGATGTAAATAACCTGACACAAGCTCACTGAATCTTCCTGGGGAGAGGCAGAGGACAGCTGAAACCTGAGCCTCAGCATCCATCCCATGGACACAAAGCAGCTTTGTGGCAGCCTGATGCTGGGGAGAGCAGAGAGTTTGTGCAATTCCATTGCCTTGGTTTTCTGTGCAGACGGCCCCGGGGAAGCGTTGCTGTGTAATTCAGTGTGTGAGCAGCATCTCAGCTGTCTCAGCACGCGACACTGGTCCAAGCAAACCCCTCTGACCAGTAAGTCCCAGTAAGAGCCAGTCTGTGCTCCAACCCAACCAACAACAACATGTCATCAACTAAAATCTCAAATAACTTCCTATTTATTTATTGCCTCAAAGTTCCTTCAAAGTATTAATTGAAAATCCAAACCAAAATATTTTTTGGCAATTAAGAGCTGAAGCATGACACAGAAAATAACAGGATGTTTAAGCTTTGAAAAACGTTCCTCTTTTCACTGCTTGCTTTTCTTTTTAATGCAACCACTTGGAAAGGCTACTGCAAGAAGAAATTTCATGCAAAATCTTCCACTTGGATACAGAGAACAGCCTTCTCTTTTCAGAACAATCAACAGGTTATGATCCAGTCTGGGATCTGCAGCTAGCAGAGCCAGTGGCCCAGCCCCAGGAATGCTCAACCCCTGGCAGAGATGGGAGTGACACCTGCCCCAAGGAAAATCCATACTCTGGAGCTGGGATGGTGCCCCAGGTGATGATGAATGTCCTTCTTTGGATACACAGGACAGTGGAGTCTTGCTTCTCAGGTTTGAGGCACAAGTCTCACATCTTCCTAGTCTTTGCCCAGGTGCTGGCCAGCAGTAGATGTTCCCTTCCTTGGGCAGCACCGCCCTGAAAAAGTTTCCCTTCCTGAGAAGCCCAGGAGCATGACACAAGGCATAGCAGCCTTGCCTGCTCACTGGAGTAGAAGTTCTGCAAGAACGTGAGGAGAAAAAGAACCAGAAAATATGATCAAGCAAAGCCCAGATTCAACACAGCCCTTCCCACCATCCTGCCCTGGGCACGATGTCAATTCTGTCTGGCTTCTCAGAGGAGAAAGCCAGCTGGATGCACATCAACCTGAAAAATGAGACTCTGTAAATCTTTCTTTGGCCACTGAGCAGTGCCTGATCATCACCAAAACAAAGCAGGTGAGAGGGAACACAGGGGAAAGTGAAATTCCACTAGGAATTGGAATTCCTATAACCTCCAGCTTAGAAATTCCACTTTAGGAGACTTTCAAAGGAACAAAGATGGCGCTGCGCTGTGTCTGGTTGTGGGAGATGCAGAAGAATGGGTCTTTTTGGTGGAAAACAAGACTATAGGAAGTGGAACCCAGACCCTGGGCAGGACCTAACTGACCATACAGCGTTGTTTTACAGCGTGGAGCTAACGTTTGCTGGAAAGCTGTTGTTAATGGGAAGAAGTTCATTTCCACTGTTAAACGAAAAAGGGACAAAGACTCGGTAAGAGGCTTGGCCAATCCTCCCCTTTGCTTTGATGGGATTTCCATCAGGGAAGGATTTGCTGGACACGTGCGGTCCTGGCACGGCTCATCCGCCCACGCCAGGGCCGGGGTTCAGCCTCCTCCCGCCCTGCTCGGTCCCTGCAAAGCTCCGCCCTCCTCGCCCGGCATTTCTTTCAAACGAAACTTCCAAGCAGAAGGCTTTTCCCTGCCCAAGGCGGAGCGGGGGCACAGGAGCCCCTGTTAAGGCCGTTGATCATTTAAAAACCCGGAGTGACCCCAGCCCGTGCCGGAATCCCCTCAGGCCGCCGCACGACAGGCGGCGCTCTCCTCCCGACTGCCGCCAGCACGCCCCCGCCACGTGACCGCCGGTCACGGGTGGCGATTGGCTGGGAGTGGTCACGTGCGCGGGACGCGACGCGTGGGGAGGGGCCGCGGTTGCCGGGGCGACACTGGCGGCGGCTGAGGGGAGATTGGGACAGGTGGGAATGGGGGACAAGAGGGAGCGGGGGACGGGAGAGATTGGGACACGTGGGAATGGGGGACAAGAGGGAGCGGGGGACGGGAGAGATTGGGACACGTGGGAATGGGGGACAAGAGGGAGCGGGGGACGGGAGAGATTGGGACACGTGGGAATGGGGGACAAGAGGGAGCGGGGGACAAGAGGGAGCCGGGGACTGGAGAGATTGGGACACGTGGGAACGGGGGACAAGAGGGGACGGGGGACGGGGGAAATGGAGGACAAAGGGGACTGGGGCTGGAGGGAGTGGGGAATAGTGGGGATTGGGACGGGGGAACTGAAGGACGGGGGGACTGGAGCGGGTGGGAATGTGGGAGAGGTGGGGCTGGTACAGGGAGGATGTGAGGCAGTGGGATGTGGTGCAGGTGAGAGCGGGGCAGGCAGATCGTGGCCACCTGTATGCATCTGTGTGTGTGTCTGTCTGTGTCTCCTCATGCCCTATGGAGATGCTGAAGGGCCGTGCTGTGTGAGCCCTGTGCTGTGCATTAACACCCCCTTCTTTGCCATTTGCCAGCTTTATCAGTGATGAGAAGTAGCAGCAGCCCTTAGCAATGGGTGATGTTTTAGCGTACGAAGCTGAGTTACTTGGACTAGTGAAAGAGGTTGGTTTTCTCTCTATTTCTTTTCTCTTTATTCCCTTTTTTTTGGGGGGGTGGGGGTGGGGTGGGGTTTGTTTGTTTTGTTTTTGTTTTTGTTTTGTTTTTGTTTGTTTGTTTGTTTTTTAAGTTGAAATTATTCTTGCAAGGCAAGATTTCTCACTGTTTGCATTCAGAGCCAGACATTGTAACTGAGGTCTAAATTCTGGAGTTATTTATCTGGCTAAGTGTAGCTACAGTCTGAAATTGTCTTGACTCCTGTCATGCTCAGTTGGTTCAAAAGGCTCAATGTCTGTTAAATGGCAGCAGTAAATTTTCTTCTTTGGTTGAATGAAGTTACTGGCTAAACCAAGAGGCATCATTCTTTCAGAGTGGGTGTACTCAGTTGTCCCTAGGCTGCAGAAGGAAATTGAGAGGCAGTATTTTCCTGCCATGAGGTATCCATTCTTGGTTTATTATTTTTGCAGTCTTTGGCATTTATGGACCAACCTGCAGAGAAACTTTGGCATTTCATGGGTCATTCATTGAAGCATTAATCACCTAAAAAAAGGATTAATCATTTATTGAAGCATTAATCATCTAACAAATGTCATTCCTCTATGTTTTTATCTTGTAGTATTTGGATTTTGCTGGATTTCAAGAAACAGTGAAGGTACTTAAAAAGGAATGTAAAATAAAAGGGAAGCCACTACTTAAACCAGCAGATGTTTCCTCAGAGGCTTCATCGCCTGTTCAGGTAATGCTTCATTTACATTTACATTGAGTAATAATGAAAACAGAGGCCACTAACACCACTGTGAGTTATTACAACAGTAAACTCTCTGCACAGATTCTTCATATTTTGGGAATTCTTTTGGTAGTCTTCTTCCAGCACAGGAACGTTCAAGTTTGGGGTTTGTTTTTTTTTTTTTTCAGAACTGCAGTCCCTTTGAGCTCAAGACACTAGTTTTGATTTACACTACTTTAAGTTTTTACTGATATGCTTGAAAATTTGGGCTTTGCTTCTTGTATTGATGGTTGATTCAGGCTCTCAAAGATATTAAAAATACATGAAGGAAGAATATTTGGGTGGTCATTAAATGGTGGGAGATTTTTGAATAAAACTTCTAATTGGAAGTGTTCAGATGACACTGGAATTCTTCATTCCCTAATCTACTGCTGAGAAAATCTGCCTCTTCTGTGTTTGGGTTTTCACTTGATGCTTTTCCCTTTCACAGGAAGGAATGCTTAGAGCATTTGAAGATGGTGATCAGAAAGTTTTCTTCCAGCTCTGGGAGGAGCATATTTCGTCTTCAGTCCACGACAGTGATCCAGTTGCTCAGAACCTGGAGTTCTATCTCCACATCTACTTTGCCACCTTCCTCTTGAAACAAGCTGTGGGAAAGCCTGTAAGCTTAGCTCACAATTCAAACCTCACATTGCTGTTGTCTGTTTTACTTCATTTATTTGTCTGTAGTGTGGATGAGGATGGGATATTTTCTAAGAATCATTCCAGGAATATGTATCCAGTTTTGGCCACAGTCTGCATTTTCATTCAGCCAGACCCTTTGTATTACGGAGTACAGAGATGGAAGTTGGAGCTGTCCTTATCCCAAAGTTCCTGAAGTATTTCAACTCAGAAAATACCCAAATGGCAATACTTTCACACTTGTATTTATAGATCATAGCAGATTCTTAAAACATGTATTTTGCTCTGATTTTGGACTGAAGCTGTAAGTTGAAATATAATAATTTCTGATTAAATGGGAAAGCTCAGTTTTGACCAGCTCAGTATATCATGCTGGGAAATATATATCCCGAGATATTATAAAATAAAATCTCTGTTACATGGGACTTCTGTCATGAAGAGATGTTTAAGTAGCCTGGACTCAGCCAGATCAGCCAAGGCTTAATAGCTCCTGGCCTTCACCTATCAACTGCTACACGAGTATTTGCATGCCTGCAGTCTCTTTTTTAGCCTCTGAGGAACTTTTGTTCTGTTTTGTGTGCCATCTTCACTTCCCACTGCTGTGCAAGAGGATTTTTTTTTGTTTCTGCACTTACTACTGAAATAAAGCATGCCCAAAGTAGGTGTTTTCTCTCTGCCCTGAGTGTAGCAATGGCATTTTTCTTTAAAAACCTAGCCTGAAGTAAACATGAATAATTTACATGCAAAAAGCAATTTTCTGTCTCTTTTTTCTTTGGACCTGGGTGACAGAAAAAACAGCATTGGTTTATGTTTTCCTTTATGACTGGTGAAAACATACAGCATATTCTCTGGTTAAATGAAGACTGGTTTTTATATAACAAATATTCTGGAATTTCAAACTTGGTATTGATATACTTGGGTCTCTTCTTTTATTTGCTAGCTTTACAGTGCATTCAGAATGGTAGTTTTCTAAATTAAATCTGCTGCTTTATTTCCTAGGACAAAGCTGAACTTGAGGAAAGGATTTCTTATTTCAAGGCATACCTGGAAACAAAAGGAGCTGCACTGAGCCAGACTACAGAGTTTCTTCCCTTCTATGCTTTACCTTTTGTTCCAAATCCCATGGTACATCCTTCATTTAAAGAACTTTTCCAGGCAAGTATCTGTGTTACAGAGATGATTTTTTGATGACTTACACTGATCACTCTGCACACCATGCAGGTGGATGGTTAGATGACTTCCAGAGCTGTGATGTTCCAAAGTATTGCTGGCAATACCTGTGGGGAAGGTACAGCCACCATTTCCCCTGCTGGTGGCTTGCTCCTGCAGTACAAAACTGCACCTCAGCTTCTCTCTTGTGCTGAAAATGTCTGGTTTGTGGCTGCCCTTGGACTGGATCAAAGAATTGCTTTCTTGCCTGTGAATGTGTGTGTGAACAGCTCCCACATGCACGTACCTACACAAACTTGTATGTATGTATGTACAATATTTTTTAGAGTTATTTGCTCTGAATGCTCCCCTGACCACGTGGACAGTTGTGCTGGCCTGGCTTAGCAGCTGTGGGCAGCCGCTCTGGTGCAAGGAGATGTCTTCAGCCTGCATTGCTGCCACACTGCTTTTGATATCAAAGCTTAAGTGATACTTGCCCTAGGGCTGACTTTGGATGTAACAGCTGATGAGGAGCTCCAGTTTAACACCAAAAAAAGGCATATCCTGCCATTTTCCTTTGGGACTAGCAATAAATAATGAGATAGACTTGTTGACCTCAGAGATGGAATATGACTACTCTTTTTAAATTTTACTTAGCAACATTTTTTTTTAATGCCTTATCTAAGACAAGCTCCTCAGGTTTATTCTGAGTAACCCAGCATCCAAGCTCTTAGTCCACACTCACTCATATTTTCTTGTGGGAATTGTTCAACTCATTCCATGTTAATGTTGAAACACAGATTGTTTTATGTTTGAGCAGCAGTGAGTCACTAGTTTACTAAGCAGAGTTCTTATGGCATATATTTTTCTCAGGCATCTGATGCTTTATATAGCTGGAGTTCCTGTCAGTTTGTGTAACACATCTTGAAAAATCATATGCGTCCTCTCTGTAGGAGACAAGGTTTCTTGGGTAATATACAGCGTGCTGTGGTACACCACTGCCTGAGTGCTGAGCTGGTAAATGTAACAAGTAAATTCTGTACACTCTCCAGCGTGGTGAAATAAGGGCCAATCTGAGCTTGTGAGAACAGCTTGCAACATATATGTATACAGCAGTAAATTTAGGGAGCTCCTGCTACTTGCTGGAAGACAGAGCATTTTTTTGTTGTTGTTGGCTGGCTTTTCCTCAAGAAGAAACTAGCTTCACTGAAGGCTTGAAATAGAAGACGTGACTATTTGGTGGATTCTTAGGTGTAGTTTGACTTTTGTTCCTTAACTGTTATTTTCTTGTGCCTATGAGACGCTACGTCAGGCAGAGGACAGCATTCCAGTAATGCTGTTCTTCTGTTGTGCTGGTCTGTTTTTCCTGCACAAGCTGTTTTTCTCCAAATCCTTATTTTAGAAACATTTTTACCCACCAGTGTCACGTCATGATGCTTGCAGTAGTTATTGACAAGACTTAAAATTCCCAGATCTCGTTGAGAGCAAAGGATGAAAACTGAGCAGTGCAAAATTACAAACTTTGTACTCTATTTAATACATGTGAAAGTAATTTTTTATCTTTTTCTCGAGTTGCTTGTCTTTTAAAGATGCTTTTACTTTCGAGGCAACTGTTGCATGTGCATACAAGGCACCGACACTATGTGATAGTTTTGTACTTTAAATAAAGCTACATTGTGTCTCTAGAACTCTTGTCTAGAAATAATACTGAACTCCCTTCTGACTTCTGTGTGCTTTTAGGGGGAGTGAGCAAACACATTCGCTTCAGTAACAGTGAAGGGAAAATCTTTTCAATTCACTGCTGGCTGCCTTGTTTACTAGTGGGAAGTTGCTGTGATCTAAGCAGTACTTTCTGCAGAGTGTACATATTTGGTGTACAACTGTCATTATTTGTTTTTCTTTTCAAGGATTCTTGGAGCTTGGATTTAAGGACAAGATTGGAAAAGTTCCTGTCTCTGACTCTCAAAGCCAGACGGACTCCTCGGCTTCTTACTATATTTGTATCCTTCTAAGAAAACACTTTAGAGATTCGTTACAGAATTGCAATAATGTTGCAGTTCAGTGTTTTTATGCTAGGAAACATTGCTTATATTCCACATTCAAAAGTAAACTTCTGAAAAAGTCCTATAAAAACCATGTACAGATCCATATGAACCTACATGTTTATCATGTGATCATTCTTTGTTTCCACGTGTAAATACAGGATACCCAAAGGCACCAACCTGACCTGACTTTTTTCTTAGCATTTCTAAAGCTGTTAGTCTTTTAAATGAGCCATTTCAGGGGCTAGTTGAAGATTTTCCAGGGCTTTTAGGGGTTCTAGAAATTATTTTCCCTCATAGGTCAGGAAAAGACCCCAATTCCCTAGGCAACATTTTGAGTTGTGAACTTAGGATATTTTTATGTATTTCTTGTTGATTTACGTGTTCTGAGGAGCATTAGGCTCACTGTTGGCTGGGACAGTAGGAATATCTGGCTTGGTTGAGTTTCTCATTCTGAGTCTCTGGAACAAACACTGAAAAGATGCACATTTTCCTGAACTGCTCTTACTCTTGCAACAGAAGGAGAGTGGACAGTGCAACAAAGGTAAATACTGGGCTGTGGGTAAGGATGTTCTGTAAAATTGTCAGGTACTGTGAAAGTAGTGGGAGGTTCACCTGCAGGGATGGGGAAGCCAGTGGTGCATGGCAGAAAGTCCTTGGAAATCCAGACCCCAGCTTTGGTGATAGCTGTTGACAGCTGCTTTTTGAGCTCAGTAAGGTGCAAGCAGTCAATAAGTATCAATAAGTATGGGCTAGAAATGGGAAAGGGCCTAGTAGTGGGATTTGTATTAAATATCTATTCTGTCCTGAAACATGGTAAAAACAAGTGGAGAACTCCATACAAAGTGCATAGCAGCTCTCCTTTTCTAATTCTGATGAAAGTAAGTTGCCTCAGATTCCTTTCCTTTGTTTCCAGGTTTTATGTCTCATTCCATTGTTCTGATGACTGTCTGATGATCTTAGACAAAGTTGATTTTTTTCCTATTTACTCATTTTTTTAAAAATAGTACCTCCTAAAATAGTACATATTAGTATCTCCTGAATAAGAATGTGTTCATTTGAGTGTGACTGGCTGATGTGTTGCATTTTGAGGTAAGCTGCTTATACACTTATACACTTTAGTGCATGTGTATGGCTTGGGGCCCTTTAGAAATAATAATTTCAGCACAGAATCCTGTTAGATGCTGATAACACTTGAAATATGTGCCTTTAAAACTCAGTTCAATAAATAGAACTTAGGTTTCCAGCCTTGCATTCATTTTTTCACTTGACTTTCTGCATACACTTTCTAGTTAGGGATCTACATGAGACCAGCTGAATTCTTAAAATTACTTTTCCTCTTGAGTTATTTTAATCTGTAGGTTTACCCTGAGGATTTACTTCTTGTAGATTGAATTAAGCAGAAAGTTAGGTTTTCTCCCAGTGTTTCATGTATTTTCTTTGTTGTTTTGTGCTTTGTGTTCTTGCATTAGACTTTCACTGAATAATAGAAACGTCTTTTGGATTTTTATTTTCCAGATTTTATTTTTCCTTGTGGAAAGACTTTCCTGAAGGCAATAATCCCATGCTCTTATTAAAAAGAAATAACTACACAATTGGACCTGACTTATTTGGGGCCTAATTATTTTTAATTTGCACAGGTTCTGTGCTCTATCCAGGGACTGTCATGGAATTCAATTTATGCAGGTCAGCCTTAATTTGCAGATCTGTTATGTGCCTTGGAGGTTGAGTCAGTTTGGATTTTTCATAAAGGTTACTTGAGGACTGTCTCATATGAAGGTTTTGGATCCTACAGGTTATTTTTGCAGTATTCTGCACACATCATGTGGGATTCACAGCACTTACTCGCTGCTGGAGAATATTTACTTTATCAGTGAAGGGGAAATGCAAAGAAAATTTATAGGCAACACACGAATGAAGAGCAGCATGGCAGAGTCCTGAAAACAGCCTTTTGTAAATATTTGCCAGTCATCAGTCTGACATGCTGAAGTACTTCAGGTTTGGGTGGGGTGGTGTAAATGCTTTTGAAGGTGTCCTGGAGTTTTCAGAGTATTTACTTTGCTTGACTTACCTGCTACAATCTGGCTTTTTACCCATTTGCTAAAAAAATTCAGTTTCTGTATGACTTCCAAAGCTATTTGTGTTGCAGTTGTGCTTAACTTACAGTTCTCCCATATGTTTTCGGTTTGTCTGGAAAGGAAAAAATTGCAGAGTGGCTGGCATCTTGCACAGGGAGGTTCAGACCTTCTTTGTGTCCTCTCTACTAACAGGAACTGAGGGAATAAAGTATTTGGGAGGGTGTTCAGCTGCTGTTCCCTTCACTGCCTCATTACAAATCTGTGGATGAGTTCACAGCCCCCCTTCCACCGTTTTGGGGAGGGGGACGTGGAGGAAGTGTCAGGCTCCTGCAGTAGAGAAGGTGGAATGTGACCTACCTGTCTGTGAAGAATTGCTAAAGTCTAAATGACTATTTATGTGGAAAAATGTCAGTTTAGAATATGGATAGTAATTTTTAAGCAAGAAGGAGACTCCTGCTTCTCCTAAGAACAAGATTCAGTGTCCACCAGCAGCTCCTGAGACCTGCAGCTCCTCTGCCCAGAGCTCTGCTTCAGTGTGTGCAGGAACTCAACTGCCTTGAGTCAGTGCTTCTGGACAAGTATGTGAAGGTGGGCTGAGATTAGACAAAAAGAGACAGAGCAAGCACAAGTTCAGGAAATGTGTGTTCAGGTGTAGGTAAGTTGTGAAGGAAAACAACTAATCTCTCACTTAGAGAGAAAAGTTATCATGGAATTAAGTGCATGTGTGTAACTCTTTGGCTGCTTGTAGGAGCTGGTGTTAGAAGACTCGACAATTACACACATGAGAGAGCAGGCAAGAATTCTGGTAGAAACATGCAGTAGTTCAGATGATGCCTAGTGCCAGCATCTTCATTTGGCAGAGTCACAAGCTTTATTGTATCTTGTATCTTCCTACACCAGGAGGTTAGTCCTCTGTGCTGTATTTTTCCCCTCTTTTCCTCATATGAACAATGTTCCTGGTAGGTATTTGGTCCAGAGTATTTTTTTTTCTCTTCAATAAGTTTATCATATATGCAAAGCATTTGTCAGTGTTGGGAGTTGTGTCTGGGAAAGAGAGAAGCCACAGTGTTATTCTGATTCCTGTAATGATGCAGTTTCATCACTATTGCAAGGAGACATGAATGTCAGCTGAAATGCCTCTGAAAGGTGCCATTTCCTTTTACCAAATCTGGACTGGGATGGTGATGATTTACTGTTTTAAACAAGGAATTTAATACTAAGTTTTACCTGGGCTGGTAATTCCCTGATTTGTCTAAATGAATGCTGTTATGGGGATATGGCAGGAATGCAAGGAGGGAAGAGGGCAGCACAGGACCAGCTCTTCCAACAGCTGTCTGAACTTGGAACAGCTGCTTGCCAGTGATGAGAACTTCCTGCTCATTCAGCAAGAGAAGCTGTCATGAAAAAACTTCCCCCTTTTCAGTAAATTACTTATGTGTGAGAAGATAGTGATATAAAAAATGCAAGATATGCCAAGACCTTGAGATTCCTCTCAGACACCCTTTTCTCAGTTTATTTTTGATAATCCCTAGATTTAACAGCTAAGGGGTAAAATTGGACCCTTTTTCTGAATTTCCAAGACTAGTGTTCTTGAGCAGCATTGAGTTTTGGTTGTGTAGTTTTTTCCTGCTGACTCCAGTTGGAAAACATATTTTCATCACTGGAAATTTTACCCACTGGGCTATGAAAAGTAAGTAAACTCTGAGAGGGTTTATGCTTTGTGATTTGGTGCTTCCAACTTTCCTCTGAGTGAAAGTCACGCTCTAGATATATCCATTGGAAATTTTTTAATTGAATGTGTTGTGTCACTGTTAAATAAAAGTATATTCCCATTTCCTCATCTAGGCAGCAGAATAAAATTCTAGAGTATCTAGTTTTGTGCAATGGTTGCTCTCAGAATCTTTGTTAGTTTAGAAAAATGTTCTTTTTATGAAGCTGTATCATATTCAAGATGTGGTAGCAGTTTAACAGTAATGTCTGTGAAATAAAAAGAAAATCAAGGTTGAATTATTATCATCATGGCTGAATAATTTGGTTGTATTTGGAAGTTATTTTAACTCCTCTGATTTTTAAGTTAATATTGATTGGAGTGGAGATGATTTTAACAGCTCACAGAATTGTAAAAAGCTTAGCAGTTTCAGCAGGGCTGCTTAATATTACTGTTCTCGTGGTGTTTATTGGTCTGGGGTTTTTTAAGTGCATTTTGCTGGATTTGAGCAGGATCTGTGGCTTGTCACAGCTTCTGTTGTTATTTCACATCAGGTTTAGCTCCCTCCTAGGAAATATGAGAAATATCATTAGGGTGGCTTGATTTGCAGCCTGGTATGAGGTGTCAGTCACAAACCCTGCAGGTGCAGAATGCTGTGGGTCATGAATGGTTCTCAGAAAGCAGCCATCCTTAGAGGAGAGGATAACTTTGAGAGTAAGATTACTGTCTTGTTGGGGTTTTTTATCCTCTTGTAGAAGTATGAAAATATGCCTTCTTGTACCCCATGTTTTATATTAAGACTATCAGTTTATAGCTGGTTTATAGCTAAAGTCTACCAATGCACGTTATCTCTAGAAGATCCCATTAAAAAGATAACTTTGTTATATTTTCTGAAAGAAAAAATAGGCTGTTCTGCTGCCTAACTGCTTTAAATATCAGTGAGATAAATTGTGTTGTATTGGGTTGTTTAGAATGCTTTACTTTAACCCAGAAAAAATTTAAATCTGTGAGAGGGGGTTCCTGCTTTTGTCTGAAACTCCACAGTCAAGCTGATTCCTTCCCACTGTTTAAGAAAAGGTCCCATGGTAAATACTGCCTCTGTTTGCAGATGGGCCTGGTGCCATTGTCACAACACTAAAGCAGTACTGGCTTCTCAGCAAACCAATTTAAAACATAATGTTCTAGCAAGATACACAACATCAGCTGTAACAATAGAATTATTGTGCCTCCCTTGGTGGTTTTGTCTGGTCACAGAGATGTGCACTGTGGACCACAGCTCCAGGTTCCCTGCCCAGTTCCATGCAGAAAGCTGCTTTTGCTAGGTCTGAGACTGGGGTGGAGTACCCAGATTCTGGTAGTTGGTTTGCTTTTGTCTCTGAAGGAATTGAACCTGAAGGAACAGAATGTATCAGAAATGTAACTTTTTTATTTATTCAGATAGAAGTTAAAGACAAATTTGAGTTATTTTCAGAAACTGAGGATATTAAAAGTAATTGATGTAGTTTTCCATCAATCATTAAATAATGGATTATCCTCTTCACAAATTTATTCAGTGATGTTTACTGCTTTATAGTTGTGTTGCTACTGTAACTGTGGAGCAGTTGGTTCTTTGGGCAATTAAAGCTGAATAAATACTCAAATGGAATCTTGCTAGAGTTGTGAAATTACCCTTGTGGGCAAATTCCACACCTCAGAAACTGAGGTTGTCCCTTCAGAGCAGTAAAAATCCTTGTGGATTCTTTTGTCCTTTTGTTTGAATAGGTGATGCTATTCCTTTTTTTATTATTCTCTTGACAGAAATGATGCAACATCTTCATCAACAGTTAGTGAAGCGTGAGCAAAGGTATGTGGCCAACCTGAAACGATTTCACAGATTGCAGGTGGACTACTATAATCTCCTTGGAGTCTCTGCAGAGCTGGTGGATTCTTTGGCGGCCACAGTCACCGGCAAGATGGTAAGAGATGACCCAGGTGTGCACTTGCTTCCACACCCCCCAGAAAATGGAGACCAAAGGATGGATTAAACTTTGTACTTAGGTGCATTTCTGTTAGAGCTGTGGCTCTTTACTATTGAAACACAGTATTTGGATGAGCAGTTCTCCCATTGCCCTGATGAAAGAGGATAAAAGGAGTGCAAAAAGTGGGTTGAATTGTGTTGGCTCAGAAATCTTGAAAAAATTATCGCCATCTCACAAGACATCTCAGATCTCTTGTGAGAATCCCCTTTTGAGCTCTGGCATCAGCAGTGATTAGAGGGCATTTCAGTGATTACTGGCTGCAGTCCATCCCATCAACAATTGTTGTGTATTTAGAACTTCAATCAGGTCTGTTTTAAATTCCACAGTAGTGGAAACAATCTTCTTATCCAAAATTTTGGTGAGGAAAAGATTTGCTCTCTCTTCTGCTAAGCTGGACTTGTTAATTTTAATTGATAAAAGGAACAGGGAGATAGGGGTGAATAAGTTATTCATCATGTGAAATGGGTCACATGTGACTGGAGAAGGTACAACTTTCTTAGGGCTGTTTTTTATATGAAGATTGTCTTTTCCATGTGTTGTGCTGTCTCCTCTGGTACCTAAGCTCTGTGTGACCTCAAGGCTGTTCTTATGGCAGATGTTAGTGGCCTCTAGGTGCTTTTAAAGGAACTGTGAATTGTTAGCAGGGAGAATGACCTGTCATTTCCTGTGCTGCCTGCTGAAAAGTCAATATGTACCTTCCTCCTGTCGTCAGCGTGAGCACCTTAGGGTTTGTTACTCTGCATCTGGGATCACTGCAGGGAAGAATTTGCCTGTGAGGATGGATTATGCTTTACAGCAGATTAGGGAAGGTATCTGCTCCACAATAAAATCACAGTCATTCATTTGCTGCCTCCCATTTCACACCTCTGTGCTCTCCAGGCGATATCCAGTTACCCCCTGTGGGTGGGAACGGGACGCCGCTTCTCTTCTGTTGCGGATGTTCAGATCCCTTTGTGAGCTCGTTTGATGCTTCCCAAGTGTGTCCAGCTGAGGGTGCTCTTCCGTTATGGATCCTGGATTCTGTCATTTCTGAATCCAGAGTGGAGTTGGGTACTGAATAAAGTGATACTGAAGTTACAGCATTCTGAACTTGAAGGCGTTCATTGTCCTGCTGAAGGTCTGGGAATATAAGAACTGTCCCCAGTTGCATTTCCATAATCTCGGTCCTCTCATCTCACTTCTGGGGAAGGTGCTAACTCTCCTGAAATTCAGCTGTTCTCTTGTCCTGTAGATTTCCCAAAACAAAAAAAAAACCTAAACCCACTGAGATGTTTTGCATTGAAATACAAAGTGCTGTACTGTGTAATTCATAGTTATTCTCTCTGCTGTACAAGACAGTTGTGTAAGTTCAGCTCTTTAGGTACCAAACACGTCAGCATTGTTTCAAACTCAAAACTGCTTCATTTTTTAATTTGGTTTCATTTTGAACTTTTTGATTCACAAAAATCTATGCAAATAGAGGTATGGCAAAATCTGTTTTTCTCCTAGACTCTGGAAGTGTTTAGCACTAGTTTTGTGAATAGCATAACAGATAATTCCCAGATAAAGAGTATTTACAGTTTTTAAAATTTCTGTACAGAATGGGAGTTGCAGTATATACCTTGTGCTTGTGTCAGTGAACCTCAGGTGTATGATTTCTCACTCTTTAAAAAAACCAAACAAACAGCCTTTAATATAGAAACACTTGACTTGGTAGAAAGTGTAAATTTTGTGTAATACTGTTCTCACTTTGTTTCCTAATTTTTAGATTTCACCGGAGTATCTTCAAAGTGTTTGTGCTTGCTTGTTTAGTAATCATTTGAGGCAAACTGTAGCACACAACATTGACTTCACAAGGCCTGGAACTGTAAGTATAAATATTTGGGATTTTTACAGTAACTGTCTTAAAAGCCAATACTACTTAAGCTACATATGGAACAATAAATGTTCTGTAACAGGAACATAATGTGTTCAAGCTTGTATAAGAATATGGCAATACATTGTTTTGTTGATCTCAGATGCTGGTCAATGATCTGTTTGTGTAGTTATAGCTGTGTTAAGTATGGTTAATTCTGTTATTGTGAGGGCAGTAAGATTTGTATCTGTTAAAATGCTGACAAAATGCTTTAAAAAACCCCAACCCAAATACTAAAACTGATGTTCTGAGTATGGTTTGATGGCACATCTTAACCAGTTTAGTTTAGCTGAAAAAGGGAGTGGTGTTGCTCAGCTCTGGGCTCATGCTCTGTTCCTTTCTGTTGTCAGTGATGCTCCTATAACTCTACAGAGAATTGTCTTAGCCAGCTGAAGGAGAAACATCACACAGGATCATGAGAACAAATGTGGAAAAGAGGAGGAAGAGCTAGTTTTAGATGAGCAGTTAGCTGATACACCTTAGCGACTTTACTGATTTATGTGATGGTCTTTAACATCCTATCTAAGAAACTTTAATCTTATTGATAAGCAGCTCAGGGTCCTTAGGGTTGGGTTTTTCCTACTTGACCACTCTGTGGTTTCTTTTCAGATGACTGCAGTGCATCTCACTCATTTATGTTCTGCTCAATCTCTTCTGCTTAAGTGGGGAGAGAGCTTTGGGGTTATTTTTTGGCAGCAGAGCCAGCTTAGGATAGTTTCTATTGTCTATGAAACTATTCCTGTGAGATTGTAAATGACTTAATGATAGTGTAAGAGCTGTTCAGTGGTACAACTTCTTTTAATACCTCACTTGTTCAAGTTTTTCAAATAAGCATTAATCATAAAACTACATCAAAACCTTTTGCTAAGAAAATATTGTGTACCACTGTTTTACAAAGACAAGCCAAAATCATGAAGTGTGCTTATTGTTTTTGCCATGGCAAGCATTCATGTGTACTTAACTTTGTAGCAGGGGAACTTAGCGAAGTGTCAAAGGAAAAGCAGAAGAAAATAAAATTCCTCCTCCTTATTCTAGCCAAGTTTTTTAATAACAATGATGCTGTGAGTACATTTTGTTCCTCTTGAAAATTTGCTACAGAAAGATAAGGAGATAATACAAATACTTCCTTTTCTATTCTATGTGGTAATATTTTCATAGATAAGTATTAGTCCTCCTTGCTCTTCAAGCTGTTTTAAATGCCCTCACTTTCCTGTTAACGGTCAGAACTCTTTTCTCAGACCTGCCGTGAGTTTAGAAAGGGCACTCTTATGCAGCCTGCAAAAGCTGCTATTTCAGGGTTTCAGGAAGGAACCAGGATCTATTCGTCTGCTACCTCAATATTAGGTGCTGTCTGCTGCTAACCTCTCCTCAGATTTATATCATATCTATAGCTTATGTCAACTTCTATCCCATAATGTCCTTCCTCCCACCCATCTTTTTACTAACCAACAACTTTCAGAGATCTTTTTTCTTTCCTTGCCAGTGGCTTTCTGAGACAATGCTTTAGGTACCCCAGTAGTCTTCTGTATTTTTGCCTTCTGATGTTGAGGTTGTGTGTGTTTCTCCTTCCCTGTACTGAGATCATCCATTTTGTACAGCCACGTGCCCTCTTCTCTCTATTCCTGCTCTCTGCTTGCATCAAGACTTCTCTTTTTCTCCTGTGTTTTCAAGGTGCTCCATTTGCCCAGGGTTTTGCTCATTATTCCTAATCTTGTTATCATACATCGATCCTCCAGCCTCTTGAACCCTTTTAGGAAAGGGACAAAGGGAAGAGTGTCATCCTTATGCAAGGTTCTGATTTCTGCTTTCCTAAAAGTGTCTCTAAAAGCATTTCTGCTCCAAAAGCACTTCTGCCACTACACTTATGGCACTCTGGCCACTTTGACACAGTCTCCAGCTATGCAGATAGATTAGAGAAAGAGGGTATGTTGGTGGTGGATTTTTTTCCCTGCTGGAAGTAAATTTTTGTCTCCCTTAACTAGGTTAACCTGAGTAAAGCTGTGTTCTCCAGGCGCAGTTGTATCTATTTTTATACTAGGCTTTGCTAGCAGAACTATTTCTGTCTGGCTTTGTGGCTCATTTATCCACACTATTTGAGGTAGTTGCTGTGACAGCCAAGCTCTCTAGTGAAGGACCAGTTCAGTTATAGCCCTGAGACTGTTCAGATTAGGGGTTTCTAGACTGGTTTAGGTCACGCCTGGAGACTGAGGTTCTAGCAGCTACTGTGGTTGTTTCTATAAGCAGATCCACAGAGGCTCTCTGAGGCATTAGCCAAGTTTTGGAGGGCTAATCAGTCTTTGCATATAAACATTAACTGCATCATAATCAGGTTTCCTCATCTTATCCTTTTGTCCCCTCTTGATTGATCATATTTTCTTGTTTATTTCCCATGTAAAGAGTTCTGGTTTTATACATGGATAGCAAATATGTAGAAACACAATCAAATATTAGAAGAAAAAAAAGATATTGTCTTATGAAAAGAAAAATGAGACTCTTTTCTCATCCCAGAAGATTTCTAACCACTCCCTGCCTTTGTTGATGCAGGAAACCAGATGAGATGGACTAAAATTCTGTTTGCCACTAGGCCACTCAGGCATGCCATTACTTTTTCTTCAAGGATTCAAGTACTTCGTTGTTATACACTCAGATGTTATTGTTCTACCCTTAAGTGGTTTCAGGTTTTTGCATAAGTTTTGGAATAAAGCTGGAGGCACCGTGACCCAGACTAAGTAGTAGCACAAGTTCACAGCATCTGTGCTGGATTTGTGTTGGAAGGTTCCTTCACTTTTTGCCCATGACTACTTAGGCACTGGAGTGTGGGCTTTCCAGCTACTCCATTTCACAAACCTCCTTCTGCTGCAAGGGCAGCCAGCTGCATAATTGCAGAGGGAAGAGACTAGCAGAGGGGCAGCTACTTTGTTCATCCTTACCTTACCATCATCTTACCTCATTCTGTAGGCAAGATTAGTGAGAGGCTTTAAAAAAAAAAAATCATTGTCTAAAGAGTTTTACCAGGCATTAAATATGTGGTTTGTTGGTTGTTTGGTTTTTGGGTTTTTTTTCCCCACTTCACCTTGACTGTTCAGGATGATCTTATCTCACTTATCATCACCAATGTCATGACGAGACCCTGAAATAAATTGGTTCTGGTGGATCAATATCTAAATAAATGAGCAGAAAAATAAATAATTAGCAAGGAAATTACTTTCTTTTGTTGTAGTGTCATGCAGCCTTAAATTTGCACCACTGTTATTTAGAGTATGAGTGGATGTGCATTACATAGTTTGGAAAGAGGAGGTGCTTGAGTTCACAGCCAGTTGTACTGATGCAGCTCAGGGGACCATCCAGGTTTTGAGTCAGGTTGTGAGAGCAGAAAATGCTAAAACTCCATAATTCTCTGAGATCTGTACTTGAGCTTTAGAGTACATTTTGTTAAATCAGCTACACTGGTAATTTTTAGTTACACTGGGAAGGAGGATTATATGAGTACTGTAACCAAAATGAAGTATTGGCCAAGGAAGTTAAGGAATATACCTTGGATTACATCCTTGGTAGCACTATTTGTGTGCAAAGTTGATTTTGTTCCCAGAACATCGTGCTTAACTTATAATGTTGGGCAAAGTTATATTGTGTAATAGAAAGCTGTGAGGTCTCAGGCTTTGAAATTACAATAAAGGTGACCTGTATCAGTTGTTAATGTGCAAACATCAGCTTCCTGGCTTGCCCCCTGCCGTGGCTGAAGGCTTGTCCTTTCAAACTGGAAGAAATTTGTATCAGGAGAACAAATCCCAGAGGCAAGTCTTACTGAGCTGGCTTTGAGACCTGAGGCAATGACAGCCAGAAGGATTTTCATTGTAACTGTACCCCGAAATCTTATTTAGCAAGGGCTTCTAGTGTCAGCTTTGTGTTCTCTGGTGAGCTGGGTTGGATCTCATTCTTTTGCAGAACAACTCCATGTCTCTTGCCAGCTCTGTGACCTCCTGGGTCAGCTCGTGAGCCTGATCTACAATCCATTAACAGGATGCATCTGCTGCCTGCAGTGGGAGAGAGGCCACACTACTGTGTTACACTTGGGAGATGTTCCCAAGGCCTCTCTAAAGCCCTCTTCTACCATAAGGTTTTTCTCTTAGCTGCAGTTGAATGTTATCGCCACCTTCCATCATGTCATTTGACATGTGTGGTCCTGAATTGGGAGATAAACCTGAGAGAATTGTCAGAGCAAAAGGTGTGGATTTAAGAATGGAAGGTCAGGGCAGCAGGTCTGACAAGCTGAGGAAACATTTATTTGAAGATTTAATCAATTCCTACTTTCTAGTGTTCCTTTGGATAGTGAACTGATGTGTGTAATGGTAAATTTGAAAAGTATAATTTGTAGTACAGTAATCTGTTACAGGACTATCACAGTCCCTTATATTTTTAACACTCTTGAGATAAGTCTATTTTTAGTCTTTTTTTTTTACCATTTTCCTTTTCTAGTCTTGATTTGTCTGGTGGATAAAAAGCTGGGTTTGATGTCTGCAATTTTCTGTTCAGTACACATCATGAAGCCAAGAGGATTCTGGCTTTTTATCACAAACACTGTGCATTCACACTCCATCAAAAGTAGCACAGGCTCAAATCCAAAACCCACAAATGTGTTTTTGGGATTGAAGTAAGGTGTACACCTTCCTGGAATATTTTGGATTAGGGATAAGGTAATAATGTTCTCCTAAGTTTTGGATTAGAGGCAATACAGGAACTGCTTCTTCAGATGTGCGTTCACCACTGGAGAATCTTTCTGTGACCTGAAAGCTGTAAAGTTGTTTGCATGTATTGCACCTGTGTCATGGAATAGAATAAATGCCCATTATGTTTTTGCTGCTATTCAGTCTGATTATATTTACCTGTAGCTACAATTAGGTGAATTAATGTCCCTTGCAAGTTTTGGGTCTCTTTTGATACCACTCTTGAAGCTGTGGAAAAGCAGTGGGGTGGGTTTTTTTAACTTATGTCACTGGACAAAATTACCAGCTCCTCTGTAAAATTAAACTGTCACTTACAAACAGTGAACAAGGAAGATTTTTTTTTTAATTATTTTTGAGATAGCTGTAATGACTATTATGGACTTCTGTTTTTCTGGTACTCTGTGCTTTTTTTCCTCAAACATGGTTTTTACTCCAATTTGTGCATTTGCCATCAAACTGTAATAGTTGGTGGCAAGTATTCCATTTCTTACTTACAAAATTTCTGCACCAGCAGACCACATGAAACCTAGGATCAGGGTAACAGAAGGTTTCTAATTTGTTTTTTTTAATCACTCTCTAAACCATTCAGAGTGGATTTGCCAGGCATTATTATGCAGGTGTTTGCTCTTCCATTTAAAAATAAAGTGCACATTGCAGCAAACAGCATCTACCCTAAGTGTGCTTTTCTTTGGATGACATATTCAGTTTTGTGCATCTCTGTCCATGGGTTTACTTTTATATGTTCCCATTTATGTATGAAAAAAACAAAACAAGCCAACCTCTTCATGTAAGCAAGGAGAAGTTAATTTTTTTTTCCTGCTGATACAGTATATAATACCCTTTTCACAAGTTGCTGCAAGGTTTTTTGTTTACATGAACTCTTTCAGGGTAGGGGTTTACATGAACTCTTGCCTTCAGTAGGGGTTTCCACAATCTTTTCCTGTTACTGTCCTCAAATCATAGAAGAGCCCAGTTTGGAAGGGACTTTGAAAGGTTGTCTGGGCCAACATTTTGTGATTTCCTTTAATGTTAAAACTTTAATGTCATCTTTTATCTTGATGTCTACATCTATTTTCACTGGCTCAGGTCATGCACGTGTTGAAATATCTCTCATCATGATGCAGTTTATCTCCTGGTTTCTTTTGCTCACTTATTGGTCTCTATCAATGTCATCCTTTGTCTTAAATTTAATTTTAAATTGTCTTTGCCAGGAACTGTCTATATGCCAGTATAGCACCACGAATGTTAAAGTCATCATTCACATCAGGGAATTCTAATTGAAAGAAGAATGTCAGATTTTTAAAATTGGTTAGAGAATAAAAAGAACTTTATTTTCTGCTCACAGTGAAGAGTAGCAAATTTCTTATATCTTCTTTGTAAGGCTGTATATGTCTGTTAAAGCACCCTGCTAAACAGGGTGTTTTTGTGCTTATTCATCTGTACAAATATGTCCTCTAAAGTACGTACTGGCAGGTTTGCATAAAAAGATTGGAAGCAGAATAATTAATGTTGGTCTTATTTCATTGTGTTGGGCTGTGTACTTTTATTTTTAATTAAGACTATTCTTTTTAGATACAAAGCTATTCTAAGTATTTTAGTCTAATTAAGGAGAACATGGCATATTTTGTACTAAACTACTCAAACCCTGAATTAGCACCATTCTTTATTTTAGTAACTACATCCTAGGTTTCCCTTCCGAGACTTTCTTTGTTTATCCCTGGAACCTTTTGGGATGAAGAATTGATAACCTTGCTGAAACACCTTAAATTGTCTCTCTCAGTCTTTGTTACATGCTGGTCAGAAACTCCAGTCAAAGCAAGCGTGGAGAGTAGTGGCAGGTGCTTTCTCAGAAGCTGAGGTTTCTCATCCAGGCCATATTCAGGGTATCTCTCTTGGCTGCCTCAGTGGCGTGAGCAGGACAGATCCTACACTCCTGTAAATTTGTCAGTGCTTTGTGTGTGGCTGTTCTGGCACTGACAGTGGGGAGCAATGTGCAGACTAGGTGTGTTTGCCAGGTGTTGAGAGGAGAACTTCCAAATGTATCACAAGAGAGACACAGCAATTTCAGTTCTAAGACGCAAGTATGAGGATTGGGAGGACATGTTTATGCTTTTCTTTTCAAAGCTAATAGTCTGTTATTTTTTAGCTAATTTCTATTGGTTGTGGTTTTTTTAGAACTATGCATTTCTCTGTGATTTATTTCTGTTAACTTATTTTTTTTAATCTTCTTTATTTTAATGTGTGCCTGTTTGCCTATAAAGGGATATTACTCTATGAGCCCTTGTGATGACGGATATGTAAGTGTCCATCTTTATTTCCTTTCACGTTGCCTGCTCAATCTGTCACAGTCTGTATTTCTCTTTATTTCACAATGTGCAGCAATTTTCCCTGCATTTTAACTTGTAATGACATTAACTGTGTGGTTTATGAAGAGCCAGGAAATGTGCAGGGCTTGGAAATTCTGCATGGGGAATGGAATAGATGTTCTGGGTAACCTTGTGGCTTCATAATGCACCTAACACGGCATGTCGACATAAGAGCAGCTTTGTCCACATCTTTTACATGAAACACAGCTTCCTATAGCATGCAGAAAGCAATTGTTTCTTCCATGGGATCATCTGTATATAGTATACCTTCTCTCTGAAGTGTGCCAAAACCACCTGACCCCACAACACATTTGACAAAGCAAATAAATATTATTGCTCAAGATAATTCAAGTTGAGTCATGCTCTTCAGAGGGAGTTTGTATTCTACATATTTGTATTTTTCATTCCTGAACTCAAACTTCCTTTTGGTAGTAAAGGATATGAAATTCTTTCACACAGATAAAATGATCCTCTTTCACTGAAAACACAAAATTATATTCTCTGCACTGCCTGTGACTTCTGTAACCCAGATGGAAATTTGTATTCTGGCAATACTTATAAGTACACCATAAGTATCTAATTTTGCCCATAGTCAGTGCATTCTTTGTGAAGAAGGGAAATGAGTCTACTTCTAAGTAACTCAGTATGTAATCAATTCATAAAAGTGATTGACACCAATTCTGAAAAATGCCAGTCAATTCAAAGTAATACATATTTATATTTTTATCACCTTCTTTAGGTAAAACAAGATTTTGCCTTTCAAGAAAATCTGCCTAAATTTCAAACATATATCACCTGGAATTAAACCCCTGGGCATTCAACTTTCCACATTTTATTTTGAGAAATAGTCATAGAAGTATTGAATGCAGTGGACTATTCCTTACATACTTATTTTTATCTTGATGTAGAAAACACTACCCATGTCCACCTTTGGTGAAAGATCATTTTATCAATTAACCTATTCCCATCAGTGACATGAATGTCTATAATGGACACTTTTTGCATGATGTTAAGTGTTTTCTTCCTTCATATAGTGTTTTGAGATTGAGAAGGGTTGATTGACAGGTGAGCAATTACGAATCAAATAATTTTTGCTAAAGAAAAGCTTTTTCCTTACACGGATTAGTATAAAGCATTAGTTAAATGTAACTTTATACAATGAAGAATGTAATCCTTTACTGTGCAGGGTTGTTTATAAAATTTTTGTAGAGCTGTCTGGCTCTGATTCTGAGGTATTTCTTGAATACATGGGTAGCTTTCAGCTCCCCTCACTGTTTATGTATAGCGTTTTATACTTCTTTCTGACATTTGTGTTGTCATTACAATATCACACAGTATTACCGTGTGACTTTTTGATGTACACATCAGATGTCTTAGAGAACCTCTTTTATATGGCAAGTGGGAAGTTTTCATAACAGCACATCTCTAGTATAAGCAGGAAAAAAAATAATTAAAAACATTTGCAGATCTTCTTATGAAATAATACTTTGCATAGCCCCAGCAGCCTGCCAGGTTACACAAGCTCAGGGTCCAATCCCTCACAGCCTGCATGAAGCAGTCTTCTTGTTATTAGTGTGTAACAAATGAACTCAACGTAGATTAGTGACTTCTAATAATTTGCAGAAATCTGCTCGAATTTTGTTTTTACTCTTCACATATTCATCACGTATCTTTGATTATTAATTCTGAATCTGCACTGAATTTACAGTGAATTCTTACAGAACATTTTCAGAGTGGGAGCTGAGGAATCTGGCTTTCAGCTTTGCCTTCAGCTTATTATGAATATATACATCAAACAGCAAAGGGGATATGGCTTGAATATAGAGCTGCAGTATTTGATAAAATCAGTTGTGGTTTTGGCTTGCACATGAAGTGCATCTGCTTTCTTTTATAAAAAACTGATTTTTTTTTTTTTTCCCCTTTGAACTTCTTTGGTTTATTCCATGCTGTTCGTATTCCTGCCTGTCTTTGTTCAAAAATAAAGGGGTGGCATCTGTGGCTAATGTGCATCGTGACAGAATTATTTTATTTAATGTGGCACCTGGTTTGGCTTTGGCAAGAACCAGTGCAAACATAAGTCATACCCCATGATCCTACCAGAATGAGCTATGCTTGGCCTGTTTTTTTTCTTGTGTTTCTCTTTCTTTCCTTAAGACACTGAGCTTCTGCATGTCTTTTGGTTATCACAATTCTCTCTCAACATAGGTTTTGCATGAAATGTATTTTTTCAAGATGAAGTCTATGCGTGTTGGGACATAGGAACATGTTTGTCCAAGGTTCTTTACACTCAGTATTTCATTGGCAATCTAAGGTATACTGTTACTCAAAAGGTTAAAATTATGGTTAACCTGTTCCAGGAAGAGCTTGGAAGAAAATGCAGAGGAAATCTTGTAATCTAAGAAAAATGAGTAGAAGAGAGGCTATTAAATCTTACCTATTTATGGTGATTGTGCCATAAGTATTCAATTGTTTAATAGCAAAATAATAACTTTTAGATCTTGCACTCTGCCATTCATTGGTAGATCTCAAAACCCAGCTTGTTCAAGTTTGATGCCTGTATCTGCTTTTCAGATGAGAAAAATTGTGGCCCAGAGATGTGACATGACATGTTTGGATTCTGCCTGCAGTTGGTGGCTGAATCAGGACTAGAAGTGTATCTCCTGAGCCAATGCCTTACTCAGCATGCCACAGATACAGATTAGCTTGCTTATGACTAATTGCAATAATGCAGATGGAAAGGAAGAAAGGAAACCTCTGCCTGTAACATGGTTGCATTCTTTCTGCTTTATCAGTGGTGCTGACCATAGTAAGATTGAGAAATGACAGTGCAGTGAAGAACAAACTAGCCCCCCAAAACTTTCTCCATTCCAGTTTAGCCTTGATGATTGAACCTGATGTAATATGAACTTTATCCTTATTGCTTTCCCAGAAACACCAAAAGCCTGAAAGAACTTCCTTCCTCCTGTGCAGGCTCTAGCCTGATAAACTGGGTGTGATCAGCAAAGTGACCAGAAGTCTTTCCAGCTCAGTGGTTCTGCTCTCAGAGCCCCAGTGCAGGGCCTGCCTCACTCTCTGGTGCTTTTTTGGTGTAGGAAGAGTACAGAAGGAAACCATATTAAATACCTTGCTGTGCTCCATCTGCTGGCTTAAAAAGTAACTTGGGAATTAATAGGACCTTGTCCCATTTGATCTGAATGTTTTTCTAGTTGAAGTTCCTGTAGTTTGAAATTTTATAAAAGTTTTCAAAATCCTACATTTGCCAGAAAGTTTTATTTGTGTAGAAGAATGATATGTGTATCTTAACCAGTTATCCTCTGGATAGATTTTGTGTTGTCTTTCTTTCTAAGACAGCAAAGAGGTGTGTGAAAAAGACTTTGTTGAGAAGCAGAGAATCTTTATCTTCATCTATACAGCCCTAGTGCCCTACTCTGTTTCTTTTCACACTGCTATTCCCTGTTTGACCTTCCATCCCCAAGGACTCTGTAATTTTTTTTTTGCATTCAGGTGCTATGGTCACTTTCTTCCATTTCCTCTAATGGAGAAAGGAGAAGGGTGCTGACAGAGGCAACGAAAGTGATTTGTGATTTCATTGCAGAGGGAGCTACAAGGTTTTAGGTTTTGACTGGAAAAACATTTTTGTTTAAACAAAGTTAAGTCTTTATACTTCCCAAAAAATGCTAAGGAAAATGAACGAGGGCAAAACAGTGGCAGAGATGATACTTAGGAAGACTTTTGTATTGTGTGAGATAAACTATGATGTGAGGACTGCTGGTCCAGACAGGTTACTTTTGAGGTGTATGATCTGTTAATTGTCTATTGTGCACAAATCATTCATTGATATAATATAAAATGCTTTCCAACGTTCATATTAGCTTATTTCACATCTAAGAGAGCAGTTCCTTGTATTACAAAGATACCCATGAAGTTGTGTTTTCAAGAATATGTCAGCTGGAGTAATTCAATATTCTCTGCAGTATTTAATGCTTTTTGTCTCCTAAATCCCACAGTTTTAAATCTCACAATAGACGTTGATTATATAGTTCCCACTGAAAGAGGCTCGGTTAGGAGAGAAGACCAGTTTTACAGGCATAAGTGGTAATGAGAGATTTTTAGCAGAGAGATCAGCACAAAGAGATGACATTGAATATTCTGCAAATACAGCATGTAGTTGACATCAGAATGCATGACATGAAGCACTCTTATGCCAGAATTGCTGCTTCTTGGCTTACCTACAATTAAGTCTAGCAAAAAATATTTACTGAGGCAGACAACTTTCATGTGGAACTTTTATATGGTGTTGGTGTTCCCTGTTGCACAGTGGTGCCTGTACAGGCACTGAGTCACCCTGCATCAGAGAAGAAATATCCAGGATTTAATTATAATATCCTAGGCAGAACCACTAAGAAATGGCACGCTATTTCATATTGGTTTTATCCATACCAGAATACATAGCCCTGTCTTTACATATTAATAATTATATATAGGGGTGTATTTTGATAGCAGCAGGCACTTGATAACATTAGTGTTGAAACAAAGAATTACAATAAATTTATATGCAGGAATGCATGCTGGGTCTCCAAAGAAATATTATTGCAATTTTAAAGGTACGAAAATTTATGAAGTCAATGAATGTGCTTAGCAAGTTCATCATCTTCCTCAGCAGGCTTCCAATAGTAGTTTCTATTCATTTTTTATTATTATTTTTTAAATGCTTCAAGCACAGGTTAATTTGTGGAGTATGTGGGTGAGGATAATATAGCCAGATCATAACAAAAGAAATTTTTACCTGTGAAACACTTCAAGGAAAAAGAAAGATAAACACTGAAGTGTTCTTTCTTTAGCTGTGTTTCTGGTTTGCAGCACAGGTTTTTAGAGGACAAGAACTGAAGAACCTCAGTGAAATGAGGTCACTTTGGATCTAATTAGTAACATTATGTGAAAGTTGGACTTATATACTGTAATTTCCTTTTTTCTCTTTTTTTGTAATTCAGGCTTCCACACTGTTAAGAGCATCTTTAGCCTCTATGTAAGTATTTGTTGCTGAGCTTCATTTCTGTCCATAGAGATGAGGAGGGGTTTGTAAACTGAAGTACACACAGTGGTCTGCAAATGGGACTCACTCCTCCTCTGTGCTTCCTCTGACCTCAGTGAATATTGATGCAAATATTGTGTGATCTGTGTTCTTCTGCTGGGCAGCTTCAGTACCATTCTAATTTCAGCAGAACATGTTAATCCAGTAAATCTGCCACCTGTGAGGTTGTTGCTGTATTTTTAGTGTTTCCACATATTTCAGTCCTGTTGTTCTAATTGGTTTGATTCTCACAAATCCAGGAAAAGGGGAAATCATTAATATGGATTTTTGGGTGCCTTAACTTTAATTTTTTTGTGACTTGACTATGTCAAGAGCCACGAGCTGCTACCCTCATGCCCTTGTGGTCCAGTAGGGGAAGGAAAAAAAGGATGTTACTGTACTGTTTTGTGCCAGTAAAACTCTCAGATCATCAGCTGGCTGGTTTTCAGTTTACTGTCTGCAAGTTATCATGGTAAGCGAGCTGCGTGCGTAATTCAGAAGTAACCCCAAATTTAACAAGTCTGTTGTTCTAACACTGTAAAGGTAATAAAAGTAATAAAAATGTGAAAATGTGGAAATTCTTTTCCTAAAGCAGACTTCCTGTTTTGACTCTTCTCACCTCAGTAACATCAGCTGCACTGAACGAGGAGAGAGAGAGAGTTTTGATGGATGTCTTTTCCATTTGCATTTAGGAAGGTACAGGATGTGCCATTGTTGCCCTCTTTGGATTATGAGAAGCTGAAGAAAGATTTGATTACAGGGAGTGATCGTCTCAAGGCCCTCTTACTGCAGGCTCTGCGCTGGGTAAGGACAGGTTCTCTGGAGGCATCCAGAACTCAGATCCCTTTTGCAAACAAGACCATTGTTCTGGTGATGAGTGCAACATCACAGGCAACTTCCTTGGTGCTGAAGCTTGCTAAAGCTGTTGAGATGATGAAGGTAGCCTAGGCAGGAGGTATCTACCTGTAGTGTAGCAGTGTCCTTCTCATCTGAGGAGAGACAGATTCCTCACACAAGGAATTACCAGATTTCTGAGATATTCAGTGGAAATAATTTCTGGTATGCTTTCATACAAATTATTGGTTTAGGCAGTTCCTTTTTCTGTACATCCTTTTGGTTTACATTTATATAAATACTGCTGTATCTAAGACATACCTGACTCTAATCACCAGTTTTCCTTCATAATCAAAGTATTTTACAGGAACCTACCTTTTGGTTGACTTGGGTTAGTGACATTTCAGAAAAAATACAGGTGACAACAGGAAGTTACATTTTCCTGCTGAAAAGGAAGCTGATGTGTTCAAAGTGATAGTCATGAAAGATGATAATAGTGGAATTCTGATCAAGTTTCAGTGCCTGCTTTCACATAAAAAACAATCAGTTCTGACCAGAGGTACTTCTAGCCCAGTACTCTGTCTCAGATGTTTAAGCAAAGCGCCACATCTGTAACTATTAGAGGGGTTGTTTTAACTTTATGGGAAGTAACTCTGTATCCTTCCTGTAGGGAAGCTCCCCAGTAAGGGTTTTGTAATGGATCACAGAGCTGAGGTCAGGTGAGTTCATTTCATCTCTTTCCCTTAGGTCACTGAGGTTGAATTACTGCTTCCCATGAAAGAGGTTTCTCAGCTACAGAGTATCAGCACCTTTAAAATCTCCCGGGGTCATCAATCCATAGTTTTGGCTCTTTGCGGTTTTTTGCTTGTTTGTTTGGGTTTTTATTTGTTTGTTTGTGTTTGTTTGTTTGTTTTTAAACTTGTTTATTAATGTTGTTTTTTATTTTAGCGCTTGACAACTTCATATCCTGGAGAGCAGAGAGACACTATCATGCAAGCCTACATCAGCAATGACCTCCTGGATTGCCACAGCAACTGTCAGGTCAGCTGAAACTGAGAGTTGTCAGTTGTCCAACTTCTGTGTGATATTGCTCATTTGTGGCTGTGAAGTGCTGATCATAAAATTTTATTGCTCTCAGGAAGTGGAGAAGGAAAAAAAGGTAGTGCCAAAATCAGGTGACACATTTCGCTTCTGTATCCCAGTCTTTAAATGTTGATGGCAAAGCTTTGCATTGCAAGAGCTCTTAGTGTAGACACAGTTCTTGTAAACAAATGGAAGTTTATCACCTCTGTGCTTCACTTCTGTGAGTTCAAGCGAAGCCTGAGGCCCTTTATTGCTTACTTATCAGATACCGTGTCTCTTTTTGAATGATTGTGTATTGTTAAATAATACACTCAATTAATTTCACTGATATAAGATAAATTTGGACTTCAGTCCCAGTGCCTTTGTGGAGTGTCATTGTGCACCTGCAGTAGCGTGGTCAACTGTTCCTGTGAATTTGAGGTGGATTGGCACGTTTCTTTAGGAAGGGGAATTGCTGGTGTTTTGATTTTGAAAAGTTGTTTCAGTCCCTGATAGCCCAGTACTGTTACTAAGAAAAGCACAACTTTTTTCATTGGTTGTAGTGATTTTTGTGTACAATTGAGTCCCCCAAGGGGCTCGAGGCACTGAGCCTATTTGGTTTATTGTGGCTTCATTGTCTTTGCAGCAGTCATTTTTACCACTAGGAAATGTAAAGGATTTTTAAATCAACCATCAGTTTCTCTCCCTCTAAATTTCTGTAAGAGGAAAGTTATATGTAAAGCCTAAAATAAAACAGATTAGAAATAATTGCAATGTGGTGGTGGTGGTAAGTTACTGAGCTGCTTCCCACGCTCTTCGTTGTCAAAGAAAAGCATTCCTATTCAGATAATACTACTGCACTTAATTTCATCAGCAAAACTAAGTTGGTTGTTTTGTGGGCTTTTTTTTGTCACTGTCTGAGTATCAATTTTTAGGTACCAGTTTTAACTGGACTGTGTTGGCTCCTTATAACTTCCCCTCTACACCACAGAGTTTTAACAGACTCAGCTGAGGAGCTGTAATTTGCCTATTTGTTCATTTTCTATATCTCCTTCAGCCCCCTGCCAATTAAAAAAAGAAATCGTACATCATATTGACAAATCAATATGCATTCAAAGGGGTTTTTTTGTTCTGTGTAAGTTTAATGAAACTTTTAAAACATTATAGAAGACTAAGTTACATATTTTCCTTCTTTGTGGTTTATTAACATTTGCTTTGTTTTTCAGAGAAGTGTCCTCCAATTGTTATATTCTAAGAGTGAGGTAGTCAGACAGTACATGGCAAGGCTCATCAATGCTTTTGCTTCACTGACAGAAGGTAAAAAATTCACTGCAAAAAATAAGGTAGCATTTTCATGTAATGCTGTCTTATTGGTGCTTCACAAGTACATGTCAGTGCATGTGGAAATGCAGAGCCTTATTTGCACCCTTTTTCTAGGGATTCACTATCTTTTGGTACATGCACTCAAAACAGCTTTTCAGTGTCTGGAAAGTTTTCATTTTGACACTGTATATTCAGCATTTCTGACTTGTTTTGATGATTTGTGATCCATATAGGAACTTACTCAGACACTTTAATATAATCTTCAGTTTCTCCATGAGGGTTAAAGAGAAAAATCTCCATTAATTAGGGATCCCATGGGCAGACCTGCTACCAGGCAGGTAATAGTAACTACTGTGTCTCCTGCATTTTCCTGGTCCTCACCTGAATAAATCTTTGTGCATCACTGCTAACAATCCAGATGCATATATATCTAGCTTTGTATCTCTGCCAGCCCCAAATTAGCTCTTGATTTGCTGCTATTTTTGGAGCTAAGTATTGCTAGGCGCTGAAATCTCATTTGAAGTCAGTAGCAGGAGGGCACCTGACTTTCACAAGCTCCTTGAACATTTTTGTTTTTGTTTGATTGTGAAAAACTGATAGATCAGAAAGCATATACTCCAAGTGGATTCTGTGTGGTGCTGATTTGGCAGTGTGGCCCTCTAATACCCCAAGTGTCTGGATTGAATACAACTGGTCTGCTACACAACTTTGTACAGGTCTCTTTGGATCTTGGCACAAGATTGTGGCTTGTCAAGAGGAAACTGAGGTCAATCCTACTTACTTTTCCAAAGAGAGGGAGCTTTTCTGTCATAGCTGCTATCTCAGCATCTGTTCTTTCATCGCTTTTTGCACCAGGTCGTGCCTACCTTTCTCAGAACCCAACATTGCTGCAAATGCTGGAGGACAGACTGAAAGCTGAAGACAAGGATTCCCTTACATGGGAGAACGTTCTGGGGGCTCTGCAGAAATTCAGCCTCAGGTGATGAAAGCACAGCGTGTGGTGGTGACAGCAGGAGAGGAAATGCAGGCTAGTTAGGCTCTGTTCAGGGAGGAAAGAAGAGCACTTGATTTTCCCATAACAATCATCAGAACCCCTGATGGCTGATGAAAGCAATGTCACTTATTATGGAGGAGAACTCAGTTTTGCTGACTGAATTAACCTGACTTCCTACCAGCTGTCAAGGCTCAAGTAAATGTACATCTCCTGCTACAGCCTTGTGTGCCTTGTACGTGTTCCTTCACTGAAGAAAGTGAAAATCCTAACGTAGAAAGCTCTGACGATCCCACATGGAAAAAAAGAGTTGCATTACGTTCCAAAGCATAAGGTTTTCATTTTCCTTTCTGCAAACATTTTTTAGGGATTTCATCCTTATCCTGTTGACCCTCTTTCCTGGAGCTATCTATGCCTGGGCTGTCTTGTTTCTTACTTTTGCGTTAGCAGTTTGACTCAAGTGCCCACCACAAAAGGAATATGCAAAACAGTAAAGGGCATGCTCTATTTATTAAATGAATATGAACTTAGGAACTCTGTTTTCACAGCAGTCTGGAGAAATATTGAAAATTTGGCAGTTTTTTATTTTCTGAAAAGTAACGATCTTACAGAAGGTTAATTCCAGGTATTTGACATTAGGGAAACTTTTTAAAAATGTGGTCAGATGCTCCCTTGTTTTGCTTAATCCATGCCATAGACCTGCTGCAGTATCCAGCACTAAGAAACATATGAGCTTTCAGGACCAAAGCCAGGAAAGCACCTGCTTTGATCTTTGCAATTTAAATATAATGTCTCTTGGAAATAATATTATTAAAAATGCTGTTCTTCAGTAAGACTTTTCTACCAGTATATACTTCTTTTGTTCTATTTTAAAGTGTAGAATTTCTATTGTAGATCACAGCTGGCCACCTGACACTTTATTCAGCATAGTCTTTGAAGGTAACTGCAAGTTGAGTTAAAAGAGCATGGGATTTAAGAATCTCTAGAGAAAAGTGCAAATGGATTCAAGCAAAAAAACCTCATTTGTCAAATTGACAGCACAAAAGTGCTACAGTGCTATGGCTACCTATGACAGAAAAAGTAATTAATTTGTTTTATGGATCTGTTGTGTGTAGCTGGCTTTTTAAACCAATTTTAAAAGACAATTGAAAATGCCATTTTAGCTGGAGTAAGAAGCCTTAGGAAACAATGAAGAAATTTACCTCAGCAGTTCACAGGTTTAAAAAGAACAAAATCAAACAAAAGACAAAACCCTCTGATCTATCCCACAATCTTTTAGTCCTCTAACCATATGAGAATCTGCATCTTCAATTTCTTCAGGCTTTGTTAATTACTTGGTTTAGTGATTCTGTCAAAATGGGTAGTTTGGGGATTTTTTTTTTTTTTTTTTTTTTGGCAGGCTAGTGTATTTTAAATATCGTTGTACTGGCTGTAAATGTATATGAAAGCTATTTATGTTGTGATCTGGCATTTGTGATTTGTGATCTGATTTTGTTTTTTAATCCTAGGCGTACACTGCAGTCGGCAATGATCAAAGATGGGCTCATTTTCTGGCTGGTTGATGTTCTAATAGACCCAGATTGCCTGTCTGAGTACAACCTGGAGTATTGTGCTGCCTTGCTCATGAATCTTTGTCTGCGGAGTGCAGGTGTCTTGCATTTTGAATTACAACCTTATTCCAAGAAATAGATAGGGAAGGAAGATTGTGAATCTTTTTTTCCTGTTTTACCAGGATTCTTTCAAGTGACTACAATCAGCAGCAGGGAGCACAACCAGAGATATTTGAGTGTTTTAACCAAGGCTTTTGAGCACATCCCTTTTCCCAGGAATTCCAATTATGGGAGGTTAGCTTCACCAAATTTTAAAGAATTAAGCAAAGAAATAAGCAATGACACCCTATAAGATTTGATCTTTTTTTCATACTAGTATGTGAAGGCTGCCATTGCTACATTCCAGGCCCACTTTTCAAAGGACACTGTGTCCAATTACAGACTCTGTGTAAGAGATTTCTTTGTAAACAGAAAGAACCAGATTGAGGAGTAGTGGCGAGGAGCTTAACCTTCACCTTGCCTTCACTTCTACAATGCAGAGATTCCCCCCAAGAAAATAAAATCCTGTCTGTGTCCAAGAGACTTAAAAAGAGCTTAAATTTCCTTTTAAAAAGGAAAGCAAGGTAAGGGTAAAAAAATCGTCTGCTTCTTGTATGCAAAAAAATGCTTTTGTTAAATTTTTAAATCCCCTTTGTGTTTCATCCCATCCAAGACTACAACTGTGTAAATCCAGAGTAACTTCACTTGATTTCAACTAAGTTATGCTGAGCAGCTTTTGTCAGGAACAAGGAGCAGTATTGCTCTGTGCAAATTATATTTAATACTGATTCTAAAAAGTAAGAAAAACACTTGCTCTGATCGGTTCTATTTTTTTTCAAGCGTATTTATGTGTTCTGCCTTTGCAGGGAAGAAAATTTGTGCAAGTATCCCAAACCACATGCTCAGAGTTCTTTCTAGTCTTCTTGACCACGAGAATCCTAAGGTATTTGTACAGCAAACTTTGGGTTAATGAAAAGGTGGAAAGAAAAAATTTAAAAAAAAAAAAAAAAAAAAAAAAAAAAAAAAAAAAGATTGGTTTTGTTTCCTTTATTAGACCCTCATGTGATTAAGTTGTGTGACTTCTTCCTAAAATTCACAAATGCATAAATTTTACTTTGTTGAGCAGAGGTTTTTCTAGACAGAAGCATGTCTTGCTTTCACAAATGTTGGCAGCTAAGAATGGAAGCTTTTGGATGCAGTTACTGTGCAGTCCATGTGCCATGACTGCAGTTTCTGATGCTGCTTAAATGTCATGCACCAAATCTCCTCGAGCTTAACTCATTCATGAGAACAATGTGTGTGATGCAAACTCATTATGCAGAAAATCAGGTGCAGTAGTTTTAAGGAGTTTTAAATTGAACTACCTCAGAGGAAGATACTAAAAATTGTGAGTTATTTCTACCTGATACTTGTCAGCACATCACTCTAATAACTGCTGTCTGATATATAAAACATTGCTTCAGCTGTCCCTGCAGAGGGGCATTTTTTTAACCATGGAGTAAAATTTAAGGCAGAAAGAAATGCAGACAAATATTGTACAAAGCTGAATTCATGGAGGCAGATTTTTTACCAGGGTGTTCTAGAAAAATTCCATGATGATTGTGCAAGGTGTTTGGAAACTTCTAATAAAAATGAAATATAAATTCTACTGTCTTGTTTTTATATGCAATGACTTGATCATCAAGGGGTTTTGTTTATATCTTAAACTGACAGTAGAGAATACACTTCAACAAAGTGTTTCGTCCACTTGTTATGAATTCCTTAGGAGATGTAGATCAGTTCTTCACTAGCATTGTTTTGATTAATTTTGACATACCTTTATTGGATTCTTTCACTGCCTTGTTTTGTGAACGACGAAAGTTTAAGACATTACATAGTAATACAAGATAAAATACCTGTCTCTAGACTGAAATACTTAGAAAATGCTACCATGTTGTTGAAGTCTGTGCCTTAAAATTACATTGAAATGTCTCTCAGAGAGTGCATTCTTATAATGTACTTTGCACTTACTTTGGCAGAAGTTTTACTCTTGAAGTCAAAAGTACAACACAGTGCTCTGGGGTGTGAGGAGAGCTTTCTGAGAAGCTATGGAATCCTTTTGTAAATCCCAGTCCCTTACCTTCCCTGGCTTCCCCTGCTCCCAGACCTGCTAATTTTTCACTCTTCCAAAAGTACAAACAGAGGATGACTGAAAATCTTAGTGCTTCAAAAGTAACTGGCCTTTAGAAAGGGTCACGTAAGTGCTGGTAAAACTAGTTTGACAGATCTGGTGCCTTTCACTAGCCATAATTCAGAGCTTGTGTGCTGGCAGGTTTTTCCCCTGTCCTGAGGGACAGTACGAGGCAGCAGATTGAGAGGATGTTTGAAGCTGCTTTGGCTTTATCATTCTGCCTAAGGCTACAATGCTTGAAGCCTCTCTTGAGTTCATGCTGGCAGGGTATTTTCTCTGTTCTTTGTCCTGTTTTTTGTACTGCTATTAGTGTTTGTCAGAAACTAGCCCTTTTTTTTCTGCTTTTCTCTCTTTTCCTGTTCATTTTGGGGTTTTGGGAGGTTTTTTTTTTACTTTTTTTTTTATGGCTAGGTAAGTTTGCAAGAATACATTATCAGAAGCAGGGGGGGCTGTTTGGGAAATTGGCATGCAGCATACTGGTTTAAATCAACCATATCACAGTATAATTGCATCCTAAAAGTTCTCTGCTCCCCATGTGGGAATTTTTGCACGTCCAATCAAGCCTGGTTAAACTCTTTGAAGTATAGTTATTCTGCATTTTCACTTTACATTTTGCTGACAGTCAGCTGGGATGAATGTAAGTTTTTCTTCATGGTATGTCTATTTCTTCCTCTTAGGTCCAGTCATATGTGAATGGAGCACTGTACAGTATTCTGGCCATCCCCTCTGTCCGAGAAGAAGCCAAAGAAATGGTAAGAAGTGCTGCTTTGCATAGCATGAAAATCAACACCCTGCTGGGCAGGGCACAGCACGGCTGTGAGGTGGGAGCCAGGGAATTTTGAGAGGGGAACCCACAAGAGGCCCTTCCCCTTTGATCCTCAGGGAAATCTGAATGTATGTCTCAAACACTTCAGCCATTTTTTCAAGTCATTTTCCCAGGACTGGAGCCCCAGTAGTGTGAAGGATTCTGTCTGAATTATAAATTAAAGGTGTTCGTTTAGAACTGTGTGTCCTTCTAGCATTTTGTAGACTCCTTTGTGGCCCAGGAGATGCTTTCATCTCACCTGCTACTTCTTCCCCTTACGTAGCTCATTCTCTTAGTAGCCACTAAAAGGACTTCTTGCTGCTTTTCCTGCTGCCTGGTATAAGCATGGTTATTTGGAGAAGGCAGCAGGAAGAAGGTTTCAGAACTAGGAACTGATTTCCTGTGAAAGCTAGTCTAACGGTAACAACTGTGTTTCAACTTCTGAGTTTGAGAAAGCTGCTCCTGGGATAGCAGCATGTCTTGGTATCTTGAGAACTAACCCAGAGAGTTATGGGGACAAAATTGTTGTCAGATGTTCTACCTCACAAAGCACAGAGGATTGAAAGTGATCTTAAATGCTTAAAGACACATGAAGGCTATAAGGAGCCATAGAGACCAGGTTTAAGGTCAAAGCTGGTTCTGCTTTTTGCTTTCCTTCTCTGAACCTTTCACTGTTGTCTCTGTGGATGCAAATTTATCCTGTTCTGATGACTATTGTCTACTGAATTCAGAAGGCAAAAGCAACAGATCTGTTGTAAAAATTTGCTGTTCATCATGGACACGTCTCTGTTTAAGTCTCGAAGCAATCTAGAGAGGATATTTCTTTTGTCTATGCAAAACTTGGAGCTGGACACCATGGTATGCTTGACACTGCCTGTGTTTTTCCTGACCAAAAATAAAGATATTTCAGCTAACAGATCTCTGTCACCATGGTCACATGAAATACTGATCTACCGATGTTTTCTGCTACATCCAGGGAATGGAAGAAATTCTGCGCTGCTTTATCAAGGAAAGAAATGAAGAGATGGTTCGACAGATGGAATTTGTTATCAAGCAACTCAATTCAGGTCAGAACACATGCAGCTATCAGAGCTTTAAATCTTTCACAAAACCCATAAAAAAGCTCATGTTTTTACTTGGCATTGGAACCCTCAAAGAATAACAATAGTGTGATGGTCTGAGAGAGAGTGAATAATGAATGTCAGGATTTGAAAGCCATGTATTTTAAAATTTCCTTTATGTTGTAGTAATAAAGAAAAATAAAAGGCTGAGTAAGACACAATTCCAAGCTTTTGGGACCATAAATAAAATTACCTTGGCGGTCTTCAGTGTTCTGATGGCAATGAGAGACTACTGCCAAAATGCAGTAGAAATTTGTAAAACAGGATTTAGGGACTAGGTCTGTCTGTGCCCATCTCTTGCTCTGGTGAAGTGTAGCTTTATGTGAAATGGCTTATCCTGAATAGGGGGCAGAGACCATGCTTTTTGGGGAGTATGTTGATGGGTCATAAGAGTTGTAGATGCTGTTAATACAGATTGAGAAGCTGTAATATTTATTCCATTTTCTGCTGCCTGTGACTGAAAGGAAGGATGCAGAAAGAGAAAGAAACTAATGAAAAGGAGATTCGTTCTGGTTGCATCTTTCTGTACAGTAAACATAGAACAAGTTAAACTTTGGCTTTTGAAAAGAGAATGCAGCCTGTCTTACAGTAAGTTCTAGCTTCTAAAAGAACAATATAAATAAAGTATTTAAGCACTATATTGCCACTATACAATATTTGTTCTATGAGGTTATAGAGCCATTTTTCTTCTACTTGAAAACAGCATTTTTAAGAGCTTTTGTCTGAGTCATTGATGAGTACAGGTTGTGTTTTCAGATGTCCAGCATAAGCCTGGCCACTTTTTTCCTGAGGAAATAATTTTGTCCAAAAGTTAAAATAAATATTCTGCATGAGTACTGACTTTTTATGTACAAAAGCAGTACAATATTAAAGTGTTTGTAGGGAGAAGTAGAGTCTCTTATTAAAAAATATTTGAAAAATAGACAAATTTGCAACTGTACACACTTTCATTCAAGTCTTGTCAGTAAATACAGTGAGACGTCACCGTGGATTTTATCAGAAAGTAATTATTCCACAGTGTTTCTATTTCTGCCATTTTCCAAATTGTGAATTGATTTCAGTGATTTCTAGAATGCTTATAGATTCAAATTATTCCAATAGTTGTCCTAGTTAAATCTTGCTCCTGTAAAAGTGGGGTAATAATGAGATTCTGTTAAGTTGCACATGTGCAGCTTAACTGACACCATTTTGTTTTGCTTCTTTCTAGAAGAGCCATTCAATGATAATATTGTGTCTGATGATGATGATGATGAAGAGGAGTATGAGGAAGTAAGTAAAGGCTTTCTGACACCTTTTAGAAAAAATCTTAACCTTCTAGAAAGAAAATATTTGTGTCAATAAACCAGACTTTGGGTTTCTGGTGGGTTTTGGTTTTTACATTTACTTAATTATTCTTGCATGAACAAGAAAATTTAATCTGTTTCCATTACCTTTTCTTCATTTGGAGTCCTACTCTTTTATTTTGGCAACTCACCACCTCTGTGATAATTAGAAGAATGTAGCTTGACATAAGTGAACAGGTGAAGAGTTACTGTAGCAGTAGAAATCTTGTTTTCAAGCTGACCTATTGGGTGCAGTTAGGGGAAAAAAAAGTATAATACTAGAATAGTTTACAAACAGGTTGTCACATTTTCTTAAGGTATCATTATCCATTCAGAGTGTGACTTCATTTGCGGTTTAAAAACTTTCATAGAATGTCTTTTGCCCTGAAGAGGTCAGTGACATGGAGATTGAGTGAACTGCAAAATATTCATGTATTAGAAGTGTTACTGCAGAACAGATTCACTGAAAAACATGCTTTTAGACAAAATATAAGCTTTTTGTCCTGAACCAACAAGGAATAAGACAAATAAAACTTAGTCAGTTGTGTCCACGTTCTAGTAGCTCATTGCACATTAATGGGAATGACAGTGACTGGGGAAAACCAAGGCTAAAATTTGTCCTGTTACTGCAGCGTGACAGGATGCATTTTCTAGTGCATGTCGAACTTCTGTTCTGAAAGCAGATAAAAATGCAAATATCCTGATTCTAACAGGTGGGTGTGGTATGCTCTCAGCTCTATGAGGTGCAGCACCATGCAGGATCCAGCCTTTGTCTGGGAGTGTCCAGGGAAGCCTGGCACCGGTTGCATTATTTATCCAGTTTTTATGCTGTGGATACCTTTTGTGTTCTGGCACAATAGGTGGTGAACTAATAATCCCTTTGCTTAAAGTTAGAGCTATGTGGAAATTCTAAGTTTAGAGCCACAAGGTTTTATTTAACAAACAATTTAACAATCCCCTTTTTATTCTATGGGAACACAGTAAACTCTTTTTTTTCTTGTAAGATTAGATTATTGTTTCACCTTCCGCAGTCCTGAAGTCAGTTTTTGATGATCTTTCCACTCCTCCAACCAAAAATCAATGCCTGTGGTGCAAGATGGGCTTCCTGGAGATTAACCTTTAAAACTTCCCTTTGCTTAAAATGGTGCTTAACACCTTTTAATTTAATGGTTCAAGGCTTTGAGTGTCTTGGGTGTATGGTGAGAATCCAAGGTGATAATACCTTTGCTTGAACTTCGATGTACTTTTTTTAAAGGATACTGTGTTTCGTTGTGAAAACACATAGATAGGGAATTCCTTCCAGAAAGTGGCATTGAACCTTACCTGTTACTGGACATGAAAGAAGGGTGAATTTTCCAGTTTAGTCCTACTCCCTAGATGAGCTGCTGCTGTTTACAATCCCAGCAGAGGCTCTAGGTCAAATCCTTTTGAAACATGTTTTTGCTACTGGACCATCATGTGATTAAAATGGACTTCTGGCACTTCTTATTATTTGACTCAAAAAAATAACAGTAGGCTTTTGAAACAGACAAGTGTCTAATTCCAGTTTGTCATTAGCTTCTCCATTATATTTTAAAAAAAGCCAAGTTTGAAACTGTTTCTAGTGTAACATTAGTTGCAACATATTCTGAATCCTTATTGCTGTTGGGGACTATAATTCTGTCCTGCTACGAGGAAGTGTGGTTTCTTGGTCCCTCAGTTTAGAAAATATAGTTTACAAATATCATGGCAGTGATGCATAATGTTGTTACTTTGTTAAATAAACAAAGATTTGTTGACTCACTACCTCAATGCTTGGAACTCTTTTGTATTTTGGAATTGCAGTGAGTTATTGTTCTCAATGGTGTTCTGTGATAACATCTGATGTTGTGATCTAGCAACAGAAAGTTTTGGAAAATTTTATCAAAAGTCTTTCTTTTACGTAACTTCTAAACTACTACAGACTGAATGTATTTCAGGATATGTCCATATATTGCAAATTTTGCCAGTTTAGTGACATGCTTTCAGACTGCCTACTGATGTTAGAATTTGTTGTTCAATACCTTTATTTATACTTTTACAACTTAAGAAACAACAAAAAGACTCTCATGCAGCCTTAATTTGCAGGTTTTGCTTCAGCTTTAATTGTTTACAAGAGCATGCAAATGTTCCCAGTGCTGTTACTGTTACCTTTCATTGGGGTTTTTTTGCTTTTATCTGTATTTAATTTAGATTTGATCAATTCTCTCCTGGCTTTGAGCAGATCTTGTGGTACTTTCTCCTAAACACTGTGGCCAAGATGCAGTTGAGCCTGTTAGAGGAAAATTCTGGGATTTCTAAGGGCATCATACATTCAGAAATTTAAGATTCTGTACTGTGCGACACTGGAGCATATAACCATATAAAAAATGTCTCTGTGTGTGCTGTTATTCAGAAATAAACTGGCTTTTGTGTTTGTCTGGTAAGCTTTAAATTACCTAGTGTAGAGCTCAGGATACCCTGGCTCCTGGAGTACATACCCAGCCTTGTGGGGTGTGTTGACACCCACAGTCACGGTGTGTGTTTCCTGGTTCTCAATATTCTCTTGACTGCTCTGTTTAATACTAACTTAATTTATCTTCAGCATTTGATCTTTGCGTTTGCTTTTTATTTGACTTGGACCATCTTGAAAAGCTGCTTGTAAAAGTGAACGTGTGATATTGTAGCTCTGATTCAGAAGTTTAATTACAAGCTGGAGCAGTGTGAGGTGACTGTACAGTGACGATCTATCAGACACCCTCTGATCCTCTGTCACTCAGCACCTGGCAATAAGATCAGGGGGCTGCCGTGTGAAAATACACTTCAGGCACAGAGTACATCAAAAGAAAGAGCTTAATCACAGGGCTTGGAGCCGTTACACTGACGGGCTTTGCTGCCAGCATCTGCTGCAGCCTGCGAGCAGTGGGGAACAGGGCACCAATTGTGTTATTTCAGCACTGGAGTGATGGCACATCAGGCAAAGTCCTTATTTTGTACAAGGAGGCAGAGGGCGGACACTTTCAGGCTGGGTTACCTGGTAGGTTAAATAATGTCAGGGAGCAGGATTGGCTGCATTAACAAGCCTTGTAAAAAAAAAAATCCCCCAGACCTACTTATAGAGCTTATCTTTGCAACTTTCTTCCTCCTCCCCTCCCCATCAAAATACAGTATATTGCGGACTTTGGAGTGTGGTTTCTTGGTGAGGGGCAGGGGGTGGTGGGTTGTTTTTTGCTTGATACAGATGATTGTTGCCTAGTCTACAAATGTTTATCCTTTTGCCACCATCTGGATCATTTTTCACACATACCCAGCTTTCCAGGTAATTAAGAGCTGACTGTGGCTATTTAAAACTGAGTCTAAATCTCACTAAAGTAAAACTGCTTTTCATTTTCATTGTACTCTGGAGTTCATCAGAGTCCAGTGGCCATTGTTTTTAATGTAGTTTATGCCAGGCTCTCTATATAACTATGCAATAAACCTTTTTAGAATGATTCCTTTACTTTTTCTCACTTTCTGTTTTTGACAGTCATTTACATTTACTGTCACAACAAGTTTCAAAAGCAAAGAACGTTTTTTTCATCTGGAGTGGGTCTGTCTTAGGATATCTTGTGCAGGACAGAAGAGAATTCTTTTTAGTAGCAGAACACAAGCAAAAATACTGTCTTGTTCTTATACTACTGGTTTTGGTTTGCTGAAGGAATCCCTCAAACTTCAAAATTTCCTGGCTTTTTCAATCTGTAGAAGCTGCAAGAGTTTTTCTAGAAACAGGCACAGGAGAGTGAATTCTTGGTAGTTTTTACCTGAAGTTGGTTACATTTGGGTTTGTGGAATGAAATCAACAGAGGATTGTTGCTTTGTTGTATGATATTTTTGTCCTGAAATACTGATTCCGAGCTTTTTGTACCAGTCCTGTATTATCAGCTTTAAAGCTTCCTTGCACACCTGAGTTTCTGTTTGCCTTGCAGGAGGACAATAACATCCTGGAGCCTGATCTGGACAAAGATGAGGTTCTGCTGCCTCAGCTGGGGGAGCTTTCAGGAGAGAAGCTGCTAACAACCGAGTACTTGGGAGTGAGTACCACTCCTTAGAATCTTGAAATAAATTAATTTCCTGAGTTAAGTGTTTTATCTCAGTAGTTTCACCACTTTCTTCAATTTGTGGCTTGAAGAGGCAGGTGCTATCTGTGGAGCAGTCTGAATCTTTTGGTCTGTGCATGAGCTGCTGCTCAGGAGAAGCAGAACCAGTGTGGGAAAGGAGAAACCCTTTCACAGGGGGTGGTCAGGCTGTGGCTTAATAATAAGCTACAGGCAGCCTTAGGGTTCTAGTGCTATACCAGTGACTCTGCGAGCACACAAAGCAAAGTGCTGAGCAGGTTAATACTGGAACATTCTGCTGGTCTGAAATTATTTCAGAAAAAAGAAAAGTTGAAAAGTCAACTGCTCCTGCAGGCGTTGTGCCGGATCAAGTATTGTCTGCCTTACTTCAAGCAGCAAAAAGCTATTAAGTAAATAAGCATAAAGTTTTTATGAATGCCATTTAGTGTGCTGTGACTAATTTGAGTTATTTGGAGGGCTGGAGTACCTCTCCTGTGAAAACAGGCTTAGAGAGTGGCATTATTCAGCCTGGAGAAGAGAAGGCTCCAGGGAGAACTTATTGTGGGCTTCCTGTCCTAAAAGGGCCTACAAGGAAGCTAAAGAGGAGCTTTTTCACAAGACTGTGTAGTTGTAGGACAAGGGGGAATGTCTTCAAACTGAAAGAGAGCAGGTTAGATTCGATATAAGGAAAAAATTCCCTGTGAGGGTGGTGAGGCTCTGGCACTGGTTGCCCAGAGAAGCTGTGGCAGCCCCATCCCTGGAAGCGTTTGAGGCCAGGTTGGATGAGGCTTTGAGCAATCTGATGTGGTGAAAGGTGTCCCTGTCCATGGCAGGGGGCTTGGAACTGGGTGGTCTTTATTAACCTGTCCAACCCAACCCATTCTATTATTAATGTATGCCTTCTGGATTGGAGAGCTCAGAATCCTGACAATGGAAAAGTGACCTGAAAGAAGATGTGAAAGAGCCTTCCGTGATTCCTGGCAGTTTTATCCACTGACACCAGAATGCAATTTACTTTCTGCTGCAATGTCTCTATAGAATTTTCTCTATGGCTTCAAATACCTGGTTTTCCACTGCAATTTTTTTTCTTCATTTCCTGTGTATCAGATAATGACTCACACTCCAAAAACTAAGAAGAAACAATTTGCTGGTGTCTATCACAGTATGGATGAACCTCTCCAGAGACCTGTGACACCAAGTTATCACAGAACTGCATATGTAATGTAAGTCCAAACAAATGAGACCAAGTTGGGTTTTTTAAGCTCTTTTAAAAAGTATAACAACAACAAAGAAAAGAAACCCATAACTATGCCTGATAACTAAACCATCCCTATCTAAAAGTGCGTTGCCATTGTCGTTCATTACAGATAATTTCAAAAAAAGGAGAAGAACATTGCAGGGAGAGAACTCCATTGATTGAGATCACATTCTCGAAATAGTTGAATAAATATTTGCTGATCAGGTTGATTTAAATTTGCATTATATCCCTCATGTTCTTGCATCTTCTTGTAATATTATAATATAATAATATAATAAATATTCCATTGGAAAGTTGCACCAAACATCTACAATGCCTGGGATCTTCCACTTCACAAACAACAAAGTTTATTGCTCTGGGGAGGTTTGTTAGAGGACAGATGAAAAAGAAAATGGGTAAGATAAAAATTTTGTTATGTTGGGTTTCCCTGCTTTGGAAGAAATACATTTTGCATCAGAAGTGTGTGTGACACTTTGCTCTTGGTGTGATCTGGGTCAAAGTAGAAGGCTTATTGTAAATGGAGTAAAGGAGTCTTACCATGTAGATCTCCTTGAATAGTCTCTGCCTTCTGTTAGAAGAAATATATCTTAATTTCTGAGATGAGCTTTGTCCTGTTCACTGTGCTGACTGAGGAAGTAAAATACCAATGAGATCCCAAATTTAAATGATTTTTTTAAATTTTAGTTGCGCAGTTTTGGATTTGATCAAGTCCAGGTAGCTATGATACAGGCATATTTATTGTGAGGATTTAATGTTTTCATTTCTGTGGAAACTTAATCTGAGAGACTGCAAGACTAACAAAGTGTGATAATAATGCTCAAGATTCACAGGATTGGTATGGGAAAGTATGTTAAAAGGAATGGGTAACCTGAAAAACCACAATGTAATGAAATTACAGGCGGTTCATTGAACACATCAGTCCTGAAGATTGTCCCACGTCATCCCTCTGCCACTCTTTGCTTTCCTGTTTATATTTTCTATTTCTTAAAATACTTTTCCTCCTCATTTTAGTGTGGAAAACGAGTACAGAAGACAGTAAGGACTGATGTGGGCTGTAGTTGCACAGGCAGAGGTAACTCTGAGGGAAGTGTGTTGTTTTGGACAAGGAGTGATTACAGCTTTATCTTAGCATTAGCAATTAGCATTATAGTAGTAAAATAGTGATTATCTAATAATTTTCATGCAGTCCTCCAAAAGAACTGCAGGCCTTAAAAATCTAGACTGGTTGATCTATGCCTAAATATACATTGCCACTTTACTGTGGGGTCACTGTTAGAGTTCGAGGTCCCACTTCCCCTGCACAGTGTTTTACCCATGGTGGGCTTGGAGAGCTAGACTGATTTTGTGGAATTGGCTGTTAGGGCAGTGTTACAGTCCAGTTTTTAAAGTTATTAGAAATTCCTCTGCCCAAATTAAGGTGCAAATAAGACCATATGCCAAAGTCAATAGCGTGCATTTTATTTGATAATAAATATGTGAGAGAGAGGGAGAAGAAGGAAGAGAAAGAAATAGAAAAGAGGTGGGGGTACAGAAGGAGTGACAGAGACAGATTGAAGAAAGGATCACCACTCCTTGGATCCCAAGGATGTTCCATTGATCCTCTCCAGCTCCGGTCTTCTTGGTGCTGAGGGTGCCCCGAAAAGCACAGAATCCAACGGATTAATGCATGCTCAGGCCGGGTGGGAATGCCCAGGTACCTCCCCCTGCGGGAAGCAGTTTGGCACAGTCCCTTGCAGCAGACTCTGGGTCTATTGCATCCCTTTTCATCACGTGCACTCCTGTGGTGCAAGGCCTTAGGAATGAGCGTGAGGAGCACTTTGGGAGTCTTTGATGGGTTATGACACCCCCTCAGCTGCCTCCCACATCAGTGTCCCATGGATGTGGCCTGTGGGATTGGGGGTTTCACAGCTGGGCCGGTTTGTGTAAGGGAGGGTGGATGTTCAGTGCCTCTGACCAGAGGTTACACCCAAAACCGCCTCCCCCGCCTCGTTTTTGGGGGGAGTCTGTGTAAACCTGGCCTCCGTGGGCTGTGGTCTCCCTCACCCCACACCCGGCCAGGGATGATTCTCTGCTGCATTTGGCTTTCTTGTGGATGCATTCCTTTCTCTCAGCCTTGTTTGCTTCTCTCTAGACCTGAGATAATTGAACATATCCCCTTTATCTTATCTAGGTGTCTTAACTCACAGTCCTAAGTTCCAGCCAGCCGTCTTCAAGGAGGGCTGGGCTTCTGTGGTTGTAGCTTCTTTATACAGTTTTTGCTGCAATGGGCAAAACTCCTTCCAAACAGTGTTTAAGGCATGAACCATTTCAGTCCCTGACAGGCAGCCTTATGGCCTATTTAGAAAGTATACTTCCAGGAATAAATCATCATTATCACTGGAGTGTCTAAGCATTACATTCTTGCTTTATAAGTGGAGAGAAAACCAAGCTTGTGGAAATGAAATGACTTTCCTCTGGGAAGTCAAAAAAATGGTGTCAAACCCATGGGAATGGCTTTTATTTCCTGGTGTTGTGTACTGCACTGCAATTTTTGCATCAGAAATAATCTCTGGAAGTGATTGCTGCCTCTCTTTAGCACCATCTACCAAGGCAGGGTTAAGTGTCCTGGGTAGATCCCGGAGTGACGCGAGTCTTGCGTTTTGGCACGACTTGAATCTTCTCAGTTGTGCAGCTTGTGCCTCTGCAAGATGGCTTGAGGTCACTCCTGGGTACAAATTAAAAACACACTTCCATCATGCTGGTTCTGGTGGCTCTTTGGTCTAAGAGAAGTGTTAGTTTGATGGTGTGAAGCAGCCTTTACAGATTACCTCGCTGTGCAAACTACAGAGGAGAAATGTAAGCAGCAGAAATCTAACACTGTGAAAATACGTGAAAATTAATTTCCCTCCTGCTCTGCCTGAATGGCAGAAATAATTTGAGTGTTTGGTGCTCCCATGTTTTAAGCAGGAAACAAGCAATACCACCCTGAATGAGAAGTTTGTCCTTTGTACCTAACTAATTTGTGTGCAGGAAACTGCAGTGACTAGATGAAGACGTTCTCGAACTACATTTTGCAGCAGAAAAAGACAAAGCTTTGATGGCTTCTATGCTGTTCTAATTTTAGTACAAATTCATTTACTAAAAGAAGGAAATACACACTCGGAAATTACTGCAGGAGGAAGACAATAAAAGCTTAGCTGCCCTAATTTGAAAGCAATATCTGAACTGAATGTATTTCATACTTTAAATAATTTGAGTGGCTTGTATAATATGAAATCTTATGAAAAATGTCAGACACTTTTGCCTGGATACAGCTTGTCTACCGGATACAATCCAGGACAGTTCATCTGAATTATCTGAAGTCTCATATTCAGCAGAGTGATTAAACTACATTAAAAATTGTTGTAAATGCTTCCATTCAAAATTGAAGTGAATATAACTTGTCTGAAGTTCTTCACGTGGGACTCAATACAATATATTCCATTTAAAAACATCATGAAAGAGGAAGCAGTTGATGAGATGCTGTAACGTATCTCTTTGAGTTGTTGGTTCATACCTCCAAGAGGGAGGGGGAGGTAGGGGGTGAAGATCTTTAGTGCTGAATAGAAGTATTCACACAGAAAATTAATGCAGAATAGCTACTGCACACGTAGCAGCCATTTCATGCTAATTTTACATGACTTCCCAGTGCAGACAAGGCTCTAGTTACTTCAGATGAATTGTCATGGGAGCCCTGTATGGACAAGCTCTTGCTGTATGAAGCTGAGGGAGTCAGGAAATACTGGAACGCTGCCTTCTTTCTCTTTTCTTCATTTTTCCCTCCTTCTTTAAAGACTCACTGGCTGAGCTCACTCAAGGGGGCCTAAACTACTTAAGATTCTGCTAGCTATTTCCTTAGAAACTGATTTAGCTGTGAAATCATTAACTGCCTCCTTGGACTGCATCCATTTTACTAGAAATGTAGTTTACTTACCTTAACCTGATATTGTGCAGGGAAACTTTCAATGTCTGCCAACTTCTTTTCACACACTTTTCACACCCCTCTCACTTCTGCAGTGTTTTTTGGTTTTTTGGATTTTTTTGCTTACTAGTAAGCAATTGTATCCCTGTTCTGTCCTTCAGTTGCTTCAGTTTCCCATTGATCCACTTCACTTGTGAAATCACGAGTAGTATTTGTTGCCTACTTTGAGTCTGTTTTGCATATTGCTCTTTAAAGTGAAATCCTTGTAATATTCAGAAGCAAATCTTAAACCCTTGAAAAAGTCAAGTTTTGAAGACCTCTCAGGCCCATTTCTACAGTCTTTTTCTTTAAGTGTCATGGTGGTATTTTGGACCTTCAGACTGCAGGGAATTATGGTTTCGTTTCCTCGGCTCTTTTATTGCAGTAGGAAAAAATGTTAATTTCAAATACATCTGATGTCAGCTGTTTTGGGGGAGCTACAGTCAAGCGGTTAAATTACATCCTTAGTGTTGGTTTGCAGTATGAAATATAAAATAAATTTCAATGTGTACTATGTGATTACAGGCAATTAGAAGAAATTAGAATTTATTCTGATCAAACTTTTTATACTGTGAGCATTCACCTTGCATTCTCCTTTCTCCTCCAGGCCAGAAAACGGTACCAATTCATGTCACAATAGGGATGAGAAGCTGCAGTCTCCACTCAGTGGTCCTTCTTCCATTTGTGGCGGGAGCCAATCCAGCATTTCTGACTTCTGCATTTCCCCTTCATGTAAGGATGGTCTGTGGATGTTGTTCTTAATTGCTGACATCTTCCTTGACTGGGGCAGGTGTAGGGGGCTGGGCTGCGTGTTTTAGATTGGGGATTTTTTAGCGTGGTGTGGAAATGGCCCTCTGTTTGCAGGGCCTTGGGCCACACTGCAGACTTTGGCTGAAGCTGAATGAAAGGCCACAGAAGATAACGTGCGGTCAGCAGACACCAATGGTCTCACTTGCCTTGCTCCATCTTGCTTCCTGTGGAAATGCCAAGGATCAAAGCCAGGGCTTCCAGTGTGTGTGAAGGATACTCTGCAATGTCCCCTGCCCAGGGAAGGAGCTGCAGCCAGAGACTGCGCTTCCCAACGGGCAAAGCCCCTTGCTTGATCAAATCTACCCTTGTCCGGATCTAAATGAATCACTGTCTGCTGGCACCTGCAGGCTCTGTTGGCTGTACCTCAGTGTTAGAGCTGAGGGCAGCTGCAGTTATCTGCTGAGATTTGCAACTGCATTTGGACCAGCCAGGGCTGTGGAGGATGGGCAGCCCGGTGCTGTGTGGCTGCATTGTGAGTGATGCTGCTAAAGATTCTGCCCTTGCAGCTTCAGCTGGAATGAGTGCAAACTCAGCTGGGCCTGAGAGCTCAGAAACATGTGATGGAATTTAAAAGGTTATAGCCTTCTGGATTGCTGTACTTCTGATATCCACGAGATCACGGAACTCTGGATGTGGGAGTTTCAACCTTCCTGCAGGGATTCATTAACATTTCCAATTACAGATCTAAGGCAAAATGTTCAGCAGTCATAGATAAAGGATCTCGCAGCATATCCGGGACAGAATTATTAATAAGTTCAGGCAAAGTGTGCCTTTTCTTTTCTGAAAAATATGCTTTGAAGCAAAAAGGAATAGCATACTTTTTACTTTCTCTTCTATTTTTTTTCAATTTCCTAAAGGAAATGAAAAGGATTCTGAGAAAAGTAACCGAGGACTTGCAGACAGGAATTTGCTTGCGTAATGCCTAGAGCTGATAAATGTAACATGCTGAAGGAGGGAAGGATGGGAGATGGGAGCAGGAGAAGCTCCTGTCCAGGATGGGCACTTGTGTTCTTGCTGTTGTGTAGTAATGAGAGCTGCTCTTCTCAGCATCACTGTGTAACACTCGGGTACAGCTCGGGGGGTTTGGCCAGCCAAGGGCAGCAACTCACACCGGCAAAGGTTGTAAACCAAGCAAAAGCATACTGATTGGGCAGTTTTCCTGCAGAGAAGGAAAAAAAAAAGAAGGGATTTTTACATACCTGTGCTTTGAAAAGGAAATTAAGCCAAATAATTATCAAAGGTGTTCCTCTTTGGGGTTTTAAAGTGTAATTGGTTGCAATTCCTACGGCATTATGCAGCCCAAGTGAACCAGATTTTGATATCTTTCAAGTATTGAGATGCATGGACTCACCTCTGTCACTTTTGCTGTGCTGATTGTTTTATAGAAATTTGTGAGGTTTAAACAGGCAACCTGAGTCAGTCAGCAAAGAAAATGTTGTTAATTTTTGATGAATATTGATTTAAAACCTTCATGCTGAAGATATTTCTGCCAGCTTAAACATTTCATTTTGTCAGAACTTTGCTTGTAGCCTCTGTTTAAAACAGTCTGTTAGCTGCTTTCAGTCAAAATTATATGCAGGTGGCTACTAATAGGACTACTAGATTATATTATTTTCCTGTACAAAAATCTTTGAGATCAGAATATGCAACATATTGCTAGTTTATATGAATGATACATGTAAAAAGACAAATAATTTCTGTGTGTGGCAGAGGAAATTCTTCCTAGCATTAATCCAGGCTTTAAAATAACATTGAGCTACTTGAAAGATGGCCTGGGGTTTGTTTTGGGTTTCTGCAAGTAGCAGTGACATATGTGCTTGTCTTTCTTTTCTTTTGGATTTAGAAATAGGTGTAAGAGAAGAAAAAAGAGAGCCTGCACTGCTGGACCCCCTGGTTGTTATGTCAGTGACAATATTCTGCTTATTTCAGAATATTTTTTCCCAGCATCACATGAGTACCTTGGGACTCAGAGTTTCATGCAGCCAAGTCATGAAATGAATAGTAAGAGACAAAGAGTGGGGAAAAAAACAGTATAAAAGCTTCATGTGAACAATTAGCCTCTCAAGGGGCTATCTCAAGGAGGCTGAGTTTAGCCTCAAGGAACCTTGATCCTCTTTTGTTTCCTAGAAATGAGCATAGTTCCTTATGTCCTCCTGGAAATATTTGGTTGTTCTTGAACTGGTCTGATTTTGTCTGGTCCATCCTCTCCCCCTTTTTTCCTTTGGTTAAGAATCAATAACTCTTGCACAATTTTATTTTTTGTCTCCTGTGAGGAGAAAATTTGTGGACCAAAGATGAGTCCTGGTCATCTTGCTGTATTTATTATGCTGAATGCCAGACAGAACATGTGCTGGGCAGCAAAATGCCTGTCTGAGAGTGACCTGATCTGCATTATTATCAGCATGAGAGAGCAATCCAGGACAGCAGCCTGTCCTGAGCATGGCAGGAGTGAAGCTAGAGGCTTTCCCTAAACTTTCATTGAACTTGCACATCTTGGTAGCCTTGTGTTTCTAAGCAAACTGAGTGTCCTTCACTTCCCCATTTGTGTAAGGCAGAAATTGAGTCTGACAGAAGTGTAAAACACTTTTTGTCTGCAGTGGCCCTGTTACTGTGGGTATGTACAGACAACTGCAAGGGGTTGTGTTCCTGTGGCTTAAATGAGATATTGGACATAGCTGATGCGTGTTAACTGGGGGTCTATATGCTCCTATCCCGTTGCAAGTGCACAGTGTAGCCAGTTTACTTTTCCAACTGCAAAGTGCTTAAATTACCACACTTGTAGCTGTTTTGCTGAGGTGATGAGCCATAACACACTCTGCCACACCAACTCAGTAACCTGCCAGAACCTCAAGGTTTCCTTCATACAGCAGGAACCGTGATTTGATTGTATTTCTAATAAAACTGTATTTCTAATAAAACTAATAAAGGAGACAACTCCTCACTGAAGTGTGTTTCTTTTTCAAACAGCAGTTGAAATGAAGTCATCTGAAGTATCTGCATCAGGCCACAGAATGGAGCAGCACATCCCAGCTGGTGATGCCTCGTCTTCTCGATCTGCTGGCTTCACTGAGGACAAAGTAAATGGGCAATCACATAGGTATGATCTATGCTGAGGATGCCTGAAATTCTGAGAGGAGTCTGACAGGATTTACCAGTTAATTCCATGCTGCTGTAAAGACAATCTGTGAAGTCATTTGATGTATGATGTAGTCTGGCCCGAGACAGCTGTGGTGGTGCTTGCCAAACAAAATACCCTTTGCTGTGCCAGAGGCAGCTGTTCAATTTCTAAGCATCTGGTTCAGAATGGAAGAAGTCTCAAGAAAGACATTATTAATGAACTTCACATGTATGCTCAATGCAGCCTTCTGAAAATAAAACTTCCTGATTGCTTCCTTAGACGACTCAACACTAGCCCATGAAAATCATTTATTAGTAAAGAAATAGGTAGGAGTGTGGGAATAGGACAGGAATTAGCATGCAGAAGGAGGAAAAATGAAGCATTTAAGTGGGTTTAAGAGTGTTTAAACTTGCTGAATTGCTAGCACTGCTGACCAGAGTCCCTCATTATCCACTAGATGGGTATAGTAAAGGAGGCAAAGTTATGAGATCACCCAGCAATGAGTTTCAGCTCTTCCTTGAAATTTTTCCTGTAAAATGAAACATCTTTCTCTCCTTATCTTGCTTATCCAGTTCACCTTGAGCCCTCTGTGAAGCCTTTGTTATGTGTACAACTGTGATGTTACATCTTGGATGAGAACTAGGAATTAATTAGCATCAGACCAAAGTCTACCAAAGTTTTCAGGGCCTGCATATGTCCTTCAGACATTAACAGCTTTTTCCTACAGCTAATTCAACTGGGCCAACTTCTAAACAGTGTAGACAAATTTTAAAAGGAAATATGTTCCAGAACTAAAACACAGAATGAGTGGAGATGTGTTAAAGGAAAGGTTTTGCCAGCTCTTTATACACCTGATTTTTCAGCAGTGCTTGGTTACTTGTGTCAATTACAGCTCTAGCGCTTCTGAATGATTCCGTGTTTAGAACTTTGTTTCCTTCAGGCCTGCAGATGCCAACGTGTGGGTTTGGGGTTTTGGGGGTTTGCTGTGGTTTTGGTTGTTTGATTGGGCTTTTTCCCTGGTTGTGCTGTTTCCTTGGTGAGATCTGAGAAATTATACATTGTAAACAAATTATCACTGGTTTCAGCTGAAGTGCTTTGTAGTCATACCTCTGGCCCAGCATTACCGGTTTTATTTCTGTTGTAACAGTAGCTAAGCAGATAGTAGAAATACAAATAGACCATAAAAATTTATGGCCAATTTGTTTGCTTTGTGGTGGAGAGAGGGATATTATTTTTCAGGCTTTGCTTCCAGGAAGCAAGTCAAATTGGCAGCATCTTGTCCCCCGCCTTAGTGAGATGCTTTGCTCCTCTGCATAGCCTATTATTAAAAAGGTGTGTTCCCAGGAATTTTAAATATTTGTTCACAAATATTGAAATATGTCTAGATCTCAGGATGGATTTTACAGAAGTGAAGGCAAGGTGCAGTATTTTGCAGAGGAAGATCATCTCTCTTCACTGTGTGTTTCCTCAGCATGCATGCAGTAATTTGGATTACCAAATGCAGCCTCAAGTTACAGATACAGGAATGCAGCCTTTCATAGTCAAAGAGAGCATAGGGTTTTCTGTGTCAAGAGTCTTTTGTTAATATGTTGGTGTTGCAATAGCTAGACCTGCCTTTTCAATCTTTCACTCCTGGATGCAGACTATAATTTGTTTGCAAAACAAACAGGACTAACAAATCACTGCTTTGCTCACAGTTTTGTCCACTGTAAGAAATGTCTCCTTCCGGGAGACAAATACCTGTTAGGCAAATACCAAAACCCACCTAGCAGAGGTATGTATGAGAAAAGGAGTTGGGCTGTGGAAGTGATCACTTCTCTTTCCCCCCTTCCTTAGCAGTATAAATTGGGGACTAAACTGCACAGAGATGAGTGAAATGATGCAAAATCAATTGGAGAGAAGAATGAGACCTTAGTAGTGACATTTCTGCAGCAGTTGTTTTATTTCCACAGGAACAAATGATTGTTCCAGCTGATGCAAGTCAGGCTTGCGGCTGGTTTTGCACTGATATTCCCTGTTGCATTTTTATCATGGGAGAATATAGCTGTGTTGTGCTTTTTTTAGCCAATCAGGGATGCATTTGTAAGAGACTTCAGTCTACAATTGTGACTGGCTGAAAAAGCAGAGTTTTTTTGGTATTGTGACTATATCCAGTATCATCATGCTAAAAAAGAGCTTAAACTCTGCAGGACATTCTTATGTCTCTATTAGCCTTGCTTTTCTGAAAATCTGGTAAAAATGGCCAAAAGTCCCAGTGTATTCTTGGAGAAAATTGTTTAATTCATCTTTACACGTTCAGGTCCTGTCTTACTTCCTGGTTGATTATTCAAATCCTAGTGTCAGTCCATTGTGCACTTTTTTATAGACGATTATTTCAGTTTTTCCAAGTTAACAATTTTTTTTCTTCTCAATGCAAATGTAGGCTTTTGTGTGAGTTTGTTGTGGGTTTGGGTATTTCTTTTGGGTTGATTTTTGTTTTGTTTTGTTTTTTTCTTTGAGCACACCTTGTCATCAGTGACTCCTTTACCAAATGCTGAAGAACGTTTCCCACACTAGATTTTGCTTCTTCTTTCTTCAACTCATCAACTTCTAAAGGATAACAAATAGGAGTTTTAGGTGTTATCCTGAGGATCAGTTATTTTCTGTTGATCTTAATCTTTTTATTGATGCAGTAAAAGATGAAGTGATTCTGTGGTACTTGGACACATGGAGAGCCAGATCTGCTCTGCATCCTCTCAGAAGAACAACAGAATTTTTTCAACTTTACAGTTTTTGCTACCAGCCTGTTCATATAATCCTTTCCCGAAGAGTTTGCACAGATGTGAACCATTTTGTGTGAGATCTCTTTCCTTGGTAAAGTGATGTGACTCTGGTTGCATTGCTTTGCTCTGTCGCTAGCCTGGCTGCCGAGGTTACTGCCCTGAAACTGTGGAGATGGTTGAATGGCTGTAAATACACTTTTTTGTGTGGGAATACAGATCCAAAGGCTTTGTTATCTGCTGTTGAATAAGGAAGAAAAAACCTCATTTGTGCCTCAAAAACTGCCTTGAGGCTGGTGAATCTTTCTTTTTAATCTACCTAAAAACATCATAGTACACATAAGATTATGAAGAGCACTTAGAGAATTGAAAACCCAATTCACTTGAAGGAACTCTACCAAAATGACAAAAAAAGCAATAACAATGACACTGCTATATGGAGATAAAGATGTTTAAATATCTCTGTGGTCCACGCCTTGAGGTTTTTATCTAGCCAGTCTTAATTCCTGGTGTTGTTTTACCGGTCTGTTTCTGCTGCCATCTGCCACCTCCTCCTCTGAAGCTGAGACAAGTGTTAACACTTGTAATACTCACAGGTAGAGGGCTGCAGCGATGGCTCTTAGCAGAGCAGTTGGCACTTCTCTGCCCTTAACAGTTAGCATATACATATGCAAAATACAGACAATAATGCTACTTAAAATACAAAAGGAACACTTGCTCAAATCTCCCTGCGAGGTGAAGCAGGGCTATCGAAGGGCTAATCAGCACTGACTCAGCAGCATTCCCAGGGGAGGAGGGGAGATTAAATATCTTGAAAATCCTCCTAATCACCCTACTGATGGTCACAAAGGGTTCTTTTCATGGAGCTAATAACACGGGGACTTTCTATTTTAATCGCCGATTTTTAGGCGGCACCTATTTTTTTTTTTTTCGGTGTCCTGCCTTTGGCTCTCTTATTTACCTTTTAAAATATGATGAAGTTTTCACGTAGCTGTTACTTTAGTTTAACCTTTTCGCCTTTTAAGAGAAAATCGACTCGCTACTGCAAACATTAATTCAGATTCAGAATTATTTTAGAGGCTTGCTATTTCCTGGTAGCCTCCATTTTTATAACTGGGAAAAGCTATATTTGTGCTGGGGGCAAGGAAGGACAGTGTATCCTTGCACAGTTATTGACTAAATTTTAAAGAATGGTATTTTTGCAGCACATGTAAACTGTGAAATAGCAGCACCCAGTTTATGTTCTCAATGTGAACAAGGAACTTGTGTGTTTAGGGCATTTATTTTATAGATGCCATCACAGCTTTTTGCTCTTTTGACAAAGCCTTCAGGGAGTTCTGCAAGTCTTATCTCAGACAGGAGCCAGGGAGGCTGCCTATGTCTGCCAAGACTGACCTATAACTGGAAGAAATTGTGGTGTCTGTGCCCTAAAAGGCTGTTTTTCTGTGCTGTAGCATATCTGTGCATTTTTTGCACCCCAGAATGAGTCACTGGATGTGATAAACACAACAGAAAACAAGCTCAAGCTCAGTCACTGGTTTGCAGGGAATTTAACTGACCCTGTTCACTGCTGTTGTGCGAAGAGTGAGGTTTGAGCCGGATGGACGAGTCCCTAGAGCCAGGTTAGAGGCTGTGCAGTGAGCACACGTGCCAGGCAGTGCCTGTGCTGCCATGTTCCTTTCCATCTGCAGTCTCCCTGAGGTCTGAGCCCCTGCCCATACTGCAGGTTTCACTTGGTTGCAGGCTCGCTATGCTTACACACTTCATGCTTTGCTAACCCTTTCCCTCTCCTCCTCCAGCGAGTTTGCCTTAGCCTTCACCAGCAAACCCAAGATCCCTCGCACTCCTGATGGGCAGAGCAGCAGCCCTAGGAAGGGAAAGGTCCCAGCCATTGCCCCCCAGTTCTCTCAGTCTGGACCCATCAAACAAGCCATCCAAGCTCCTCGGGATCACCCACAAGGAGCAGACAGAGTAAGTAGAAAGTGTCATCGTTCTGTTTGTCGTTCCTTGGGCTGGGAAAGGAGGGAGCCTTGTAGAAACTCTTCAGGAATGAAGTCGTAGGCTACAAATGTGCCAGGAGTGTATGACATTGTAATTGTCATCTGCAGGATGTGCAGCCATGTAATTATATCCTGCTGAACACTGCTCCTATTTCCAGGCTGTCATGTGAGCAGTTAAAAGACACGCTTTTTCCTGTCTCTGGGTGGAGAAAAGTGGCCCAAATTCTCAGAAGTTTTTGGGGAAGCTTATGAGTCTCAGATTAGACCTTCTCTAGATGTCATCAGAGTTTTTCCTTTTCTTTAGACACTTGCTCATCCCACTGTGTAACTCCAAGTCGGATCCCTGGGTGTGTCTACACTGCAGCTGAATGTAGAGCAGATGTCAGGCAGCTCAGGAGATGGCTCAGGGCAGCTTGGTAAGCAGAGAGCCAAGCACAGTGTGCTGCTTATGGCAGTCTCCTTTCTGCTGGAGACTGGTACTCTAGAACCATGTGGGCCGTGCTGTGCCCTGGAAAACTTTATAAAAAGTGCTTCATCTGTGGGGGGGTTAAGAAGAGAGGGTGGCTTTGACTTGAGGATGGAGGAAAATGATGGACACTTGCTTTGAGCCAGGCAACACAAGCTCAGTACAGAGGAAAAATTGATTTTGCATGCTCACACATCAGTAATAACATGTGGTGTATCAGCTGTGGAGTTTTTTTGGGGTGGAGGAGGAAGAAAGGTGCATTCTTCAGTAATGAACAAACTTTTTCCCAGGCATGTGGATAGGAAAAGCTGGATTCAAATACAATTTTGTGTCCATCATCAGTGAAAATAGCTGGAGCAAATGCATCATAACAAATTTAGTGATGATTATTTGATCACAATGTAACATCAGCTCTATTCTTTAACTCAGTTACCTTGAAACATTTGACAAAAACATAGTAATACCTTCCCGAGAAGCTCAAAATGTGTGTATATCATTAGCTACTCATTACAGATAGGGAAAATAAAATTAAGAGAATTTAAGTAACGTAGTAAATCAGTAACAGAGCTGGAAAGAGCATTCTGAGCCTTCTGTGTTGCTCATTCATTGTTCCACACAGTTTCATGTGCAGAGAAGTGGTGTGGTTTCGTTCAGGGAGTACAGGTGAGGCATTGGAAGGGAATGTTCTTGGTGGTGAAAGGGGGTTTTGACCTGGAGGCTCCTGGCTTCAACACTCCTGTGCTGAGGTAATGAAGCTTTACCTTTGCTGCACATGCCCCAGGTTTTACCTCTGACATCAGTGCTCTCTGTTTCCTGTGACAGCAGCACTGTTCTGCCCTGACTGGATGTGGTGTTAACACCCAAGAGTCTGTCCCTGGTTCCTGTTTCGGTTCATTTCCAAAAGCATTGGCCCATTGAAAAGAAGCCCTAGTGAAAAAAGGAAAAGCACAGAGTGTGTGTTTGTGCACACAAAAAATCTCCTGCATGTTCTGGTTTCTCCAGGGCAGCTTTACACTGCTGGGGAGAGTGTCCTAGGAAAGATGTGACATACCAGTGTTGCTTTCAGGAGGCTCTGGAGCAAGATCCTTTTCTAGTGGCACGGTGTGAAATGTATTTTATTTTTAAATTGCTTTAAAGTCGATCACTTGGGGTTCTCGTGGATTCAGTATATGTGATCTGTTAGTCCAGATACTTGAGCTCTTCTAACTTTTATTATTTGTTTTACCCTGTACTTCTTCTCTTTGCTGGGAATGTTTGCTGACTGTATAACAGGCATCCCAACTTGCTATGTATCCATTTACCATTTCTCCCAATTTTTTGCTTGGGATTTCAGGTTATCATTTTCTATCTGTCCACATGTGCCACGAGACAGTGTCAGCAATTGAATGTTAAACTCTTTCTGCTAAAAACAGAAAATAAATTATTTTGCAAACAACTATCTTCCACTCACTTTGTGTACATGCATCCAGCCTTGTTGTCTGCTGTCAAAGAGCACCTGTTAGTTCTTGTCCATCCTGCAGGGGCTTCCACACAGGTAGAAGGGTTGTAAGGTTGTAAGGACGAGATTTTTAAAGGACTAAAAAGGGTTTGAAGTGCTATGCTGAAGCTTGAAGTTCTCAAAGGTAATTCTCAGCTGTTACTTAAAGACACAGGGCAGGGAAGGGGTCTGAAGCAAGTGAGCCCCTAATGTTTCCCTAGTAAAGCTCTGTGCATTTACTGCTCCTTTAATTTCCTTGCTGACTCATCTGCAGGTCAAAAATGGTATCAGATGCACAGATACCAGCAATCAGTAGATTCCAGCAGTTGCTGCCTCCCATTTGCCTGCTGCATAGGTATGTAGGACCTTACATATCAAGATTCCCTGTTCCAGTGGAAGACCAAGTTGAGGGTTTCTGGTATTTCCAGAGAAATGCAAACTTTTATAGCTGATGGACATGATGAGAAAAAGATGACTTTCTGATTTTACTTGATGCATTCACTTATTTCAGAGGCACGTTTTTAGCTTGATTTTAGTATTTATTACAGGTGTATTTTCTGGAAACAAGTTGATTTTATGTAAACCTACCTGAACTAGCTGGACCGCCCCTCTTGGAGCAGGGAGTGTGCGGAATGCCTGAGGAATGCAGAGGAAGTCCAGGTACTTAGTGCAGCTACAGGCCTGGGGCCAGATTCCTGCCTGAGATGCAGCCCCTGCTGTCAGCTGAACTCCTCCAAATAAAACCAGCCGTGCTGGGATCCCCTGCGATTTCCACTTCCAAGCTGGCACAGGGATGACACTGGCAGCCTGGCTGGAATACAGAGTTCCACAGGGAGCATAGGCACCTCCAGATTTAAACCTTTCAACTGTGCTCCATGTGGACATTGCTGTGTGGTTTAATCCGCTCCAATCCTTATTCTCTGTCTGTTCCAGGCAAGTCTGCATGGGCATGCTGAAGCTGTTTGCAGTGTACCAAGCTCTGTCTAAGGCACATTGGAGCTAGGGCAGTACAAAAATCTCTACCAGAAGAATGGGGAATGTTTTTTGGCAGGACTGCAACTGGGCCCCGGTGACATTCTTTCAGTTCTTTCAATATCCCCTGAAAAGGGGTTGCCATAAATACATTCTGCAGTTTTAAGTTGCAGCATCACGAGTTAAAGTGCCCTCCTGCATGTTTTTTGTGATGTTTGTGTCCCTGTACAAGTAGAACAAGTGTTGCCCTCAGGCAGCTTCTGTCTTGTAATAAATCCTGCTTTCGGCTGACAGACCCTTTCTCGATGTTTTTCTGCAGGCAGCCAGTCCTACAGGAAGTGAGAACAGTTCCTTTCCTCGAGAATCACCTGTCACATTGTTGAAGGACAGAGCCAGCTTCCTGTAATGAGCTGTACTGGTGACCTGCAGAGGAGAGTGACACTGCAGGCCTTGCACGGGAATTCGGGATTATCTGATGGGATGCTTCTGTGGTCTCTAAAGCTGGCGAAGACAAGAGCCTTGTTATTAGAATTAGAGGTCTCAGCAGCAGCCCAGGACTGACATGGGAGATGGATATTCTCTGATAATTTACTCCAAAGTGACATTGCCACCTTGGGAAGAAACTCTTGCTCTCTGCCCTCTGTGTCAGAGTAACTGGCCTTTGGAAACAGAATGTGGGCTCAGCCCAGGAGTCTTATCAAGCAACTGTATTTTTTTACTTATTGCTTGCTGAAGCAGGCTGCCAATTGCTTTTTAAAATTTTTTTCCTGTATGACGGGGTTGGGAAGTATCTGTGTTCAAAGGATCTGCATGAAGAGTGACAGTGTCTGCCACATGTGCAGAACCTGCCTGCTCAGAGCAGTCCTGTGTGGGATGAGATCTGTATGGCCTTCAGACCCTGAAGAGGAGGTATTTTATCAAAATATTTTCTGGTTGACCTGTAGCAGATGAAAAACACTGTTGCAGTGCTCAAGGCAGCATCCATGCTCACCTCTGAGGTCTTTATCGGCAGCAATTACTCCTATTCCTTCTTTCTGCCTTTTTTTTTTTTTTTTTTTTTTTAATTCTACTGTTTTAACATTTGTGGAATGAAAGATCTCTTTCTTTTTTCCCCTGGAATGAAGAGCTTTGCTTCTTTATTCATAGAAGAAACCATGAGTATGTGAACAAATCAGGAGCAGTTTTCTCTTTACATGTAACTGTGCTCCATCTTCTTTGGTCTTTGTTGCTTTTTTATGTTCTTCACTTCAGAGCAATGACTGTTTATGTCTTTATGGAATTTGTGCTGGTCTTTGGTGCATATGAAGTGCTGGCTAGGCAAGAGAGATTAGGAATCCTTCCACTAAATAAAAAGCAGTATTTCTGCCAGTGAATTACAAAGCTAGTGCTGTTTGTTGTTCTTTCTCTCAACAGTGACAGTGACCAGGAAACACTAAAGTCTTCACTGGGGGTTGGCTTCTTAGTAACACCCCCTCATGTGACAGCTGTTGGGACACATAAATGCAGTTTACATTGGAACTTGGCTGCTGCTGAGGCAGAGATGTAAAAAAGCAGACAGTGTATTTACCATAGTCAGAAACAAATGTTTTAATGAGTATGAAAATGGGGAAGGTAAGGCTTTAAAACCTTTCTCAAGGTTTTAAAGGAGTTTCACCTTGAGAAACAAACAGGTGGAATGCAACCTGAAAGGTATAACTACTGCTATGATGACACTGCCTTCCCCTAAAGTAAAGAGTTGTAAAGCCATTTCCACAGAGCCAGAAGAAAGCTCTGTGCTTCTGACAAGATGTTGAATTGCGCCTCTTGCTCTGTGGTGGCAACTGAAGAGCCAAAGCCACTGCTGTCATTGCCTCAGACCCACTGAGATCAGTGATGCTGTGGCAAATGTTTGCAGAAAAGGCTCCCACACACAAGTTCAGGAAACCCTTTTGGATAGACTTTAAATTGGAATGGGAGTGTTTTGTAGGAGAAGACCTGTAGCTTAAAATCCAGTCAATTCTTGTGGAAGTTATGATTTACTACTCAGTAACACTGACCCAACACCAAGCAGGCAGGGCAGGGGTGTTGCTTTAGCTCCCAAACTACATGAAGTGACTACAGGCACTTGATAGCCTCTGTCACACAGGTCCCCATGCCAAACAAAGAAATCACAGAAAATAAACCCCTGACTTGTGCTCAGATTCATCTGCCTCCTCTCAGAGCTGATAAACACAACTAATGGAAAAATGTCCACTGGTTTACAAAAAGGCAGTAATGGAAAACAGCCATAAAAGTTCACCTCGTGGCTTTCCAGGGTAGGCAGAATTTCCTCTGAAATTCTGCTTTTTTTCCAGCACTTAACATGAACAGCCAAGTTGTTAACGCTGAAGTGCTAAGCAGTTCATTTGCACACATGAATAACACAGAGTGCTCCAGCAGCTGAGTTTTATTTATCTTACAGCAGTGCTGAGTTTCATGTTGGATCTATGCTATGTTCATGCTAGATCTGATTCTGTAAGATGGAGAGAAGCTTTTGGAAAGTGTCGAGAGCAGACTAATTTTTTTTTTTTTTTTGGGGGGGTGGGGGGTGGGCATGGGACAACAACCCAAAACCTCACTGATTTTATGACCCACCCCTTGCCAGACACCCAGAGGTGGTTGGTAGGAGTGGCAGCTGCTCGAGCAGATCAAGATTCATGAAAACCAAAATGCATCTTGCTAAGCTGGACTGAAAGGAACAAACAGGAGTGTGTGTGCTTGTGTGAGTAAGAATGCTCTGTTGCAGTGCAGAACTCTGTGTGCATATTCTCCCATGTTCTCTTAGCTGTGTGAGTATGGAGTTTGAAATCCAAGACTATTTTTATATTAATGCCCGAGAATCTTAATTTTCCAAATACCTGAGAGAAACTATGGATGTGCTTAGAAATCAGTTATCAGCTGAACAGTAATTTGAGAGGTCGAGGAAGCAACACACGTCCTCCTTTCCTCTGTCTTATTCACAAAGAAGCCCCTGTGGTAGCAGTCAGAAGATTTGAAGCTAATGAAAAATGTCAGTTCAGCCTTTGCTCATAAGACTCCACTGTTTGGGGTAGAAAGGTCCCTGAATGGAGGTCAGTAGCACACACATAGCAAATTCAGCACCTCACTCTGAAAAGCTGTTGGGTGTCTTTTGTATGTGCCACGAAGAGGCAGCTGCTAGATTCAACACCCTCCTGGCGGAACAGGAGCAGTGGAAATTGCTGCCCCGGTGGGAGTGGTGTGATTGCACTTAGAGTGGCTGTAATGTCTTTCACAAAAAGCAAATAAAATTATTGCAAATGGCGCACGGATCTGCAAGGAAACTTTCCGGGACCGAAGTCCTGCATGGTGCTACCATGCCTTTTGGATGTAACTGCTATATTCAGTGTCATTTTGTTTATGCAGACTGTTATTTGAGACTCTGTACGTCTGTTGAAGTTTGCATAGAGGGCTCATTTTCTGTACGAGTGCTTTAAAATTATCTTTCAGTGACTGGATAAAAATGCTCTTATGTTTTGGGGGTTTTTTCTTCTTTCTCTTTTTGATATATTTGGTTTGGGAGTCATACAACTTTTTTTGTGTGCATTTCCTTTACATTTCACTCTGGTTTATTATTGACAGATTCTGTCCCCGGCAGTTTTTATCTCCATCTAAGTGGAAAACACAGCTCCTTCCAGTTCACCCTGGCCTGCCTCTGCAGAGGTAATGTTGTTTACTCAGAAGTGCTGCAAAGCAGGCATGAACCACTCATTGTTTGTGGTCTCTCATGAGGAGAGCCCGGGCATGTGGGATGCCATCAGCGACACTGGGTTGGTGTCAGAAGTGTAATTTGTTGTACAATCTACGTGTGTAAGGGAAGACAAGCAAGGAAGTGCTCTGGAGGGAAAATACTGCTGTGATGGGGAGGGACAGTGGTTGATGGGTCTGGCTTTGAGTTGTCCCTTTAACCAAAGTGTCACTAATCTTTGTAAATCATGGGGGAGATGGCAGTGCAGAGATACAGAGCTCTGCGGGGTGTTCATGCACGTCTTGGCGTAGTGGTGGCAGAAAAGCAAACACGCTGCAGATGTGTAAGTACATCCAGACCTACTGTTTAGCTAGGGGCTTGAATTTATCTTCGAGAAAGAACTTCCTGGCAGTTTGGACTATCCTCACGCTTGCTTGCAGTCTGACTGAATACTGGAACAAGCCCTTTCCCAGGAGAGGAAATGTGGGAGAGTTGGGGGTGCTCCTTGCTTGAATCTAAGGAAGGAGTGCGTGAGCCCTGCCAGGCACCCCGGGCACCTCCTGTGCCCCGTGAGCTCGAGGAGGTGTGTGGGCATGGCAAGCAGAGAGGATATATAATTATAGCCTTGCAAACCTGCACTGATCCTGTGGGAACTCAGTGCCAAAATACCTCTGTGACTGAGCCACGTGGACTTCTCTGGGCTAGGCAGCACTTCCCCGACCTATTCGTAGAAATTGTGAAAGGAGGGAGACTCTTGAGAATTTATTGACAGGTGATAAATAGCAAGTTGTTTCAAAATAAACAAAACAGGCTAAGACCAGACTGTTCTGGCCAAGCTATGGCAATCTGCTGCTAATGGACTTGAAAAAGAAACCAACTTCTGGGTGCAGAACACAGAACTTTGTCCTACTGTGTTATCAGACCAGCAATTCTGTAGCCTGACATCTTGTCAGGAGTTGGGATCTGATATTTCAAAGCATGTTTCCTCCCGACTCCAGGCCGCTTTCTACCCTGCAGTGACATTGTATTCAGTTACAGCATCACGATCCAAATTTCCACTTTTTGAGGACCTGGTGCTCTCCGAACAACAGGCTCAGTGGCACACCCTTGGACATCTAATAACTTTCTGGAACATGTCCTCCTTTTAGTACAAATTCTCTCAGCAGTCCTTGGCATATGGTCCAAGTTTCCAAGAAACTAGGGCAGTAACTGATGGCACTGAAAGTGAGAATGCTTCACATAAGCAGTAAGAAATCCAGGTGACAACTTTAATGTTTGGTCCTTCTTCTGATATGGGAAATAATGATATAATTTTAAGTCAACAGATTTGGGGAGTGTCAGTTATTTTGTTCACTCTGCATGTGAGTGACCCAGCGCTGCATTTAATTTCCAAAATGGTTTTCAGTATGCTTTGCTGGCTTTCATCTTAAAAGGCTTTAAAAGTGTTATGTAGTATTATGCAGTGAGCTAATTCTTCCGAGAAAGCAAATAAACAGGACAAATGAAAAGTAGCGGATACCTGAAACGATAAGGTTTATTCTGTAGATGTTTAAGGTGCCTTTTATGTTAGGCTGCGACTGACAGCTACAAATGCTGAGGCCATTTGAAAATCAGCCCGCCTGAGGAGGGATTTTAGGAGTTCGAGGACACCTCCTTCTACTGATCTCAAGGAAAAATTCTGGCCTTTGTAGATCCAGATTTAGTTCTCCTCCTCTGAAGAGTGAAAACGTCGAGCTGGAGCGAGGATGGGATGAAAGTGCTGGAAATAGCAGCTGTGTGCCAAGTGATACCGTTCCTCATTTGGGCTGCCGTGTGCCGCTCTCGCTGTCCGAGCCCTTGCCTGGATCCGGCTGTTGGCAGAGGTTGAATCCTTCCTGAGAACAAATCACTTTATTGTTCGTGTCTGCTCATGCACTGCCTTTTGGGAGCGTGGTTCATGTTGTTGCAAGAAGCAGAACCATTAGCAGCAAATGAATTCTTTGTCAAGCAGCACAGCCTCCCTGAAATTTTTACTCTTTTCTCCAGCAGCTTTCCCCCAGGATCAAATTTGCAGTGTTGTAGGGGACTGGCTCCTGTTAAGCAGTTGACTTTTTTTTGTTAATTCTGCAGATCATGGCCTACCATGATTTTCCATGAAACTGGCTCCTTTCTATTTCTTCCTCATCCAAGTGAGCAGCTGGGCAATGAAATGTGGCAGCTCTGGGACTTGGAAAAGTTTTATTTCAATTGAGCCCCTTCTACCCTCAAGGCTCGTGGAAACTGGGTGGTTTGAAACAGCCAAAATTTCCACCCTGACTAACTGTACCAAAAGCTCCATGCCAGGGAGCTCCTGGTCATGAGCCACCAGCTCAGGGATGATCCCTGGCAAAGCACAACAGCAGTGCTCAAGGGTCCCATCAGTCCAGGCTGTTTCTGCCCAGATCCAGGGACTGGGTCTGTCCAGAGCAGCTGCACTGGTGTAACCACACTGCAGCTGAGGGGAAATAATGGATTCTGAGCCACCAAAACTGGTCCCATGGCTCAGAGTCAGCCTCAGTGCTTGTGTGACACAAGGCCCTGAGCAGCTTGGCCCACAATTGAGGCTTTTAGCCCCTAACAGTAGACAACTAAGAGAAGCAAGCAAGAAGAGTTTGGCTTGCTCCTCCCAAAATTCAAAAGTTGGTCTGGTTGAGTCCTTAGCCATGTGTGCCTGGAGCTGACCTGATGTTTAGTATCATCATCTTGCTCAAACTAAGGATCTGGCCATTGCAGAGAGAAATAACTGACTTTGTTTTCCACATAGATGAAAAACTTCTGAGTGTCTGAATGGTTCTTTCCTGGGCTGCAGTTTAGAACCTTGGTGTGTTTTGTGCAGCATGGTAATGCTGTTTCCTCTCTAACCCTTGTTATCCTCGTGACTCTGAGGTGGTGAAGATGCAGGTTTAACAAAGCTGTGCTGAGCATTGCAGAAAGGGGGGTGTGAGCCACTGTGAACTTCCACAAATCTCAGAACCACGCTGGGGCTCCTAAGGTTCTCTGAAACCACATTTACAGCAAGTAAAGCAGTGTCAGCAATTGTGTCACTGCCCAAGTCACCCCGAAATGGCAGCAGTGAGAACCAATTTCATCTCGAGTGATTTGGCTCCTGGGTCATGTCCATGAATGGGGCAGAGACCAAGGCTTCTTAACCAAAACCAGTCCAGGTGATCTGGCACCTTTCTGGTGACAGTAACACATTTGTGTCTGTAGAGTCCGTTCTGAAAAAGACATTTCCTTGCTCTACATCTCATTATTTTCATTATTTGTTCCTAGTGAGATGGAAATATCTCCTGTGTTTCAACCCAGTCCAGCTTCCCCCAAGCAGCTCTGAGGAGGCAGCTACCTTTCTACAAGCTCCTTGCTGGCAGCAGGGGATTGTTAAACTTTTGCACAAAGCCGGTAAGTTTTGTTCAGGTGCCTAAAATCAGTTTCAGAGGGAACCTCAGCAGATTCATAAAAATCTGTCCCTTTATCCTGCAGCAGTGGCCTCTCTGAAGAGCGTCCTTGTAGTTTCCTGTCTCTGCTTCCTTCCCTCTCTCTAACTTTTTGTTTGGAGTGGGGGGTTGCCTTGTCTTTTCCTGCAATGGGAATTATTCTGTGGGGCTGGATCACGTTCATGCATTACAGAGGCAAAGGAGGCTTTGAAAGATTATTGTCCCAGGCTGGAATTCTGCAAAAACTGGCTGGATGTTTGGTGCTTGCTGGTTGTAACCCCTTTCATTTCACCTGTACCACAGCCTCTTCCTGCAAACGGACCTGATCCCAAAAAGATCCCAAATTAGAGTCTCTGGTATTACGCAGGAATTCCCTTCCCTTTCTGCTGGGGCTGATTAAAATCTCTCATTACCTTTACCTTCTAAGGTCAGTACTTCATGCAAAGTCATTTCCTAGTAAGAAAAGTTCAGGGCAACTCAGCCCTCAAGTGTTACCTGTGCAGAGGTGAGATCTCTGGTCACCCCTCAAACCATTTCTGGGCAGTAGGAGTGGGACAGTGTGATGACAGATGATCTGGCATATTTTGCTTCTTTCTTCCAACACCGACAGTTGTGCTGGGCAGAGAAGTGAGCTCTCAAGCTGCCTTATCTTCTGCAAAGCTGGCCGGTCCTGCAGCTTGGCACAGGCACTGGTGTGACCCACGTGCTGCCTTGAATTAATTTTCTCTGGGCTATGAGTGTAGTTTGTACCAGGAATACCCTGTCCTTGCTAGGAAATCAGCTCCTGGGGAAATATGTCCTTGCTTAGGCATGTGGGAGATGATGGACGGGGTGTTATCAGCAAAACCTTTGGGGTGTGTGGTGAGTTAACCCTGGGGGGCAGCTCAGCCCCACACAGCTCTCATCTGCTCCCCCCCAGAGCAATGGGGGAGAGAAGCAGAAAGGCAAAGGTGAGAAAATCCGTGGCTTGAGATAAAGATGGTTCAGTAGGTACAGCAAAAGCTGTGTGCACCAGCAAAGCAAAGGAAGGAATTCATTATTCTTCCCACGGGCAGGCAGGTGCTCAGCCTTCTCTAGCAAAGCCAGAGCATTCATCGTGCATAACTCTTACTTGGGAAGACAGACACCATAACTCCTTCTCTCTCCCAGTCTGTATTGCTGAGCACTTTGGCACACGGTCTGGGATGTCCCTTTGATCAGCTGGGGTCAGCTCCCTGTGCTCTGTCCCCTGCTCTTGGGCACCCCCAGCCTGCTCACCGGCGTGGGAAACAGAGCTGGCCTTCGTGCTGTGAAAGCAACAGCTGCAACACCCCTGCCTTATCGGCGCTGTTTTGCTCCCAGATCCAAAACACAGCACCACACCAGCGCTAGGGAGAAAACCAGCTCTGTCCTGGCCCCAGTCAGGGCAGCTGCGTCTTTTTGTTGTGCTCTGCGTGGGACCGGCCACAGCACGCGAGGAGCGGAGGCACAGAACAGCTCAGGAGAGGCCAAAGCTCCTCTGAGCCCAGCTGGGCTCCACAGGAACGGGGTGGGTGGCAGCAGGGGCTGGTGTGGGGCTGGCACCCCGGTACTGGACATAGACCAGTTAGAGAGGGTAGAAACTGAGCGTTTTCCTGAACAATTCTGGGAAATCTGAGAGGATGTGCATGGAGCCCTGAAAGGAGAGAGGACTCTTGGTCGTCTCCTGCATCTCCAGGGAGTGCTGGCAGGGGCCTTTAAACCCCCAGCAGAAGAGGATGGTGCTTGTTTTTCACCACTTCAGGAAAGGTTCATGCTGCTGCTGCAGCTCTTCCAAGTCAGGCTGTCACTGCCTGACTGTGCCAGAGCTGTTGCAGGCTCCTTTTCAGCCCTGTGGATCGGGATATCAGTTTTTTTAATCGGGAAGGGCTTTTCTTCTGTGTCTCATCATGAACTGACGCAATAGATCTGTAAGTGCCCCAAACGGCTGCTGCTGTGGCTGGCTTTCTGTGCAGACTGGGGCTCTGAAACAAAAGGATGGGGAAAGAACAGAAGCTAAAAACTCTGGTTTGCTAAAGTAGCACCAAATCAACAAGGAAGCCTGGATTATTGTTTAGAGCCATTTGTATTCAGGATTCTCTTAGAGCAGGTCAAACCTGGAGTTTGACCTGCGTTCAGGTGTGTATGAACCAATTCGTTTGTATTAGGCTTAACCACGAAGAAGGTCATACAATAGTCGAGGTGCAGGAAAGGCTGAATCAATATGAAATATAAGTTGTTCCTGTAAAGATGTAGGGATGGAAACTTAACCACCACACCTACTTTCAGAACTTGCACATCAAAAAGAAGTTGAGAAATACCTTTGTGGTGGATGGTTGTCTCAAATGCAAATGTAATGGTTTAAAAGTGTCTCCTTATTTTAACTCCTTTAAGGAGAGAGCTTTGCACCTGCCTCAGGGGAGATGGGGAGATACAGGGCTTCCCCCTGAGCCTCGCTGGAGTGTGGGCAGGGAAGCTGCCGGGGACGAGCACCTCAAACAGGTAAAGAGTGAGTTTTAGGAGGGGTCCTACTTTAATCCTTGTTGGTTAATCTGGGGGTCCCATTTCCCTCTGGTAGGGGTGATTCTTATGATCCCTTAGTCTCCTGTGTTCTTGCAGCAAAGCGAAATTATTTGGGCAGGGTGAGGGTGCAAGAACTGCTCTGTGCATTGGGAGGGTGCAGCTGGGGGAACAGCAGCAGTGTTGTGCTTATGGGGGCTGCTGAGATTGTCTGGAGACTTCAAATGTCAACATGATCAGTACTAGCTTCTTATTTTCTTTTCCAGGCACAGTTTGAAGCTAACATGCATCACCCTGAGGGTGAGAAATAGATGGTGTTTGTCTGGACAGCCACGTGTCTCCTCTACTGGTGTGCTCCAGGAGGAAAGCTCTTACATTCTATTAACTTCACAGTGAAATTGAAACAGTTTTGATCCTGCTTCTACATAAACTTATCCCGTGCTGTTCCCACATCAGCTAAGAGCTGTTACATAGGATCTGACTTTTCCTCCACATCCACTGAAGGTGAAACCCACAGCAAAGATTGGGGCTGTGCACACCCAGCCCAGGTTTGCCTTTGCTGTGCCACCCCAGTTTAATGGGGTGCAAAGTGCCCGTGCTACACATCTCCTGTGCACTGCTCCTTTTGCTCTAAACATGAACTTCACCTTTTCCTGCGGTATTGTTCTGCGTAGGCAGCATCTGGTCAGGTTTCTGTTGCATCAGTGAGTTTGCCAGTATTGGGTTTTACTCAAACAATGTGTTCTGCCACAAAGGAGCAGGTTCGAGCAGGTTAGAGCTGTCCAGCCTGGCCGTGCAGGAACCAGTGACGAATAAAGCTCCCTAAATACATTCTTCTGCCTCTCCCCTTCCTCCACACATATATCAATTGCTTTTCCAGATTATTGAGAAAAGAATCTCTGTGTTTCCTGGGTGTGAAATGTGTTGGTTCTCCCTTTGCAAGCAATGAAGATAATGCTGCTGGCAGAGCTGCGGCTTGGCCCAAGGCTCTGCTGCTGGATGGGTGATCCCAAGGCCAGCGGGAGCAGTGGAGATATTTTTGCCTCAGCCCCGTGGGCAGATTGCTCCACTGGGATCCACCTGGGACTCGGGACCAGCCCAGAACAGAGCTGCCTGCAGGGGCCGGGCTCCCCTCCTCCCCTGCTGACCCCAGCACACAGTGCCCTGCATGGAAAACCTTCACTGGCCCTTCCTCCACGTCAGTAACACTAAGCCTGGGAAGTGGGGTCCCTCGGGGCTCTGGATATATTTAAACCTCATCAGTGAACTGTCCCCCTGTGGCTGCCATCACCATCCTTCAGCATCATAACATCTGGCACAGCTGCCCTTGCCCTGAAAGCTGGGTCTGGTCCTCCCCACACACTCCTTGGGCTGTGCTAAGGGGTTCATGGGATCCAGCCCCCTGCTCCCTAACAAAACGAGGCAATGTTGGGAGGACAGCTGAGGAGAGGAGGGGTGGAGAATGTTTCTGCAGCCTGATGCAGCAGCACTTGCTCTGTGCTCCAAGGCAGTTCCAGCCTGTGGGCTGCGCTCACCACAGCATCCTGCAGTGCCTGGTGACAGGACACGTCCTTCCCCTGCGGCGGCCGGTGCTGGTGTCCACACACACACGGCTTCACCCCACAGCCAGGAGTGCACTTTCCACTGACCTTTCCAGGTTAAGCACAGCTTGCAAAACCTCATGCCTCTTTCCAGGCTTATAAAACTCACTCATTTGTTGTGACGGTTTCATTTGCAATAGGGGCTGAAGAGGGACTTCACTGCTACCGAAACCTGGCGAGCGCCCAGAGGGGAGGGCGGCTGTGATGCACATCTCAGCCCTTCAGCTACTGCATTCCTCCCACCAAGATTTTGAGATTTCCCCTCTCTTGCCCTACTTGTGGAAGAGGACAAACAAACCCTCTAAGGAGAAATGCCTGGGCAAGCGCAGAGGTTTGTCAGGCAGTTAGCAGCAAAGCCCTGGTGGAAATTCCCCTTGAGCCTGTTCAGCTGCCTCTAGCAGTGTAGCACAGTCAGGGTTGCAGGTTTTTCCCACTAACCCCGTTCCCAAGCTCAGAGCTGAGCTTGGTGCGGGTCCAAATGCTCTACAGGTGTAAATCAGCACAGCTGCAGCTACCCTGGTGACCCTGCCACGCTGGCCAAGGTGTGAGGGTGAGTGAGACCCCTTTGTCCCCTTTGTCCCATCTGCATGGAGAGCTGTGGTAATGGCGATCTCCCTGGACAGACAGAGAAATCTGTTTTGTCAAGGACTTTGGGCATTCTGGCAAACTGAGCAGTAAATGACAGGTGAAAAATGCACCAAAGAGGCAGGAAGGAAAGAGGCAGAAGATGTTCCTGCAGTCTCAGGCCCGGAGGTTGCCGCTGCATTGGCGCACATCCCCAGTGTCAGCCAGGGTCACAGGAGTTCACTTTGCTCTTTGTGTCTCCTGAGGCATGCACACCTTGCTGGAGAGGACGTGACAGCTGAGCAGCCCTGCTGTTGGGCTGTGGCAGGTTGGTAAAGCTCCTTTTGGGGTACACCTGAGCCTCCAGCGCTTCACCCCTGGCCATTAGACACAAGGCTCTGGGGAGGGCCAGCAGGGCCCAGTGCAGTGCAGGGGCTGGTGCTGCCCCGCAGGCAGCGTGGCCCCAGCCTGCTCTCTGCACAGCCCTGGCCCGGGGAAAGCGCAAGTGGCTTTTGCAGCAGCTCCTCTGATGGAGGATTTTGCAAGGTTTCCAGGTGAGGGGGAGGTTTGGATGGCGATGCCTGCTCCCCTGCTAGTTTGGGAGCTGGGCAATAGAGAAGCCCCTTCTCTGGCCCCATCCCCTACAACAGACAGAGCCCCGCTGTTGGTCAGAGGAAGTTTGGTGAAGGCAGAAAGGAGGAAAAGATTCCTGACAGATTTCATCTGTCCAAGCCAAGAATGGTCCCATTAGAAGCTTGTAAACCTTTTTCTTCTCAAATCCATCTATTTATTTTTTTAAGCCGCTGGCCGTTGCTCAAAGCAGACCCGGTCTGCTTGTCCATCCCATTCGGTCGAGCTCTTGCCTGCGCCTCATCCTGGCCCCGATTTCTCCGGGAAGGTCTTTGGCTTCCCAGCCATGAAAGCCGCTCTCTCAGGGAGGGCGTGGATGTCTCCCCTTGGCCAGGAGCCTGTGCCAGCAGCGGGGCTGGGATGACTGGGACAGTGTTCGGGGCCCAGGGCTGCTGAAAGGGCTCAGTGTGTGCCGAGCGTGACTCACCCGGGCCGGAGGGCAGCCGGGAGCCGCGAGGAGAGCGGGGAGCTGCCGCAGGAGGGGCCGGCTTCCCAGGGAAAGGTGGTGAAATGGATCTCATCGGCTTGGAGTGGGGGCAGAAGGGGCCGAGGAAGGAGGGAGGCCGGGAGGCGGTGTTTGCAGGGCTGGAGGGGTTTGAGGGAGCCTTGCATCACACCTGGGTGTCTGCGAGGGCTCAGGGAGGAGAAGGGGAAGGGGGCGGCGGGGGCTGGCTCTGTCTGCACCCATCACTGGATTTCCATGTGACTTCGGGTGTCAAACACGGCCTGGGGAAGGGCTGGGAAAGATCCTCGGGGTCCTTGAGATAGGGAGCTACCTCGTGTCACATTTTGGTGCCTCGAGCACTGGTTTGCAGGGCTGGGGCTCCATCCTGGCTGGTGTAAAACATCCCTGGAGCCGCCGGTTTTCTTTGGCTCGGGTTGGCTGCGCGCTTCCCGGTCTGGCTGACACACGCCCAGGCGGCTGCCAGGCTGTGCCAGCGCCTTACACATCCCCAGCATCAACTCCTGGTCCCCAGGGATGTCACCTGCAGTGGCAGAGCCAGGAGGTGGCTTGTCACTTCCTGGAGCCAGCAGCATTGCTCACAGCTCTGGGCAGTCCCAAAGGGAGAGTGGCTTCCTGGTGATCCCAGTTAGGACCTCTGTGCCCGGCTGCGTGTGAGATGAGAAGCAGGGAGGGATTTCTGGTTTGGATTGGATGCAGGCATGTATGGGAAGGTCTGGTTTTATCTCAAAAGCAAACAGCTCTGCACATGGGGTTGCTACCACCCGGAGAGGTCCCCCATGATGTGTCTGAGGGTCAGGCATGTCCTACTGTCCTCCAGAGGCATCACCTGCTTGTGTAAGACACCAGCAAGAGAAGAGTAGAGGCTCCTTGGGGTTCAGCTCGCCCCTGTCCTGGAGCCCACGGCTGCTGGGGGGAGCAGGAGGAGGGCACGGGTGCAGAGTGTGCAGAAAGCGCTTGCAGCAGTGGTCGATCAGGAGATGCATCCCAAAGGGATATGCATTTTAATGGGGATTTAGCTGACTGGATTGTGAGGGAGCTGAACTCTGATGAACAGTCAGATGAAGATATTTCTCTTTATCACAAATGGCTGCAGCCCAGAAGCAGAGGGTCTCACCGGTGGGCAAATGGGAGGGCAGCTCTGGGCAGTGTGGCCACATCCCTGTGCCTCCAGACCTGCAGAAAACCACCCCAGAGGCTGGGAATAATCCTATCAACTCACTGGCTGACATTTCAAGGCTAGTTCACCCACCACACCTCTGGTTTGTTGATCTGTGGAGCCCCATCGCTGAACTCTGCAGCCACGCGCTCGGTGTTGGCATCACGAGCTGCTTGTGCCAGGGAGTGTCCTTGCTGCCTCTCCCCAAGGATTGATGGGCTTTCCATCCTGCTCCTTCCATGATGCCCAGTTCTCTGTCCTTCCCCACCTCTCTCTAGTGTTGGGCAGATCCTCAAAGCTTTGGCCCTGCAGGAATGACCTCTTAGGGCGGTGCACTTCTGTCCTGTTGTCACCAGTGACAGCAGGAGGATGAAGGGAAAGCAAACCACGATGGGGAGCACAGTGTGATGATATAAACGGGCTGGAAGGACCCAGGAGAGCCATCAGTTTGTCCTCCACCCTG